>NC_055999.1:79155405-79766030 GCF_018446385.1 Zingiber officinale | reverse complement strand
AAGTTTTCATAAATATAATTTTTAATTTTTAAAATATGATTTTCGTTAATAATTTTATAGAGAATAACTTAATGGAAAAAATCTCAATTTTTTTTTTGTTTGTAGATCAGATCATCTGATGGCATAGTAAAATTTTTAACTCAAAATATGAATAGTAGTCATTTAAATAATGTGAAAAAACACATTAAATTTTAAAGCATGCATAAGATTTATTTAAATTATATTAAGCATGATTTGGGAATAGAGCAGTCAATTTGGGTTGGGTCTATCGGGTTGGCCCGCCCCGCCAAACAATTTAAGCAGGTTGGGTTCGAATTTTATCAACCCAAGTCCGTCACAGACCGACCCGCCTAGGCTTGTGACCCGCGTGAGTTGGCTCGCGGGTTGGGAAGCATATGTAAGTTAAGTTTTTTGCTAATTTATTATCTTTTTTTTGTTATAATTTTGAAATAAAAATAGTACTATTCATCCCACATAACTACTCGTTTGTGTTCATTGATATTTAAAATACATGTTTATGGATACATTTGGTTGATGAAATATTTCCGAAGTAAAACGTTGAAAATATAAAATATTTTTAATTTTTTTAAAAAAAAATTGATAGGCCCGCGGGTTGGCCCGCCAAACCCGCAACCCGCCTTAGATTGGGTTGGGTTGGAAATTTTCCAACTCGCCAAGTTGACGGGTCGGCCCACCCCACCTCGCCAAATGGTTGGCCCGCCACGGGCCGACCCGCTCCGCCATGGGTTGGCCCGTTTGACAGCTCTATTTGGGAATCCAATATAAATTATTTCCTATTGGATTAATTAGGAATTTTGGTGGATCAAAATTTCTAGGGATTTTTCTAATTTGACCCCTATGGTTTTTGATATACCAATTGAGCTATCCGTAATTTCTAAAATTTAAATTTCGTAAATCTTTTGAAGTTGGACATGCATAGTCATTTTTCAAAGATTCTATTTGTTCTTTTAATTTATCATTTCCATTTTTAATTTTATCAAACAATTCTAGTAGACATGCATTAGCTAATTTTATTTTCAAATCAGCATTTTCCTTTTCAAAGTATTATTCTTAAATTTTAGTTTACATAAAGATTTAGTCATTAATGTTATTCTAAAATAAAGTTGATCAGGAGATAGAAGACCTACCTCACTTACCATATTATGTTCGAAGTTGGATGCTCCTCTTTCGCTGCTTCTTTCCTTAGACATTGCTTCTCCTTCATCGATACTCTCCTCTTGGTGACTCACCACGAATGCTAGTCCGGCATACTCCTCTAGTTTCGACTCCGATGATGACTCGTCCCACATTGCCTTCAGATTTTTGTGCTTTAGTATGCTTGGCCCTTTGTTTTACTCCTTGTTTTTCAATTTCGGACAGGCATCCTTGATGTGCCCTTTTTCTTGACAATTATAACATCTTACTTTTCATTTTCACGAAACAAACTTCTTGGCCTACAACTTTTTAAATTTGTTAGATTTTAAAAACTTAGAGAATTTTCTTACCATGAAGGTTACTTCATCTTCGTCGATCGATGAATCTAAATCTAGTCCGCTCATTTGGGCTTGCAGTGCTAGGTTCTGATTTGGTCCATTTCTTTGTCCTACACCCTGAGACTCGTGTAATTCAAAAGTAGAAAAAAAAATTTCTAGTGTACTTACCTCGAGGTCTTTGGAGATATAGTAGGAGTCTATTATAGTTGTTCATTCCGATATTCTCGAGAATGTATTTAAAGCATACCTTTGCAAGTCCCGATTAGTTATCGTTTCTCCGAGGTTCATTAATCCGGTGATTAACTCTTTGATTCTTCCGTGTAGATGAGCAACTGATTCGCCTTCTTCCATCTGGAGGTTGCTGATTTGGTTCCGGAGCATGTCCCATCTCACTAGCTTTGCTTCGGACGTTCCTTAGTGTAGCTCCAGGAACTTCTCCTAAAGATCTTTTGTTGATTCATAAACTCTGATTAGACTGACTTCTTGGAGTGGAAGTACGGCTCGTCCATTCACTACGAAGTCAGCTTCTTCTTTTTTAGTCTAGTGGTATTCCTCCTTTTCAGTTCCTTATTGGTCTTTCGAGATTACAAAATTATATTTAATTATTAAAATTAATTTAAAATCAGTTTTAAAAAAAATACTTCCATGTGTTTCTTCCATATCACGAACTTCCCTTCAAACTTAGGTAGGTAGATGTTGGGTCCGGTCATCATCTTTGTACTTCAGTTGATGGTCAGTTCTTCTAAAGCGATTAGGTTCTGATCCCACTTAATGGTGCAAGTAGGCTGGCAAGAGGGGAGTGAATTGACCTGAAAAAAAAAAATAAACCTTTCTCAATCTTTCAACTTCGTTAGATAGAACAATTAAATTAAAGCAATTGAACAACTAAAAAATAAAAGAGGCGGAAGAATTACTTGGTCACAACCTACGTGGTTGTTAATTTAAGGTAAATGAAAGAATTTATAACGTCTCTTTTGTTGAAGGCGGAGAAGTCTCTTACACTCATTGAACACTCAAAAATATGCTAGGAAATGAATATAAGAGTTGTTGAATATTTCCTAGCTCTAGGAGTCTTTTTATAGCCCTTGGAAAATATTGTCCGTAACTTAAAGACGCCTTCAAAGAGGTCCAAGACGTCTTCTATCGGATATATTTTATCCACCGAGGATAAAACTTTATCCTCAAGTAACGGCTAGTGAAGGCGCCTTCCACAAGGCAGACCAGGCTGGTCTTCTTCACGTGGGTGATATTCCAATTATCCAGAGTTGAGCTCATCCGAATCCAACTCCAACCTTCTCCTCGAGTAGGCTTCCTTGCCGGCTTATCATTCCTCAAATGTCGTGCACGTCCTTCTCGTATACCGGTGTACTCTTCCATAACACCTCGTCCCTCAGATACACCGAGCCCGTCAGCTCCTTTTCTGTGTCATCCTTCTCGCTAGCTATGTTTTCCACTCGACTTCTTGTGTTCTTAAGCTCCTGCACACTTAGACACAAGGATCAAATACACAGAACCTAATTTAATATGATTGATCATATCAAAACTATCATGATATACTTACAAAATATTGTTAATAAAAAACAAAAGTTATGAGGAAAAATATTACTCAGGTTCTTTAAGTAGTTAAAATTAACCTTAGGAAAGGAGTGGAAAAAATTTTCTTTCCAAACCTTTTTGAGTAATTTGTTAAGAAAAAGTTTCCTTTCAAAATCTGATTATTTTACTTATCTTAAAAGCTAAGTATTTATTCTAATATCTTTGTAAACTTAGTTTTTGAAATTTATTTTTTAAGGAAAAGGTTTTCTTTAAAAAAAAACAAGCTCCATACTTGACTTTTGCTAAAAGTTTTTTTAGAAAATTCATTTCCAAAAGCTAAGTGTTTTATCAAAATATTTTACATATTTTTCTTCTATTAAATTTTCTTTAAGTTAGCTTTAGCTAGAGGATTTTGTAAAAATCTAAAGTTTTCTAAGGCTAAATTGTTAAAACTATATTTTCTTTTGCTAATTTATTAGCAAAATTTTTAGCTAAGGTCGATGATCACTTTCTTAGTTTTTCATAGTCTTCTTTTTGTTGATGATTTTGATATATGACAAAGGGGGAAAGTATAAGAGTATAAGAAAATTCAAAGAAATTCAAAATTCAAAATTTTTTAAGCTTAAAGAGGAGCTTTTATTAAGGGGAAGTCTTTATACTTTAGCTCTGACTATCATGCTTGTACTATCATCTTTTATGGTATTATTTTTCTTAACTTTGAATTTATGTTGCCATAATCAAAAAGGGGGAGGTTGTTGGTGCGGGAAGCATCCGACGATCGAACCCAAGTTTTGATAATGACAAAGGGATTCAAAGTTAAGGTTAATTGTTATCTAACATATATGAATGAGTTTGCAGGAAAGTTCTAACTGCGGTTAGGCAGGTGAAAAACCCTAGGGGGTGGTAACCTTAGGTTCTAGGGGGTGGTAACCTTAGGTGGTGAAAAATCCTAAGGGACGGTAACCTTAGGTCCTAGGGGGAGGTAACCCTAGGTGGTGGAAAAACATAAGGGGTGGTAACCTTAGGTACTAGGGGGAGGTAAGCTTAGGTGGAGGAAAACCTAGGGGGTGGTAACCCTACGTCCTAGGGGGTGATAACCCTAGGCAGAAAGTCCAGTCCGTCTGGAGGACCGATTTGGCATCAGGTATGGTCTCCTGAGTGGAGTAGGTGAGGACGCGCTCCCCGCTGAGGGAACAGTAAGCGTCGGTTCGACCTAAGGTTTCCGGTCGAAAATCTGAAGTCAGAACCAGACAGTCCGGTAACTGTCAAATATTCTTGTTTATGTTATTATTTATGTACTAACTTTGTTTTGAAGGATATATTATTATTTTGTGGACTAACCTATCTTGTAGGGATAAAAGAGCACATTATGCCTCGGATAAACAGTACCCGAGGAGCCCTCATGGAGCTTGGAGGCGCCTCGGGTGCAAAGGCTGGAGTATGCGCATAGCATAACTGGAGGCGACCTCATGGACGCTTGAGGCGCCTCGGACAGCCTTGAAGGCGCCCTCAAGGAGCATGGAGGTGCCTTCAACAGGATGAGCGACGAAGAAGTCTCAGCTTATCCACACGCGGTTGACCCAGAGATTGGGGGCACCCTCAAGGGGCTTGGAGGCGTCGTCAACAGCCTTTATAAGGCAATTTCGACCATCACTTGTATTCAACGAATTCCAAGACATCTTTGAGCTGCGTACTGCTAACGAGACGATCTGGCTGAGCTACAACAAGACCCCGACGACCCGAAGCTTCAAGTTGGCTATTTTCATCGTCAGTATAATTGTGATTTCAGTTTTAATATTGTACTTTAAAGTTGTAACCTTTTGCGTGATATTGTTGTTGCCCAAAGTAAACGCTCAACGAGCGTGGGCCTTGGAGTAGAAGTCGCCCTAGGCTCTGAACCAAGTAAATACTTGGCGTCTTTTTGTGTTTGTTTTCTTATTCCGCTGCTTAACTCTCGTTGAATTTTTTAATACGATAAGTGAAAGCCACGAGCGATATTCAACCCCCCCTCTAGCGCATCTCGATCCAACATGTTATTCGTTCCATCCTGTCGATGTGCGCCGCCAATGAGACTTGCTCGATCAGCTGCTCTATCACGATTAATGACACTGGATTGGCTAACTTAGCCAATTCATCCGCAGCTTGATTTTCTGATCGGGGAATCTTTTGAATCACCACCTCTTGAAAACCGACTTTCAACTTCTCAAAAGCTTCTACATAAAACCCGAGTCGGGAGCTGCTTATCTCGAGCATCCCTAATAGATGTTGAGTGGCCAATTGAGAGTCTGATTGGATGAGGACTTTTGTAGCTCTGACATGCTGAGCTACCTATAAGCCGGCAATCAATGCTTCATATTCAGCTTCATTATTCATTGCCCGATAATCTAGCTGAATGGGCAACTGCATCCTGTCCTCCCGTGGCAAAATTAGAAGAATACGGATCCCACTGCCTTGCCGAGATGATGAGTCATCCACATATATCTTCCACGTTACGTCTGGTTCGGTGTTCTGGACCTCAGTAACGAAATCAGCTAAGGCCTGGGCCTTGATCACCGTTCGGGGTTGATACTGTATGTCAAATTTTCTCAGCTCGGTTGTCCATTTGATTAGCCACTCGAACGCTTCTGGGTTGAGAAGAACCCTTCCCAAGGTGCTGTTGGTCATCACGATGATGAGATGCTAAAGAAAGTAAGGACAGAGTCTTTAAGCGGTGAGCACTAGTGCGTATGCCAACTTTTCAAGATAGGTATAGCGGGACTCTGCATCTTTTAATATATGGTTTAGAAAATACACAGACTGTTGCTCATAGTCGTTCTGCTTTACCAATGCTGAGCCAACCGCATACTCAGTGGATGACAAGTAGATTTAGAGCGGCTCGCCAGCGCTCGGCTTGGCTAGTACAGGCAAGGAGTTAAGGTACTCCTTGAGCTCCTCCAGCACCTTGTCGCACTCCACATCCCATTGAAATTTTATCGCTCGGTGCAGCACCTTGAAGAACGGATGACTCCGGTCGGATGACTTGGAGATGAACCTTGACAGCGCAATGATCCGCTCAGTCAGCTATTGGAGCTCCTTTAAGTTGCGGGGCGGGGGCATGTCTTGTAGCACCTTCACCTTGCTCTGATTCACCTCGATGCCCCATTCGGTGATGATGCATCCAAGGAAGCGGCAACTCTTTACGTCGAACAGGCACTTGTTTGGGTTCAACTTTATTCCATAGGCGTTCAACTTTATTCTGTAGGCTCTTAAGGCTCGGCAAGTTTCCTTGACGTATGCATAAAGGTCAACAACTCGGAGGGATTTTATTAATATGTCATCGACATATACCTCCATCTTGCAGCCGATCTGCCGTTGTAACACCTTATTCATTAGCCTCTGGTAGGTGGCGTCGACGTTCGTCAATCCGAATGGCATGATATTGTAGCAATAGGTTCCATCGGCCATTATGAAGTTGACCATCTCTTGATCCTCTCAGGCGAGCGACACTTGGTGGTATTTTTGGCACATGTCGAACATGCTGATCAGCTCGCAGCCCACCGTAGAGTCCACCATCTAATCTATCCTGGGCAGTGGATAGAAATCTTTTGGGCATGCCTTATTTAGATCGCGGAAGTCGATGCAGACCCGTCACTTATTGCTCGGCTTGGAGACCAGCACGACATTGGCCAGCCAGCTCGGGAATTGGACTTCACGGATGTAGCCGGCCTCCAGTAACTTTTCTATCTCCGCTCGGATGATCTGGTTTTGCTCCGCGCTGATGTCTCTCTTCTTCTACTTCACAAGACGAGTGCCCGATCGAACATGGAGCTCGTGCTGAGCCATGCTCGACGAGATGCCAGGGAGCTCCTGCGTTGACCAAGAGAAAACATCATGGTTTCGCCTAAGGCAGGCGACCACTCTGCCTTCTTCTCGCTTTCCAAGTCGGCGATGAAAAACGTAGTTGCGTTCGACCGGCTTGGGTGGATCTGAACCTCCTCCTTTTCTTCATAGACAAGCGAAGGAGGTTCCTCCCTGATAGCATTCACCTCCAAACGCGGGTTCTTCCAAGCGACCCTTACTTCGGACTTAACCATCTCGACGTAGAATCACCGAGTGGTCAGTTGGTCGCCCTTGACTTCACCCACCTTGTTGTCCACCGAAAACTTAATCTTCTGGCAGAAGGTGGACACCACTGCTTGGAACTCGTTGAGGGTCGGTTGGACCAGTATGACGTTGTAGGCAGACAATGCATCCACCAAATGAAGTTCATCGTCCTCGTCCTCTTCAGCGGCTCCTCTTCGAATGAAATGGTCAGTCGTGCCTAGCCGATTGACAACACTTCATTGCCTGTGAAGCCATAGAGTAGGGTTGTCATTGGCTGCAACTCACTCCTGTCGATTTGTAGCTGGTCGAACACCTTCTTGAATATAATATTCACCGAGCTCCTTGTATCAATAAAGGCCAGTGAATAGTATAATTAGTGATTACCGCTCGGATGATCAGGGGGTCGTCATGAGGAATCTCCACTCCCTCTAAGTCTTGGGGGCCGAAGCTGATCTCAGGTCCTTCAGTCTTCTCCTTGTTGTGCCCAACAGCGTGGATCTCGAGTCGCTGAGCATGTGATTTCCTCGCTTGGTTAGAATCACCTCCGGTTGATCCACCAACAATCATTCCAATTTCTCCCTAAGTGGCGTTGCTCCTGTTTTCTTCCTCCCAAGCTGAGGGCCTATTCCACTCAGTAGAAGTTGTGGTTGATGATGGTGCCGATCAAACACCCCTCTTTCTTCCTCCTTCCGGCTGATTGATCGACGTCTATGATGTCGATCGGGTGATGGTGACCGACGATGATATCCTCATGGAGCCGGTCGACTTGCAATCGGAGCTAGATCATAGCAGTCTCTCATGTTATGTGTCGCCGACTAATAAAGGAGCAGAATAGTGGTGTTCATGCCTTGCCTTTTGTAGCCTTTGGGCAACTGGCTGCTACATGCTGCAAGGCATGTGTCCTCGGCTCCTGGTGTTGCTGGGCTCCTCTCGATCGAGGCCCTTTTAGGGGTTGATGGCTACTCGATGGTCGCCACTCGGGCACTGCTGTGGAACTCGACAAGCGCCTCCTTTCTTCTGGTTGCTTGGGGTTCCTCCACGTTTATGTATTCCGTGGCTCTCCTGAGCAGAAGGTCGAAGTCCCTCGGCAGCTTCCAGATGAGTGACCGAAAGAACTCCCCTTTGGTGAGGCCTTGGGCGAAGGCGTTCACCAATACTCTGCAAAGATCGAAGGAATATCCATGGCCACCGATTTAAGCGCTGGATATAGGCCCTCAGTGCCTCTCTGGGCCCTTACTTCAAGGAGAATAAATTGACGCTTATCTTCTGGTGGCGGTGACTACTGGCGAAGTGGTGTAGAAACGCCGCTCGGAAGTCCTTGAAGCTGTGGATTGATCCTTTCGGCAATCTCTTGAACCAATGTTGTGCTGATCCGGAGAGAGTGGTGAGAAAGACCTGACACTTAACCTTGTTAGTGTACTGATGAAGTGTGACCGTGTTGTCAAACTTGGTCATGTGATTGTTCGGATCAGTAGTTCCGTTGTATTTCCTGTTCACCGGCGGGGTGTAGTGCCTCGACAGAGGGTCGTCCAGAATCCCCTGCGAGAATTGTTGATTGATCCTCTTGGATGAATCATCTTCCCTTGCTGCCTTTCTTTTTCGCGTGTCTCGAACGGGTGCGTCATCCGAGGAAATCCCCCCGATCCTTGTTCACTCGGCCCCGTTCCTCTGATGGAGTATGGAACAATGCTCGATGAAAAGCGATCGGTGCATTGGGTGACTCCCCATATGTGTCGGTCGGCTTCTTGTTCATTCCCCGAACGAATACATGCTCCGCTCGGTCTCCATATCCTGCTTGATGCCCTGCCACTGATGTCGCGGGCTCATGCGCTTGGTGCTCGGCCAACGCTTGTAGTTGTTGTTGCTCCACTATCCTTACCGCTCGGGCTTGTATAAGCATATCGAGCTCCTCCTTTGTCAGTGTCACTGTGGTGAGTTGTCCAGCATCTTTCATCTTCTCATTTCGAATGCATGCTATGTTTCCATAGACGACACCAAAATGATCCTGTCCGAAAATGGGAGGGTGGAAAGCTGGGGAGTGCCTGCTGTGCAGACTGGCTATAGAATGCGCTCTGCTCTGCAAAACAAGTAATGTCGGTGCCGAGATAGGGAAGGGGTCCCCGGCATTGACCCTCCGATGCTAAGTTAGTAATTGGAACTATAGAGGAAAGCGAAGCAACACTAACGCAAGCGTAAATAGTAATAATGCGTACCTCTGCCGGTGCTTGGACCCACCTTTATATACATCCCTGGTGGGCGATATGCACACTCCTCGAGGCATGGGCATGTTTTCCAATGTGTCATATGAAAGGACATGTCGGGAAAGTACCTCTGACATCATACCTTAACAGGGCATGCATATCCCTGACAAGATAGTAGAAGCTTCCACCGTACGATCTGCTTGTTGGCCATGTCTCGTGTCAGCGGTACTATCTCCCAAAAGGATATCGAGAGATATAGCAATGGTCCTGCTACTTGGCCGAGTGGGGTAGCCGCTCGGTCGGGACTCCTCCGCTCTGTTGGCCTTAGAGAGATAACAATAGTCCCGTTGCTTGGCCGAATGGGGTAGCCGCCCGGCCAGGACTCCTCCGCTCCGTCGAGTTCAGCTGTTCTTCCTTGCAATGACTGGGCGTAATAGCGTGTCCATCCTGCTCAGACAAGCTCTTTGATCTCTTCAATGTCCTGTCGCTCTGCACTGAGCATCTGGCTGTCTTACCGTATTAGCCCGAGCTGGACGGTTGGCCTGCTCTGACACTGATCGACCAAACCGACCGTTGTAGTCGATCTCCTCTCAGATACTGTAGGCAAACCTTTTGACACTCTGATATTAATCATCTTAACTTTAACTTCTATCTCGATATTTGTCCTGTGTCGAACGGGTTCTCTTTATCGCCACATCAATGCACCTTGGCGTGAACCCCTCACACAAGTCAGATTTGTAGAGAGGGAAAGAGTTGGAGAGAAAGTAGTGAAGAAAACAAGGGTCGTTATACAATGACTCATGTATTAATCATCATACCTCTTGTCGATATCACCATTACCTTACATAGGAAGCGAGAGGATGAGCATGATTCTCAAAGGACGCACCTTTGTAATAGATGTGCATTCTTCCCTAAGTGGCATCATTAATTGTTCACATCTTTACGTGGCATGCATGCACTTTTTTCATAATTGTTGTCCGACTTCTAAATTTAGGGGGCGTTTGGTTCTTTCCTAGGAATAAGAATCGGAATGAGAATCATTGTATTGTGGAATGAGAATGGGTATGAGCATGGATGTCACTTTTAAAAGCAATGTTTGGTTAGTTGCATATCTTCTATCGGAATAAATCAAAATTTCCTTTTTTACCCTTAAAGGAAAATAAGAGAAAAAATTAGATGTGAGAGAAAATGAATGTGAGAGTAAAATATGATGAAAGAGAATGATGAGAGAGAAAGTATGATGAGAGAGAAAATATGATGAGAGAGAAAGTGTGATGAGAAAAAATGAAGAGAGAGAAAGTGTAATGAGAGAAAATGAGAAAAGAGAGTGTGATTGGAGAGAGCATGATGAGAGAAGATGAGAGAGAAAATATGATGTGAGAGAAAGTATGATGGGAGAGGATGAAGAGAGAGAAAATATAATGAGAAAAATGAGGAGAGAGGGTGTGATGAGAGAGATTGAGGAGAGAGAAAGTATGGTGAGAGAGAAAGTATGATGAGAAAAAAAGAGAACAGTGAGTATGATGGGAGAGATTGAGGAGAGAGAAAGTATGGTGAGAGAGAAAATATGGTGCGAGAAAAAGTGTGATGAGAAAAAAAGAGAACAGTGAGTATGATGGGAGTGATTGAGGAGAGAGAAAGTATGATGAGAGAGAAAGTGTGATGAGAAAAAAGAGAAAAGAGAGTGTGATGGGAGAGATTGAGGAGAGAGCAAGTGTGATGAGAGAGAAAGTGTAATGAGGAAAAAAAAGGAAGAGAGTGCGATGGAAGAGATTGAGGAGAGAGAAAGTATGATGAGAGAAAGTATAATGAGAAAAAAAAGGAGAAAGAGAGTGTGATAGGAGAGATTAAGGAGAGAGAGTGTGTGATAAAATGATGAGAGAGAACAAAGAGAGAAGTGATATGAAAGAAAAAATAAATAAATATATTTTGATATTTGATATTAATGGAAAAAATTTTAGTTTTAAGTCAAGGGTATTTTTCGAATAAAGGAATATTTTGATTGATGAAAATAGGGTAATGACTCATTAAAGGGGAGGTACATGGGAATGAGTTATTACCCAATTTCAAGGATTCATTCCCTTATTTGAATTCTTATTCCTATAATCCAAACATCAACAATGGTAATCAATGATTCCCATTTCCATTTCCATTCTCCACTCCTATTACCCTAAACCAAACGCCCCCTTAGTATATTAGTCCGATTGATCAGACTTGGGTTGAATGTGTGGCGAATTAACTTAAATTGAAATCGAAAGATCTGATTCTATCTTACCTGAACTTCATCTCGGATCGGACGGTTTTACATGATAAAGTACTGGGCTTAGCCATGTGGCTCTCGCCACGCAAGGATAGATTAGCTAGTGGTATAGCTTAATTTTAAATTATAACGGACAATGTATCAAAATTTAGGTGTATTAAATTTTCAGTATGTTAAATTTTATATTATTTATACTAAAATTATTCGGTATTTTAATATTATAAAATTATAAAAAATATATATATATATATTTCTCCTAAATCAAAAACTATGGTTGATTTTCAAAATCTAGCGTCATCATTAAATAATTTATAAAAAAATTATTCAATATCTTGGTATATAAAAAAAATAATAAATGTAACTTTTAATATACCGAAATTTTCAGCGGGATATCAGGGTCGTTTCAAGGTTCTATGAGGCCCTAGGCCAAAAAAAAATATTTAGGTCTTTAATATTTTTTTTTTTAAATTTCCCTCACCCTTTTCCATTCGGACTTGGGACCGACAATGGTGGGTTTAATTTTTTTTTTTTTAAATAAACTATTAATTTAAAATAATTGTTTATGTAAAACTTAGTTTTCTAACTTTTTGAGATGCAAAATTAGTAATTAAATCTTTATATTCGAGTTTTAATAATTTTTTTTTTCAATTGATAAAATTGCTAGATTATTTAATCTTTCTTGAGACATTGTTAAACGTAAATAAAACTTTATTAATTTTAATTTTAAAAAACTTCTTTCTGCTGAATCTACACTAACATGTATAGTTAATAATATTCTATAAGTTATCCATGCATTTGGAAAAGAATTTAATTTTTTTATAAGGTTCAATACCTAAGTGCGGTTTTTAATTCTGGATTTATTATTTCTCTTTAAACTTTTAATTCTAAAAATAAATCTAAACCATCAATATCAGATAACATGTCATGTTTTAAAAAGTTTTCAAGATTTAAACACTTTATTTTTAAAAACTCATCATCAAACAATTTTAACTTTTCTACATCATATAAAAAATTAAAATTATCTTCATATATTTTAAATTGTTCAAATCTACTTTGAAGTGAAGAAATGACATGGTCAATAATATAATTAAAGTAATTAATTTTAAAAGATTCTTCAGGTGAATGCTTCACTTCATTAATTTTATTCTCATCAAATCATTTATTTCTTCTAATTACACATTTTTCACGAAATTTTGGTTCTATATTCATTTCATTTGCAATCTCTTTAGCAGAAATCATAGCAGATATAAATCCATTTTTTCTATAATCATTAAAAAAAAAGAAAAAGACCTTTTAACTGATCTAATGCAATAGCAATGTTCATATCTTTATATTGTAAAAATTTACTAACAGTTTTAACTGCAAATAATATATCATACCAAATAACCATACCTAATAGAAATTCAAAATTTTCAAACTCATATGTTGGTAAAGAATTTGCTTCACTTTTTGTTTTAGGATCATCACTAGTTTCTGCAAGTTTATATAAAGCTTCTTTTATCTATGGAGCTTGATATTTTATTGCTTTAACGCTTTCAAGATGACTTTCCCAACGTGTTTGTGATAATGATTTAAGAGTTAAATTAGAAACATGGTCTTGTAAAATTTTCCATCTTTTTGTAGAAGAAGAAAATAATGAGTAAATACGTTGTATCACACCAAAAAATGTTATAGCACTAGGACAAGAATTAGCCATATCACAGAGTACTAAATTAAGACTATGACAACCACATGGTGTATAAAAAGCCCTAGAATTTATATCTAACAATCTCTTTTGTACACCTTGTTGTTTACCTTTCATATTAGCTCCATTATCATATCCTTGTCCTCTTATATTATTTACATCCAGTTCAATTTTCTTTATTATATTAATAAGCGTATCAAAAAGACCTTTTCCTGATGTATCATTTACTTTTAAAAATTCTATAAAATATTCTTCTATTTTGATTGGACTTGTTGAAATATCTACACATCTTAATATAAGAGATATTTATTCTTGATAACTTACATCAGGAGTACAATCAAGTATAGCTGAAAAGTATTTTGCTTCTTTTATTTTTTTAATTATAATATTATTTACTTCTTTTCCTAATATATTTATTAACTCATTTTGTATATTATGACCAAGATAATGATTATGAATTTTACCATTTTGAATACGTTTAAGGTGTTCATGTATTATAGGATCAAATTCTGCTATCATTTCAATTAAACCTAAAAAATTTCCATTGTTATCTTGATAAATTTTCTCATTTGTGCCACGGAATGCCAAATTATTTTTTGCAAGATTTTTAACTATAGCAATAATTCTTATTAATACATTCTTCCAATGTTCTTTTTCCTTATTTATTTTTTCTTGTAAATTTTGATCAATGGTTTTATTTTTAAGCAATCTCATTTCAATATCAAACCAAATATTCATATTTATAATATGTTCACTGCTTGTTTCATGACTTTTAAGCTTGGCACTAAGATTTTTCCAATCAGTGCTATGCATGCTGCATGGAAATTGAAGCGGTAGTATTCTTGTGCAATGTGCACAACAAAAAATAGAAGCGGCGGCGGTACATTAAATATCACTGTGCACGCCTGCACGGAAATTGAAGTGCCGAAGCGGCCTTGAAATGAAACATCCACTTTTAATTAAAATTAAATTTTAATTATTAAATATATTTTAAAAAAATCTAATATTAATGGACCCCAATTATATTGAGGCCCTAGGCATAGGCCTTATTGGCTTATGCCTTCAACCGGGCCTGCGGGATATATTATAAGACCTATGCCTTCAACCGGCCTATGGCCTATGCCTTCAACCGGGCCTGCGGGATATATTATAAGACCTATGCCTTCAACTGGCCTACGGGATATATTAATAGGGTGTATCAAAATTTTTTATATTGCCTCTTTCTATTTCAGATTGTGAACTGGAAAAGCGTTTTTAATCATTAAATAGCCATCCACTTTTGATTCAAAAGGGAAAACAGAAAAAAGAAATGTTCCTGAAATGCTTCCTATTTTTGCTACTTGAGCTCTTCATGTTCGAAAGATTAAAACGACTAAAAGCAACAAACAAATAAAAACATTATAAAAGAACAAGCAAAAAAATCAAAGACGAAGAAGGCATTGTTGATGTTTAATCAAAAGCTTCGGCCTTTTCACCACGCACAAGAACCAAATTGCCACAATAAACAACAAAACCATCTTGTCGCCTTCTCTTCTCAGTTTTCAGTGTTCACGGGTGCCTTCTCTTCTCCTCGCCTCTTCCTTTCTTTTTAGTAATCGACTATCCCACGCTGCAGCGCTAGCTGCGTTGCAATTTTTGTTTCTTCCGCCGGCCGTTGCTTGGGCTGTGCCATGGAAGGAAGCCGAGGGAGATTGGGTAGAGACGGAAGAAGAAGCCATTTTTACTCGTTTTTAGTCCTGTCGTGCCTCGTCGCTTGCAGTACTTGTGGATTCGCCGAAGGGAGTGAGGCCGGGAGTAATGTCACCGGCGGCGTTCGTAATGCTGCGAAGGGGAAGGGCAAGAGGAGGGCGGCGCCGATCCGCCACCAGCTCTCGCTCGACTTCTACGCCCATAACTGCCCGCAGCTCGACCGGATTGTCGCCTCCGTCACCGCCCAGCGCTTCCGCGAACGCCCAGCCACCGGCGCCGCCGTCATCCGCCTCTTCTTCCACGACTGCTTCGTCGAAGTAACTCTCTCTACAAGCCGCCACGGAGGGGCGCATTTTTATGCGGACACAGCTTCTCTTGCTAATGTGCGCGTTTACTTCCTGTCTGCAGGGGTGCGACGCGTCGGTGCTGATCGCGCCGAGCGCCGGCGGCGGGAGAGCGATGGCGGCCCCGGCGGTGGAGAGGGACGTGGAGGAGAACAGGAGCCTGCCGGAGGAGGCGTTCGAGACGATCGAGATGGCGAAGGCTGCGGTGGAGAGGCAGTGCCCCGGCGTCGTCACCTGCGCTGACATCCTCGCCGTCGCCGCTAGGGACTTCGTTCACTTGGTACATTTTTTACTTCTGCTATTTTTAAAGTTTTTTTAAATGTCTTATAATTGTTTTTTTTTCTCTTAGGAAAGAAAAACTTAATTTATTTAATTATTTTTTTCCTTACCATTTTCTGTCTGTCTCGCACATGCATTTTATTTGGATGTTTCTTATAATTTAAAATTTGATTTATTAATAAATAAATAAATAAATTTATTTAATTAATTAGGCGGGAGGGCCAAATTACGCGGTGAAAAAGGGGCGCAAGGACAGCCGCGTGTCCTTGGCAGCGAAGGTGAGCCCGAACCTGTCGCGGGCCAACTCCACCGTCGACGACCTCCTCCGCCTCTTCGCCGGCAAGGGCCTGAGCGCCGTCGACCTGGTGGCCTTGTCGGGCGCCCACACCATCGGCTTCTCCCACTGCGACCAGTTCGTGGGTCGCCTCTACGACTTCCGCGGCAGCGCCACCGGCGGCGACCCTTCGCTCGACCCGCGGCTCCTAAAGGCACTGCGCATGTCGTGCCCGCGCGCCGGCGGCAACGGCGACGTCGTGGCGCCCTTCGACGTGCGCACGCCCTTCGACTTCGACCACATGTACTACGGCAACCTGGAGGCCGGGATGGGCCTGCTCGCCACGGACCAGGCGCTGTACTCGGACAGCCGAACCCGGCCGGTGGTCCAGGAGTTGGGCCGGGACAAGGCGCGTTTCTTCGAGGCCTTCGCCGGCGGCATGGACAAGATGGGCTCCATCAGGGTGAAGAAGGGGAAGACGGGGGAGATCAGGAAGGTCTGCAGCAAACATTTGTCATCCCATTGAATTCATTGATTTCCATGTTTTTGGGAAGCTAGTAATAGCTACTTTATTGGTTGTTTCGATCAACAAAAATATTTAGTATTTTATTTTTTTTATTTTTCAAAATACTATCACATTGCTGAATTATTAGCACAAGGCGAACAGAATAGTCATGCTGCATTATTACTCGCGCAAGTATATTTAAGTAGATAACACATGAACAGTTAGTTCACCATCTACTTTTTTATTATTTATTATTCATTATTATTTATTTATTTTTATTTTTATAGTTTTTGACAATCTACTATCTTACAAGTACTCGTTATGGGGCTTGCTCAGCCCTACGTCTGGGTGCCAGCCTTCTTCAATTCTCTAGCTGCAAGAGCAAGAAATAGATCAGTTCTCTGCAGCTTGCAAATTATGAATTTTATTTAAAAATTTAAGCTTTAAGTTTATTTCCACAACTTCTCCTATACGCAAGAAAATAGCAATGAAAAAACAATGTGGCACTTGCGCACTTTGCACCGGCAAACATGCATCATCTCGAGTAACATTCATGCATATATTAGACAAGTTGCGTGCCACCTTGTTGAATCTAATGAGTCCTGAGACTATGATATCGTGATAGAATATTTAAATTGTCAATCAAACATTCATAGTCTGATCTCTAACTATAATATATTTGTAAGAATTTTTACATATTTGTAAAATTTTTTCTTTAAATGGAGGATATAATTAAAAGATGTTGGACTATATAATTAAAAGATGTTGGACTTCTGGGTTGATCGTCATATGCACTTTTCGATTTACCTTGCCGGCCGATGAAAATTTTTTGTGAAACTGAGCCGGTCATCTAGGAATAATTATTGAGGATAACTAGGATTATTATTATTATTTTTTATTGTTAAATTTAATAAACGAATAACAATGCATCGACATAGGTCTGAATCATTAATCAAAACTAAAAGCTCAAGTTGAGCGGCCCCTACGGTTGTGTCTAGGGGTGCAAACGAACCGAATCGAGCCGAATATGCAGAAAAATTTAAGGCTCGAATTCGGCTCGAAATAGGTATATTCGAGTTCGAGCTCGATTCGAAGCTCGAAAAATTCAAAATATTTGATTCGAGTTCGGTTCGAATTAGGGCTCGGGTTCGAGTTCAGCTCGAAATATTCGAACATGTTCGCGAACTATTCGAATTATTGCTCGAAAATAGGTTCGAAAGGCTCGAAATTTATTTATTTAATATATATTTAACTTATATTAATAAATATTAAGGCTCGTGAGCGGCTCGCGAGCTGTTCGAACAATATCATTTGGGCTCGAGTTCGGCTCGAAAAAAAGTTCGAACATGTTCGAGTTCGGCTCGAATTCGATAAATTCGAATACGAATCAAATATTTTTCGAGCCGGCTCGAAAAGCTCGCGAGCCGGCTCGATTCGTTTGCAGCCCTAGTTGTGTCCCAACAAAACACTTCATTGAGGTATACTAAAGGTCAAGAATAAGATACAAACACAAATCTTCTTCCTCTCTGCAACCAGACTTTTGGTCATCGATTTTGTAGACTAACAGCAAATGCGAACGACCTTATTTTTGAACCAAGTTGACTATGGAAATTGATCTCATCCTATCCCAGAGAAAATGTTGGATTCAATTGAAAAACATCTTGGGTCAAATGGAGCCTTACCTATGTGGTTCAAGATAGATGGTCACTACAGTATGAGGAGGTGCATACCAATATATAGGACCACTTTCTAACAGTCCATTTAGAATGTTAAAATGCTTCACGAATCAATGAGTAATCTTGTAGTTTGGTAATCATTCTCTAATAATTAAGAACTGCATTGCTATTATTTTGGTATAGTTTCATGAATAAAATCTTATAATTTTTTTCATTTAAATTGCAAAGTGTCTCCATGCTATAATGGATGTGAACTATTCCATTATTTGAGATGGGAGTAACGAGATTAAACGTCTCCCAACAATGCAAAAGCTCTATAAGTTACGTACACTAAATTCCTACTTTTACTATGTTTTGTTACTACATCTAAGCGTAAAATACCCGAGGAACTCATATCTTCTGACTCATGATAAAGCTAGAAAATGGAGTGAAGCAAAATACTTAGGTGGTGAAAGAAATACATACCAGCTTTCTCCTCTACTCGTTTTTTAGCTGCTTCAGCTCTTTGCCGGCGTACCAAAGCTAGACGTTCTGCAAAAGGTGAATGTTGATCAAAAACTATACTAATTGAAATATATATTGAAAGTTTCATTCTTAAACATGATTGCATATGCAAAAAAAAAAAAAAAAAATTAACAATGAGGTGAAATATGTAGTTATTGGGCTTTCATTATTCAAATCACAACTCAATTTTGTGGAGGTTGGTTTGACTTCCATTTCCATAAAAGCTCCATGATATGGTGTTTAAGGCGGTGGGCCCTTTTGGAAGGGGTTAAAGCTCAGGAGGTCGGCTGATGTGGAACTCAAAATTAAAATCAAAAGGCGGTCAACTTCACAGGAACAGGAGAAGGTTCGACCGAACCTCCAGGCCGACTTGACCGTGAGTCACAGTCCTATGCACAGACGAAGTGTTAGGCTAGGGATTCGCCCAATCGGGCCCTCCGATTGGTTTGGCCTCAAAGACTGATCTCGTAATCAACGATGAAGTATGATGAAATATGAAATCAAGTATCAATTATCCCGACCGAGTGCTCTGGCCGATCGGGCGTATGGTCCGATCAGATATACTAGACACCTGGTTGTGTACAATTTAAATGAAGAAGCCGAGTGAAAGTCGAGTCATCAACTACACACATAAACATTGATCGGGCACTGTTTGAGAGTCACAGTCAGTTGAATTATACAGTAATTTAATCAATTGGTCAAAGTAGTCAATTGTGGGTCCCATAGCCCAACAAAACTAGTACGTTTTTTTGGCCTTCTATGCCACAGAGGATAGAGGATATTCTGTAAGCAAATTGCACTTTCGAAGCTTCCAGCCTATCAAATCACATAGATTTGTGGGCTCATTTTAGGAAAGGTGTTAGAATCACTTTATGATCTGCCTTTTTTGGAAGTGCTTCGTAATTCGTGCATAAACATAACAGTGATATTATAAAAGGGGCCCTCATCCACAAGTGAAGGTATGCGATGCTACATATTTTTACACACTCATTGTTATAGTCTTTTCATTATTTCTCTCTTAAAACTGATTACTGACTTGAGCGTCGGAGAGCCAACGCCGGGACCCCTTCCCTGGCCCGACAATTAATGCTCTTTGTGACACGCAAGACGGCTTGAGGTCTTCGTTTGGTCAACATTAGGACAGGATCAATGGAGAGCAAAGTATCGAGCTAGTCATCTTACCAGCTTTCGGACAGGATCAATGGAGAGCTAACTTAACCCTTAAATTGACACATGCTTCTATTTACAGTCCAGAAGCCTCATGGCAACAAGAGATTAATCCTATTTATTGATGATTTTATAATAATAATGTGGTGGTGTTTCTTAGTTGAAAGTAAATTTTTTTTTACTCGTCTTCAATTAAAAGCTCTTGCAAGAAGATCAAAGTGGCTACAAAATAAGACTTTTAAGGACAGATTTGTGAAGGAGAATAAAGAATGATGAAGGGAAAAGATCTTCCTTTTTTTTTTTAATTGAAGCATTATACACAACAATCTACATCTTTAACTAAACAGCAACCAGGGCGTGAAGAAAATAAACCGTGTATGGAGTTGGGCACAAAAAGGAAAACAATCATTTGATTAGCTAAAGGTATTAGGTTATTGTCTACTTTCATATTTCAACTCTAAACAAAGATAATTTGACAAAAAGATGAACTGAAGATATTCATTGGATATAGTGATGAAATCAAGAATAATTGTTTGTTATCTCAAGAGATGTTATATTTGATGAAGCATCAACTCATAGTTAACAAGAAGCCTATCATATTCTCAACCTAAAAGTGAATATATTGAACTTATATCATTGCAAGATGAGGTCTAAATAAATAATATAACCATGAACCATCAGACAATCAAGATAAGTAATCAAGCAAAGTTTCTTCTAGATTATCTCTTCCTTGATCATACATTAGCAAAATTCTCCAACATTAGCTATTTACTGTCACTGCCAGGATGTTATTGTGACTTGAATGCAATAATGAATAAGGAAAAATGTAAAAATAGAATTTAGATTTTAATATGCAGGCATCACTTTAAGCAAACTTCTCTTTAATGTCCAAAATAAAGAGAATCAAGATGGAATAGTTACTATTTTTTACCTAAATCCTTTCGAGATTGTTCTGTTTTTCCTTGTTCTTGCAACTTCATATATCGCTCATGAGCCCTTTGTTTTTCTATCTCCTCTCTGTAGAAAAGAGTGAATCAGACAATACAATCACAAGCCAAGAATAAAAATATGATTGATTCAATTTGTCTCCACGGCAATATCAGACCACCACGTCTAATTTATACAATTTATTTTAACTACAACATAATGGTGTTATATTTCGAGATGCAAATAGCTCATTTTTTTCATTTATTATCTATTGTTAATTGAGGAAATGCAACCAAATAAATTGTTATCATCTATCAATGCAACCAAATAAATAACCTACTATTGTATATAAATGCAACTAAATAAATAATCAATATTGTTTATCATGCAACCACACATGTGGAAAAGAAGTGATTTTCACCTCTTGCACTACCATGAGCTTATTAGACAATTTGTCATAATAGCAACTATATACTATGCTAATTAGACTTGGGCATTGACTACACGAGTATCTGATACATGTATAGATCCAAGTGGCCAACACAATTATTTATAATTTTTTTACATGTGATCAATAGAAATATTAAGTGTTCATTCAAATGTCAAATGTGACATGTACAAAAGGTAGATAGGTAGATGAAGAATCCAAGTAAAAGCAAATAGTAATCAAAAGGGCGTCGATCATTTGTAAAATCGTCAAATGGGTGCCCCGTTTATGATTAAAGTCAAATGGACAATTAATTGTCCAAAATACTCTTACATTATCTGATTATTCAGCCGTGTAGAAGCTAGCAATTAATTTCTACAACTGTAGAAGCTAGTTGCTAGCTTCTACAACTAACAACTAGCTTCTACAATTGTAGAAACTAATTGCTAGCTTCTACATCAGACTTTGTATATTTTAATTTTATTTTTCCGAGTGATAACCTGGTTAAAACAACATTTCAACAAAAGGGCAACCCGGTGCACGAAGCTCCTACTATGCAGGGTCCCGGGAAAATATCCATTATACGCAGCCTTACCCTATTTTTTACAAGAGATTGTTTCCGATATTCGAACTCGTGACCTTTTAGTCACAGAACAACAACTTTATCGTTGCGCCAAGGCTCCCCTTAAAACAACATTTCAACAAGCAAAATAAATGATGGGGACTCTATGACACTCACAACATTTCAAATGAACATTATTTGTTCACGATCGACCGTGTAGAAGCAAGTATGTAGCTTCTACAATGTGTAGAAGCTAGTTGCTAACTTCTACAATGATGACTTTATATCATTTTGATTTTGCTTCTCTGAATGATAACCTAGTTAAAACAACATTTCAATGAGCAAAACAAACGTGTAGACTCCATGATACTCATTATATTTCAAATGTGTGTAGAAGCTAAAATGTAGCTTTTACAACGTGTACTAGCTACCGCTAGCTTCTACACGTTGTACAAGCTACTCGATAGTTTCTACAACAACGCTGAATCCATGGGTATTTTTGGGATAAAATCATGGGAGAGGTGCCATTTGACTTCCATTTGTTTTTTTTTTTTGAAAAAGGGGCGCTATATGATGTTTCTCTTAATTTGGGGCACCTTTTTGATTTTTGCCCTATGCTATTTGAGTAGATAACGATGTAGTGTGTATGGGTGTGTCAAAAGTAGATGAAAGATAACCATACAACAACTCTTAGGTGAGGTTTACATGGGCAGAAGGATAGAAAAGGAAAAAAGAAGGGGCATGAGTAACTCATGCTCCATGTATAGTTTGGTTCTTTCAATGTCACTCCTATTTGTCAATTGAGGTTAACTTGAGGATTCCTTTTTTGGAACCACTAGCAAAAGAAAGGCAAGCCTAAGAATTCCTTTACTTGGATGGGAAGTAAGGAGGTACAAGGGAGAGAATTACAAAATAACACATAGAGATCCATTAGTTTGTGCATCTTTTGTCTCACTTTCCCTCTTTTTCATGTCTTCTAGCCAAAGTAAATGGACCCTAAGAAAGGAACAAGTGAGAATAGAAATCCTCTACATAGAGGATAAAAGGTTGGATGTAAATGTATGGGGAGTGAATGGAGGATTGAGATTACATATTGCAGAATTTGTAGAAAAAGGAATATTAGTTGAGTGGGATAAGGCTGGATTGCTGTTGTTATTGTAGAAAATATAAATATTAGATTGAATTTAGAATGAGACAACTATTACATATATAGACTTATCATGAATCCCCTAAACGTAGAATTATCAATGTAATATTAAATCTACTAGACCAACAACAATATTAATCCATACCTCTAACATAGATAAAACACGTAGCTGCTTAAGCCATAACTGTCCCGGTTGAACATGGACCTGGTAGTACTGCTGTTGCAGAGTTTAGGAGGGTTAAGTGCAAGTATATGCCATATGAAATGGTTGTGTTGGTCCCTAAAGACACAGCTAGTCAAGATGTTAAATATCTTGCCTTTTTCCATAACAAATGAACCTAATGATTTTATATTTTGCTACATTAAAAAAGATAATAAAAAAATCCAGGGATGGGTTTGCACAGGTTGACAGGATAATTGCAGAGTTCATGAGCTTTCAACCTCCAATAGAAGTCTAGAGCAATAGAATCTTCAACCGCATTGTCTTATCTGAATTCCAGTAATGTCATGGAATCTGTATTGCACTAAGATGTACCCATTCAGGATTGGATGGAGGAAAATATTGCTGTTCGGAATATTTGAACCCATGAACTCAATAACATGGAATAAGATGCATATTGCCTCCTATCGGTACCTTCAGATATTGTCAATAGTTCAAATCTATTTAAAGACATCAATTACAACCGCTGCAACTATTTAATAAAACATCTAGCTCTCATTAAGCATTCACTGTTGCACAGTAGATCTCATTTACAGTCAAACAACACTGAAACCATTTATTATTTTAATCAGTGAATGATTTTCTAAATTAGAAAATGATAAGCAATCAATATCTGAAACATTTAAGTGAATTTGCAACACAGAGATATCACTTAGACTAATTCAAAGGAATTAGTGTACACATGGCAAAGGGGAAATTAGGTTGGCAAACCTCTCTCGTCTTGATAGTTCAATTGGTTCTTCCAGCTGCACAATAATTTCAAAATGTAAAGAGACAACGTATCATTTAAACTAGAAACATATATGGAAGTTGTCTAAAGGGAAAATCTCACAAGTGATACTCAAATTTTATTCAAAATAACTAATTAGTATCTAAGCGCTATCTTGGACTTAGTTATGAGTATCCGACCTGGGTATGGATCTGAGCGTTTCACATGACTATCTGTAAAAAGATTTATATGTGATCAATAGAAATCTCAAGTGTTCACTTGAAGCGTTGATGTCTAAGTGTTGGGTATCTAATATGGATATATAGGAGATACATGAAAAGTTGGTAATCAGGATTCGCTAAATTTCCTCCAAGACATGATGAGATTGCCCATTCTTCTATGGCTTGCACCACTGAGGAAAAGCACATGGTCCTCCCATTTTAAAACAAGGTTAACAGGATCAAAATACCAGATTGCACAAAGTCAATGGCTAGAGCTTTATATGCAGGGAGGAAAAAAAGGTTAATGCTTTAGATGAAGAAAAGGTTTGCTAGAATCTACAAAATTACCTAAATTAGAAGTAATTAGGTCCAATCCACTCCTAGATCTTATATAGAAAGTCTTCATCCCTTGATTAGTTGTGTGTCTTGGCTGCATCCATCCATAGTTATCTTGGCCATTGGATCACTTTGACGATCCATATCACACTAATTGGAAGCACTAGTTCACCTAAATCCATTGGTTCATTATGTCGCACCATTTGGGCCAAAACTAGACCATTGGCATGCAAATTAAGCAACCGTGGTTGATGGAAGGATAGCATCCTATATGAAAATATTAAATATACGCCTAAACACGAGTAGCAACGATTTAAAGTGTGAAGTTCACTAAAAAAGAGTCACATTATGCCTCATATGCACCATATAAGCCTTGTTTGATAGGCTTGCCATTGGGCGCAATGTCCATGCTTCTACATGCCATTGATTGTGCTTCTGTGAGATGCAATGCACCATGCTACACATGTGCATTGCATGTGAACTAGACCTGTCATGTACCATATGCTCACAAGGGATACAATGACTTCATAAGTCCATCTTTAACCAAGGCATAATTTTATGTAGGTGTGATTCAGTGTAGTATACCGAACCACCAACTCATATACCATTACCATAAAAAATTCAGTATAAAAAAATTTCATACTTACCAGAATTTCAGTATACCGAATTTTTGATATACCGAAATTTCGGTATGATATCAATTTCATACAATTTATAATAAAATTTTGATATTTGTATGATATACCGAAAATTTTGATATAAATCTTATACCAATACCGAAAAATTCTATATGGTATTATACCATACTGAAATTTTTCAGTATACAGTAAAATCAGTATATTTCAATACGGTAAACACGGTATATTAAATTTTCGGTATTTTCCCCACACCTAACTTTATGCAAGTATATATATTTAAATATTTTAATGTACCTCCAAAATTCAGATATGAGATTGAAATTCTACAAAAGCTCTCTTCTTATTTTTCTTCCTTCTCTATAAACCTCTTAGAAACCGATTCTTATTTTAGAAAATTCCAACACTATATTTAAACTTTAAAGTCTGTGCATTTTGCCTCCTTAAGAGTTAGATCATGTGACTGATTGTGTTGTCATCATTTTAAGGTCTAAATGGATGCAATTGATTGGACTGCATGTATCAAATATCAAAAATAGTGTTACTAATGATGTAATAAATTTATTGCCATTGTATTTGATTTTACCTTATTTAAGTATCTATTCCTGAAGACTAGTTAGGCTATTTTGCTACTGAGAATTTCATTATCAAAGTATTGAATATGGTGAAAATTAGAACAACTATAAACTACAAGTTTCCGCTTTCACAAAAAAAACATGCTATGATACAATATGTACAGTTCGGATCCTCTGCCCCCAAATTTTTCTATCCACGTGTCCCTTGCCGATCTGACGGACCATATTACATCCCAAGGCATCATGGCATCCTTAAGATGTGTGCAGTATCCTCGTGATGTGCAATGTATCCTTGAGATGTAATCTAGTCCGTCCGATCGGTAAGGGGACACGGGGACAGAGAAATTTGGGGACAGAAGATCCGAACTCCAATATGTACAAGGCAATATCACTAGAGCCTTAACTATAATAACAAGATCAAAATTTTAATATGGAAAGTAACTAGAATGCCTACAAAAGATGGATGCTTAATAGAAGCAAAAGTGTAGTACCATGATAGAAAAAGGACTCGTAGTCAACATCATTGCACCAAATTTTGTGTTATTCACGACCAAAAATTAGTGAACAAGTTGACCACACCTAGTGGGATAAGGCTTGATTGTTGTTGTATCAAAATTAGTGAACAAATAAATGTCACCATATCCTTTAGATTCTAGTTAAAAATTCAGCAAAAAATATAAAGTAAAAAAGAAGCCTTACAACTTACATTAGTTTCTTTAGCTTTTGAGCTTCTTGGCTTTACCAAGTTCGGATTTTCAATCTCAATGAAAGGAATTGTGCCCTTCCTTCTCTGCCAAGAAATACAAAATAACATCAAAATAAGATAAATTCACAAAGGGAAATCAATACACGAATGGAAAAAATAGAAGGGCATGAATGACTTGGATTGTCACCTCAACTATATCTCCAGACTCTTCTCCACTTTCATCAGAATCTTCTTGTTTATTTTGCACAATTTGTTCCTGTGACATTTAGAAGAACATAAATATATGGACAAATACCTTTTTGCCTATTTTTCTTTCTTTTTTGCAAATTACAGTGCTAATAGTACGAGGCACAGGAAAAATTAATACTTCTACTTGAAAATTTGAGCTCCGCTATGAAAGAAATATTGCAGACCCCCTCCATAATTACCTTAGTTAGAATTGGGAGAAGTACATAATTCCTTACTCTTATACAGGAAAAGCTAAAAGCAATTACATGTAGCATATAAAAAAATTATTCAAGATGGGTTAAACTTTTCAAGGAACATTCTTGTCAGTAGATTTGGTTTCAGTATTTCACACAAACAGACAGACCTCTATTTATTCATTAAGGACTAACTGCACTGCTGACATCCTTCCTACAGTCACAGAGAAGGCCATATTGGAGAGCATCCAGGTTTTTTGACGCTAAAAAATTGGACTAACAATATACTTTTCCAGCCACCAAAAATAAATATCACCAACTAGTGAACACGAAATGGTATTTTCTCAATACAACTGGATGCGCAATATGATTTTCAGAGAAAAATATAATTACATAATATGCATCCTGTATGTAAATATGAATTCAAATTTAGGTAGACTTGCTCAACTATCTATCCCCAACAACAAACAAAAAAAAAAAATGAAATCTGCACTTAAGTGACAAGAATTGCACTACATAAGAGAATAACCAACAGGACAATTGACCATAAACTTCTACTACATGGAAGTTATATCAATTTACAGAAAGAGAAAACCTGTTTAAAGGAGCGAGGACGAGCTGATCGGCCCGCTTCTGCAATAATTTGACAAGCAGATACATCTCAGAAAATCTTGTATTATTTCTAGCAATATATAGTTGTTCTTACAAAAAAAATTCGAGATAAATAAACCAACTATTTTGTGCATACCACGTCAACATTATCTTATCAACATGTAAAAGATGGAGAAGAATAACAACACCAAGCACTCGAACAAGAAAGATCGAAGGGAACGAGACATAAGAAGTGTGATAGGGCAGTGGTATGAAAAGTTCCAAACAGAAATCAAGAAGCTATCCAAATCCCAAATGGAAGGATGCATGTCAAAGATGGGGGAGGGGAGCAACCAGAGCGTATCTTACCCAACTCCTCGAGCGTGGAGAAGTTCCTTCGGCCCGTAGGCTTCGCCTTGAACTTCCCTCGCCCCATCGGCAAGGACCTTCGTTCTCCGACTAGCGCTTCGTCTCCGGCGGCGAGCCACTCGCGTCCTCTTTAAGCCGGGGCGGGGAGAGGCGAATCATCGAATTTCTCTTTGATTAGGGGTTCCGATGTAAAAATATGTGCGTCCATCATCATCTGCCTGCCGTCCATCGAACTCTCTTGTTGGGATCGGACGGTCGAGGATGAAGAAGTGAGGAATCCAGCTTCCGAAGTGGGCATGATAGCTGAAGATGGTTGCGCTTCTTATACTCCTCTCGTTACGGTAAATCACAGGTCAATTTGCCTAGGGATGTGAAGCTTCCGGAGTAGCCATCGAATTAAGCCGATACTATAAAAATTTTCCTCAAACGGGATAATAAATCTAAAAAAAAATTATTATTTAGATGGACCTCCAGAACGCTTTCTAATTTAAATTTTTTTGTAAAAAAATAGACACCTGAATCAATTAAAAAAAAAAAGGCAAGAATTTGTGGGTGGTGTCAAGTTTAAGAATAAAGTAGCAGATGCTTTTACTTTTGCTTTTCTAAATATTATTCTGTTTTTTTCCTTTAAAAAATAATAAGAAGAAGAAAACAAAAACCATTCTCATGTTGAGTTGTTGATCCTAACAAGTGGAGGGTATAAATTGGGTGGATATTATCATATAGAAATTATTTTAAGTTTATTATGTAGTTTAATAATCATTAACTAAATTTTAGTATGTGTTAGCCATGAATAAATCCTACCAAACTAATTTAATTAAGATATGTTATTTACATAGCTAAGATAGTCTAACTATGCTTGATTAAATGCATTAGATAGTAATGCAATAAACAGTCTTAGTTATAATCAAACAGTTATGATCATATGAAATCACTTACAAGTTAGTATTATGCTCACCAAAAAAAACTCAGGTGCAGAAATATTTGCGATGTATTGCAGACTACAGCAAAAACAAATGTTTCAGAGTTCAAACTAGATACATGAAGTAGAAAACAGTAGGAATCACCTGCCAATTCAAGTCATTGTCTGTTCGATCAACATAGCATACCGCATGATGGAGTCACAGATCCATATAATCTTGCTGCGACTTTGCATCTATCTTTCCAGTGCGCTAAGTAGTCAGTTGTCCTTCAATCTATAAGATACATTCAGAAATCAGGAATAAACAGAAGCTATTGCCAATAAGATTTACATGGAATAGAGTAGATGGCATGTCGATACTCCAATTTCTAGAAACAATCAACCTGCTCTGCTACAACAGACTTTATCTTAACAGCCTCAACATTGCGGCCTCCACCAATAACTGAGTCAGAAAAATGCAACATCTAGTTGCATCAAGCATCAAGCATCAAGCAGCAAGCAGGCTATATGTAGCCACTTGAGGCAAAACAAATCAATAACAGAAACAAGGTTGATTTAGTAGCTCAAAGGTTGCTAGTAGTCCCTTATGTTCCATAGCCATCATTTAAGCTTTCGATAGTATAAGCAGGGTTCTCATCCAGAGAAACAGTCTGGTTGGGAGTATGCTTGGTGTTTGGAATATTTTACTTTTGATCGACAGCCAGTGGAGGTTTATATAAGTTTTCGGTCATATCATTCTGATTTGTTCTTGTCTTGCTCTTGGAATTCTTTTTCTGATCCACAATGTTAACTGCTTTTAGTATTCCCATCTGTTGCTGCAGATCCATGAGTACTGAGTTACCAGTCAACTTTGCTTTGGAGTTTTTCTTTAGATCAACAAGTTTGAATTCTAGTCTGTACAATGCAGAGGCCTCGCAATCATTGACCTCGTACTCATACATGTGCCACTCATAGTGAGTGGTCCTGGATCCATATAGTAGGACCTTTTTAGGCCCCCAAATAGTGAGTGGTTCTCGATCCATATAGTAGGATCTGTTGGGATCGATGTGCCCGTTAGAGGGGGGTGAATAGCGTCTCACCCAAATCGATCGCTTCCTATAATGTTAGTGCACAGCGGAAATACAAAAACAAATACTAACAAGAGAAAGCAAACCTAATATGTTTATTTAACGTGGTTCGGAGATAAAGCTCCTACTCCATAGTTGTCCGTAAGATGGACGATCCCGATCCGTCGGTGGATGACTCCCCGGAAAACCTCCGGCTAGCTCAAGCTCCTTGTCGGTGGAGAAACCTCGCCTCAAACACTTGAATACAAGCACACCGATTACACGAAGGCTTGGGAGACTCTAATAGGCTTTAACCAAGTCTATTTCGTCAATCATGCCCAAGCACCCCGAGCTCTATTAAATAGAGCTCGAGAGGAAAACACTAAGCTGTTTTCCCACTACCAGTCGACTGGTGTATGCACCAGTCGACTGGTCCTTTAAGTGAAGCCGATCGTTACCCAACGTTCGACTACCAGTCGACTGCTAAGTGTACTAGTCGACTGCTACAGTGTACCAGTCGACTGCTATAGTAACCAATCGACTGCTACAGTACAACTACAGTGTCGTTACAGTACTGCTACAGTAAATCCTAAAAACACATAGCATTTTGCCCTGAGTACAATCACTCAGCACTCGTCCTCGCCCGACCAACCTAGACCTAGCCTTCTAGCCTCCTCCATTAGCCTCGCGTCCCTCGGATGTCTTCCCATCCTTCACGTCTTGCCTTCTGGAACTTCCTTCGGCCTTGTCCATATTGTCGGGTCTTCCTTTGCCAAGAGGCTCCTCACCTCAGGAACTTCATCCATTGCCAAGTCACACTTGGACTTACGTTGCCAAGACTACATGCTTGGACTTACACCGCCAAGACTCATCCTTGGACTTTCCTCCTTTGCCAAGATCACACTTGGACTTTCCTTGTTGTACCTATATCCTGCACACTCACAATTCATATCAAATATAATAATAAACCTAACTTAAACCTTTGCCCAAACATCAAAACCTAGGGCACTTAGATTGCTCCAACAATCTCCCCCTTTTTGATGTTTGACAATCTGTTTAAGTTAGGAAAACATAAATGCAATACATATGCAAATAAATATGCAAATTAACTCATGCATAAATAATGGAACCTAAATCCCTAGGCTCCCCCTTCACCTAAGCTCCCCCTTGAGCTAGGATATCCCGCAAAGGTAAACTTCTCCCCCTTTGCCTAAACAATCGCTCCCCCTTCACCTAAGCTCCCCCTCGAGCTAGGATTTCTTACAAAGGTGTATAGATTTCCCACTTAAACCTAAACTTCTCCCCCTTTTTCATACATAAAAAAGAGCTCCAACAATATCCTAATTGTTGAAAACATGTCATCCAAATTGACCCTAAACTCATGTATTTATCCCCCATGGATCTCATACATGTAAACGAGTTGACACGGTCAAGAACAACGTTGAAAAACACTTTTAGGCTGGTATCAGTCGACTGAACTAGATACCAGTCGATTGACCCCTTCGATTTCCACTCACAAAACCTTCTGTGTTCGAAATACACTGTTACCAGTCGACTGGTATCGGAACCAGTCGACTGACCTCATCAAAATGAGCTTACAGAGACATTCTGTGCTAAAAAATATTGTTACCAGTCGACTGGTAAATGTACCAGTCGACTGGTAAATGTACCAGTCGACTGATACTCTTTTTGGGCAAAAATCAACCTTTTTTACTTACTTTCTGAAATGCGCCAAAAATTTCACAGATCACCAAAAAATCCTAAATTTTGTGGAGAGGTCTATTTTATCCATGTCTACTTGGAAAAAATATATATATAAATATATTTATCACAGATCCTAAGATTGACACAAAATTCAAAACTAGCTAAATAATTCAATTGAACATTGACCTAAAGTCCTAGTTTTGGCTTCCTCTTGATGTATCTGCCCATATTAAGCCATAATACTTCCCTAGCATGGGTTTATATGACATCTATACATCAAAAACTAATTTTTATGCAATATGCCCCCCAATGTTATATTTTCATGCATGAAACACATCCCAATTGTGCTGACCCACTAGGTTAGAGACTTAAGTCCGTCTCCTAACCACTTGACACATTTAATAACCCATCTATCTGTTGGGGCAATTTATCGAGGTCAAGTTTGACTAAGCTTGAGTTGAGTCAAGCTTAAGTCGGAATTTGAGTTTTGATGTTTGACAATATATGGAGATTGCTAGGGCAATCGTCCGGTTGTGGAGATGGTCAAAGGGTTGACCAGGTTGAGAAGAAGACAAGTCAAGTAGGTCAGGGATGACAGGAGACTTGACTGGGTAAGTCCTAACTAGGGGTTAGGCATGCAATGGTGAAGTCCTAACTGGATGTCAGGCAATGGTGAAGTCCTAACTGGAGGTTAGGCAGTGGAGAAGTCTTAATTGGAGGTTAGGCAATGGAGAAGTCCTAACTGGAGTTTAGGTAATGGGAAAGTCCTAACTAGAGATTAGGCAGGAGAAAAGTCAAGTAGGTCAAGGTTGATAGGAGACTTGACTGGGAAAGCCCTAATTAGAGATTAGGCAAAGGTAAGTCCAACAAGAAGGTTGGCAAGAGTGAAAATCCAAGTAGGTCAATGTTGACCAGACTTGGTGATGAGGAGCCTGGCAATTGGAAAGTCCAAGTGTGATCTTGGCAAAGGGAAAGTTCCGGTGAGGAGCCAGGCAATTGGAAAGTCCAAGTGTGATCTTGGCAAAGGGAAAGTCCTGGTGAGGAGCCAGGCAATTGGAAAGTCCAAGTATGATCTTGGAAAAGGTTGTAAGTATTGGAACCCCAAGGTTGTTTTGGTGTGATCAACAAGTTAAGTTAGGTCCTGTGTGTTTCTAACCTTGTGTCTAAGTGTGCAGGAGCTTAGGAGCACAGGTAGTCGAGTGGAAAACGCAGCTAGCAGAAGGACGACACACGGTGCGTCTGAGGGACGAGGCACTGCGGAAGAGTGCACCGGCGGACGAGAAGGAAGCGTGCGGTAGTTCCGAGGGACGAAAGCCAGAGCGGAAGACTGCTCGAGGAGCAAGAGACGCAGCTAGCGAGAAGGACGACACGTGGTGCGTCCGAGGGACGAAGACTGTGGATGAGTACACCGGCGGACGAGAAGGAAACACGCGGTGATTCTGAGGGATGAGAAGCCGGAGCAGAGGCCCACTCGAGAAGATCGGAAGTTGGGTTCGGGTGAGCCCTTTTCCGGATGGCCGAGATCACCCAAGCGAGCGGATCCGGACTTGAAGACCCGGACCGAGGCGACCAGAGCCGGAGCAGAAGACCCGGACTGAAAAGGTCAACCATAGTTGACTTTTGGGTCCGGGCGCCCGGAACGTACCGGGGCGCCCGGAACGTACCGGGGCGCCCGGAGTTGACTTTTTCATAGGATCAAGCTTTGACTCGATCTGAACGTTGGGGGATAAAGTTTTATCCCCCCCAGGGCGCCCGGAACCCTCCAGGCACCTCGACCAAGGCTATAAATATAGCCTTGGTCCAGAAGCTCAAAAACAACTCAGAGCAATTCATTTCCAACGCTTGTATGCTTCAGTTTTAGATTAGCTTCTTTGTTTCACTGCTGTAAGAGGCTTCTCCGCCCGAAGGAGATACTAGTGCGACATTCCTTGGATTAACAACCTCCTTGGTTGTAACCAAGTAAAAATATCTTATGCCTCTTTCTTTTCTGGTTTATCTGTTTAATTTATTATTCTTCAAGTGTTGGTTTGAAAAGTCGAGAAGGGTGTTTTTGTTTTTGTGTTATAGGGCTATTCAACCCCCCTTCTAGCCGGCCGCAACGGTCCTACAAGTGGTATCAGAGCCGAAGCGCTTCAGGAGGACTAACCGCCAATCGAAGCAAACATAATGGTCGGACCAAGCATCCACCCGCCGAAATACAAAGGGGATTTCGCTACCTGGAAAAAACTGATGCAGGTATTTTTCACAATAGATTTTGAATTAGTTTTAACAATGAAACTTGGATTTGTAGCTCCAGAGGACAAGGAAATACATCAATGGACAAAAAAGGAGCAGGCTGACTACGTGGCGAACGACAAAGCAGAATACCATCTGTTAAGCGTTCTTCCGCCACAAGAAGTCAATCGAATCGGCAACTACAACTCTGCGAAAGAACTTTGGGAGAAGTTCCTCGAGCTGCACGAAGGAACTTCCGAAGCCAAGCTCGCTAGACGAGATCTGCTTCGCAATCAGCTCACCAGCTTGCGACTTGGGGAAGATGAGACAGTCGCACATCTGCACTCGAGAATCAAAGAGATCATCACTGGACTGTCGAATCTCGGAGAAAAGGTAAGTAACCGAGATTCGCTAAGGTACACGTTAAATTCGTTTCCGAGAAATTCAAAATAGGCATCACTAGTAGATGCCTTTTACATCTCAAAAGATTTAGAAAAAATTTTATTAGAAGAATTTTTCTCGACTTTTGAAGTGCACGAATCAAGATGTGCATGTTCGAAGGAGCCCAAGAACAACGCCACCCTCAAAGCTTCGAGAGACGAACCTGAGTCAGAATCTTCTCTCGACGATGAGGAAATGGTAATGATGGTAAGAAGATTCAAGAAACTTTGTAAATCTAGATCTACTAACCATCCGCAGGGGAAAAAGAAAATGGTGATCCGCTGCTACCACTGCGACGAAGAAGGGTACGTCAAGGACAATTGCCCCAAGCTGAAGAACAAGGACAAGGAGAAGGGTAAGAAGCCCATCCAAAAGCGAAAGGCCCTAAAGGCGACGTGGGACGATACGTCGTCGGAGTCGGAAGTTGAGGCATTCTCCGGACTTGCTCTAATGGCAAGTCATCAAGACGACGACTGCAAGTCAAGCTCTTCCGAAATGAGCATCGAAAGCATCGATGAAGGGGGAGCCACGTTGGAAGAAAGCAGCAGTTCAGGGGGAGAAACGGACAACGAGATCGACAAGGTAAGTCAGGTACGATCTCTTCCTCCCGACAAAATGTTTAAGTTCGTTAAACTTTTAACAAAAGATTGCTGCAAATTAGAAAATGAAAATAAAAATTTAAAAGTAATTCTAGCTAAGTCCTGTCCCTTAGAAGAATTAGACAAATCAAAATTAGAAAATGAGAAATTGAAATCAGAAAATAAAGATCTGAAAATTCAAATAGATAATTTGAAAAACCATGCGTGCTCATCTAATTTTAGAAAATTTAAAAATTTGAATTGCTATTATAGATATCACCAGGGACAAGTTAGGAATATCTCTAAAAAATATGTCCCTAAGAAATTTTTAATCAATCCAGTAAGTTGGAACCTATATTGGGTTCCTAAGTCCTGTTTAAATTAAACTATTGATTAGACTTAGAGCTTTTAAGCGAGAAAATTAAACATTGAAATTCTTTATGAGCCTTTGTCTAAGGAAGTGGTTGTTGCTCCAATAACCAAGAAGGCCTAGTGCCTCTCCATGACCTGGAAACCAAAATATTGAAATAAATGTTTAATTAACTTTCTGTCAAAGCATTAAAATTAGAATCAATTAATGCTTTTAAAGTTTTTCAAACATTTTTTTCAAAATAGTTTTATACTTAGAAAAATACTCTTACGTGAAATTTTCAGTTAGAAAATTTTACTTAGAAAAATCTTAAGTAAGGATTTTTTCCCAAAAATAATTTTTGCAAAGACTTAAAAAAAATAAAAAAATATTTTTTTTTAACTTAGAAAAAAAAATTTAGTATTTTTTTCTTAGAAAAATTCTCTTTTATACTTAGAAAATTTTTCAGAAGATATTTTTGCCTAAGTTAAAAGTTGAAAATTTCTGCTTAAAATTTTTTAGAAATTTAAAAAAAAAAATATTTTTGCAAAGCTGTCTAAGTTAGAATTTTTTTTTACTCATAATTTCACTTAGAAAATTTTCTTAAAAATTTACTTAAATTTTTTTTAGAGATTGTTTATGTGAAAATTATTGTAAAATTCTCTTAAGGATCTCAAAATTTTCTAAGTTTTTACCCTTAGATCTTTTCTTAGAACCCCATTTTTTATGTGATCAAAGGGGGAGAAGGAAAAGTATAAGTCTAGGGGGAGGTAGACCAAAATTTTAACTTGTTTTATTTTTTGCACTTAATTACAAATTTGGTTAAGTTTATTTTATGTCTATTTTTACCCTAGCTTAACTTAGGTTGCTTACACCAAAAAGGGGGAGATTATTGGAACCCCAAGGTTGTTTTGGTGTGATCAACAAGTTAAGTTAGGTCCTGTGTGTTTCTGACCTTGTGTCTAAGTATGCAGGAGCTTAGGAGCACAGGTAGTCGAGTGGAAAACGTAGCTAGTGAGAAGGATGACACGCGGTGCGTCCGAGGGACGAGGCGCTGCGGAAGAGTGCACCGGCGAACGAGAAGGAAGCGTGCGGTGGTTCCGAGGGACGAAAGCCGGAGCGAAAGACTGCTCGAGGAGCAAGAGACGCAGCTAGCGAGAAGGACGACACGTGATGTGTCCGAGGGACGAAGACTGCGGATGAGTACGCCGGCGGACGAGAAGGAAACACGCGGCGATTCAGAGGGACGAGAAGCCGGAGCGGAAGCCCACTCGAGAAGACCGGAAGTTGGGTTCGGGTGAGCCCTTCTCCAGATGGCCGAGATCACCCAAGCGAGCGGATCCGGACTTGAAGACACGGACTTGAAGACCCGGACTGAGGCGACTAGAGCCAGAGCAGAAGACCCGGACTGAAAAGGTGAACCATAGTTGACTTTTGGGTCCCGGGCGCCCGGACTTTTGGGTCCCGGGCGCCCGGAATGTACCGGGGCGCCCGGAACGTACCGGGGGCACCCGGAGTTGACTTTTTCACAAGATCAAGCTTTAACTCAATCTGAACATTGGGGGATAAAGTTTTATCCCCCTCAGGGCACCCGGAATCCTCTAGGCGCCCCGACCAAGGCTATAAATATAGCCTTGGTCCATAAGCTCAAAAACAACTCAGAGCAATTCATTTCAAACGCTTGTATGCTTCAGTTTTAGATTAACTTCTTTGTTTTGTGCTTTCACGGCTGTAAGAGGCTTCTCCGCCCGAAGGAGATACTAGTGCGACATTCCTTGGATTAACAACCTCCTTGGTTGTAACCAAGTAAAAATATCTTGTGCCTCTTTCTTTTCTGGTTTATCTGTTTAATTTATTATTCTTCAAGTGTTGGTTTGAAAAGTCGAGAAGGGTGTTTTTATTTTTGTGTTACAGGGCTATTCAACCCCCCCTTCTAGCCGGCCGCAACGGTCCTACAGTAAGTCCATGTGTGATCTTGGTAAGGTAAGTCCAAGCATGTGGTCTTGGCAAGGTAAGTCCTAGTATGACTTGGCAAGGAGAACTCGATAACTAGGATGAGGTTGAAGGAAGCTCTTGAAGGCAAGGCGTGAAGGATGTGAGATATCCGAGGGACGCAAGGCTGATGGAGGAGGCTAGAAGGCTAGTTCGAGGTTAGTCGGGTGTTGGCCAAATGCTAGGCATGGATACCCAACAGGTCACGGTTGACCGGGAGTTGGGTTTGGGACCTTGAACTTGAGTTTGAGGCAAGTTCAAGGTGTTCAATTGATCAGTCAATCAATTGAACCAGTGTTCAATTGATCAGTCGATCAATTGAACCAGTGTTCAATTGATCAGTCGATCAATTGAACCAGTGTCCAATGGATCGGTCGATCGATTGAACCAGTGTCCAATCGATCGGTCGATCGATTGGAGTGTGCTACGAAAATGGGAATGGCCCGATCGATCGGTCGATCGATTGGGATGTGAAATCGCGAGCACAGAGGCCTTCCCAATCTATCGACCGATCGATTGGGAGCCTCTAATCGATCAACTGATCGATTGGGAGCTGCGTTTTAGCATGATAAGCCCTGGATCGATCAGCCGATCGATCTAGGTGATTTTCAGAGAGCACAGAGGCGCTCTGCATGGACGGTCGATCGATCCAAAGCCTCCCCAAATCGATTGGGAGCAATCCAATCGATTGGGATTCGACCGTTAGCGTAGGTTTTAGCCGTTGGCGTGCGATTCCTTTGGTACTGCTTCCATTTCTTCTCCACAGGTGCTCACAGAAAAGCTCCACAGCGATTCTCTCATCCTCACCGCCAGTTCTTGAATGTTCTTGGAGGCACGTCCAAGTCAAGAGGCGAGTGACAACAAGAGGAAGAAGCTAGGGTTAGAGTTTGTTGTAAAATCTATAAGATTTCCCTTGTATTTGCTTCTCTTTGTATTCTTGTTGTATTGTGAGCTTGTAAGGCTTCTCCGCCTTCGGTAGTCACCGTAAAGGAATGATTTCATAGTGGAGGGTGCGTGAGTGTATGGATCCTTGGACTAGTCACCTCTTCTTGAGGTGGATACCAAGTAAATCCCTAGAGTTAGCGGTGTTTGTGTTTGTATTGTATTTTCCACTGCATTTCAAGACAAAGCAAGTACAAGCGAGCGACAAAACACTATTCACCCCCTCTAGCAGACATCATGGTCCCAACAATTGGTATCAGAGCGAGGTCACTCTTCTGAGGACTAACCGCCAAGAGAGCAACCGCTAGAGGAAGAAGATGGACTTGGGAGGTCCACTTGGATGGGACATTCAGATTCCTCCACCATACGACAAGGAAGACTTCGCCTTTTGGAGAAATCAGATGGAGACATGGTTCCAAATGGATTGGAACCAATGGGTTGTCTTGAGTGACCCATTTGAAGCTCCTATGGACAAGAAGGGTAAACGCCTCCGACCTCGGCATTAGACCGAAGAGCAACGAGAGCAATCGGAGGCAGACAAGGAGGTAACGAGAATTTTGCATAATTTACTACCTTCTAATATTTTGTTGAGTGTAGGTGAAACCACAAATGCAAGTGATCTTTGGAAAAAGATCATTGTCTATCATGAAGACCCTACACAAGTCCAAGGAGTGGAAGAGCCCAAGGAGAAGGGCTCATTGGTCCAAGAAGAGAAGGACCAATCCGATGTTGACACGAGGTCAACATCCGAAGAAGAGGAGGAAGAAAAGATGCAATCCGATGTTAATGAGAGGTCAACATTCGAGGTGGAAGAGGAGAGATCTTCCACATCCTCAAGAGATGAAGAAGTGGAAGAGTCCACATCCTCAAGTGAAGAGGAAGAAATAGAAGATGATGTCATCTCTACATTGCAAGAAAAATCAAATAGAGGATCAAGCATCAACCCTACAAGTAAAGGTATAAAGATTTCAATTATTAAAGATAAAAATCATATCGTTTGCTTTGAGTGTAGGGAGCATGAGCACTACAAGAGCAAATACCCTAAATTGGCCAAAAAGAAGAGTCAAGTAGTACCTAAGGGCAAGGAGAAGCCCAAGGAGACAATCCCCACAACAAAGAAGAGCAAGGAACACATTGTGTGTTTCTTGTGTAATCAAAATGGACATTATCGAAGTCAATGTCCAAAGGGGAAGAAGTCGGTCAAGGTCAAAGGAGGAAGCTCAAGTCTAGGGGGAGCTTCCAAGGTAAAACCTAAGGTATCATTTAATGAACCTATTTCTTTGACACATGATAAGAAGCATGCTAGAAATAAGTCCTATCATTTTAGTGCTAATTATCATGAAAGTAGGAAGCATGATGACACTAAGGGTAAATATATTCCTCCTCATGCTAGAACTACAACATCTAAGGTTAGGAAGGTAGATAACTACTTAGGCAACAATTCTAAGGATTTTAGATATAAGCCTAAGGCTAGCAATGCTCATAGTAATCAACAAAAATCCAAATCTATGGACTTAGTAAGGGAAAACCAAGTCTTAAGGTCAAGACTTAATAACTTAGAGAAAACCTTAGCAAGAATGGAAAACTTGCTTAAGGGGCAAAGTGAGCATCACCTAGGGAGAGCTAGACAAGAGCCATCCAATGGCTATAGAGGTTTGGGATACAAACCTAAAGCCAAGAAGGATGTGACTTCCTATCATAGGGTTTCATATAGCTAGGAAACCAAACCTAGGTCTAGTGGTCAAGCCAAAAATACTAGGGAAGTCATCCCTAAGAGTACATTTGTCGAGACCAAGGTGACTAAGGCTTCAAAAAGGCCTAATAAAGTCACAAAGAAGGTTACAAGGGAAGTTATCCCTAGGAGTGACCTTGTAGAAGTGACCAAGGCTTCTAAGAAGCCTAGAAAGGTCTTTAGGAAGGTGACTAGGGAAGTCATCCCTAGTGAGTACCTAGAGCATCCAAGGAGCACCAATAGGTTTTGGGTTCCTAGGAGCATATTCTCTACACCCTAGATGGGTTTAGAGAGTGTCAACTCCAATTGGAAGGGTGGTTAACCCTACCTTGATAAAAGTTGACACTTGAGAGCACTTTCAAGGTTATTGTTAACCTTTGAAAATGAAAAGGATTATGTTGTTACCCTTGGAAAGAGTAACATGTGCCAAAACCTAAGAAAATTGGATTTAGTTTAACTTGGTACAATTGGGAAAATATAAGAAATACCAAATTGGAGTTTTGGTATTTTCTTAGGGTAATTAAAGGAAAATCTAAGTTTTAATGTTTGATTGCATTTACTCTTTGGAGGAGTAAAATGTGCCAAGTCTTGAGGAATTGGACTTAAATTTAAATTGACACAAATGCAAAAAGAAATACCAAGTTGGGAATTTGATATTCTATTGAGGGGTTAAGGGAAAATTTAAACCTTAATCAAACTAATTACTCTTTGGAAGAGTAAGGTGTGCCAAACCTTGAGGAATCACATCAAAGGTAAGTTGGCACACTTGGAGGAAGGATAAGAAATGTCTCGTTGAGATATTAGTATGTTCTTAAGGGATTAAGAGCAAAATTAAGTCTCAATCTAAATGTTTGATCCCTAAAAAGAGTAATATGTGCCAAACAAATAATTGAGGATTGAATTCTTAATTTCAATTGGCACAAATAAAAAGGGGATAAAAGAAATGCTAAGTTGGGTTTTGGCATTTCTTCAAGAGATAAGCAATCTAGGATTAATTTTAAGGTTTTAGCTAAGGTTTAAGGATACTTAGATAGATTATCTAGATATATTTTATTTATGCTAAAATTCCATGATTGATTGCTTATTATATGTCATGACATCATATTTATTTTTTACATTCATTTCTATTATGAAAAACACAAAACAAAAATACCATGTCATGTCATACATACATCATGTAGCTATAGGAAATTCTCTTTTGAAAATTCTTTCTTTTTGATGTATGTCATAATAAATCATGCATTATGTTAATTTCTTTGTAATTAACTACAAATGTCAACAATTGTGGGCTTATGCCAAGTGACATCCTTGGTGGATGATCATGGTTTTCACAATGCCTATATAGATATGCATGATCCCTTAGTTGATCCCTTAGGGCAAAAACCAAATATACATCTCACAAAGAATCATAAGGTCACTTGTATGTGTTTTAGTACACATTAGATACAAGTGAGTTGTTAGGATGGTGAACAAAACTCAAGATGTTGATTTAGTGCATCTTGTTGAGTTTTAGGTTCATCAAAACACATAGTTATGAGTTGGGAAAGCTAATGTACAAGTCATGTGCATTGAGCCCAAAGAATATGGTTGGATATTGGTTTTAAAAATTATTTTAAAATATTTTTGGAAAACCTTGGTGAAGACTATCTTTTGATAGTAATCATCATCGAAAAGTTAAACACAAACTAGGAGAAAACATTGAAGTTTTCAAGAGTTTTCAATTTTGTGTCAATCTTTGAAAATAAGAAGTATTTTCATAGAAAACTATTTTTCCTTGATAATATAGACCCTAAGTAATATCTACATGAAATTTCACGATTTTTGGAATTTTGTAGAATTTTTGAAGTTGGCTGAAGTCAACTTTCAAACATATCAGGCATTCAATCGATCACTCGATCGATTGAGCTGCCTCAATCGATCGGGAGATCGATTGAGAAGGCATTTTACGCGAACAGAAACACAGTGGATCGATCCACTGATCGATCCACACTGCTTCAATCGATCCATTGATCGATTGAAGTGCAGGTTTTGGCTGAAAAAGCCTAATTTCAGCACTTTAAGTCACTTCGAGTCTCAATAACCATTCCAAACCCCTTGGAATACATTTGTAGACATTTAGGGGGAGTTTTCTTGATGAAAACAAGTATGGATTGGTTAAGATAAATCAAAGTGAAGTTTAGGATAAGGTTTAGTTTCAATTCTGAATTTTGGAACCTTAAAACTTCAAGTTTTGGTTTTCAAGGGTCATTAACCATTCCTAACCCTTTGGAATATGTTTGTATACACTTAGGGGGAGTTTTCATGATGAAAACAGGCATGGTTTGGTTAATGTAGACTTAGGTGAAGTTTAGGTTGAGGTTTAGTTTCTTTATTGAATTTTGAACCTCAAAACTTCGAGTTTTGGTTTTCCTAATTATTTAAGAATCCCAAGTCATTGTTGGTGCAATGATAGAAGTTGGACCATGTTTTTAGGGGGAGTTACTCTTTGAAAACATAAAAATCTTTTCAAAGACCTTGGAAGGGGGTTAAACCTTCGTGATGAATTAATACTCAGGGTTGAGTATTGGGGAGCAATGGACGATTGATTATCTTCATTGCTAGGATGATAAATGCTCTCGGATGAGCATTGTGGAGTAGACTAATGCTAAAGGGGGAGCATTGGATATAATGAAGGGGATCAGACCTTCATTGGTGAGATGACGAATGCTCTTGGATGAGCATTGAGAAGATGATTACTGCTCAAGGGGGAGCATTGCATGCAATGAATTAGATTTTCATTGGGAATTAGATGAATGCTCTAGGATGAGCATTGTGAAGTGGAGTAGAGCTCAAGGGGGAGATTTGGCGGTAATGAAGAATATGAGATCTTCATTGTGGGGTTGTTAACAACATATGAGGTTGTAAACAACGTAGAGTTAACTCTTATGGAGAAGAGTTTGTTTTTGGTTTGATGTGTGACAAAGGGGGAGAATGGAAGGTTAAGTTAGGCCTTCATCCCAAGCAGGGAGAGTTTGCCCTCACTACAACAAAAACCCTCATAGACATCGGTTTTCCACCGGTGTTTATTACATTTTCGACCGATGTCTATGAAGGCGATGTAAAAGGTCTGCTATTTTAGACATCGATTTAAAACCGGTGTAGTATCACTTAACGACACCGGTGTTTGAATCGGTTATTAACCGGTGTAGTATCACTTAACGACACCGTTTCATCAACGGTGTAAAACCGATGTAATATTATATGTTAATAACACCAGTTTTGGCAGCGGTAACCGACCGATGTAATATTAGTTAATGACACCGGTTTTGCAGCGGTGGAAAACCGATGTAATATCAGTATTTTCACAAATTTGATTTCCAAAACAGTGAAAAACCGACAGTAACCAAAAAAATACACAAATATTCACAAATTACACAAATATTCTTCATTCAACATGATCCATAAAATACACAAATATTCACAAATTACATATATATTCTTCTTACAACACTATCCATAAAATACACACACATTCTTTTTACATCAAAAGCTAATAGATATCAGAATCAAGGTAGAACATTCTTTTAACAACACATCAAGGTAGACCATCGTGAGTCAAAAATCAAGTTGAGGCTACATTAAATTATGAGAATCAGAATTGCTATACTGCTCCATTCTTCTTGCGCCTTTCATTTCCCTAATCTCACCACTTTTCACCTTCAAATGCCTAGTTTTCTGAGTTAAAACATCCACTGTTCTAATCTGTCAAACAAAAGTATCATTTGGTCTACTTAACTACAACAAAGAAAAAAAATAGAAGAATTATACATGCTGCAGAAGTCCTAGAATATCACCATCAGAAAGAAATTGACATGGGACAATATACACAATTTACATTCCATGCAAATGCATGCATCATCCAAAGTTTTCCAAAAATCAAATACCTTTCCTACTCAAATGTAATCTAGCATGCATTCAGCCCACTCGAACCGCACTTCATCAATTTCAACTCTGAAGTACTTGAGATTTGTAAACTATAAAAACACATACATAATATATTAGTAAACCAAGACCAAAAATCATAATTGAAAAAGAAGTAAGAGCACCAGGTAACAAGATGACTAATTGGAATGCTTAAAAAGAGAAACGTTCATCAATTTTCTCAACCACATCATATAGTGATAGATCTATCATTCCTGGCAACTTAATATAATCCAAACTAGAAATTATTACAACGAAGTGTTCTCATAGTTACAATTTAATTAATCAGTACTTATCTACGACTTACAGTATGTAGAAGCAGAAAGATACAAACAAAAATAAATTTCACCGAGTCTGAATATCTAAAACACTATTAAAAAAGGTTATCTGTTGAAATATATGCAATTTATAACTTTACATGTGAAGGAATGTTGCAAAGTTATAGTATGGTGGCCTGCCTACACTGCACAAAATAATTAATACAATGATATATGTTACAAATTCAAGGTTTGTTATCGTCTAGAAGGAATAGAAGTATCTTCCATCCAAATATGCAATCCTAATGATTTTTAATCTCATAGAAGTTACTGCCTAACCATAAATAAAGAAAAAGGGCAACCAACCGTCACTAATTTGGATGTACATGTAAAGATTATTCTTCATCCTCAGGCCTCAACCAAATAATTATACAATCAGAGAACTTAGATATGATAACTATTTTCCAGGTGCTCTGAACAGCAAACAACAATATTATAATTAATGAAAAGGAAGTAAAACATTAATAACACTAAAACAACATTCATGACGCTATCTGGTCTAGAATTAGGTGGTGAAGACTAGAATGAATTGAAATAGAATATAGCACAAAACTACATATGCTAAAAGATTTACATACGGTTGTCACAGAGGTTGTCAAAGATTTCAAACCAGCAGTGCATGCATGAGCCTCAGGCAATGTTGAAAAATCATTGGCTCGTAGTCTCTCTATCACATCATTATATATCCACTTTAACCATTGACCAACAAACCTAAAAGCATATGCTGAATCCAGTAGCGGAAAGAGTCTGCTTTGCTGAGTTTTGTAATCAATGACCTGTGAGAGAAAGGTTAAATAAGAATTTATAACTGCACGAACACACCTTTTCAAGAGGATAAAAGACTAAATAGAATGTTTACTTTAGGTGGATAAACGAGAGGATGATATTGTGGTAAATTAATATATATATGTCAGAATATTTTTCAATGTAGCACAGAGTACTGATATTGTACCTGAGTCTCAGAAGAACCATCTTGTGATCCAAATTGCCTACAAACACAACTATATCTCACAGCAATGCACACAACTCGAGATAAAGCCTTAGAAGCATCAGAGACAATTGTTTGATGAACATAAACCATTGTCCAATATAAAAGCTACCTTGGGACATCAGATTGCACATACTTCCCTTCCCTTGTGACTTGTGAAACCTTGGACAATATTGAAAATAAAAAACAATCAATATCATTGATAAACAATGCAGAGATCACATGTAACGCCCGAAAATTCTCAAACTGCATTAGAATTATTCTACGATTTTTCTGGAATTTTTAGATATTTTTCCGGAATTTTCCGAGTAGCGGAAGTAGCAAAAATAAATATAAGCGTAAAACGGCCTAGGCGGGGATTGAACCCGAGACCTATGGTTTAGTGGACAAGGCTAGTAACCAGTGGACCCAGCAGGGCTGTGCTGAAAGGAAAGGGGAACAATCCTAGTTAAGTGGGATTTGGGCGGAACTTATCACTAAGTATAAATAGAAAACTTAAGTTGGGGTTTGGTTTATTTTTAAGTTTTGGTTCGGCACCTCCTCACCTCACGCCACTTTTCCTCTCCAAACCCTCACCGCCGAACACCCCTTCTCCTCTCCCTCTCTCGGCGCCCAAGCCCCAAGGCTCTCGGATCACTTTCCGGCGACGACTCCAACACGAAAAAGGGTCATCCCCGCGAGAGGAACGCGAAGACGTGAACGGATCGTCGAGAGGATCAGTCTTCCGGAAAACCTAGCGGATAGAATCGTAAGAAAACCTTACGATTGAGGTAAGAAACCCCTCACCTGCAGTATAATAGCTCCGTTTGAGTTTTTATGCTTTAGTAGGATGTATGCAGATTGTTTTATCGATATCTAGGGTGGATTTAACTCTCTTTTCAGATTAGGGTCTTAGTTGAACACCTTTAGATGGGCCGGGCATGTCTTCCCTCCTCAGATAGGAGGTTAGACGTTGTCGGGTGCCTAGAGGTGGTCACCCTAATAGAGAGGAGAGTTAGGGCACGCTAGGTGTTTGATAAAATAGCTAGTTTAGTAAAAATGCACCCTAGGCATCTTCAACAGCTCAGTTAGATACATTAGAAGTATCTATTCAGTATACTCAGTTATTATAGCTGATATGGATTAGATATCCAATGGGTGGGCTCCCATAGTTGCCTCTAGGTCCAGATAACCTAGTTTCAGCAAAACAGTATTAGCTACTTCAGTATTTTACCTTCAGTTGGCACCGTACTGGATTAGATATCCATTGGGCTGGGCTCCCATAGTCAGTCCCTAGGTTTAGATAACCTAGTTATCCTTACCAAATTCGGGACTTGCAAACCCGGGTCTAGTAGGGATGCGCGCACAGCAAGTACAGTTGCCGGGCCCAACAGCATGTTTATTATTTTCACTTATTATGTATTAGTTTTCAAAACTCAAAAACAGTTATGCTAGTTGAGTTTGATTGCAGCTTCAGTTTAGATAGCTTAGCTCAGCATGTTGTTTCATTTCAGTTTCTATGTTAGCTTTAAGTTCAGTTTATATGTTCAGTATTAGATATGCCATGCTTGTATGATACCATGCCTTGCCATGCTTGCATCTTCAGTATGTTTTTTTCAAAGGCATGATTTAAAAGCATATTTGCATCGTATGCATGATTTAGTGAGGTAGATGGTTTCTTACTAAGCTCTTAGCTTACAGATACTATTTTCCTTATACTGCAGATACAGGTAAAAGGAGAATGGACTAGCAGTGGAGGCTGGAGGTCAATGCGAAGGTGGTGTGTGTGGCAGGAACTGGAATCAAAGGTCCTTAGGGGACTTAGCAGGATGAACATTAGACTTCTTAGCATGTTTACCTTAGCACTTTACAGTTTATGGTTTAATAGATGAACATTAGACTTTTTAGCATGTTTACCTTAGCATTTTACAGTTTATGGTTTAATACTTTCATCTTTATGCACCTTTAGTTTTGGAACATGCATTGAACTATGAAAGAATGTTTTAGAATGTCAGTAATCATGTTAGAATGTTATTGCATGTTGTTAGAATAGTTCCTGATGCATTAGTTAGAGGTTATGTGGGGTTCTGGCACGCCAAAGTGCTGAAGTCTGATTTTCCGGGCGAAATCAGACTCTGATCGGTCTCCAGACCGATCAGAGCCTGATCGTGCCACTGGATCGGTCTGCCGACCGATCCAGACATACCTGGATCGGTCAGCCGACCGATCCAGCGCAATACAGTAGCTTCCGGAGAATTCCCAGGTTCCTGGATCGGTCTGCCGACCGATCCAGCGCAATACAGTAGCTTTCGGAGAATTTCCAGGTTCCTGGATCGGTCTGCCGACCGATCCAGCTGGGGACAGAATCGTAGCAGGTCTGATCGATCCGTGGATCGATCAGCAGCTAGCTGGGAAGTAAATTATGAGTCCCTAGCTCAGTTGGGATGTTCAGTTTCCCCTCTTTAGCACATGTACACCAGCAAAGGAGGTCTTTAGACCTTTCTTATCAGCTGTCTTAGTTATAGTAGAGTAAAATTTTAATTAGCCCAGCTTTCCGCACAGTATAGCTTAGCAGTATTGTAGCGATTCGCCTTACAGCCTAGTACCCAGAAGGCGGGTCGTTACAGAGTGGTATCAGAGCAGTGTTCCATACTTCCTACACACACATCAGCATTGTACCTGCAGCTTCCAAGTAAGAATACCTCTACTCTCTTTATTGTTCTTGTTTATAGTTACAGTTCATGTTATATGCTTCTTGCTTATAGTTACAGTTCATGTTATATGCTTGTTGCTTGCTAGTACATGGTAGTTTAAACATGATATCAGAAATTATATAACTGTGATAGTATTAGTTATACATATGTTCTCTATGTCATTAGAAATGGCACGAGGACGCCCAGCTAAAAGGGCACTAGCCACTGAGCCCCAGCAAGAGGCAGGTACCTTACCGCATTAGTGGCTCAGATACAGCAGTAGTTAGCTGAACAGAAGCAGGAGATAGCCACCTTAAAGGCTAACCAGCAGAATACCCCCACCGTCACCGAATCTGACGACTCCGGTAGTCTTAGAGGTTCCACCACCTCTGGCACCAACACGGTGCCGGCGGCGGTGAGCCAAGGAAGGAAGCCTATCGATCCGGTGGCGGTGAGTCAAGCCGGAGAACTTCTCGGGCACTAGTGAACCATGGGATGCACAAGCATGGTTCAAAACACTGGAGAACGATGGAGCTGGCCGGAACACGCGAAGGTGAAGTGTGCCTCCTTCTGGAGAGGCACGCATGTGGTGGGAAAGAATCGAAACGCCCGGTGAATCGGATGTCATGGGGGACTTTGAGAAGGAATTCTTTGAGGAGTTCTTTCACATGCGGGTTACTAACCGCCACTACGATGAGTTCACGGAGTTTCGTCAGGGCAACCTTTCGGTGGAGGAAGCGGTGAAGAAATTCAACAGTTGGTCTGTCCAGAGTTAGTCGCACAGAGAAGGAACGAGTCCGGTTGATGCTCAAGATGCTGAGGCCAGAGATCGCGGTGAACGTGGCTGGTGGCATTCATAGGCCACAGACCACGGAGGAGCTAGTGGCGGTGCCTTGATCACGAGCATTACGAGCATGAAACAGCAAGCAAGTCTCCTCGAGTCCAAAGGCCAAGGCTCTCACACTCGAAGCAGCGGGGCCAGGCTCCAATGGAAGGAACTCCAACGGCGCAAATCGGGAGTGACTCAAGGAGGACCATCTAGCAAGCGACCAGTTATCCAAAGTGTGCCACTTGTGGGAAATTCCACCGAGAGTTTGTCGCAAGGGCTCGAGGATGCTTTGAATGTGGACGGGAAGGGCATAGGCAGTGCCCGAACAAGACCGGTCTTCCTCGGCCACAGCGATTCAGTATGCGAGCCAGCCGGCTCGATTACATCGAGATGCGAGTCTAGAAGGTCCACTTATCGGCGGGCAGATTAGAAGCCCCTCCAGCTAGCGACCGAGGATCTACGCACTCACCGGAGAGGACGTAGCCAATGCCTCGGCGGTTGTCACAGGTCGATTAGCATTTTTCGGTATACTGTTCTATTTGATACTGGGGCAACCCATTCATATGTAGCCGGATGTTCTCCAGAAAATTAGAGGTACCTCGAGAGATACTCGGTCAATTTTGACGGCGCTACCTTTAGGAGATCATGGCGTCCACGCCGGCTCGAGCGGTCTTGGGTCATTATAGCGAGGAGCTCTTTTGCGATCGATAGTGCTAGAAATGACCGACTATGACGTTATCTTGGAATGGACTTTTTGGTCAAATACGCCTCTATCGAGTGCTGTAAACGAAAGTCACGTTCCAACCTGAAGCAGAAGCGCGGGGAACCAAGGAGAAAGGCCAAGAGGTTTCTCTCAACTATGAAGGCATTCTTGGATTCGGGATGCAGGATTCTTAGCACACGTAGTCGGCACCGGTCGGGCGAGGGACCAGCGAGAGGTCAAGTCGTTTCGACTACCAGTCTTCCACGAAGAGCTACGGGCTTAGCACGGGAGATTGAATTTGAGATAGAGCTTATTCCGGCACAAATCCAATTTCCAAGGCACCATACCGCATGGCTCCAGTAGAACTAAAGGAACTTCAGGAGCAACTACAGGAGCTGCTTGACAAGGGTTTCATACGCCCGAGTCACTCACCATGGGGAGCGCTTGTGTTGTTCGTGAAGAAGAAGGATGGAAGCATGCGACTGTGCATAGACTACAGATCACTGAACCAAGTCACAATCAAGAACAGGTATCCCCTTCCCAGAATCGATGACCTGTTCGACCAGCTGAAGGGAGCAGCAGTGTTCTCTAAGATAGATCTCAGATCAGGTTATCATCAGGTAAAGGTTAAAGAAGGGGATATACCCAAGACAGCATTCAGAACCAGATACGGACACTACGAGTTCGTAGTCATGCCCTTTGGCGTGACCAATGCTCCAGCTACATTCATGGATCTCATGAACAGAGTATTCAGGGAGTATTTAGATAAGTTTGTTATTGTGTTTATCGATGACATTCTTATCTACTCAGGAACTCAGGAAGAACACTCAGAGCACCTGAAACTAGTATTGCAGACCCTTCAGCAGAACCAGCTATACGCCAAGTTCACGAAATGTGAATTTTGGCTAGATCAGGTGTCCTTCCTGGGTCACATCATCTCAAAGGATGGTATTATGGTAGATCCAAGATAGAAGCGATAAATGGCGAGAAGAGCGCCAAAGGTGAAATCGGAGCTTTACGGGATTAGCGAGGATATTACAGGAAGTTTGTAGAGGATTTCTCGGTAGCCTCCCAGCGACTCTTACGGAAAGAACAGGAAATTCCGGTGGGGATGAGAACAATGAGCTAAAGGAGGCGACCGGTGCTCTATTTTGGCTCTACCAGACGACACCGAACTTTGACATCTATAGTGATGCCTCTAAGTTGGGACTAGGAGCGATCTTGATGCAAAACGGCAAGGTGATTGCCTATGCCTCAGACAACTCAAGGATTATGAGAAGAATTACCCTACTCATGACCTTGAGCTTACGGATCGTCTTCTCTCTCAAAATTTGGAGACATTACTTATATAGAGCTCGGTCAGTGTATCTGATCATCAGTCAAGTACTTCTTCACTCGAAGGATCTGAATATGCGCGACAGATGGCTTGAGCTGGTCAAGGACTACGATATAGACATCCTCTACCATCCAGGGAAAGCCAATAAGGTAGCAGATGCACTTAGCAGGAAATCCAGTGCTACCTTATTGTCTCTTACAGCCATGTCGCCGCCCCTACAGAAGGAGATCGTGGATTTCGGTCTCGAGCTCATCGTGGGACAGCTCTCTACTATGACCTTAGAGTCTACCTTGCTTGGTGATATTCAGTCAGCTCAGGACCCTGGAATTCAGAAAATCAAGCAAGGGCTAGCAGAATCAGAAAGTGGAGAATTCAGAGTGTCCGACAGCGGGGTGTTGTATTTTGGCGACAGACTCTGTGTTCCAGATCGGGAGGAGCTACGGAGACAGATTTTAGATGAGGCTCACAGGACTCCCTATGCGATGCATCCAGGCTCCACCAAAATGTATCAAGACCTGAGGAAACGTTTTTGGTGGCCCGGGATGAAGCGAGACATCGCCAGATATGTTAGCATCTGCCTCACCTGTCAGAGGGTCAAGGCAGAACATCAGCGACCAGGAGGAGTTCTGCAGCCTATACAGATTCCAGAATGGAAGTGGGAGGATATCTCCATGGATTTCATAGTGGGACTACCCAGAACCACGAATGGTTTTGACGCCATCTGGGTAATAGTCGACAGGTTGACTAAATCAGCCCACTTCTTAGCTATCAAGGTATCATATTCCATGGAGAAGCTAGCTCAGTTGTATCTCCAGGAGATCGTCAGACTACATGGAGTCTCACGAACCATCATTTCAGACAGAGACAGCAGATTCACATCACACTTCTGGGAGTGTGTACAGTCAGCATTGGGCACGAGGTTAAAATTCAGCACAGCATTCCATCCTCAGACAGATGGTCAGACGGAGCGAGTAAATCAGATACTCGAAGATATGCTCCGAGCTTGTGCCCTAGATTTCAAGGGAGGTTGGTGCAAATATCTGAGCTTAGCAGAATTTGCATACAACAACAGTTATCAGGCCACTATCGGCATGGCACCTTATGAGGCACTCTATGGGCGGAGGTGCAGATCACCAATCTGCTGGTATGAGAGTGGTGGTAGCAGATACCACAGCAGCCATACAGTAGATTCGCCAGAGGATAGAGACAGCACAGAGCCGTCAGAAGAGCTATGATGATACACGACGCAGACCCCTAGAGTTTTCAGTTGGGGATACAGTTTTCCTCAGAGTAGCTCCCATGAAGGGAGTCATGCGTTTTGGGAAGAAGGGCAAGTTAGCTCCCAGATATGTGGGATCATACCTTATCACGAAGAGAGTGGGCAAGGTAGCATATGAGCTAGAGCTACCTCAGGAGATGTCAGCTGTCCACAACGTATTTCATGTCTCCATGCTGAAGAAGCATATTCCAGACGCCACCCAGGTGATTGAGCCCCAGTTGGTACAGGTCCGTGATGATCTCAGCTATGACAATCGGCCTATTCAGATAATAGACCGAGCAGTAGAATTAATAGAGAACAAGGATTACAGTCTCTGGTGATTTTTCAAATCATACCACTAGTAGTTTTAGCTTCTGTTACTACTAGTTTGTTAGGAGATGGAGGCACAGATGTAACGCCCGAAAATTCTCAAACTGCATTAGAATTATTCTACGATTTTTCTGGAATTTTTAGATATTTTTCCGGAATTTTCCGAGTAGCGGAAGTAGCAAAAATAAATATAAGCGTAAAACGGCCTAGGCGGGGATTGAACCCGAGACCTATGGTTTAGTGGACAAGGCTAGTAACCAGTGGACCCAGCAGGGCTGTGCTGAAAGGAAAGGGGAACAATCCTAGTTAAGTGGGATTTGGGCGGAACTTATCACTAAGTATAAATAGAAAACTTAAGTTGGGGTTTGGTTTATTTTTAAGTTTTGGTTCGGCACCTCCTCACCTCACGCCACTTTTCCCTCTCCAAACCCTCACCGCCGAACACCCCTTCTCCTCTCCCTCTCTCGGCGCCCAAGCCCCAAGGCTCTCGGATCACTTTCCGGCGACGACTCCAACACGAAAAAGGGTCATCTCCGCGAGAGGAACGCGAAGACGTGAACGGATCGTCGAGAGGATCAGTTTTCCGGAAAACCTAGCGGATAGAATCGTAAGAAAACCTTACGATTGAGGTAAGAAACCCCTCACCTGCAGTATAATAGCTCCGTTTGAGTTTATATGCTTTCGTAGGATGTATGCAGATTGTTTTATCGATATCTAGGGTGGATTTAACTCTCTTTTCAGATTAGGGTCTTAGTTGAACACCTTTAGATGGGCCGGGCATGTCTTCCCTCCTCAGATAGGAGGTTAGACGTTGTCGGGTGCCTAGAGGTGGTCACCCTAATAGAGAGGAGAGTTAGGGCACGCTAGGTGTTTGATAAAATAGCTAGTTTAGTAAAAATGCACCCTAGGCATCTTCAACAGCTCAGTTAGATACATTAGAAGTATCTATTCAGTATACTCAGTTATTATAGCTGATATGGATTAGATATCCAATGGGTGGGCTCCCATAGTCGCCTCTAGGTCCAGATAACCTAGTTTCAGCAAAACAGTATTAGCTACTTCAGTATTTTACCTTCAGTTGGCACCGTACTGGATTAGATATCCATTGGGCTGGGCTCCCATAGTCGGTCCCTAGGTTTAGATAACCTAGTTATCCTTACCAAATTCGGGACTTGCAAACCCGGGTCTAGTAGGGATGCGCGCACAGCAAGTACAGTTGCCGGGCCCAACAGCATGTTTATTATTTTCACTTATTATGTATTAGTTTTCAAAACTCAAAAACAGTTATGCTAGTTGAGTTTGATTGCAGCTTCAGTTTAGATAGCTTAGCTCAGCATGTTGTTTCATTTCAGTTTCTATGTTAGCTTTAAGTTCAGTTTATATGTTCAGTATTAGATATGCCATGCTTGTATGATACCATGCCTTGCCATGCTTGCATCTTCAGTATGTTTTTTCAAAGGCATGATTTAAAAGCATATTTGCATCGTATGCATGATTTAGTGAGGTAGATGGTTTCTTACTAAGCTCTTAGCTTACAGATACTATTTTCCTTATACTGCAGATACAGGTAAAAGGAGAATGGACTAGCAGTGGAGGCTGGAGGTCAATGCGAAGGTGGTGTGTGTGGCAGGAACTGGAATCAAAGGTCCTTAGGGGACTTAGCAGGATGAACATTAGACTTCTTAGCATGTTTACCTTAGCACTTTACAGTTTATGGTTTAATAGATGAACATTAGACTTTTTAGCATGTTTACCTTAGCATTTTACAGTTTATGGTTTAATACTTTCATCTTTATGCACCTTTAGTTTTGGAACATGCATTGAACTATGAAAGAATGTTTTAGAATGTCAGTAATCATGTTAGAATGTTATTGCATGTTGTTAGAATAGTTCTTGATGCATTAGTTAGAGGTTATGTGGGGTTCTGGCACGCCAAAGTGCTGAAGTCTGATTTCCCGGGCGAAATCAGACTCTGATCGGTCTCCAGACCGATCAGAGCCTGATCGTGCCACTGGATCGGTCTGCCGACCGATCCAGACGGATACAGTATGCTACTGTATCCTCCTGGATCGGTCAGCCGACCGATCCAGCGCAATACAGTAGCTTCCGGAGAATTCCCAGGTTCCTGGATCGGTCTGCCGACCGATCCAGCGCAATACAGTAGCTTTCGGAGAATTTCCAGGTTCCTGGATCGGTCTGCCGACCGATCCAGCTGGGGACAGAATCGTAGCAGGTCTGATCGATCCGTGGATCGATCAGCAGCTAGCTGGGAAGTAAATTATGAGTCCCTAGCTCAGTTAGGATGTTCAGTTTCCCCTCTTTAGCACATGTACACCAGCAAAGGAGGTCTTTAGACCTTTCTTATCAGCTGTCTTAGTTATAGTAGAGTAAAATTTTAATTAGCCCAGCTTTCCGCACAGTATAGCTTAGCAGTATTGTAGCGATTCGCCTTACAGCCTAGTACCCAGAAGGCGGGTCGTTACATCACATCTCAAATACCTCAGTCAAAAACCACTACTCATACAATTACTCTAGTAATGTTAAACTGTAAATAGAATAAAAGAGGTAAACTTCCCTCTGCAGGGTCAAAGTAAACATAATGAAGAATTAGGTATGATCATTTAAACTAATACACTAGTCCAATCTAGAGTCAATATGACTGCATGCAGAAAAAAGATATTACATGTATTAGCCTTAAGAAACATCCACAATTGACCAAGTTTGCCAACTTTGTCAAGATTGATCCTATTCCGAATGAAAATAGGTCCATAGGTCCTGATCATAGGATCGGAACATAGGATCATAAGAGAATTAACTTATATATTTTATTAATATTTATCATATATTTTTAGTTTTCAGTATATAGTATTACTATGAATATTTTATGACTATTGTTCTGAACTGTAAAAAAAATTATAAAAGAAAAATAAACTTAAAGTATTCCATCTTTATATAGCAAGTATGAACTTCTACAAGAGGAAATGATAATTATAAGATGGGTGATAATAATAATTATTAAAAATAATTCTTCTGATTAAGACTTAAAAGGAAACTATTCTCAAATGTGACACAGAAAAATTGCTATAGTAAATATCTAATTAAATTCAAATATATATTGGGACAAAAATCCTGCATAGGAATGTAGTCAAACATAGGATTGGATCATAGGTTCATAAGATCCTAGGCCACTTTAGATCCTAATTGGGATTTGGATTGTTTAGAACAGTTTGGATTATAAGATCATAAGGTTTGATCACAATCTTTAACTAAATAATATGCAAGAAATTAACAATACGGATAGGAGAGAAATTACTGTTAGTAAGAAGATGATGCAAACAAACAACTAACTGGAAAGGTGAAAACTTACATTATAGGAAAGCTATGCAAATTGAACCATGAAACCATGGCAATGCTAACATATTATCAACAACCAACCAAGTCTTATCCCACTAGGTGGGGTCGGCTAAATGCTAACATATTAACATGTTATTCAAATGGTACTTAATGGAAAAGTGCTTGCTGTAGATTGAGTAATAAATAAAAGTGGGTAAATGGTAGATAGAATGATACACATCAAAGCATTTTAAGTGGGAAAACTGATATTAGCAAGAATATGAAACAATAAATGCCAAGTACATGCCTTCCAAATAATTCTAGCCGAATTCATACTATTTGACATATGAGAAATAGGAAAAAAGGTCCTCACCAGTGGAGATCTCCATATCCAGGTTCATCTATGAAGATCCGGAACACAGAGGCTTCTTCTTCTGCAACATCAGAAAAGTGGATGATTATCAGCAAACTGAAAAGCAGGGAAAATAATGCAGGATCCTTTAAAGTGGTAAATTATTACATGCCAAAGGTTCTATTTCCTTGACAAATCCATGTTTTATTACTTAAACTTGTTGTACTAACCAGAAATGGTTTCTTCTATAGCTAGATATGCCTGGGATAGTAATACATTTAAGAGGCACGGATTCCAAAGGCATGCTGCCTAATTTTATCAGTGGGCATGTATCAACCTCATCAAGACAGTCCAGTCAAACCTAAGGATAGAAGATAAAACCTGGTTTCAGCAGATTGACTATTGTTTTGGAGCACTCAGGAGGATAACAAAGCAGTTTCATATAAACATGTTCAGAAGATTAAAGTACGATGCTAATAACCTATTGACATGCGCACTAAACAACCTGTATATTGAAACTTTAGTATGAAGACCGATTGTCATAGCTTCTTGTCTGCTGTCATTTGAGAGTATGCATGCTGATTAAAATCTCACCGAGGTCACTTGTTTAGACTGAAAGCTTCAAGTAAAACCTTAATAAGAATTAAGTACCTCATAGCTCTTTTATGAAATTTTATAGCATAGTTACTCAAAATCTGAGGCATTACTTGACTTTTTTCTTTCACTTCCATAAGAAACTTCTAAACTTATCGAATATTCATTGAAAAAACAACAATTTGACCAGTTACAGTAGAAAAATATTTTAGTTTATAACATGTTTGGAAGTCCTCAACTAAATGAGTATTTCGTAGAGAGCAGACAAGGGATTCCATGATAGGATGATTTAATTCTTCGGAACAACTCAAAGGAAGCCTCCAAATGATCATAAGAACATATCCATCCCATTTCAACAGTGCAACCATTGGTTGTTCATGGACTAGCTGTACCATCTTTTTATTTTCTGAAGCTAATATCAAGTATCAACAGTGTAGTTCATTAAACTTCCAACAATAACACTAAAGGCCAATGAATGCTCAACGAACAAAAGTCAAGTAACACACTAATTGACTTTGGGAATAATAGGGTTTGATGACAAATACCAAATGACCAAGAATGTCATTACACAAAACATAGAAGCCGGGAGTGAGATGAGAAATAGGGTGAGACGTGAGAAAACAAGCAACGAAGGCGGATCGCTAGGGTTAGATCCGGGCGAAGGGGAGGAGGAATGAGCGCGGGTGCTGCAATTAGCGGAGATGGCGGCCATGGAGATGGTTGAGGGGAAAGGAAGAAGGAAGGAGGAGCGTGGGAAGGGCAGCAGTAGCAACGGCGGCGGAGCGGTGCCTCCCAAAACATCGCTCGAGAAGAGGGCTCCTCTTCTCACCAAAAGGGAGGAGTTGGAGGAGATACGGTGTTGTTGACAGATGGTGTTGTTGATTCTGATCGGGAGAGGAAGGGGAAGAGGGAGATGAGGCTGAGAGAGATGGTCGGACGGCTAGCGGCGAGGAGGAAAGTGGCGGCGGCGTTGCGACGGTATATGGTGGACGGCGCGATATAGGTTTAGGTTTGGAGGGAAGAGTGAAGTGTTACAAATTTCGGCTAAGTATTGGTGAGAAAATTAAATTATTTTATTGTATCATAGACACCGGATTTTAAAAACCGCTGTTAAAATCGGTGTCTATTAACGAAAAAAAGGCGCTCATAGACATCGCCTAAAAAACCGATGTTTATGAGCGAAAATCTGCGCTCATAGACATCGGTTTTTCGAAAAACCGGTGTAAAATACTCAAAGACATCGGTTTTTGCTTAAAACCGTTGTTGTTCCACCGATGTCTATGAGGGTTTTTGTTGTAGTGCCTCTAGGAAAGGGAGAGAATAAAGGAAACCTTCATTCATGCCTTGTCATGAAAGGGTTAAGGCTATGAGATTTAGCCTTGGTAAAGAAGAGGTGAAGGCTATGGGATTTAGCCTTGTGATAAAGAAGGAGTTAAGGCTATGGGGTTTAGCCTTGGTATAAAGAAGAGATTAAGGCTATGGGATTTAGCCTTGGTATAAGGAAAAGGTTAAGGCTATGGGATTTAGCCTAACTTAGAGGAATTGTCAAACATCAAAAAGAGGGAGATTGTTGGGGCAATTTCCCGAGGTCAAGTTTGACTAAGCTTGAGTTGAGTCAAGCTTAAGTCGGGATTTGAGTTTTGATGTTTGACAATATATGGAGATTGCTAGGGAAATCATCTGGTTGTGGAGATGGTCAAAGGGTTGACCAGGTTGAGAAGAAGACAAGTCAAGTAGGTCAGGGATGACAGGAGACTTGACTGGGTAAGTCCTAACTGGAGGTTAGGCAATGATGAAGTCCTAACTGGAGGTTAGGCAATGGTGAAGTCCTAACTGGATGTTAGGCAGTGGTGAAGTCCTAACTGGAGGTTAGGCAGTGGAGAAGTCCTAACTGGAGTTTAGGCAATGGAGAAGTCCTAACTGGAGTTTAGGCAATGGGAAAGTCCTAACTAGAGATTAGGCAGGAGAAAAGTCAAGTAGGTTAAGGTTGACAGGAGACTTGACTGGAAAAGCCCTAATTAGAGATTAGGCAAAGGTAAGTCCAACAGGAAGGTTGGTAAGAGTGAAAATCCAAGTAGGTCAATGTTGACCAGACTTGGTGATGAAAGTCCTGGTGAGGAGCCAGACAATTGGAAAGTCCAAGTGTGATCTTGGCAAAGGGAAAGTTCTGGTGAGGAGCCAGGCAATTGGAAAGTCCAAGTGTGATCTTGGAAAAGGTTGTAAGTCCATGTGTGATCTTGGCAAGGTAAGTCCAAGCATGTGGTCTTGGCAAGGTAAGTCCTAGTATGACTTGGCAAGGAGAACTCGATAACTAGGATGAGGCCGAAGGAAGCTCTTGAAGGCAAGGTGTGAAGGATGGGAGATATCCGAGGGACGCAAGGCTGATGGAGGAGGCTAGAAGGCTAGTTCGAGGTTAGTCGGGTGTTGGCCAAATGCTAGGCATGGATACCCAACAGGTCTCGGTTGACCGGGAGTTGGGTTTGAGACCTTGAACTTGAGTTTGAGGCAAGTTCAAGGTATTCAATTGATCAGTCGATCAATTGAACCAGTGTTCAATTGATCAGTCGATCAATTGAACCAGTGTTCAATCGATCGGTCGATCGATTGAACCAGTGTCCAATCGATCGGTCGATCGATTGGAGTGTGCTACGAAAATGGGAATGACCTGATCGATCGGTCGATCGATTGGGATGTGAAATCGTGAGCACAGAGGCCTTCCCAATCGATCAGCCGATCGATTGGGAGCCTCCAATCGATCGGCTGATCGATTGGGAGCTGCGTTTTAGCGTGATAAGCCCTGGATCGATCAGCCGATCGATTCAGGTGATTTTTAGAGAGCACAGAGGTGCTCTAGATCGATCGGCCGATCGATCCAAAGCCTCCCCAAATCGATTGGGAGTAATCCAATCGATTGAGATTCGATCGTTGTCGCAGGTTTTAGCCGTTGGCGTGCGATTCCTTCGGTACTGCTTTCATTTCTTCTCCACAGGTGCTCACAGAAAAGCTCCACAGCAATTTTCTCATCCTCACCGCCAGTTCTTGAAGGTTCTTGGAGGCACGTCCAAGTTAAGAGGTGAGTGACAACAAGAGGAAGAAGCTAGGGTTAGAGTTTGTTGTAAAATCTTGTAAGATTTCCCTTGTATTTGCTTCTCTTTGTATTCTTGTTGTATTGTGAGCTTGTAAGTCTTCTCCGCCTTCGGTAGTTACCGTAAAGGAGTGATTTCATAGTGGAGGGTGCGTGAGTGTGTGGATCCTTGGACTACTCACCTCTTCTTGAGGTGGATACCAAGTAAATCCCTAGAGTTAGCGATGTTTGTATTGTATTTTCCGCTATATTTCAAGACAAAGCAAGCACAAGCGAGCGACAAAACGCTATTCACCCCCCCTCTAGCGGACATCACGGTCCCAATAATTGGTATCAGAGCGAGGCCGCTCTTCTGAGGAATAACCGCCAAGAGAGCAACTGCTAGAGGAAGAAGATGGACTTGGGAGGTCCACTTGGATGGGACATTCGGATTCCTCCACCATACGACAAGGAAGACTTCCCTTGGTGACTTAAGTCCATCTCCTAACCACTTGGCACATTTGATAACCCATCTATCATGGGTCCCAAAGGCTCTTCCTAACCTTAGGAATCTTAACCTTAGTCACCTCCATTGGTGACTCATCCACTATGGCTAGGGCACTTCGGTGCACCTCGGGTGACACTTGGCCTACTAAACTCACCTTATTAACCTTAGACACCTTGTCTTTGATTAATTTCTTCTTGTCCTTAATCTTGGACACCTCATCCTTGCTATAATTATATGCTACCCTAGCATATTCCTTCTTATTGGCCTTGGATGACTCTCCCTTGTCCTTGGTAACACCTCCCATACCAATGTCATGTGCTACCTTAACACTTGACCTCCTTTTGGTCTTGGAAAAGATTTTTATGTTTTCAAAGAGTAACTCCTCCTAAAAACATAGTCAAACTTCTATCATTGCACCAACAATGACTTGGGGTTCCTAAATAATTAGGAAAACCAAAACTCGAAGTTTTAAGGTTCAAAATTCAATAATAAAACTAAACCTCAACCAAAACTTCACTTTGGTTTTTCTTAACCAATCCATACTTGTTTTCATCATGAAAACTCATGTAGACATTATTTAGGGTATACTTTATCAGGGAAAAATAGTTTTATATGAAAATACTTCCTATTTTTAAAGATTGACACAAATTTGAAAACTTTTAAAAACTTCAATGTTTTCTCCTAGTTTGTGTCTAACTTTCCAATGTTGATTACTATCAAAAGATAGTCTTCACCAAGGTTTTTCAAAAGTATTTTGAAATCATTTTCAAAACCAATATCCAACCACGTTCTTTGGGCTCAATGCACATGACTTGTACATTAGCTTTTCCAATGATTGGAAGACACATAACTATGTGTTTTAATGAACCTAAAACTCAACAACATGCACTAGATCAACATCTTGAGTTTTGTTCACCATCTTAACATCTCACTTGTATCTAACGTGTATTAAAACACATACAAGTCACCTTATAGTTCTTTGTGAGATGTATATTTGGTCTTGCCCTAAACTAAGGGATCATGCATCTCTATCTAGGCATTGTAAAAATCATGATCATCCATCTAGGATGTCACTTGATATGAACCCTCTTGTTGGGACACTTTCATACATAATAAATGCCTTTTGTCCTTAATTACAAGGAAATTGACATACTGCATGATGATTAATGGCATACATCAAAATAAGCAATTTTCAAAAGCAAAGCATGTTATAGCTACATGATGTATGTATGACATGACATGATATTTTTATATTTTTCATAATAAAATGTGAATGCTAAATATGATATCATGGCATATGATGGACAAACAATCATAGCAAGTTAGCATAAATAAAATTTACCTATATTACCTATCTAAGTATTCTTAACCCTAGCTAACTCAAAATTTAACCCTAAATTGCCCAATTTCATCAAGAAAATGTCAAACCCCAACTTAACATTTCTTTAATTTCTTTCTAAATTTGTGCCATTTTAAATTAAACAAATTCCTCAAAGTATGACACATTTTACTCTTTCCAAGAGTAAATGAAATCAAATTAAGACTTAGATTTGCCTTTAACCTTCTAAGAAAATGTCAAAACCCCAACTTGGCATTTCTTATCCTTTTCTAAATGTGTCAATTTAAATTAAGTTCAAAACCTCAAAGTTTGACACATTTTACTCTTCCAAAGAGTAAACATCTTACATTAGGACCTAGATTTTCCTTTAATTACCCTAAGAAGATACCAAAATCCCAATTTGGTATTTCTTATGTTTTTCTACATTGTGCCAATTTAATTCAAACATAATTCCTTAAGATTTGGCACATGTTACTCTTTCCAAGAGTGACAATTTGGATTAAGGTTTACATTTCCCTTAATTTCATAAGAAAATGCTGAATTCTAAATTTGGCATTACTTTTGCTTCTCTCTAGTGTGTCAATTTAAATTAGATTTAATTCCTCAAATTTTGACACATTTTGCTCTTCAAGGCTTTAATCACATTTGATTAAAGCATGAGTTTTCTCTTAATTCCTTAAGAAAGTATCAAAATTCTAACTTGATTTTTCTTATACTTTTCTTAAGTGTGCCAAGTTAGATTAAATTCAACTCTTCAAATTTTGGCACATATATTACTCTTTCAAAGAGTAACCCTACAATCCTTTTCATTTTCAAAGGTTAACAATAACCTTGAAAATGCTCTCAAGTGTCAACTTTTACAAGTTTGGGTTAACTACCCTTACAATTGGAGTTGACACTCTCTAAACCTATCTAGGGTGTAGAGAATATGCTCCTAGGAACCCACAACCTATTGGTGCTCCTTGGATGCTCTAGGTACTCACTAGGGATGACTTCCCTAGATACCTTCCTAAGGACCTTTCTAGGCTTCTTAGAAGCCTTGGTCACCTCTACTAGGTCACTTCTAGGAATAACTTCCCTTGTAACCTTCTTTGTGACTTTATTAGGCCTTTTTGGAGCCTTAGTCACCTTTACTAAATCAACTTTAGGGATGACCTCCCTTGCGACCTTCTTTGTGACTTTGTTAGACTTCTTATAAGTCTTAGTCACATTTGTCTTGTCAAAAGTACTCTTAGGGATTCCTTCCCTAGTATCTTTGACTTGACCTCTACACCTAGGGTTGACCCCATAGCTATATGGAACCCTATGAAAGGAAGTCACATCCTCCTTGGCTTTAGGTTTGTATCCCAAACCCCTATCGCCATTGGATGACTCTTGTATAGCTTTTCCTAGGTTATGCTCATTTTGACCCCTAAGCATGTTTTCCATTCTTGCTAAGGTCCTTTCTAAATTATCAAGTCTTATCCTCAAGACTTGATTTTCACTCCATAAATCCCTAGATTTTGGTTTTTCATTGAATCCTTGAGCATTTCTATTTTTAGGCATATATCTAAAATCCTTGGTGTTATTGCCTAAGCTTTTATTTACCTTCCTAACCTTACCCTTGAATCTCTCTTCTTCTCCCACTTCTTCAAGTGCGTCAATTTCTTGAGCTCTCCTCTCCTTGGGCACTTTGTGTGGTAGTGACCCCACTCACCACATGTAAAGCACCTAATGTGCTTCTTCTCCTTCTTCTTCTTCTTCCTACAACTCACATTAGTTTCTAAATTAACTTTAGTGAGTTTAGGGTTTACCTCCTTTACCTTCTTGAGCGAAGGACACATACTCTTGTAGTGCCCCATCTTACCACACTCAAAGCATTTGATGTGATCCATTGTGCTCTTCTTGGTAGTTGAGGTGGAGGGTTGAGCTTCCAAGATCTCCTCTTCCTTGGATTGCTCTTCTTTCTCTTCACTTAAAGATGTGGAGGGTTCCACTTCTTCCTCCCTTGATGATGTGGATAATACGTCCTCATCTTCCTTCTCCTCCTCGGATGTTGAGCTCGTGTCAACATTCGATTTGTCCTTCTCTTCTTGGACCAATGAACCCTTCTCCTTGGGCTATTCCACTCCTTGGAGTTTTGTAGGGTCTTCATGATAGGCAATGATCTTTTTCCAAAGATCACTTGCATTTGTGGTTTCACCTACACTCAACAAAATATTAGAAGGTAGTAAACTATGTAAAATTCTTGTTACCTCCTTTTATGCCTTCGAATGCTCCCGTTGCTCTTCGGTTCAATGTCGAGGTCAGAGGCGTTTACCCTTCTTGTCCGTAGGAGCTTCAAATGGGTCATTCAAGACAACCCATTGGTTCCAATCTATTTGGAACCATGTCTCCAACCGCTTCCTCCAATAATTAAAGTATTCCTTGTCGTACGGAGGTGGAATTCGGATATCCCATCCGAGTGGTCCTTCTGACTCCATCTTCTTCTTCCTCTAGCTTCTTGCTCTCTTGGCGGTTAGTCCGTAGAAGAGAGCTCTCGCTCTGATACCAATTGTTGGGACTGATGTGCCCGCTATAGGGGGTGAATAGCGTCTCACCCAAATCGATCGCTTCCTATAATGTTAGTGCACAGCGAAAATACAAAAACAAATACTAACAAGAGAAAGCAAACCTAACACGTTGATTTAACGTGGTTCAGAGATAAAGCTCCTACTCCACGGCTATCCGTAAGGTGGACGATCCCAATCCGTCGGTGGATGACTCCCCGAAAAACCTCCGGCTAGCTCAAGCTCCTTGTCGGTGGAGAAACCTCGCCACAAACACTTGAATACAAGCACACCGATCACACGAAGGCTTGAGAGACTCTAATAGGCTTTAACCAAGTCTATTTCGTCAACCATGCCCAAGCACCTCGAGCTCTATTAAATAGAGCTCGAGAGGAAAACACTAAGCTGTTTTCCCGCTACCAGTCGACTGGTGCATACACTAGTCGACTGGTCCTTTAAGTGAAGCCGACCGTTATCCAACGTTCGGCTACCAGTCGACTGCTACAGTGTACCAGTCGACTGCAACAGTAACCAGTCGACTGCTACAATACAGCTACAGTGTCGCTACAGTACTACTATGGTAAATCCTAAAACACATAGAATTTTTCCCTGAGTACAATCACTCAGCACTCGTCCTCGCGCGACCAACCTAGACCTAGCCTTCTAGCCTCCTCCATCAGCCTCGCGTCCCTCAGATGTCTCCCCATCCTTCACGTCTTGCCTTCTGGAGCTTCCTTCGGCCTTGTCCATATTGTCGGGTCTTCCTTTGCCAAGAGGCTCCTCACCTCTGGGACTTCATCCATTGCCAAGTTACACTTAGACTTACGTTGCCAAGACTACATGCTTGGACTTACACCGCCAAGACTCATCCTTGGACTTTCCCCCTTTGCCAAGATCACACTTGGACTTTCCTTATTGTACCTGTATCCTGTACACTCACAATTCATATCAAATACAATAATAAACCTAACTTAAACCTTTGCCCAAACATCAAAACCTAGGGCACCTAGATTGCTCCAACACTTTTTAGGCCCCCAAACTCTTTAATGACTTGCTTTCAAGATTCATGCCAACCACGGCCATTGTAATCTGGTTGATCCTGTCTAAAAACTGGAGAGATAGCGCGCTGAAGATGATAGCTCGATTGTTGACTAGAATGAGACTTTTTACCACACAGAGAAACTTCCTTTAATCCTGTTCACACTCAGATGAGCAAACGGAACATCAGTGCCCAAAAATGAAGGAGGAGATCCCTGACGAAGGTCCTCCGACACTCAAGTCAGTATGAATCTGGATGGATGAATAAAGAAGAGTAGAAAAAAGCTCGCGCGAGAATAAAACTCAGATACTGTGTAAGATATACCTTGCCAATGAAGATGACCCCTATTTTTATATACCACCTCTCATAATCTTCATAATCATGAGGCAACATAGAATGGCAGAATATAAGAAGTTGTTGAGTAATGGAGAGTGTATCACCTAAGCAATATGTAATGATTGTTCGAGGAATCTTCCATTTACTCATATATATATCTCTTTTGTCATTTATAACTTATATCATTGTTGAGATCGATGGAGGAATATGTTGTCATAAGTGTCGGCTAAAAGGAAACATGATAATCCCTAAAGAAGGTTCTAGAATAATATTCTCTGACATATAATTGTTATTCTGACAAGTTGGTAAGATGTTGTTTGTTGAGTATAACCCGGTTGGACTATAAAGCTGGTCGTTCTTATGCTTGTCCCCGCATTAAGCTGATCAATTATGTACTATGTGGTATATCTCAGCCAGACTATAAGGTCTACTGTCTTTATGCCTATTCTTGTAGCTGCTTTGTTATGTGTTGAATGCTAAAAATATGTTCAGAGAATAATATGGTGCACTAAGCGTATTGGAAATCCGCTCAAGAAGCCATAGGATTAATTGTGCTGCTGGAGGTACACTCGGGAGCCATTATGGAGGTGAGTACCTTGAGCCCGGCCGACCTTTTATTCGGCTGGGCATATATGGAGAGATTTATGAGGATCGAGGAGATAACCTTTCTTCTGACTTCACGTATGGTTGGTCAGTTACGAGATGGGTTGAACCTTTCTGTCGTCCCTATAAGGACAACCATATTTAGATTTGGTCGGCCATTAAACGACCGGACATATTATCTTTCTAGTTCAAGAGTAAAGCACTAAGCCTCTTATGTTCGACCAACTTAAGGGTCGGCCAACCCTTTCCCGCCCAGCTTGTAATCCGGTGGGGCTGGACCTGAGAGCCTTAGCACTGGGCTAGTGACAAAGTAGGTGGGGAATGCTCTTTCCTTAACCATGACCGCTAGGTCACCTTGACTTTGACCACCACGTCATCTCCTAGGTTCGCTCGTTACAACTCATATCACTAGTCTCCCCTTTAAGTCTAGTTTAAGGAGGTGTAGTCGACTGACTGGACCCAAGTCTAGTTACCGTCCACTCATCCCTTCCGCTAGGGTCATCTGGTAATTCATATTTTCCTTTATGCCTTAGACACGTAGCCACTTTTTCAATTGAAAAATTATCTGCCAAAAGCGCGTTGTGAATGAGGGAGTATCGAGGACGTGTGGAGAGGTGTTTTGGTAATGGAATGATTTGGCTACTACCTCCATCATAAATACCTATTTCTGGGTGAATGCCACGTGGCACCACTCCCCGTTCTCTGAAATGGCTTCTGACACATGCCTCCTTGTATGATTCAATGACACCCCCTCCCCCTTACAAATCAACGATCCTCTTGGCGCAATCCATTTTGATCCAATAGCTGCAAATAAGTTATACTTTATAAAAACCCTAAACAACACCTACTCTTCGCACTTTGTCTTTCGTCTTCTCCGATCTTCTTTCTGGCGACCTCTCATCTACAGTCTTCCCAGACTTTCTCCTCCTATACACTTGTCTCTCGCTATGACTCAGTAAGTTCTCCCGATTTCTCCTTGTAAAGATTCTTTACCTTTTTCCATAACTCAAGAATCTTTTGCCCCTGATACGCTTTAACCTATTTGAATTTCGACGACGATGATAGAGCTTACATCCGCTCTCAATATGAAATTCCTAAAAATTATCATATCGCTATCCCTTCTTTTGACGTCCATCCTTATCACCCTCCAGCTAACCATATCACCTTCTTTAAGGACCAATTAGCAGATGGTGTTCGTTTTCCTATCCCTCCATTTCTATCGGAGGTGAGTCGATACTTTAATATTCCTCTACAGCAATTCACCCTACATGCAATCCCTGCCATGTGTGGCATGTTTATGTTATTTCACCTATACGACATTCCCCCGACACCTCAAAATTTCTTTCTATTTTCTTACCAAAAAAAAATCAGAATCGGGAGTCTTCCTTTTTCAATCCCGTCTGAAGTTAATTTTCTTTGAAGATATGTCCTCTTCGAACAAGGGCTGAAAATCATATTTCTTCTTCCTTGAAATGCCAGAGTCCGGCACTTGGCCGACTGAATGACAATATTCCCTTCCTCCCCTTCCTAACCTAGGGAATTATAAGCGTGACACATCCTTTATCTCTCACTTCACTAAGCTAAGCGGTCGACTCTTTAAAATCCACAAGTGGCTGTGCAAAGGCCTTCTACACTTATTTGGCTTGAGCCCTATTCGAAAGAAGCTTCCTTTCTCTTTCGGTAAGTTTTAATAACTTGCTTATTATATTTTCACTAACTAAGGTATTTTTTATTCTATACAGTGGATGTCATCTTTCAATCCTTGGTTGATGATGAGATTGACATGAAGGAGGAAGAGCTCCTCGTTAAGGAGTGGGAATTGTTAGCTGAGCAGGCTAGCCAATCGGTCGTCCCTCCTAATGGGGTGTCCAGCAGTCAAGCGGCCGAATCCAGTGCAGTTGCTGCTTCGGGGGGAGTTATCTCTTGATCCACTTCTAGTCTCTGAGGGTTCTCCTATGGACACGAAGTGTCCCAAAAAAGAGACGCAAAAGGCACAAGCTTGTCCACGCCCAGGTCTCTAAAGGACGAGCACCCTCCACTAAAGCACCCCCACACATTTATCTCCTACGCTCGGACTTAGCAACTGCCCAGACTACATTGTCTACCAAGGAATCTAAACTGGTGGGTCTCTCGGCCAAGCTAGCAGCTGCCCGGGCAGAGTTGGAGGCCTACACGAGCAGGAGAAGATGAGCGCTTCGAAGCAAGGAAGAAAAGCTCTTCTCCAAACAAGTGAATTCAACACGTCTATCGCCAACTCCATCAACAAAGCGCTTCTCCTCAGAGCTGAAGGCGTGGTGGAGCAACTAAGAGAGGGAGGATTACCTAGCCTATGAACCCCAACTCGCTTCCTTGACCACAAGAGGTTGATCGGGAATCATCCGCCCGGCTTGTTTACGAATTTACTATGATTTACCTTGTTTTTCCTTCTTTGCTTAGTTAATGAACCATAACCAGATATCTGTTTCTATTGTATGTATAGTTAAATTTTTGTCGAGTCTATTATATGTTTTCACTATAATGTTTGATTGCCTAATAAACTTGTATTTTTCTTGAGCGTGTGTGATATACTAAGGACAACGTAAATCTATTCAGGCCAAAGTCTGGCGAGCTGTACTAAAGTAAGGATTATCCAAGGAAGGGGTAACTTTCTGGAATCATTCGTCCAAACTTTAAGGCCAGATAAACTTTAATGAATGATGTCTTTAGTTTAGCGTGGCCATATAAAAAACTGTCCAAGACTAAATTTATTTAAAATTGCTTACACTCAGGGTTACACTCGTCCGAACTTTAAGACCGAAAGGACTGTAACAGATAATGCTTATTCAGATAAAGGTATTTGGGACTGGTCGGGATGAAATTCATTCGGTATTAACTTCGCTCGGGGCTAAAACCAGTCCAGCACGCATCTACCGGATTTCTCACTTATTGTTTCACTTATTATCCTCCTGAGCGAGCCCTAAAAACTCGTTCGAGCTTAGGAATAGCGGGGCTTTTAAAAGGGTTGCACAAAACACAAGGCTCACCTCGATAAAAGTGCTGATATTTCGAGATGACTACTTGTTGAATTAGTTACCTATGCAGGCTTTTTATTGGTAACACATGTGTGTATGTTATTATGGGTATACGCATTTCCCCACACCCATCATTTCATCTTACCATCTGATGGTCTAAAATCTAGCTCGCCTCTTTATTGTTATGATCTGATGACTCTACTCAAAAAGGGCTCAAAAAATGACCTTTAAAGGGCTTTCATAAGAAATTCTCAAAAGCCTAGTGTCTTTGTTTCTTCTTCTTCTTCGTTGCTCCCACCCTTTCCGTTTCAGTTGTTTTATTTCTCTTCCTCTCCTTGCTCTATGTTTTCTTCACTTTCCTTCTTGAAATGGATGATAATAGCGAGTGGTATACACAGTATTCCTCAGACTTCTAGATTGTGGATGCTCATGACCTCAATTTTAGCTACGTAATTCCTACCTACGTAGTTATAGTGACCAGTGAAAATTATCTCCACCTCCCCCCTAAAGAAAGCAACACAGATTTTATGGAATAGGTTGTAGCGGGGCTTGTCATGCCCCAGATAGTCCCTGTCCAAAGAAATTTCGGCAGCATCTCCCCTGTACGGGTGACAATATGAATCTCAGTATACATATATCTATACCTCGGCTACACTCGGTCGGAACAATACACACAAATAGTAAACAATCCACGCAGTTATATTCAACATTTCTACACAGATATAATATGAACAATCCACGTAGTTATATAATGCAAAGAGGATATAGAAATCAACGAAGATATACGTACACATCCTACTCCACTACAACGAAGAAACGAAATCCACGAAGTAATAAAATATTCGCAGCGGAAAACAAAGTAGCAAACCCGAATGTTCGACATAAAGTCCACAATACACACCCACATCACAAGTATACGTATAAAAGCGAATACAGAAAACGATATCTAGAAATCCTCGCGACCAAGGGGCTAGCGACTGGAATCTCTCCTGACGGCCTCAATCTGAAAAATAGTAACAACGGGGTGAGTTCAAGAACTCAGCAGGTAAACCAATAGACATGTACAGTAATATATATCCACCAGTAAAAACCTAAGGTACAGTCTCCTAAACCATAGGATCAATAGTTACAGTACAGTTTCCTAACAGTACAACCTACGGTACAGTCTCCTAACAGTATAACAGATATACATAGCTGAAATAAACTGTAATAACCAGCAATAGGCATAAAGTACAGTCTATAGCAAGAAAAAATAAGAAAATGCATAACTGAAATAAACTGTACTCACCTGCGAGGCTTGTGCAACTGACTGTGAACATACACAGATAAAAATAGTCAGAGCAAAAGCATATAACCTGTATGCATGTCAATCATATGCAATCACCAAAATGCATCAATCATAAATAATGCAATCTGTGCATATGATGCAAATGACATGTCCTGGTCACCCCTACTGCCATGCTCAGCCGTCTCACACACAGTGGTGAGACCGAGTGGGTAGGGCTGTGACAACTGCACTCTGCGTCACTACCCCGATGAGTGACCGAGTGGGCGGGATCTTTGTCGAGTACACCTATCCTCCCGCCTCAAACATGGGGGAGCGTAACGCTCTCATCTCCCGGTACGCAATGACGGGGAGGGACCCCGGTGTGCTACCACCCTCCTGTCACGCTACCCATGAGCGCCCTAGCGGAGCACTACCGGGCAATCTACCCTACACACCCTGAGTGCTGTGCCACTACCCATGCAGTGAACACTTTGTGTGCGGGTCCATGTAGCCGGCCGACGAGCTCAACAATAATGGAGTCGTCAATCGCATGCAATCATGCAATATGGTGCATGCGGCTACAGTATGTCATACCTGAACATAGCCTCCTCCATATATGTGTGTGCCCAAAAGGTAAACGCATATATATAACCATGATATAAACAGCATAAATCCAAAGACATCACATATAACAATGATGTAAGCATCATGAATCCAAGAGCATGTATCATACATGTAAAGCAACTAATCCAGTAGAGTAGAGCACTATAGATATGCATCTCTATGAACATATATACACATGGCAAGAGATAAAATATCCAATCCTGAAGTAAAGCAACTAGCAGATGAAGCATGTGATAGGTATCAACTAGCTAAGATCAGGGAAGAAATAATCTACTATCTACCACTAGTAAATATATATAAGCTACACATATCATAAGACATTATCAAAAGATAAGTCAAAGGGTACCCGCCTCAAATAGCAGGTAGTATCACGCCAAATCCAACGTCAAGATGCCTGTCTCGAATCAAAGTCCTGTATCAAACAATATATATATTTTATTTAGCTAAATCCAAATGAATAGCTAAATAAAATCCCTAAAACTAAATTAGGGCAAAACCCTAATCAATACAATCTCAACCTACCTAATTAAATCTAACGGTCAATTAGAGTTAGTTATTTAATCTCTAATCACCAATAGATTAGAAATCTAAACTTAGATTAAATCTAATAGTTGACTAGGGTTAAGTGTCTTAACCCTAATTATTCTATTAGATTAATCTAAGCAATTAAATCTAATCACAATCAACATAACCCTAATTCTAATCTACACATCATGTATCAACTAATGATATACTAATCAATCATACTAATCAATCATACTAATCACCATCTAAATCTAATTACAACCTCCAATTCAAATCTGCACATGATCATGTAATCCAATTATCCCTAATTCAATATGATCTACAACCAAGATCAATTACCTCACAACTTACCTTGATCTCAAATGTTGTTGATGCTAGAACCAGCACAGCTGCTGGATGAGGTGTCTGCCGAAACAAAGGTGAGTTGCTTGATCAAGAACACTACAGAGCACAGTGAGAGGATTTTCCTTGCTGGATCAGAGGAATCACAGCTAGCCCTACTGGAATTCTTCCCCACTTCAGCTGATACCTCAATCACAGCAAGAAGGAGACGTCCAAGCACTGATCCGGGAATTACAGCAAGTAATTAGATCCGACCTCTCCCTCCTAGTTCAGGACCGAAAGAAAACCACCACAACCTAGATCAGAGCCTCACCTCCTGATCGGATCAAGATTGGAATCAAGCACAAGATTGGATATCACGGATCAAACCATAGCTAAACAATTCACCTACCTCAAAGATAAGCGACAACCAAGAGACGAGAAGGAATAGGTTGCTTACCTTCAAAGCCGACAACGACACTGGAACAGAGCTAGGGCTCGGCAAGAACAATTGGATAAGATCAAAGAGAATCGGGATGAAGGAAACCAGAAGAGGGGAAAGGGAAGGCCTACCGGTTGAAGAGGATACAAGATCCGGCTCCTCACCGTCCCCTAGCCACCGAGAGGTCGTCGGATCGTCCGCGAGAGAGAAGGTCAGCGGTTGAATAGAAGCTCAATAGATGCTGATGCCGGCGGGGAAAGATCGCCGGAGCTGGAAACCCTAATCCAGTGGCATCACTCGTCCGCGAGAGAGAGCACAGAGGATTGGTCGCTGGCCAGAGAGAATCGGGAAGAAGAGAGGTTCGCGTCGGGGCAGAGGGGAAGAAGCCAGTTAGGGATCGGCGATTTTGGGAAAATGAATAAAAGAAAAGGAATTTATAAAATAAACATTTCCTCACCTAAATGGTTATCCCAAACAGGCTTTATCCGAACCCGCCGATCGATCCCCTCAAAACCCTCCGTACGAGCTCCAAAAAATCCCCAGAAAATTTCTAAAAATTCCGGAAAAATTCTATAAGGTTATTTCTCAAATAACCCTATTATTTAAATTTTCCGAGATCTCACATCCTCCCCTACTAATAAAAATTTGGTCCTCAAATTTCGCTATAACCCACAGCAAACACTGAAATATAACCATGCAGTATAAATGCTGAAGAAACTCTAACCCACATACCTCAAGTAAAAAGATGGGGGTATCGATCTCGGATCGTATCCCCCAGCTCCCACGTAGCCTCCTCGTCAGAATGATGCTGCCATCCGACTTTAACCAGTCGGACCGTCTTGTTCCGCAGCTGACGCTCTCTACGGTCTAGAATCCGTACCAGAACCTCCTCGTAAGTAACGTCCGCCTGAATAGGAACTGATATATCCGACAGAACATGTGCCGGATCTGATACGTATCTCCTCAGAATAGATACATGGAATACATCATGAATGCCAGCTAGAGATGGTGGTAGCGCCAGACGGTAAGCTACTGCTCCAATCCTCTCCAAGATCTGGAATGACCCAATATATCGGGGAGCTAGCTTACCTCGGAGACCAAATCTCTTCACCCCTTTCGTGGGTGAAACTCTCAGAAACACATGATCACCAATGGAAAACTCCAGGGGTCTCCATCTCTGATCAGCATAACTCTTCTGACGGTCCTGAGCCTCTGACATCCTCCGTCTGATAGTACAAGCCAACTCTACCTCCTACTAAGCTCTCTGAGGTCCTAACAGCTGGGTCTCTCCAACCTCCTCCCAGAGGATGGGTGTCTGACACGATCTACCATACAACGCCTCAAACGGTGCCATCTGGATAGCTCAATGATAGCTGTTGTTGTAGGCGAACTCCACCAAGGGCAGGTGGTCCTCCCAACTGCCTCCGAAATCCATAACACAAGACCTCAGCATGTCCTCCAAAGTCTGAATGGTCCGCTCTGACTGTCCATCTGTCTGCGGATGGAATGTCGTACTGAAACGGAGCTGTGTGCCCAAGGCCTGCTGCAGACTCTGCCAGAATCGGGACGTGAACCGTGGGTCTCTATCCGATATGATGCTCAAAGGAACACCATGTAATCTAATAATCTCACGACAGTATAACTCAGCTAATCGATCCAGAGAATCAGACTTCCGGATCGCTATAAAATGTACAGATTTGGTTAATCGGTCAACGATTACCCAAATCGCATCATTGCCTCGTCGAGTCCTAGGCAAACCAACCACGAAATCCATAGTAATATGCTCCCACTTCCACTCTGGAATAGGGATCCTCTGAAGTAAACCAGCAGGTCTCTGGTGCTCAGCCTTCACCTACTGACAGATAAGACATCTAGCAACAAACTCCGTGAGGTCTTTCTTCATACCGTTCCACCAATAGGAACGCCTCAAATCACGATACATAGGGGTCCCACCTGGGAGGATAGCAAATCTAGAACGATGAGCCTCCTGAAATAACTCCTCCATGACCGGGTGAGACTGAGGTACACATAATCTGCCTCGGAAATAAACAATACCCTTGTCATCTCGTGTAAACTCGGTCTACTGTCCGGAAGCTATCTGGCTGCCAATGAACTGTAATTGCTGATCTCCAGCCTGGGCCTCTCGAATCCTCATCCTGATCGACGACTGAGCAACCATGGTAACAAGAATACCCTGCTCTGTCCGTCCCTGCTCCTCAAGGCCCAACTTGGAGAATCCCTGAATCAAATCCGTGACTAAAACTCGATGACAAGCTAAAGTCCCTCTGGACTTCCTGCTAAGTGCATCAGCAACCACATTAGCTTTACCCGGATGGTAGCTAATAGTACAATCATAATCCTTCAGGAACTCCATCCATCTCCTCTGTTGGAGATTGAGTTCCTTCTGTGTAAAAATATATTTGAGACTCTTATGATCAGTAAGAATCTCAAAAGTAATACCATAAAGATGATGTCGCCAAATCTTCAAAGCAAAGATAATAGCGGCTAGCTCTAAATCATGTACTGGGTAGTTCTTCTCATGCTCCTTCAACTGACGAGAAGCATAGGAGACTACCCTACCGAGCTGCATCAAAACAGCGCCCAAGCCCTGAAGAGATGCGTCTGTGTAAAGTACAAATCCGTCATCACCAGAAGGTAAAACCAAAACTGGTGTTGATACTAATCTCCGCCTCAGCTCCTGGAAGCTGGTCTCGCAAGCCTCTGATCACGTGAACTTTACGCCTTTCCGGGTCAGACGTGTCAACGGCATAGCAATGCTGGAGAAACCCTCAACGAATCGTCGGTAATATCCAGCCAAGCCCAAGAAACTGCGGATCTCCTGGACTGACTACATTGTCCTCTCGGAACAGAAACTCCGGACGCTACATGCTGAGCCTTCAGCGAATAGTCTCGGCTCAAGTGCCCAGGCAGTTTGCAATAATAGCAAACTGACTGTCCAAGGGTGCATGCAGAGGTTATGTGATCTGGGGATCCACATCAAGTGCAGAAAGAGTCACCGGTGGACTGTTTCCAGTTCTGTTGAGCAGACCGGGAATGTCCAGATAAAGATCGTCCTGACTTCTGGGGTCGGCCAGATGACCCAGAAGTACCCTGACCCGTCCGAGTACGACTGCTCTGCTACTGTCCGGTAGCATGTGGCTGCTAGATCTGTTCGAAAGTCCGATCAGTCTGCTTCCTCCTCTTATCTGCATTCACTATGAGCTAACCCAATCATAAGAGCCCTATCCAGTGCCTCTGTGTATGATGCAATACCAAGACCGGCAATCTTCACCTGAAGATGCCCGTCCAATCCCTGGACAAACTGGAGCATACGAGATCTGTCATCGGCAACCAACTCAGGACAGAATCTAGCCAACCGATTAAATTCGGCATTATACTCCATCACTGAGCGATTATTCTGCCGAAGACTCAGAAAATCCTGCCGTCGTGTCATCTGATACGCGCGGGAAAATACTGACTCTCGAATGCCTCCCTAAATCTCGCCCAAGTAATATGTTGCTCGCCTATAATCGAGCGTTGCGTGTCCCACCAAATCTCTACCTCATCTCGTACCTCAAGTACGCAGTAGTAGGCACGACTGGAGGGGGTGTCGGGTATACTGAAGGTGATACTACTAGTGGTACAGTCGAGGTATGTACCTCTGAAGTCAGAACCGTCGGGGTCTTATAATCCGACATGCCTATAATATCCTGACGAGTCTGTCCCTAACGGACAGGCTCGATCCTAGCAAATCTCCCTGGAGACTCTGTCTTCGGAGAATCTATCGTCCTCTTACATGGTTGCCCACGTCTCGGTACCGGAACGCGTGTAGGTGTCATATCTGTAACAAAATGATACCCAGATATCACTACAAGTATAAAAACTGAAAAATTACCTAAATTACCTATTTGCCGTCTGGAGATATCCTGCCGCTACTTAGCCCCAAATAGAACCAATAAAACCTCGTCAAAATGCCTCGGAATTCCGAAACGAGAAAATCGACGGAAATCCGTACAATCCGAAAATACCGAGAAAGGCTCACGAAAGTAAGCATCGTAAATCTGAAACCCGACAAGTAGGTATCGCAAAACTTTGCTCTGATACCAAATAAATTGTCACGCCCCAGGTGGTCCCTGTCCGAAGAAATTTTGGCAGCATCTCCCCTGTACGGGTGACAATATGAATCTCACTATACATATATTTATACCTCGGCCACACTCGGCCGGAATAATACACACAAATAGTAAACAATCCACGCAGTTATATTCAACATTTCTACACAGATATAATATGAACAATCCACGCAGTTATATAACGTAAAGAGGATATAGAAATCAACGAAGATATACGTACACATCCTACTCCACTACAACGAAGAAACGAAATCCACGAAGTAATGAAATATTCGCAGCGGAAAACAAAGTAGCAAACCCGAATGTTCGACATAAAGTCCACTATACACACCCACATCACAAGTATACGTATAAAAGCGAATACAGAAAACGATATCTAGAAATCCTCGCGACCAAGGGGCTAGCGACTGGAATCTCTCCTGACGGCCTCAACCTGAAAAATAGTAACAACGGGGTGAGTTCAAGAACTCAGCAGGTAAACCAATAGACATGCACAGCAATATATATCCACTAGTAAAAACCTAAGGTACAGTCTCCTAAACCATAGGATCAATAGTTACAGTACAGTTTCCTAACAGTACAACCTACGGTACAGTCTCCTAACAGTATAACAGATATACATAGCTGAAATAAACTGTAATAACCAGCAATAGGCATAAAGTACAGTCTATAGCAAGAAAAAATAAGAAAATGCATAACTGAAATAAACTGTACTCACCTGTGAGGCTTGTGCAACTGACTGTGAACATACACAGATAAAAATAGTCAGAGCAAAAGCATATAACCTGTATGCATGTCAATCATATGCAATCACCAAAATGCATCAATCATAAATAATGCAATCTGTGCATATGATGCAAATGACATGTCCTGGTCACCCCTACTGCCATGCTCAGCCGTCTCACACACAATGGTGAGACCGAGTGGGTAGGGCTGTGATAACCGTGCACTCTGCCGTCACTACCCCTGATGAGTGACCGAGTGGACGGGATGCTGTCGGATTACACCTATCCTCCTGCCTCAAACATAGTGAGGGAGCGTAACGCTCTCATCTCCCGGTACGCAATGACGGGGAGGGACCCTGGTGTGCTACCACGCTCCTGTCACGCTACCCATGAGCGCCCTAGCGGAGCACTACCGGGCAATCTACCCTACACACCCTGAGTGCTGTGCCACTACCCATGCAATGAACACTTTGTGTGCGGGTCCATGTAGCCGGCCGACGAGCTCAACAATAATGGAGTCGTCAATCGCCCAGCATGCAATCATGCAATATGGTGCATGCGGCTACAGTATGTCATACCTGAACATAGCCTCCTCCATATATATGTGTGCCCAAAAGGTAAACGCATATATATAACCTTGATATAAACAGCATAAATCCAAAGACATCACATATAACAATGATGTAAGCATCATGAATCCAAGAGCATGTATCATACATGTAAAGCAACTAATCCAGTAGAGTAGAGCACTATAGATATGCATCTCTATGAACATATATACACATGGCAAGAGATAAAATATCCAATCCTGAAGTAAAGCAACTAGCAGATGAAGCATGTGATAGGTATCAACTAGCTAAGACCATGGAAGAAATAATCTACTATCTACCACTAGTAAATATATATAAGCTACACATATCATAAGACATTATCAAAAGATAAGTCAAAGGGTACCCGCCTCAAATAGCAGGTAGTATCACGCCAAATCCAACGTCAAGACGCCTGTCTCGAATCAAAGTCCTGTATCAAACAATATATATATTTTATTTAGCTAAATCCAAATGAATAGCTAAATAAAATCCCTAAAACTAAATTAGGGCAAAACCCTAATCAATACAATCTCAACCTACCTAATTAAATCTAACGGTCAATTAGAGTTAGTTATCTAATCTCTAATCACCAATAGATTAGAAATCTAAACTTAGATTAAATCTAATAGTTGACTAGGGTTAAGTGTCTTAACCCTAATTATTCTATTAGATTAATCTAAGCAATTAAATCTAATCACAATCAACATAACCCTAATTCTAATCTACACATCATGTATCAACTAATGATATACTAATCAATCATACTAATCAATCATACTAATCACCATCTAAATCTAATTACAACCTCCAATTCAAATCTGCACATGATCATGTAATCCAATTATCCCTAATTCAATATGATCTACAACCAAGATCAATTACCTCACAACTTACCTTGATCTCAAATGTTGTTGATGCTAGAACCAGCACAGCTGCTGGATGAGGTGTCTGCCGAAACAAAGGTGAGTTGCTTGATCAAGAACACCACAGAGCACAGTGAGAGGAATTTTCCTTGCTGGATCAGAGGAATCACAGCTAGCCCTACTGGAATTCTTCCCCATTTCAGCTGATACCTCAATCACAGCAAGAAGGAGACGTCCAAGCACTGATCCGGGAATTACAGCAAGTAATTAGATTCGACCTCTCCCTCCTAGTTCAGGACCGAAAGAAAACCACCACAACCTAGATCAGAGCCTCACCTCCTGATCGGATCAAGATGATCCTGCTCCTCGCCGTGCTCTAGCCACCGAGAGGTCGTCGGATCGTCCGCGAGAGAGAAGGTCAGCGGTTGAATAGAAGCTCAATAGATGCTGATGCCGGCGGGGGGGTGGGGGGGGGGGGGGAAGATCGCCGGAGCTGGAAACCCTAATCTCGTGGCATCACTCGTCCGCGAGAGAGAGCACAGAGGATTGGTCGTTGGCCAGAGAGAATCGGGAAGAAGAGAGGTTCGCGTCGGGGCAGAGGGGAAGAAGCCAGTTAGGGATCGGCGATTTTGGGAAAATGAATAAAAGAAAAGGAATTTATAAAATAAACATTTCCTCACCTAAATGGTTATCCCAAACAGGCTTTATCCGAACCCGCAGATCGATCCCCTCAAAACCCTCCGTACGAGCTCCGAAAAATCCTCAGAAAATTTCTAAAAATTTCGGAAAAATTCTATAAGGTTATTTCTCAAATAACCCTATTATTTAAATTTTCCGAGATCTCACAGGGCTTCACTTCCCTATTCACCCTTTCTTTACCAATGTTAGCCAATACTTTTGTATTCCCCTTCATCAACTCATCCCACATTCTATTCGCATCTTAAGCGGCGCTACTGTTGTTTTCTGTCTGCTTGGCGCCCCTTTGTCTCCTCGCTTATTCCATCATTACTTCTATCCTCAACAAGTGATTGCTGGCCTATTTTGTTAATGCGCACATCCTAAGATGACTTTATTTAATAGGATTCCAGCTCAGGATGAGTAGAGAAATAAATACTTCTTCATTTGACTCCCGACCTCTTTGCCTTGCCGACCCACCACATTGCAGCAGCACCTTCCCCCTATTCTAGACTTGGGCAATATCTATACGGATCCGACCCTACTCAAGGCTTTAGAGAAGCTACGAGGTCTGAAGTTCAGCCTTCCCAAGTTAACCTTAGAGGGCTTGTTATACATTTTCGGGCTTACTCCTATTGACCTTGGGTTAAACACCACTTTTGGTAAGTAATTTTTCTCTCTCGCTTAGTCATTTGTGAAGACTTTTATCACAATATTTACTTATTTTTGCAACGGAGTTTATTACCCAGGTCTTATTTTTCAGGAATACTCGGATAAAGGAAGAGGTTTTAAACTAATAGGGGGAGGCCCTACTAAAGGACGCGAAGCCGGGCGAGCTTCATCCTCTATCGGCTACCTCCCCCCCACAGACCTTCCCATGGAGACTTCCTCTTCTAATTCTTCCTACTCAGATACTCCCCTCACATTCAAGCGCAAAAGGTCTCAATCAGAGACTTTGGCTCTACTCGAGCAGCCAGCGATTGAGCGGACTTCACTCTCTATGACCGAGGTTTTTTTTGTTAGGGGAAAAGAGCCTATCCTGCCCAAGCGTCATTGCTCCAAACTTGGTATGAGACCGGCCAACAATACGCTTGCACCTTCTAAGGTCGTGTGGGCCTCTGAGCCAGTTGAGATAATATTGGAGCCCCTGCCCACTAGTCCGGCTTCTCCGGCTCAAAAAATACTAGAGCCCTTGCCTGCTTGTCCAGCATCCCCAAAGGTTCTAAGTTCTCCTTCTATCACATCAGGGAGTTTGAGAGCAACATCCGCCATGAAATCGGCCGGCCCTATACTCGTGCCTTCTGGAGTTGCATGGGATCTCGAGCCAGTTGAGACGATAGCAATGCCTGTTGGATCGAAAAGAACAGTAGGGGGGGGGGGGTGAATAGCGATCGTTGAAAAATCATTATCGAGTTAAAGTACGCAGTGGAAAATAATAATGAAAAGAATGCTAACACACCAAGTTTTACTTGGGTCGAAGCCTTCGTCGACTCCTACTCCAAGGCCCGCACGTGAGAGTGTTTTCGTTGGGCAATCCACTAATAGTTCGCAAAAGAGTTACATAATAAGTACAAAAACTATAAAATAAAATTACTAACAATAAGGAAAATAAAAACTGAGTTGCAGGTTGTCGGAGAAGCTTCACAGCGTTGCAAAAGCGTTTTTGGAGCAGCGCGCAAGAAAGCAGTTGCAAAGAGAAGTTATGTTTTGTGCTCCTGGTGGAAGGTTACTTATATAGGTAGTTCCGGGTGCCTGGATCCCTTCCGGGCGTCTGGACCATGACGTCAGCCATCCAATCAACAAGCTCCAAGTTGACAACAAGATTGATTTTGGGCATTACAGGCGCCCGGACCACTCCGGGCGCCTGGACCACTCCGGACACCCAGACCAACTTTTCCAGCAGTCTTTATTTCCTGCAAAATGAAGTTAGTATGAGATAATACAACTTATATTACCCTGTAAAACAAGTGTTAGCATAATTATAGTCCAGAGTAGTAATTAGATTCTATCTCCTCGATACCAGAATCTAGTCAAGATTTCAACTTAGATTTCCCAAATGGATCTAAGTTGGATCGACACCTACCATTCCCTCAAACGGTGAATACATCCTCACCAAGTCACTCTCCTCCAGTGACTTACCTTAACTTACCACTTTGCCAGACATCCAGTCAGCCCGTCGACCTGTCTGGACTTCATGCCAGCTATCCAGTTGGCCCGTTGACCAAGCTAGACTTCATGCTAGATATTTGCTCAGCCCATCGACCTAGCTGGATTTCTTTCCAGATATCCAGTCAGCCCATCGACCTATTTGGACTTCTCATGCACACTTAGTTAAATTGTTAGATTACATTAAACCTAACTTAACTTACTTTGTTATTCATCAAAACCTGAGTTAGACCATTAGTGCAACCTGCACCAACAATGCCCTCCCCAACTATTCGCTTAGAGGTACCGATGGTTTCTAGTGCCCATTCTTCAAGGCTTCGCTCTTCAACTGGCCCTCATTATCGTTTTAAACAATTTTATGTACTACCCTCCCAAGTCTAGGGGTCATTGTCTCATTTGAGTATGGAGTATTAAAGATAAACAACCCTCTTGGATCGAGACGTGAGAGTGGGGGTGAATCACATGTTTTCAAAATCTTTTTACTTTTTGAAATAAGTATGCAGCAGAAAGAAAACACAAAAGCAAAAGTAAAAAAAAACACAGTTCAGTTTTACTTGTTCGGAGCCTTCGGTGACTCCTGCTCTAAGACCCAGGTCCCTGAACCTATCAACAGGTAATCTATTAAAACACCTCTTCCAGAATCGCCAGCAAAGGAGATCGAGTACAAGAGAAAGAGTAGGACAAGTGTAACATGCTACACTTTCCTTTTGCAATAATTAAGTACAGAAATATAAATTTATTACCCAATACCTTTGAAGATTATCAGATCAAGCTCAGTGTTTGAATGACTTCTCAGCAGTAGTCAGACATAGCAGGTTCTTAGCAGAGCAGCAACAGGAAGCCGGAGCAGTCGAAAAGTCGATCAGACGCATAGAAGCTCATATGGAAGTTGTGTTTTCAAGCTTGGTTGAGACACCCATTTAAAGGGTGTGGAAGGCACCTTCCAAAGCCTTGAAGGTGCCTTCCATTGGCCAAATCCTATCCTGAGTTTGTTGCTCCTTATCTGCTACAAGATTTGAAATCTATCCATTAAAAGACGCCTTCCATAGCACTGAATGCACCTTCCATGAACAGTGCGAAGACACCTTCCAACCTTTAGAAGGTGCCTCAGGTACTATTCACCTGAGGCCTTTTGTACTTCCTTTACTCTGCAAAATGTATTAGTTCAATATAAAAATATTTAACCTGCAAAACAAAGTTTAGCACAATATTAATATAATTAATTTATGACTTAAACCCTATCTTTCATACTAGGATCTAGCCAGGGTTTCAATCTAGGTTTTCAAAATGGACCTAAATTGGACAGATGTCTACTACCCTCTCAATTGGGATGCATCCTCACTTAGCCACTCTCCTCCAGTGACTTACCTTCACTTACCAAGTATTGAGAATCACACATCCCGATCTTCCTTCTGAAATCGCACATTCGAACTTCAGGAATCGAACATCCCAATCTTCCTTCCAGAATCACACATCCAGACTTCGGGAATCGAACATCCTGACTATTGATCAGGAATTGAACATCCCGACTAGACTTTCTGCCAAGTTAGTCAACACTGTACACTCGATAAATGTATTAGATCACAACAACATCTAACTTAACTCATTTGTCATTCAACAAAACCTGAGTTATACCATTAGTACAAATTACACCAACAATCTCCCCCTTTTTGATGCAATAATAACTTGGGTTATAGTTAGGAAAAGATATGCAGGAGTGAAATAGTAAAGACATGATCCAAGAGAAATTTTTATTTTATTCTCTTGATCATTCTAAAGTTAAATTTTAGTTTCTTTTGAAGCTTGGTCGAGACACCCATTTAAAGGGTGTGGAAGGCGCCTTCCATAGGCCAAATCCTATCCCGAGTTTGCTGCTCCTTATCTGCTACAAGGTCCGAAATCTATCCATTGAAAGACGCCTTCCATAGCATCGAAGGTGCCTTTCATGAACAGTGTGAATGTGCCTTCCAACCCTTAAAAGGCACCTCGGGTACTGTTCACCTGAGGCCTTTTGTACTTCATTTACTCTGCAAAATGTGTTAGTTCAATATAAAAATATTTAACCTGTAAAACAAAGTTAACACAATATTAATATAATTAATTTATGACTTAGACCCTATCCTTTAGACTAGGATCTAGTCAGGGTCTCAATCTAGATTTTCAAAAAGAACCTAAATTGGACAGATGTCTACTATCCCCTCAATTGGGATGCATCCTACTTAGTCACTCTCTTCTAGTAACTTACCGTCACTTACCAAGTGTCGAGAATCACACATCCCGATCTTCCTTCCAGAATCGCACATTCGAACTTCGGGAATCAAACATCCCGATCTTCCTTCCGTAATCACACATCTTGATCTTCCTTCCGTAATCACACATCCGGACTTCAGGAATCGAACATCCTGACTATCGATCGGGAATTGAATATCCCGACTAGACTTTCTGCCAAGTTAGTCAATCCTGTACACTCGGTAAATATATTAGATCACAACAACATCTAACTTAACTCACTTGTCATTCATCAAAACTTGAGTTACACCGTTAGTGTAAATTGCACCAACAATCTCCTCCTTTTTGATGCAATAATAACCTAGGTTATAGTTAGGAAAAGATATGCAGGAGTAAAATAGTAAAGACATGATCCAAGAGAAATTTCTATTTTATTCTCTTGATCATTCTAAAGTTAAATTTTAGTTTCTCTTTCTTACTAATCCTTACCCTCCCCCTTTAACATTCTTCAAAAATAATATAGATAAACATAGCAGATTGTAATAAAACTTTAGTAAAAATTTTCAACACAAATCTGTAGGTTTGATAAGAGGAAGGAGTTAATATAATTTTTAAAGAAATTTTCAAACTATTCAAAAGGGGTTTTAAAATGTTGAAAATTTCTAAAACATCGAAAATTACTAAAACATTGAAAATTTAAAATGTTGAAAATTTCTAATTAAATCTTTTTGCAAAGCTTAAATTATGAAAGAAGTTTTAGAAATCGTTTTGCAAGATAGTTTTTAAAACACTTAAAAAATATGTTGCACGAATATTGTAATAATTTAAAGTATTTTTAAAGACATGTTGCTAAGTAAAATAAGTTTGAAAGTAGAAGAACCCATTTAAGTTTTCTGATTTTTCACATAATTTTCAACATTTTGAAAATTGACTTTGCAAAACAAAAATATTTTGTACAAATAAATTTTGCAAGAAAAATAGATTAAAAAAAAATTGTTAAAAAGATAGTTTGTTTGAAAAGTACGTTTTAAAATTTCAAATCATTCAAAGCTTCTCTTAAAACGTTTTGTAGAGAGTTTGTCTAAGTATAGTAGCTTTGGAAGTATTTTCAAAGATAAATTTTTTAAAAGTGGAAAAACACTTGTTTAAAAAATAAGAATTTTTGCAGAGTAAGGATTTGAAAGGTATTTTTGAAAGTACTTTGCAAAACAAATTGAAAGCAATTTTGAAAGTGATATTTGCAATAGGTAAGAAAATAAATCATTTTAAAAATCATTTTCAAATTTCCTCCTCCTGAGCCTGATATATTTAAAAAATATTCATATACAAAATACGTCCTTAAATGTTTAATCGTTAGTTACTAACTAACTATCAAAAGATATCATTGTTCACTTGGTTAGTCAAGTTAAGTAAATGTATCCAGTTAGTGTTTGATTAAAGTGGATAACTTAACTTGATCATTATAATTCTGGTATTTTTCACCCAAATTTGTGTTGATGCACTGATATAAGCATCTTAAGTCCAGGCAATATGTCTATGCATCTCACGTCGTTCTATGTTTTTGAATACACAATCAAGCTAGACCTAGTGTGTTTGTGAGATGCTCGATACCTAGAAATATAGTAACATGCTTTCTATAGATTTGATATAGTCTAAGGACAAAACATATTTTAAAATACTAAGGAAATGGAAATTTTTAGAAAATATAAAAAAAATTCCTTAGAATTTATAAATTATTTAAAATTATTTTGAAAATAGCAATCCTAATCTATCACGTAATTTCCTAGATTATCCAAATAAAGAGACAAGAAGTAGCTGAATGTATAGATGAAGTCAAGCAGACATACAATATATAATAGTGCACTAAACATAATCAGGATTGCTCATCATCAGTGGGTGGAGGTGGAGACTGCTCAGGTACTCACAAAGCCTGAAGAATCTACTGAAATCCGGTGGTCATCTCATCCCAGAGAGAGGTAAATCCGGTTGTCATCTCCCCTCGGAGAGTGTTGAATTCGTCTGAGACTAACTGCTGAAGTCGAGGGCTGCGTGGAGGTCGAGGGCTGAATTAGAGTCAGAGGATATCCAAAGAGCTCCTCAGCCATAAATGCTGGCATCTCCTCTCCCTCGGCTAGAATAATAGGTGGAAAATCATCCTCGGCCTTGCCTGATACGTCTAGCTATGGTCCCACTCTCCACGCTAGTCCTCCCTGAGTAATGATGTCTATATGCACTAATGCAAGCTAACACTAACTAATCTCATCATATGCGCTAAGGGGAGTGGATGTACCCTGGGCCATATCTACCCGTATGGTCAAGAATATGTAAGTTAAAATATGACAGTAGGGTATATGAACCTATCGCCTAGTGATGAGACTGGTTGCATGGATGACACTCTGAAACATGTGTAATGTAATGTCAATGTCTAGACGCTGGCATAGTGCATACAGAAAGGAGTGGGATGGTCGCATCATCGCAACATCGTGAGATGTAATCAGCAAAATGCAGGTAGTCAGGACTCGATACAGGATATAGTCCTGAACCCTAAGAGAGATTGACCTAAAGTCAGTCCCAGTAGGTAGTCTCTGTTCACTAAAAAATACATGTGGATAATATCCAATGTAACGTGGAAGTAGGGTTCGCCAAATGGTAAATTTTTACTAGGATAACACGAAAATAGACAGGTAGACCTCCTAAGTCCTAAGCTATCATATAATAGAATGAGGGAGAAGCTAAGGTCCTTCCCACCAAATCTTGTAGAGTATGTCAAGTCATCAACTTTAACTAGATTACTGAATGACTACAATAAATTAGTCTATCTAACTGCTAATAGTCAATGACCTCTATAATATGGACACAATATCTAGTGAAGAATGACCTACTCAAAAACCTAGATTTAAGTGGAATATATGAATACTTTAAGAAATCTAGCCTAAGTTGCTTAGTAGGAAATCTAGTATTGGCAGAGGGGATGCTACTAGAACTAGGCTGTGATGAAATAACATTACGTCATTTCCTAAAGTAGTGTATACATATAAACATTCAAAAAAAAATATACAAATAAGGAAAATGACTATGTAGATCTAGTTAGAGGGTACCTAGGAGGCATTGTTGATGTTTGGGAGGAAAAGAGGAAGAAGATGGTGGAGAATCGCTGTTGGAAGGCACCTTGAATGAGAAGAATACACGAACAGAGCTTGTTCGCTGTGGAAAGTTGGATTGAAAGTGCCTTCAGCCTGATGGAAGGCACCTTCTATGGGTTATGGAGGGTGTCTTCAACTGACTGAAGGCGCCTTCAGTCGGATGGGATGGGAATTTTCCCGCCCTTCTGAGGGTGCCTCCGAATCTATAGGAGGCACCTTCAGCCCCCTTTTTTAGTTAAATTAAGTTTAAATTTTAAATTAATCTCTTAATTCGACTTCTAATGTTAATTTTAATTTTAAGTTGAGTTTAATTTTGATTGTTAAGTTTAAAATTTTTAAATTTAATTTTTTACATTTAAATTGTTAATTTTAAGTTAAGTTTAATTTTGATTGTTAAGTTTTAAATTTTTTAAGTTTGATTTTTCTTTTCATTTAAATTTTTAATTTTAAGTTAAATTTAATTTTGATTGTTAAGTTTAAAATTTTTAAGTTTGATTTTACTTTTCGTTAAAATTTTTAATTTTAAGTTAGGATTAATTTTGGTTTTTAAGTTTTAAATTTTTTAGGTTTGATTTTCCTTTTCATTCAAAATTTTAGTTTTAAGTTAAGTTTAATTATAAATTTTTAGGTTTAAATTTTTAATTTTGAGTTAAGTTTAATTTTATATTTTTAATTTTGATTTTAATTTTAATATTTGATTCCAAATTTTAATTTGAATTTAATTTTAATTTAATCTTGATTTGAATTAAGTTTAATTTTGATTTGAATTTAATTTAATTTAAATTTAATTTATTTTAATTTAAATTTAAATTTAAAATAAATTTTGAATTTAATTTATTTTTATTTTAAGTTAATTTTTAATTTACTTTAATTTTAATTTTAATTTAATTTTGAATTGAATTTATTCATCTCACTTGATTTATATTTTTAATCAGAGAATCTTATAATTTTGTGTGATGAATTTTGTTGAATTTCAAAATTTGGTTTAACTTATATTAGATTTAAGTTTAGCTTTGGGTTCAACAAACAAGTATTCTTTGGATAAACTTCTAAGTTGTGGTAAGTCATTTTGACATTATTAGAGTAACCACGCCTTCAAAATTTTTTAAATAGTCATATCCATTTAACTTAATATAAAACTCTGGCCTAACTAGTTAGAATTAGTAAGAAGTAGTTTCAGTTAGTTCCATTAAGCCAAATGCACCAGGTTGAAATCATATATTACTAGACATGCATAAGCAGAGCTTTCCTAACCTACTATTATCCAAAACTTTTCCAGTACCGTTTATCAAGTTAAACTTTTATCCCTATTTATGCTAGTTCTAATTATCTAGCCGAGTAAATTATTATTTTAGAGGTGCCAACTAGTTTAAAGTCTCTCCCTGAATTATTGGACTTTGGGTTTAGGTTTTAGGTTTGTGTCGATTTGCTTTATAGTTATAATAGACTTGGTTATAGTTTGAGTTTAGATTGATTTTGTTTTTGTTTAATTTAGGTTTATTTAATTTAATTTTATTCTTTATGTTTGAATTTATTTTTGAAGTTTTAATTTTTGAGGTTGAGAGTGATTTATTTTTATTTATGTAGTGTATTTTATTTTTTGGTACATAGTATTGATTGAGTCCTACTTGTGTGGTTAAACACGCTTTCGGAACCCAAGCTAACCCAAGCTTTAGTTAATTTTAAATTTTGAGTTATCGTTAAAAATGATTTAAATGTAGAGTTGGACTTGTACCCAAGTCCGATTTTATTGTACACAGCTCTTTGCGATCCAAATATCATATTCAAATACTTAGATCCTGAGGTAAACTTTTCCAACTATTCCTTTAGCTCGTTAACTTGACTTTTCATGATAGAATTTTCTTCCTAAAGATTTGTAGCTTGAGTTGATTTAATATCTTGAACTTGGTCAGTTAATGATATCAAGCTTAGTTGTTCCTTAATGATATTATTTTCCTTAAGGAGGAGTTTAGTGTGTTCCTCAGTTTTTATTAATTTTTTGTTTAAGCAGGAAATAATTTTGAAAAACTTTACAGTATAATTACCCCAGTACGTTCGTTTAAATCGGATGCGGATTCGTTGCTCGACTCATATTCTGATTCTTGATCTGATTCACCTCTGGTTGCCATCAATGTAAGGTAACTCGCTTGCTTCGATTCATCTGCTCCTGATCCGTCTGAGGAAGATTCGTCCCAAGTTGCTTTTAGTGCCTTCTTTTACTTCTTGATCTTGCCTTCGTTTAGGCATTTATGTTTGAACGTGATGTTCGCCTTTGGGTTATTGGATGTAGACTTAAACATCTTCTTTATGTTGCGCTTGGTGAAACTTTTCTTGCATCAATGATCTTCTTTCTGACCATATTCACCAGTTGCTCTTCTTCATCTGATTCTGATTCAGGTTCAATTTCTATTTCAGGTTTAGCTCCCATCGAAGTGCCTACAAGAAATGTAATTCCTTTCTCGACCTTTAGGGCGTTAGTTTGTTCATGCAACAATAATTCATCTAATTTTAACTTGGAGAGGTTCCTTGAAACCTTATAGGCATCTATGATCGATGCCCACAGTGTGTTTCGAGGGAATGAGTTAAGAGCGTACCTTATTACGTCTCGATTTTCAAACACCAAGTGTCCGATTAGGTGAAGGCCATTGAGGATGTCCTTGATTCGAGCGTGGAGCTGATTCACAATCTCACCATCATACATTACCTTCGAATCAGGAGTTCCTCATGTAGCTTGATGAGCTTGTCCCATAGCTCCTTTGCATTCTCTTGTGGTTTGATTCGGTTGAGTTCTTCTTTTGTGAGTCTACATTGGATCATGTTTAATACTTTGGAGTCTATCTTTGCTTTCTTTTTATCTTCTGGACTCTATCTTTCAGGATCGAGTGGTACTTTTGTTATTTTATCTACAGGTGCCCGGTACTCTCGTCAGATGGTGAACCATTGCTCGATGTCCGTCTTCAAGTAAACTTCCATTCTCTTCTTCTAGTATGGAAAGTCATTTCCATTGAAGAGAGGAGGACGAGCGGTACTGAATCCCTCAAGTTGGGCCATTAATCACTGAAAAAAAAACTTAATAGAGGTACCAAGACTTGGTCTTAGATTAGTAGTTCTTGAGAGATAAATATGTTTACTACTCGAGTGGTGTTACACTAATTTCGAGTAAAAACTAAATGAGAAAGAATTATTTGAAGAGATAAATTTTACCAATTCAAATAAGCTACAAAAAATTGAAATCCAAAAAAAAAATAGTTCCCCAGCTTGATTGGTGGTTGCACAATTCAGAGCAGAACCTGCTCTGATACCACTTGTTGGTTCTAGACGTATGTGAGAGAAAGGGTGAATCAGGTAGTTTTCAAACTCTTTTTTCATTTGAAATAAGTACGCAACAGAAAGAAAACACAAAAGCAAAAGCAAAAGAAAAAAAAATATAGTTCAGTTTTACTTGGTTCGAAGCCTATGACGACTCCTACTCCAAGACCCAAGTCCCACGGACCTATCGACGGGTAATCCACATAACACCTCTTCCGGAACTGCCGGAAGAGGAGATCGAGTACAAGAGAAAGAGTAGGACAAGTGTAGCATGCTACACTTTCCTTTTGCAATGCTTAAGTACAGAAACATAAATTTATTACCCAACACCTTCGAAGATTATCGGATCAAGCTTGGTGTTTGAAAGGTTCCTCAACAGCGTCATAGTAGAGCAGCAACAGGAAGCTGGTGTTGGTACCCCAAGGTAGTTTTGATGTGATCAAACAAGTTAGGTTAGGTCCTGTTATGTTTAACCCTGTGTTTAAGTGTGCAGGAATTTAGGAGCACAGGAAGTCGAGCAAAAGACACAGCTAGCGAGAAAGATGGAACGAGAGAGAGCCGACAGACTCAGTGCATTTAAGGGATGAGATACTGCGAAAGTGTACACGACGGACAAGAAGGGAGCGTGCAGTATTTCCGAGGGACGAGAATTCGGAGTGAAAGATTGCTCGAGGAGCAAAAGACACAACTGTCTGAGGGACAAAAAGCTGTGGAAGAGTACGCTGGAGGACGAGAAGAAAGCACGCGGCGATTCCGAGGGACGAGAAGCCAGACCGGAAGCTTGCTCAAGGAGAAGGCCGGAAGTTAGCTTCGGGTGAGCCCTATTCCGGATGGCCGAAATCACCCAAGCGAGTAGAGCAGGAGTGGAAGACCTGAACTGATGCAAACGGAACCGGAGTAGGAGATCGGGACCGAAAGTCAACAAAATGTTGACTTTTGGTGCTTGGGGCGCCCGGACCAGTCCAGGGCGCTCGGACTAGGTCGGGGCACCCAGACCAGGTCAGGGCGCCTGGACTCCGAGCGCCCGGAACCCAAGTTTTAACTAAACTCGACGTAGCATGTACCGTTGCATCAGGGATAAAGTTTTATCCCATTCCAGACATCTGGAACCATTCCAGGCGCCCCGAGCGGGGATATATAAGTAGCCCTGCTCCCAGAAGCTAAAAACAACAAGAAAGATCTAAGCAACACTTGTACACACTTTCTTTTCTATTTAGCTTTGTCATTTTGAGCTTTCATTGCTGTAAAGAGGCTTCTTCGCCTGAAGGAGAAATTAGTGCGACTTCATCTGTCTTGGATTAACAACCTCCTTGGTTGTAACCAAGTAAACCTATCGTGCCTCTATCTTTTAGTTTATTATTCATTCTATATTTATGCTAGTATTATTTTAAGTTATAAGTCCGACAAAGGTTCTTGTTTGCTTGATTTGTGCAGAGGCTATTCACCCCCTCTAGCCAGCCGCCAAGGGTCATAACAAGTGGTATCAGAGCAACGACACTTCAAGAGGACTAATTGTCGAATGAAGCACACGAGATGGCCGAACCGAGCATCTACCAACCAAAGTTCGAGGGGGAGTTTGTGAGCTGGAAAAAGAGAATGGAGGTATTATTTAAAATTGTAACGCCTGAAAATTTTCAAACCAATTTTAGAAATATTCTATTATTTTTCTAGAATTTTAGAATATTTTTATAGAATTTTAGGAGTAACAGAAGTAGCAAAAATAAATAAAAACCGTAAAATAGCCTAAGCGGGAATTGAATCCGAGACCTATTAAACCTTACGACTTATAGATAACTCTAGTAACCAAGGGGCTCCAGCAGGGGTGTGCTGAAAGAAGAGAGGAACAATTATATTTATGATTGAGTTGGGGTGAAATTAATCACTTAATATAAATAGGGAATTTAAGTGAGGATTGTTATTTTCTTGAACGACAATTTCTTTTTCCCTCAACCTCATCCGCCGACCCCTCTCCTCCTCACCCTCTCGGCACCCCACTTCAAGCAAACACCTAGGGTTTCATCTCTAGGGACGTAGGAACATCTTCCGGCGATGATTCCGGCACAAGGGCGCTCCTCTCCGCAAGAAGAACACATAGACGTAAGAGGATCGTCGAAAGGATCGTCTTCTCCGGAAATCTAGCGATCGGTTTGTAAGGAAAATTAGCGCAGGAGGTGAGTAACCCCTCACCTGCAGTATAAGTAGTTATTTGCATATTTTTATGCGTTAGTTTTGTCATATGCAAATTCATCGATACGTAGGGTGTGAATTAGTGCACACCAAGTGCTCGATGAAATGATTAGTACAGCTAAATGCCATAGTAGGCATTTTAATAGTTTAGTTAAATGCTGTAGATGCATTTGAATAACATATTTAACCTTGCTTCAGCTTATATGGGACTACGGTCCAATGGGTGGGCTCCCACAGTTGCCTCTAGGTTCAGATAACCTAGTTCTAGGTTCAGATAACCTAGTAAGCAAGACAAGATGAATTAGCTATAAACAGTATTTTACTTTTATCAGTGGCACTGTGCTGGACTTCAGTTGTCCTTGGGTTGGACTCCCATAGTCGTCCCTAGGTTTAGATAACCTAGTACACTCTACTAAATTCGAGATTTGCAACCCCGGGTCTAGTTAGGGATGCGCACATAGCAAGTACAGTTGCCGGGCCCAATAGCAGCATGTTTATTATTTTTACCTATGTATGAAAATAGTTTTCAAACTTCACAAACTAGGTATGTGAGTACAGCTTAGCTCCAGTATAGTTTGCTTAATGTTATAACCAATAGCTTAGCTCATGTATCGTTTAGTTAGCTTGTTGATACAATGATTAGTTTTGTTCAGTATTTGTTTAGCATGACTTCAATTGTTGATATGCCATGTTTTAGCATTCTCAGCATGATCATTAGCATGTGTTTCAAATAACATCTTTTGAAAGTATGATTTTCTTCGAATGCATATTTTTGTGAGGTAGATGGTTTCTTACTAAGCTCTCAAGCTTACAGATGCATTTTTCCTTATACTGCAGATAGAGGCAAAGGAAATATGGACTAGCGGAGGCTGGAGGTTAATGCGATCAAGATGTGTGTGAGCAGGAACTTGGAATAAAGACCCTTGGGGAGTAGCCCACTTAAAGACTTTGTATTTCTATTTTTAGATACTTTCTTCACCTTAGGATGTTAAGTATCATGATTTGTGATTCTATGAGTTATACCATGCGTAGACTGTTAGTTGTCTTGCTGATAGATGGTAGAATATGTATAAAGTCATGTCTAGTAGTATTGTTTCATAGTTTAGTGATCTATGAAGGTTCTGAGTGAGTTTGGGTCTGATTTCGGCAGAAATCAGAAACCCAATCGATCAGCCGATCGATTGAGGAGTCCTCAATCGATCAGCCGATCGATTGGGAAGCAATCTGTCGGGCACAGAAAGATCATGAATCGATCAGCTGATCGATCGACCATGGATCGATCAGCCGATTGATTGAGAAATTCGCTCCCGTGAATAGAGAGCTTCTGAATCGATCACTGGATCGATTGGTCAAGCTGGATCGATCAGCCGATCGATCCATAAATTCTTCCGTGCACAGTAGCACGCTGAATCGATCACTGGATTGATTGATTATCCTGGATCGATCAGCCGGTTGATCCAGATGGGAGTTCCGTGCACAGTAGCACGCTGAATCGATCAGTGGATCGATCAGATAACCCCAATCGATCAGCTGATCGATTGGAGTGCCTGATTTCAGCTGGAAGGGTCTAAGTTCAGTGTTTTGATCAAATAGAGAGTCAAATTCCCTTCTTTAGCATATGTCCATAAATGAAAAGTCCTTGAACCTAATCTTACAGACTGTAGTAGTCATTAGCAGAGTAAGATTTTAATCAGCACAGTTTTCCGCACTTATAGTTAGCACAACATAATGTGATGGTCCGGCCTCGCAGCCTAGTCTAGTAGGAGGCGGGTCGTTACAAAAATTGATTTTGAATTGCTTTTAATAATGAAATTTGATTTTGTAGCACTTAAAGACAAGGAAGAATACCAGTAGAAAAAGAAGGAGCAGGCCGACTTATTGGCAAACAAAAAAGTAGAGTTCCATCTGCTGCGCGTCTTACTGCCACAAGAAGTCAACCAGATCGGCGCCTACGACTCAGCAAAAGAGCTTTGGGAGAAGTTCCTTTGAGCTACACGAAGGGACGTCCGAAGCCAAGCTCATAAGACAGGATTTGCTAAGGAACCAGTTAAGTAACATCAAATTGGAAGCAAAAGAAACTGTTGCACATCTTCACTCGAGAATGAAGGAACTCATCACCAGACTCACGAATCTTAGAGAAAATGTAAGCAACCGAGATTCGCTAAGGTACGCGCTTAATGCATTTCCTAGAACTACAGAGTGGGCATCATTAGTAGATGCTTACTGTATATCTAAAGATTTAGAATATGTTACTTTAGAGGAAATGTTTTTAACATTTGAAGTCCATGAAACGAGATGTGCAGATTTGAAGAAAGAGCCGAGGCACAACGTTGCCTTTAAGGCAAGGATGGACGAACAAGATTCAGAATCTTCTCTCGACGACGAAGAAACAACAATGATGGTAAGGCGATTTAAAAAATAAGTTAAATCTAGAAAAACTAACCATCTGTAGGGTAGAAAGAAAAGAACGATCAGATGCTACCACTGCAATGAAGAAGGGCATGTTAAAGACAACTTCCCTAAGTTAAAGATCAAAGACAAGGACAAAGGAATGAGCCAAAAGCCTGTCCAATCTAACAAATACAAAACTTTAAAGGTGACGTGGGATGAAACGCCGTCCGAATTAGAAATTGAAGCCATCATCGTACTTGCATTAGTGGCAAGTCATCAAGAAGACAAAAATGAATCAGGCTCGTCCGAAATAAGAATCGAGAGCATTACTGAAGGGGGAGCAACATCGGAAGAAAGCAGTAGTTCAAGGGGAACTACGGATAATGAGATTGACAAGGTAAGTCAGGTACGATGTCTTCCTCCCGATAAGTTATTTAAATTTGTTAAATTATTATCTAAAGATTGTTGCAAACTAGAAAAAGAAAATAAAGAATTAAAGTTAATTCTAGTCAAATCTTGTCTATTAGAAAATTTTGAAAAATTAAATTAGAAAATGATAAATTAAAAATACAAGTAGAAGACTTGAAAAATCGTGCAGCTTAAATGTGAAAAACCAAAATATTAAGAAATATAATAATTTGAACTGGTATTTTAATTACCACAAGGGGAAAATTAGGAAAATTTCCCAGAAATATATTCCTAAGAGATTTCTAATTAATCCAGTTAGAAGGAACCTGTATTGGGTTCCCAAATCTTGTACAAATTGAACTTTAATTAGACTTAGGGCTTTCAGTGAGAAAATTAAATGTCTGATTTCCTTAAGAAGCTTTGTCTAGAAAGTGGTTGTTGCTTCAATAACCAAGAAGGCCTAGTGTCTCGCCACAACCTGAAAGCCAATTAATAAAATAAAATATTTAATTGACTAACTGATAAAGTATTTAATTGTAATTAAATAATGCTTTAAATAGTTACTTAAATATTTTTTTGATGTTTTTAACTTAGATTTTTTCAAAAAAAATTTAAAGTTTTTTTAAAATTATTTGTCTATCAAAGTTTTTTTAGAAGTATCAGCTTTACTTTACCAAAATTTTTTCAACAAAATTGCTCAAATATTTTTTTTATAAATTTGTTTAACTTAAGGAATTGTATTTGCAAAACTTAAAGTTTCTAAAATTATTTACATTTTAAATTATTTTAATTTTTTTCAAAATTTTTAAAAACTTATAAGTTTTTTTATTAGAAAATCAGAGTTTTTTTTATATATATAACTAAAAAACTTTCTTATTTTTGAAAAGTTACCCTTAGATTTTTTTGAGATACCCTATTTTTTATGTGATCAAACAGGGAGAAGGGAAGATTAACTCTAGGGGGAGGTAGTTTAAACTTTTTCAATTTTTTGCATTTTTACATTTTTACATTTTAATTGTAAATTTATTGCCTTAAGTTTATGTTGATTTACCTGAACTTAACTTGGGTTGCTCACATAAAAAAGGGGAGATTATTGGTACCCCAAGGAAGTTTTGATTTGATCAAATAAGTTAGGTTATGTCCTATTGTGTTTAACCCTGTGTCTAAGTGTGCAGGAACTTAGAAGCACAAGAAGTCGAGCAAAAGACGCAACTAGCGAGAAGGACGGCAGGGGAGAGAGTCGACGGGCTCGGTGAGTCTGAGGGACAAGGTGCTGGGGAAGAGTACACCGGCGGATGAGAAGGGAGCGTGCAGTGTTTCCGAGGGATGAGAAGGAGCGGAAGATTACTCGAGGAGCAAAAGACATAGCTGTCCGAGGGATGAAAAGCTATGGAAAAGTACGCTGGTGGACAAAAAGGAAGCACGCTGTGATTCTGAAGGACGAGAAGCCGGAGCGGACGCTTGCTCGAGGAGAAGGCCAGAAGTTGGGTTCAGGTGAGCCCTATTCCGGATGACCGAAATCACCCAAGTGAGCGGAGCTGAAGCGGAAGACCCAAACTGATGCAAGCAGAATCGGAGCAGGAGAACAGGATCAAAAGTCAACAAAATGTTGACTTTTGGTGCTCGGGGTGCTCGGACCAGTCTGAGGCACCCGGACCAGGTCGAGACGCCTGGACTAGGTCGGGGCGCCCGGACCAGTCTGGGGCGCCCAGACCAGTCTGGGGCGCCATGACTCTAAGCGCCCGGAACCCAAGTTTGAGCCAAACTCAATGTGGCATGTACCGTTGCGTCAGGGATAAAGTTTTATCCCATTCTAGATGCTTGGAACCCTTCCAGGTCCCCCGAGTAGGGCTATATAAGTAGTCCTGCTCCCAGAAGCTAAAAACAACAAGAAAGATCTAAGCAACACTTGTACACACTTTCTTTTCTGTTTAGCTTTGTCATCTTGAGCTTTCATTACTATAAAGAGGTTTCTCCACCTGAAGGAGATAATAGTGCAACTTCATCTGCTTTGGATTAACAACCTCCCCTGTTGTAACCAAGTAAACATGCTGTGCCTCTGTCTTTTAGTTTATTATTCATTCTATATTTATGCAAGTGTTATTTTAAGTTATAAGTCTGAGAAAGGTTCTTGTTTTCTTGATTTGTGCAGGGGCTATTCACCCCCCCCCCCCCCTCTAGCCGACCGCCAAGAGTCCTAATAGCTAGAGAGGTCGGAAAGTCGATCAACTCTTAGAAGCTCGTATGGAAGTTATGTTTTGAAGCTTGGTCAAGACACCCATTTAAAGGGTGTGGAAGGCAACTTCCAAAGCCTTGAAGCCACCTTCTATAGCCCAAATCCTATCCCGAGTTCGCTGCTCCTTATCTGCGATGAGGTCTGAAATCTATCCATTGGAAGATGCCTTCTATAGCATCGAAGACGCCTTCCATGAACAGTACGAAAGCGCCTTCCATCTCCTAGAAGGCGTCTCGGGTATTATTCACCCAAGGCCTTTTGTGCTTCCTTAGCTCTACAAAATGTGTTAGTTCAACATAAAAATATTTAACCTGTAAAATAAAGTTAGCACAATATTCATATAATTAATTTATGACTTTGATCTTGTCCTTCATATCAGGATCTAGTTAGGGTCTCAATTTATGTTTCTAAAATAGACTTAAATTAGACCGACGCTACTGTCCCCTCAACCTGAACTCATACTCACTTAGCCACCTTCCTCCAATAACTTACCTTCACTTACCAAGTGTCGGGAATCACACATCCCGATCTTCCTTTCGGAATCGCACATCCAGACTTCGAGAATCGAACATCCCGGTCTTCCTTCCGGAATCACACATCCGGACTTCAGGAATCGAACATCCCAGCTCCCAATCTGGAATCAAACATCTTGAATAGACTTCTTGCCAAGTTAGTAAATCCTGCACACTCGGTAAATGTATTAGATCACAACAACACCTAACTTAACTCAATTATCATTCATCAAAACCTAAATTAGACCTGTTGGGATATGCCCGATGCAGTGTGTGCTAAAACATTTTCATAAACATGCATAGCAGAAAACAAAAAAAATAATAATTCTTAAATTATTACATCACATGCACCACACGCATACGAGGATACAACATGCCAAACATGATCGCATAATTAAATTTTTACGAAAAGTAAATTTATGCTAGGTGTACCTTACAGATAACCTGTAACGAGAAGGGCATTAACCGTAGCGACATTGTCGAACCTCACCTCTATTTGTATCCAGGCCGAGCTCCTTAAGAAAACTCCTTGAGTACAAGCCTTTCCTTTGGAAGTTACTAGCCATGAGTGAAGAAGAGGGATTAAGAGGAAAAGGAAGAGAAGTACACAAGGAAGAGATTTCTTCCTTGTGGTTATCACGGCAACAAGGGGAAAGGCTTCCCCTTGTTGGTAGTGGCAAAGAGAGAGGGGAGAAGGAGAAGAGATGAGAAATTGGGTTAAGGTTTGCTAAAAACCTTACAAGCCAATTAATGATCTCGTGTGTATAATTTTCTCTCAACCATATCAATATATAACCCTCATTAATGAGTTGGATTAAAAAGCCCAAATCCAACCCATTATCCCTTAACCAAAAATTAGCTCATTGACCCCTTGGTTTGGTTCACAACTAAACCAAGTTGGTTCATGACTAATTCATGATTAAACCAAATATGATCCAACTCTTCTATAAGAGATGTGGCACATCCGTGCTTCCATAGTGACAAATATTTCCATATTTGTCTTATGTATGGTCTAACCAAATATTTATCTCTTGATTTAAGAATCTTATTCTTTAACTTGTTTTATGTCTTTTAGAGACTCGTTAGTGCGTGTGACCCAATAGGTCCTCAGTTTATCTTGGTCGTCTATAATTAATTTATTAATTATAGAACCATCATGTCCCCAATTAGCCAGAAAATTATAGTTGATCTTAGAATTAATTCTAAATCCTTCAGCAGCTACAGTGAGTCGTGTCTCGTTACTTTCACTCGTCTTATACCCGCTTGGTTCAGAACATGGTCCATGTGTCTTGTCCCCACTAGGCTGACTACGTCACACCTAGCCCAAGTAATACTTTCTCATTCTATGGATTCAAATTACTTGTACATGTGTACAAGAGTTTTGCACTCTTAACATGTGATGTTTTGGACAAAAACTTTGAGTAATAATCCTAACGAATGGCCATAGGGTATACGTCTCCTCACAAGAAGCGGTGAATCCTCTGTGGGCTATCCAAACACCTTCGGACACTTCAATTTATACTCAATCATCCCGGGTCCACACCTCAATGAGATGCTTGCTTAAGATGTCAAAGTATAAGTCTGCATAACCAAGATGACTTGTATACCTCAAGTCGAAGGAAACTTGCACTCGTGCTGCAGTAAGAACTTCATAGACATATCTATATATATGTAGAGAACCATATGAAGTCTTACAGCGAGTCACTCCAATGAACTAGTTGCCATAACCAACATCCACGTTTAACTCTCAACATCCCAATGTCTTCAGCCAGTGAGAAAATCGTTGCTTGGCCGAACCAAGGAGTATAACCCGGCTAGTCTTACAGAATTGATGATGTCTGAATGCATCAATTCGGCGACTAGGGAAATTTCAATATATTCATAATTGGACATGCAGAGATAATCACTAGTTGTGATCCAATTATAAATTCTCTCATGCTATAAATTATATTACGGACATTTAGTAAATGAGTTTAAGAAAATCAAACATATAATATGCACTCAAATAGTGAATATATACTTATCAAATAAATAGAAAAAAATGTAAGGCGATTGCCTTAGGACATCCCTTAAATTCTAACAAGACCGTTAGTGCAAATTGTACTAACAGGTCCCTTAGTCGAATCCTGGGTGAAGGCACGTGAACAATCAAAAGGATCCACTATGTCAGTGTGCACAAATGAACATGCTCTAAATGCTACCGTGGTAAGCTCATAACTTAGCTTTCCTTATGAATATCATGCCTTACGAATTAAGGCTTTATTATCATTATTCTTTTCAGTTCCATGCTTCGGGGCTGCATTTGAGCCAACTAGTTGTGGATTTAGAGCGGACTAACAAAGTTTTTAGAGAATGAGTAGGGGAGCTAGAGGCTGCCGCATCCGCTCCAAATACCGAAGTGGCTAGCTTGTGAGAAGAAATTAAAGTCCAGGTTGGGCTTCTCTTAGACGTGGGGTAGACCTTGAAGGAATCCCAACGATTGGTAGTTTATCACTAGATGGATAAGAAAAGATTGGAAATCCTGCTACAAACCAGTGAATCCAAGCTTTAAGCAGAAAGCGCTATGAGGGCAAGAGTCATTTCTGACCTGGCTCAGAAAACTGTTCTACTAGAGGAGCTGAAATTTCCTCACATGTCCAAACCCTCTGATCTAGCCAAAGAATTAGCCTCTAAGGACTTAGTGATATTGGAACAACGGAGGAAGCTGGATGTGCAAGAGGCCCAGCTGACATCATTACAAGCTAAGTTAGATTGTGCAAAGGCTAAGATGGAGACATACAAGGTTGGGGAGGATGAGCGTTTTGAGGTTAGACGAAGGGCTTATCTCGATTCTTCCAACTTCAGTAAAAAATTTGCCAAGCATATCTCTAGGACACTCACACATATGGTCAAATTAGCTACCCAATAATTAAGGGAGGATGATTATCTATTAGCAAAACCTCCTCAACAATTCATAAACCATCATCGTCTTAATAGAGAGCTCCCAAAAGACATCTTAAGTAGGTTTGATTAAGTGTATGCCTATATTTTTCATGTCATACTTCCATATTGTGTAACTATTGGAAGGAATAAAAATTAAATATCAAGATGCGCATTAAATATTATTAAATTGCACCTGCTCTTTTTGCATATCTTCAGAACCACCGATATTTCTTATAAAATAAATTTCACACGCGTTCTCGATAAAATATTTATTAGCCTGCATAATAAATCAAGCGTGATAATAACACCACACAAAATAACCAGTCCTGCTAAATGAATCTCCTTATAAGAGCTTATAAGAGACCCCGGGCTGAATAACATGTTGGGTGGGATATTAACGCCAAGCAGAATAGCCATGCTAAACGCTTATATCCTTTCAATATAGTTATCAGATGATTTTTGAATAATGAACTGGGTAAGATAATGCGGCCGAGCATAATAATTAGGCAAAATAATTATATCATTTTAATAGTAAATTTTTTAACGAATTCTTTATAATGGATTTCTGAGCTGAACAATAAACTAGCCGGGATAACATTGTAGAACATAATAATCAGGTCGGATAATATAATAATACCTTTATAATTGGAACTCATTTGGAGATGTAAGAATCTGGGATTTAAATCCGTGAGAGCATTCTCGCTTATAACCCGGTCGGTGGCTCAGGAGTCTGGAATTTAAGGCGCGAGTGCATGGAGTGGCGCGTAACGTAAAGAGGAGTGGAAGCAGAATGATAAGAACAAGCACTTAAAATTTCAACTTCTTACAGAAACTAGAACCTCGAGTAAGGCTCACGTGACCCTTGAATACCTTGCAAGAGGAGATTACCTTCCTTTTATATCCAACGCTGGGTGCTCATTGGGCCCATCAGCATGTTGGATGATAATATTAGAAGGAATCTTATCTAGGACAGCACATACTACTTCTTTTTACAAAAGTAGGGCAGCACACGACTTCTTTTAAAAAAGTAGGACAGCACACGACTTCTTTTACAAAAGTAGGACAGCACACACTTAAAGCAGATCCATTTCTGATTTATTGTGATCATGGGTCCATCATGCCCGCTGCTTTTAGACTTTGAAGTTTCTCATCCTTGCTACACAATCTTGAAGGAGATACGTAGCTTGTGAAAGTTGCTTGTCGCATTGTTCTACAGCTGGATACCAGTCATTCCACCAATTGTCCTTTCCTCGACATTTATTGCATTCTTGCCTTTTGAGTGAGTGGATAATCCTGAGCTGTTGTAGTGCATTAACAGCTTTGATGGCTGCTCTTTGTTCAAGAGCATGTAGTTCTTCTGATAATTGATGGTACTCATCAAGTGGGACTGGCCTACCATGCCTGGTGGTGAGCTTCCATTGGTATTGCTCAGCGAGATTAAGAGGATATGTAGCATCCTGTTCAGAGTTTCCTAAGCCTTTATGTTGGGTTGGTGATCCACCTCTTAGAGTGCTGGTGCTAGTAAGGCTAGTTGGCCTAACTCCCGTTCTGGCCATTCTGAAAAAATTAACACAGATATTAAACAAGATAAAGAATTAGCTACCTAGTTATTTTTGCCATCAATATGTTCAAATTGGACTGTTGGTCCTGCTCCAGTGATATAATCAGTGAAAGATATCCATCGGATTCTTGAGGGCTTATGATTGGCAGTTTTACGAAAAAACTAATAATGGCTTGGCAATCTGTTCTGATTAATAACTTGGGCTTGTTAAGAAAATAGATTTTTAGAGACTCCATAGTATTCATTACTACATGAATCTCAGCATCAATTGTTGATTTTGGCGAATTGAATTTGCCACTGGAATAGGCACATATTTTCTTAGAGGAAATTGGGTCAAATTTCTTTCTTTTCCATTTACAAATTCCTCCCCAACCATCCATGCATCTATCTACTTCCAAGATTATATAACAGTCTGGGGGAGGGAGTTTAAGATTTGGGAGTTGTTTTATCTTTTCCTTTATCTGATGTATCAAGTCCCAGTCTTATTGATTCAACCTCTTTTCTCCATTGGGAGATGTCTTGGCATATAGGGGACCTAGGAGTTTTCCTAGATTCGGGATGTAATTTCTCGCATAATTTAATAACCCAAGCCAGGATCTCATACCTTTGGTGGTCTTGAGGTCATTATCTTTAAAATCTACAATTTTTGTTATGACATGAGGCTGTAACTTAATTCGACAATTTCCAATGATGACCCCCAGGAACTCAATTTCTGGTACAGTAATTTTCATCTTTGTTGGGCTTAAGACAACCCCATTTAATTGGCATATATGGAGCATCTGCCGAAGATGTCGTTCATGACTTTTCTCATCGGGTGAGAATACGAGTATATCATCTATATATACTGCTATAAAATCTTCTGTTCCTTTAAAACATAAATCCATTTGAACACTGCAGGTGCATTCTTCAGTTTGAATGGCATAACCAACCATTCATATAAACCATCGGGAACCCAGAAAGTCGTACATTCAATAGAATCAGGGTGCATGGCGACCTGATGAAATCCACTTTTCAAATCAAATTTAGAAAATATGCAGCTATTACTCACCTTTTTAAGAATGGTATTAATACCAGGCAAGCTATACTGGTGTTTGTGAGTTATATCATTCAATCTTTTATAATTGAAGACTAGTCTCTCCTTGCCCTTCTTCTCCCTTTTAGTAGCGGGGTCAATTGTTGTCCCAGAATTAACTATGATTGCCGTTGTTCGGTGCCGACTTTTACTGGGCCTTATGATTTCCAGGTCCAGTAAAGCTTTTACATGCTTAGTAAAGGCCTCTTTCTGAGCAGGAGTGAGGTGCTTCAACGGTCTATCTTCTATGATAAACTCTGGATTTTTTATATCTAGCTGGCATACAATTTTATTTTTCTGCCAATGCTGTAATGGGTTCTCACCAATGATCCCTTGTTTCTTTAGATCTTGTAGGAGTGGGCCAAATTTTTGCTCAAAGGTTTGACTTATCTTACCCACTGATATGTGCACCATTTCTTTTATTTGGATATACTCTTCTTCATCTAGCTCCAATTCTTCTATGGCTGCATGTACAGATGGTAACGTGTTAATAGTTGTCAGGTTTTTATAGAATGTTACCATATTTCCTTTAATTCTGAGTCCTCCTTGCATAGCTCTGATAAAATTGCACCCAATAATAAATTGGATGTTGTCCCCCAGTGTCATTGGAAAACTATATGTGTAAGAGACTCGTAAAATATCGTCACCAATCAACATTCTTCCACTCTTTAGCTTCATGTTAGCTGTTTGCTGAGAATTTATCCCGCTGAAGCTTACTACAAAAGTATTATGCTCTAAAGCTTCCTTGGGAACTGATCTTTGATCAACGCAGCAAGTAGTAGCCCCCGTGTCCAGAATTGCCTTTAATTTAAATTTTGGAATTCCTGGAATATCAATTTCAACTTTAAGATTATATAACATATTCTTGACTAATCGTGGGCTGGGAGTAGCAACTATAGTTTCTTTAATAAACATATGGACAACTTCTTCTTCAAGAGTTTGGAAGTCCTTCTGTAAGTCTTGCTCAAGTTGTAAAGCCTCATACTGACTGTTATAGTATTTAACTTCCTCTTGCAATCTTTTAATTTCTTCTTCGCACCATATAATATAATTCCTCTGCTCCTGAATTAAATTCATAGGATAAAAGGGTGTAGAGGGAGCAGGAGTAACTGGTACCTCTTTATTAAAGTAATATGGTCCACAGAGATTGCAGACAGTGAATAGACAATCAGGGCAGTGTATTCTTGCCCTTTGTACCGTTGCTCTTTTACAACATGTGCATATATGTGATTGTGGTGTGAAAATCCTTTCATTATGCTTCCAATGATGAAGACAATTGGATTGATCTTCTAGCAATTGTATCTGCTGCCTATATCCACCATCTTCTAATCCAAGCATATAAATAGTATTTAATTGCAAAGTTTGGATAGATCTTTGTACCTCATACGTATCATCTTCTCCTTCCGATATGCTGAAAATAACATCACTTTGAGCCTCACCTTCTTGTACGGAAAGGATATCACAATCATCAGGTAAGTCTAGTTGCTCAAAAATAGCAACTCTTTTGACATTCCTTCTTTCATCTGGACAGTCTTTAGCAAAGTGGCCCTCTTGTCCGCATAAATAGCACTTGCATTTTTTATTTCGAAGTAAATGTTTTCATTTTTCTATGCGTGCATGAGAGTCATGAGGCTTACCTTTGTAAGTTCTTGATTGTCTTATCCTAACTTTCTCTGAACCTGGTTTTTGGTAGTATCTTGGGATTGGTATTTTGCTACAGAAAGATAAATCCTTTAAGGATCTTTTAAAGGCCGCATCCTTGCATTCATGTTCAAGAAATTTGCGAGCAAAGATTATCCTGGGAAATACACCCACTGTTAACCCTGGATGCTTGGCTTCAAATGCTGCCTTAATTCAATTCCCAAGATCTCCAGGCATCTTAAGCCAGAATTTTTCAAATAATTCTGGTCCCGCACAGAGCCGTCCTATTTTTGCTGCTAATCTCATATAATCATTGATATACTGAATTATATTCTTTACGTTATCGCAGGATAATTTTTCAAGGTCTCTGTACGCTGAATTTTGTATCTCAGTAGATCCCTGAGTAGGGTCTTCTGCAGAAAATACCCTCCTCATTTGTGACAATATATTTTGGGTACCTTCTCTTCCTTCGCTGATGGTTATGAGGGCGTCATATTCTGTGGCATAAGTCATTCGTCATTGCACCCATGTGATTTTTTCAATTTCTCCTAAGAGATTTTCAATAAACTCCACTTTTTCCTTTGTGTCAGAGAATGCTTGTGAGGCCACAAAATTTTTTGTGATTGATTCCCATCTGGAAAAAGCATCATCAAATAAATTTAACTGTTCTGGAATCACAAATAATGCCCCATTTTGTTGTTGTGCCGAGGGTAAGTCCATAACTCATTATTCATTCCTCCCTTAAATTTTACCTTAGGTGGCTGCTGCTCATATATTGGTTGAAAAGTAGGAGTGATATTATCTGCCGGGGGATATCCTGGTGGACCCATTGCTGTATCCGTCGGAGATCGGTAAGGAGAAATTACTATACTGGTGGAATAAATCTGCTCAGTTGGTGTAACTTCCTCTACTAGCCGTTGTAAACAAGGATACTCCATTTCGCAATTAGCTGCGATTAGCTCATTCCCACCACCTTCGCTAAATGGGTTGATCCAATCAGTTTCAAAATCAGGATAAGGATCCCAAATTGGTTGATTTGTAGTAGAAAGTGTTGTCAGATATTGAATGTAGTCCAAATAGGAGTCATCAGTATCCTCATAATTCAGAGTAGGGGCCATGGACCGCGGTACAGAGGCCCATGGGCTTGTAGTCGCTGCATGGTCTTTCTCAGAATTATTTTGGATTGAGTCATCCTGTACAAGGACCGCTGTTGATTCCCTTGGTAGTAAAAGGGAAAATACATCCCGAGTCATAAAATATTGAGGTTGAGATGTGGTGGCTTCAGTATGTTTTATGGGGAGTGGCTTGTCAGTAGAGCCAAACCCCTTGTCTCCATGCTCAATTTGACTAAGGTGGGAAACTTCATGCACTTCTAGTAGAGCTATTTTTTCCAATATCAACTGTGCAATATTCTGCTGTGGAGAGATGAAAACTGGAACATTAGTTTGATTAAATAAAAGAACTTGAATTTCACCTCGGTAGTCGGAATCAATGACTCCAGCTCCAACTTCTATTCCATAGTTCCATGTTAGTCCTGATCGTGAAGCTATTCGACCATAATACCCATAGGGTATTTCAATTCGTAAGCCTGTGTGAATAAGATCACGCCCATAAGGTTCAATAACTGCAGCATGGCTTGCCTTAATATCCAGTCCTGCTGATCCCTCAGTTTGTCGTTTGGGTAGAACTGCATGTGGGGAGATTCTATTAACAAAAATATGGGGTTCGGATAGTAAGGAGTACCTTTCTTCTAAGGGCTCTTCCAAAGATGTTTTGAGATTTGTTTGGGAATCTTTCATAACTTGTTCTTCTATAACTTCCTCATCCCAAGATGGGGTTGAAAGTTGTAGATCAGGATAGACTTGTGGGATGTCGTAATTGACATAATAGTCAAACTTTCCACTTGGCTGCCCTAAAGTATCCCACCTTCTTGTTGTGTATTTAGACTTTTCTTTCCTTTATTACGCATCTTTGCATATTCTTCATCAGATTCATCAGCTGTGCCTTTATAATTGGTAGAAACTTCTTGTTTTGCTTCTATCAATACTGCTAGGATTTCTTGAATCTCTTCATCCTTATTGTTATAAGTTGGCTGTTCAGAGGGTTGCACAGCAGCATAGTTGCTGAAACTTAGGGAGATTTGTCCGTCCATCATGGTTTGACTGTTTATTTTGGATGGTTGCATTGGTATAATTGTTTGGGTGGGATTAATTACCCAATTCAAGCCTTGCAAACTTCGTGTTGAAAAATTTCTCCCGGGTAAAGCGTTTACTCCATGAGAGGTTAAGTAATCAACTAGACCCTGTATTTCATAAACAAAACCCACATTAGGAGTATTGGAAAGACGACCTACCGGTCCTCTGGTGATTAGAAGATTAGCCTCGCTATTATGCCATGCTTCATATCCTCTAGTGAGGATAGAAATTTGAATATTTCGATAAAAATCTCCAATCGTCAACATAGTCTCTGGAATTACATATATCATCTGGCTTCCATTTGTTAAGTCCACCTCCATCGTTGTCAATATTGCTTGGTCGCCTAGCCATCGATTGTCCCTAAAGACAATAAGGGTCATTGTGCCTTCACGTTGCCTGTGCAATATTTGAATGCGTACCAGGAGAACTCCCAGGTGAATATACTGCATCCGGCTTCTTCTGAGTTGATTAAAGCTTTCTTCTTGAATAAAACTTCTGTCAACTTGATGGTTATCGGTTACCAATATGGCTTCTTCTGACCGATGAACATAGACTCTGTGGTGCACATCATCCCTCCTGGAATGATAAAGTACTTCAGTTGGTACTATAGAAGCCCGTTCTTGCATTGATAATTGTAGCTGAGCTTCTGGTTCAATTTGTTGTTCAGAGTATATCTTGTGGATGCTCCTCCAGTTAGTTGTCGTCCAATCCTTCATGTTGCTTGTTGAGCATTAAAGAGTCTTCTTTGATTTCTTCGGTAGCCTCTAATTTGGTCTTCAAATAGTGGTGTCATGGTTACTTGCTGTTGCTCCATTCTTGTGGCCATACTCCTTTTAAGTTTTCCTGTTCTTCCCTTAAAATTTTATAAGGATCCTTAAATACTCTTAGCTTATCAGGTTTCTCCTTGGTTTTGGATGGGCCAAGGGACAAATTTTGTAGCTTAGAGATAAGGTCTTGAGGAAGAGATGGAGTGTGTTGTTTTCGAAGGTCTGAATGAATTTCTTTCAAGGTTTCTGCTATTTGGACTAGTAAGTGGATCTGGGTGTTATTTTGTTTAATTATTGCAGAGATTCCAGGTGTAACACCTTGATAATCACTAGGTTTAACAAAGCCAATGGAGGGAGTTTCAATAAGATCAGTTACAGAGATAGCTTCTCTATAAGAAGTTGTATTTTTTTGTGGTAATAAAAGTGCTAATAAAATCTTATCAGAACTTACAGGGACTCCTGGAGCTCGGGCGAGGGCAGTTCCTTCCTAGAGAATCTCATATAGATGTGCCCTTGGACTTACTTAGGCCTCCTGCCTTCTCTTGCCAAGTTAGGATCTATCCTTTCGTTTCTCAGGGTTGCATAAAACCAATAGGCCCAAACAACAAGAGTATGTCAAGCTCTGATACCAATAGGGTGGAGTGGCGCGTAACGTAAAGAGGAGTGGAAGCGGAGCAGCAGCCACCTAAGGCAAAATTTAAGGGAGGAATGAATAATGAGTTATGGACTTACCCTCGGCACAACAACAAAATGGGGCATTATTTGTGATTCCAGAACAGTTAAATTTATTTGATGATGCTTTTTCCAGATGGGAATCAATCACAAAAAATTTTGTGGCCTCACAAGCATTCTCTGACACAAAGGAAAAAGTGGAGTTTATTGAAACTCTCTTAGGAGAAATTGAAAAAAATCACATGGGTGCAATGGCGAATGACTTATGCCACAGAATATGACGCCCTCATAACCATCAGTGAAGGAAGAGAAGGTACCCAAAATATATTGTCACAAATGAGGAGGGAATTTTCTGCAGAAGACCCTACTTAGGGATCTACTGAGATACAAAATTCAGCGTATAGAGACCTTGAAAAATTATCCTGCGACAACGTAAAGAATATAATTCAGTATATCAATGATTATATGAGATTAGCGGCAAAAACAGGACTGCTCTATGCGGGACCAGAATTATCTGAAAAATTCTGGCTTAAGATGCCTGGAGATCTTGGGAATCGAATTAAGGCAGCATTTGAAGCCAAGCATCCAGGGTTAACAGTGGATGTATTTCCCAGGATAATCTTTGCTCACAAATTTCTTGAACAAGAATGCAAGGATGTGGCCTTTAAAAGATCCTTAAAGGATTTATCTTTCTATAGCCAAATACCAATCCCAGGATATTACCAAAAACCAGGTTCAAAGAAATTTGGGATAAGACAATCAAGAACTTACAAAGGTAAGCCTCATGACTCTCATGCACGCATAGAAAAACGAAAACATTTACTTCGAAATAAAAAATGCAAGTGCTATTTATGCGGACAAGAGGGCCACTTTGCTAAAGACTGTCGAAATGAAAGAAGGAATGCTAAAAGAGTTGCTATTTTTGAGCAACTAGACTTACCTGATGATTGTGATATCCTTTCCGTACAAGAAGGTGAGGCTCAAAGTGATGCTATTTTCAGCATATTGGAAGGAGAAGATGATACGTATGAGGTACAAAGATCTATCCAAACTTTGCAATTAAATACTATTTATATGCTTGGATTAGAAGATGGTGGATATAGGTAGCAGATACAATTGCCAGAAGATCAATCCAATTGTCTTCATCATTGGAAACATAATGAAAGGATTTTCGCACCACAATCACATATATACCCATGCTGTAAAAGAGCAACGGTACAAAGGGCAAGAATACACTGCCTTGATTGTCTACTCACTGTCTGCAATCTTTGTGGACCATATTACTTTAATAAAGAGGTACCAGTTACTCTTGCTCCCTCTACACCCTTTTATCCTATGAATTTAATTCAGGAGCAGAGGAATTATATTATATGGCGCGAAGAAGAAATTAATAGATTGCAAGAGGAAGTTAAATACTATAAAAGTCAGTATGAGGCTTTACAACTTGAGCAAGACTTACAGAAGGACTTCCAAACTCTTGAAGAAGAAGCTGTCTATATGTTTATTGAAGAAACTATAGCTGCTACTCCCAGCCCACGGTTAGTCAAGAATATGTTATATAATCTTAAAGTTGAAATTGATATTCTAGGTGTTGGGATCTAGCGCACCAAAAGATGTGGATCTAGCATGTAGGTCAACTCGATGACTTGATCTCACAAGTCATGGATATTAGATATCAAGTTGACACATGGGTATGCATTGGAGAATGTATACTGAATGCCCCTCCATGAGAAAGTATCATGGATCATTATATGAGTGTCATATACTTTCTCATGTGACTATTAGTATGACTATCAGTCCTTGGACCTGAAGTCACCATGGTTCCCTACATAAGGAGTTGCATACTTTGGCTTCGTCAAACGTCGCCCGTAAATGGGTGGACTATAAAGGAGACTACTGAGTATGTAACAAATTATGCGGAGGGATGTGAGTGATGTAGAATGGATCTATCCTTCCTATATGATGGGAGTGATATCATGATTCTTGATAGAGTGAGACCACTAAGTGCATAGTCATGCCCAAATAAGTCAATATGAGATATTGAGCTCATTTGATTAGAGTGAGTCTACTTGGAGTTCAAGATATAGATTGAATAGAGGATGACACGGTCTATGGCTCAATTGATCAATCTAGATGTCAAGGATAGAAGGACATTGTCACATATTGTGAGAGTCACAATTAGTAGTTACAATGATGATGTTGGATCTCAACATTCTTGTAACTTGGGTAGTAATGACGTGTTGCTAGATACCGCTCATTACTTATGTTTCTAAATGGGTTTAGGAGCATTGCCAACGTTACAAGAACCTATAGGGTCAAACACAAAGGGTAGTTAGATGGAGATTAGGTTCATATGATGGACCAAGAGGATTAGGTTCATGTGATGAACCAAATTGGATTAAGAGTAATCCAAATTAGACTAATTGAGTTGGACTCAATTTGATTCATGTGTCGAATGAGTCTAATTTAGATTAAGATTCATTGAGTCAATTTAAATCAATGAATAGAGATTCATTAAATTAAATTGATTTGAATCAAAGGTTAGATTTTGTAACGCCCCACCCTCCTCGCTACTAGCCTGTGAGAATGGGGCGCTACTAGACTACTAACTTATCTTAACTAATGTTGCTCACATAAAATTATCTATGCTTAAAACTCTCAAAAATCAAAGCATACAATATGTAACAGCGGAAAACATACTACTCAAGCATACGTTCACAACTAAAACTAAACATCAATCTGAATATGCTAGAAACTATATATATAAATCTACACAAGCATGCAACAATGATACAACTCAGATAATAAACCAATGTGCATAGCAATTTAAAGAAAGAGTTCTAAACATAAAATATCCAATAAGCAAATCCAGCAACATAAATGAAAAATAGATCCAACAATTTGAATAAAAATCTTAATGAATTTTTAAACTAATTTCCAAGGCTTCCATAGTACAAACATCACACATCCATCTACACCTCCTTGTCGCCTTCCTTCGCTATAGCTTTTCCTTTTCTTTAATTACAGTAAGAGGAAATGCAACTATAAGCAAAAATACTTAGTAAGCGCTATCTAACTCACAAAACTTGAATATGCATGTGAATATACTGAAATGCTAAACATGTAAAGCTGCTCATCTAATAGCAAATAACAGCAAGAAAATTCTAAATAACATGCTAGCAAAAAGAAACTAAACTTGCTAAATTTTAAACTTATGTGAAGCTTATTTCACTTGTTTAAAATCTTATACTTTTATACTTGAAAATAATAATCTTTTGGGACCAGACTTAGTACCATTGCGCGCTCCCTAATAGAAACTGAGGTAGCGAGCCACCAGTCCTATGAGGGCAAAGACCTTGGTCTTACCAGGGCCAAGACATCGGAATTGGTCACCTGGATTTGTTTAACGACAACCTCGGAAGTCGGGTACTAGCCTCTTCAAGTAAAATACTTATACTTGTTAATACTTCTAATAAAAGAATGCTTCTTTGAAAATAAAACTGAAATGTTTAAACAAATTCTAGCATTATAATGCTTAAACAAAAATCTGCATACTAGCTCAACAAAATCTGCATATTATGCTAATCAAAATTCTGCATACTATGCTAACAAAATTCTGCATACTATGCTAATCAAAATTCTACATACTATGCTAACAAAATTCTGCACTATAAGCTCTAAAACTGGTATAGGATTAATGGCTGTTCTTGTTCATTGTATAGCACAACCAAAACCAACAGTAAGGGTTGTTCGTGCCCACTTCATAGCACAAACAAACTATACAGCAGCTCCAAATCAAATAGTAAGGAAGGAACTAAACTGCATAACACAACTCAAAACTGCACAGTAATCTCTAAACCAAAACAAACTTCACAGAACCGAATTAATCATGCTCATAAGTCCTAAAAAGAAAAGGTCTAATAGGCACAAAACAACCTTACTGCATACTCATTTAGAAGCATACCCCTACACATGGCAGCAAGAAGAAAAAACCAATACTAAGATGTTACATGCATATAGGTCAATACTGTTAACAGCAGCAATCCACGAAAACAACACACATGCTCAAAATCCAACTCACCTCATGCTTCATTGTTAGCAACAAATTCAAAACCGAAAGGCCAATTTATAAACCAATCCAAAGTACATCCAAATCTGATATACTAATTATAAAGGTAGAAGGATTTAAAATTTCATGCCTAACCTACACAAATTTTCCTTTCTTTGTTCCCTTTTGAAACTCACGGCAGAACTTCAAAAGCCTCACACTTTACAGGAAACAAAGGCTGAAATAAAGATTCAAGAACTACTCTTACTGCAGGTGAGTAACACTTACACTTCGTTCTTGAACCTACACCCAAAATCAGCCTCTAGGGTTTCGGATAACTCGAATTCTGGCGACTCCTTGCGTCTCCGTGCTCTCCTCGATGAGGAAATCGTGAAGACGGGAAGAACTTCTCGGATTGAACCCTTGGCCGGCCACCGGAGACGAAGCCCTAGCTTTGTTTTTCAATTCCGCCCCAAGCCGAGTCGCCGTCGCACGTGAGAGAGGAGAGGAAGAGGTTTTTAGGTCATGGGAATTAATCCCTAAGTTCTCCCTTTATAACTCAAGTATTCTGTTACCAACTATTGCTTAAATAAATTTCACTATCTTATTTTATCAGCACGGCCCTGCTGGGTTCTTGGTCATCACACTTCGCTTAAGACTCGGGTCGAAGGTCGCGGGTTCCAACCTCGGCCGAACCTCTTATTTTTTAGAAATTCTTTCTTTTGGTAAAAATACCAAACGAACTCCAAAAATTTCATAAAAATACTCTAAAAATTCCTAAAAATCTCTAGAATATTTCTAAAGCATTTCTAAATACTTTTAAGCACTATTAGGACTCGTAACGAAGAAATTTGGATTGTTACAATTCCCCATACCTTATAAAAAGTTCGTCCTCGAACTTAGAATAATTCTGGATATTTCTGTCTTATACTATCCTCACGCTCCCAAGTAACTTCCTTGTGCTTCCGATTCTTCCAGATGACCTTCACTAGTGGTACTTCTTTGTTTCTTAGTCTCTTAACTTCTCTATCCACTATATATGTAGGTCTGCTCTCATAGCTAAGATCCTCTTGGACCTGTACTGACTGAGGTTGAATCACTTGGCTAGGGTCATGGAGACACTTCTTTAGCATGGAGACATGAAATACATTATGTATTGCTGACATGTCTTGAGGTTAGTCCAACTTGTAAGCTACTTTTCCAATCCTCTCTGTAATCGGGTAGGGTCCCACGTAGCGGGGACTTAACTTGTCCTTTTTGTCAAATCTCATCACTCCCTTCATAGGAGCAACTTTGAGAAAGACTGAATCCCCTACTTGGATTTCAAGTGGCCTACGGAGTGTGTCAGCATAACTTTTCTGCCTACTCTGAGCTGTCTCAATTCTCTGTCTGATCTTCTGAATAGCCTGAGTGGTCTCATCTATCATCTCGGTTTGCCTGCCTAGTTCTGATTCCATCTCTTTTCTAGTCTCCAACCAGCATATGGGTGATCTGCACTTCCGACCATACAATGCCTCGTAAGGTGCCATCTTGATAGTGGCCTGGTAGCTATTGTTGTAGGCGAATTCAGCTAAGTACAGATACTTGCACCAACTACCCTTAAAATCTAATGAACAAGCCTTGAGCATGTCTTCTAAAATCTGATTTACTCGTTCTTGTTGGATCGAGACCGCGCTAGAGGGGGGGGGGGTGAATAGCGCTCGTGGCTAAATTGTACGTTTATCGGAATCGTAAAATACTCGAGTAAAAACGCAGCGGAATAAAAGAAACACAAGCATATGAACACAGTGGATTTACTTCATTCAGAGCCTTGATCGACTCCTACTCGAAGGCCCGCGATCCTTGATCGCTTTCCGTGGGCAACAACTATAAGCACGAGAATTATTACAATCTACGTACAAATTAAAACAGTAATTAAAAATACCGACAACACTTAGAAGTTATGAATTCTGGAGCTCAGGGTCGTCGGACAGTAGTCGCAGCACTTCGGGAACCTTTCGTTAGCAGCTAACATGTATAGGGATTGCTTGGAAGTTGTTAATCTGAGCTGCTGGTCGACCACTGCTTTTAAACAGTGTTCAAGGCGCCTTAAACAAGCTCCAAGGCGCCTTGAAGCTTGAATTCTATCCCGATCTGCTCGCTGTGATAACCCTTTGACTGCCGCGACCTGAAGGCGCCTTCAAACCATCCAAGGCGCCTTCTACTGTTCACCAAGGCGCCTTAAGCCTGCTTCTCGCGCCAGCTCAGGTTTTGCACCCGAGGCGCCTCCAAGCCCCATGGAGGCGCCTCAGATACTGTTCATCCGAGAGTAATTGTGCACTTTGGCCCCTGCAAGATACATTAATCCCAAATATACCCTGCAGCATAAAGTTAGCATATAAAGCATAATAGAAGTGATAATGATAGTCTCCGGACTATCCGAGACTGACTTCGGATTTTCGTCCGGAAACCCTAGGTCAACCCGATGCCTACTGTTCCCTCTATGGGGAACACGTCCTCACCTACTCCACTCAGGAGATTTACCTGCTGCCAGTGCGATCCTCCAGATCGACTGGACTTTTGCTCAGCACTCGACGCTTCCGGACTTTCTGCTGGACATCCGCTTCCCGGCTAGTCCAGTCTTTCACCTGGTTCGCGACACCAGGACTTTCCACCTAGGGTTACCACCCCCTAGGACTTTTGCCTGAAGCCATCGACCTGCCAAGACTTTCCGCATAGGGTTACCACCCCCTATGACCTAGGGTTACCACCCCCTAGGGTTTTCCCTTTGCCTAACCGTAGCTAGGACTTTTCTCCACCTAGGGTTACCGCCCCCTAGGACCTAGGGTTACCACCCCCTAGGGTTTCACCTGCCTAACCACAGTTAGGACTTTCTTGAAACACTCATTTAACATGTTAGATAACAACAATACTTAACTTTGAACCCTTTGCCATTATCAAAACTTGGGTTCGATCGTCGGATGCTTCCCGCACCAACAATCTCCCCCTTTTTGATTATGGCAACCCAAATTCAAAGTTAAGTAAAACAAATGCATAAGTATTTTAAAAGGTTTTAAGTGAGCAAGCTTAAGTATATAATTTCAAATGAACGCCTAACTTAAGCTAACACTTAAACTTTTGTGAAGCTCCCCCTTAATACAGGGTTTCCTTTTTGAATAAAGTTTTACTTTTGAATTACCTTCTCTCCCCCTTAATAAAACACTTTTTACTTTTGATTTTGAATTTCCTACTCTCCCCCTTTGCCATATATAAAAAATAAGCTAGTTGGAAGGCATGTTTTAAGTTTTTAGAAAAAATAGTTTTAGTCTTAGCAAAAATAGTTTTCTAAAAATAGTTTTAAAATTTTTTTTTTTTAAAACCATGAGTTAAATTTTGCAAGTAAAGGAATATGCTTTTAATACTTTTAGCTAAGTATAGAATGAATCTAATAGGTAACTCAGCAAAAATTCATAAAGATGGCTAAGTTTGAAAGTTGCTATATGAGTCACTTAGCTAAGCCTTTTGCAAACATTAAATTTTGAAAATATAGCTTAAGTGAAAAAGGGACTTAGCTTAATTTTGAATAAAATAATACTTATTTTTGAGAAAGAACTTGTTAATTTTTAGGTTGAAGAGAGAGAGTAGCTAAAATTTTAATTTAGGTTATTTATTCAGTTGGTCATTAAGTCCAAGTATGAGTCAAGTTAAATAGAAATCAAATTATCTAATTGGTGTTGATCAGGTATCAGAGCCCTAAAGTGCAAGTATGCTTAATCTTAATATTTCCATTTCCTTTAGTTTGAGAGATACTTTTAGCTGAGATAAGGTTATTTTTGTCTTTAACAAGTAACTCAGCAAATTTTTGTGATATCACAACACTTTAAATTCTTAGTTTTTAAAGAGGGAGTTTAGTAAAAAAATTTGATCAAGACTTAGTTTAGCAAAGATTTTTACTTTTAAAATAATTTTTATCAAAGACTTAGCTAAACTTATGAAAATAATCATTTTGTTAAGTATTTAATCTTAAAAGACTTAGTTTTGCAAACCAAAATAGTTTTGATGAAATTTTGAGAATGCTTTGGAAAATACTTAGCATTTTCAGCAAAATTTAACATTTTGAAAAGTTTTTTCAATAATTTTTAAATTAATTTTGAAAAGATTTATAAATAATTTTGAAAATATTTTTAAATGATTTTGAAATTAAGTTTGAAAATATTTTTAAATAATTTTTAAAATAATTTTGAAAAGATTTTAAAATAATTTTGAAAAGATTTTTAAATAATTTTGAAATTAAGTTTGAAAAGATTTTTAAATGATTTTGAAAGTAAATTTGAAAATATTTTTAAATGATTTTGAAAGTAATTTTGAAAATATTTTTAAATGATTTTGAAAGTAATTTTGAAAATATTTTTAAATAATTTTGAAAATAATTTTTAAAATATTTTTAAATAATTTTGAAATTAAGTTTGAAAAGATTTTTAAATAATTTTGAAATTAAGTTTGAAAAGATTTTTAAATAAATTTTGAAAATAATTTTGAAAAGATTTTTAAATAATTTTGAAAATAATTTTGAAAAGATTTTTAAATGATTTTGAAAATAATTTTGAAAAGATTTTTAAATAATTTTTAAAAGATTTTGAAATAAATTTTGAAAAGATTTTTAAATAATTTTTAAATAATTTTGAAATAAATTTTGAAAAGATTTTTAAATAAATTTTGAAAAGATTTTTAAATAATTTTGAAATAAATTTTGAAAATATTTTTAAATAATTTTTAAAATAAATTTTGAAATAAATTTTGAAAAGATTTTTAAATAATTTTGAAAGGATTTTTAAATGATTTTGAAATTAAGTTTGAAAATATTTTTAAATGATTTTGAAATTAAGTTTGAAAAGATTTTTAATTGATTTTGAAAGTAATTTTGAAAAGATTTTTAAATGATTTTGTAAAGAATTTTTAAAATAATTTTGTAAAGAATTTTTAAAATAATTTTGAAATAAATTTTGAAAAGATTTTTAAATAATTTTGTAAAGAATTTTTAAAATAATTTTGAAATAAATTTTGAAAAGATTTTTAAATAATTTTGAAATAAATTTTGAAAAGATTTTTAAATAATTGAAAAGAATTTTTAAAATAATTTTGAAAAGATTTTTAAATAATTTTTAAAATAGATTTTGAAAATATTTTTAAATAATTTTGAAATAAATTTTGAAAATATTTTTAAATAATTTTTAAAGAATTTTTAAAATAATTTTTAAATAAATTTTGAAAAGATTTTTAAATGATTTTTTAAAGAATTTTTAAAATAATTTTGAAATAAAATTTTAAAATATTTTTAAATAATTTTGAAATAATTTTTGAAAAGATTTTTAAATAATTTTGAAAGGATTTTTAAATAATTTTTTGAAATAGATTTGAATTATCTGTTTGATTTTAATTACTTAGTCATCTCACCCGATCTAAATTTTCAATCAGGGAATCCTATAATTTTTGTGAGATGAATTGAGGTTCAATTTAAGGGTTAGGTTTAACTTTGTGTTAGATTCAGGTTTAGCTTTGGGTTCAACAAATAAGCATTCTTTGGATAAACTTCTGGGTTATGGTGAGTCACATGGAACTCATTAAAGTAACCATGCCTTCGAGGTTTTCCAAATAGTCCTACCCATTGAACTTAATACTAAACCTTGGTCTAACTAGTTAGGATGCATTTAAGGGTAGCTTCGGTCAGTTCCACTTGGCCAAATGCACCAGGTCGAAGCCATATCTTCCTAGACATGCGATGCCCAAGTTTCCCTAACGTACTATCATCCAAAAAATTTCACCATTACCGTGGGTCAAGTTAAACCCAGCCCATTTTAATCTAACCCTATTTACCCTGCCGGGTATCTAAAGTTCGGTTACCCTGTCAGGTAGATTAATTTGGGAGTGCCAGCTATTCTGGATCCTCCTTCTATTTTTATTTAACTTAAGTTGAAATTTACTTTTAATTTTGAATAATTTTGAATTTTGAGTTTTTAATTTAATTTCAAATTTTTATTTGAATTTTGAATTTAATTTTAAATTTTTAATTGAATTTTTAATTTTGAATTTTGAATTTAATTTCAAATTTTTAATTGAATTTTGAATTTTGAATTTTGAATTGAATTTTGAATTTTAAATTTAATTTCAAATTTTTAATTGAATTTTGAATTTAATTTTAAATTTAATTTGAGTATTAATTTGAATTATGTTCTTAATATTGTTTTTCTATTAGCTCCCCCTGGATCATAGCCTCGATATGGTCTATCAAGGTAATAGACTTGATCCTTGGGGACCCAATAGTGACCAGTTCCAACTTGATTAACTAAGTTGGATTTTGGCACCCATGCTTGGAGAATTTTTCTATTATTTCTATTAACTAGCGATAAATATGATTTATATTTTATTTTAGTTTTAAATCCAAGTCCAGTTTTGTTGTAAACGGCTCGCTGTTTTCCAAGAATCAGATCCAGATTCTTGGAGCCCAAGGTGAACCGTTCCAACGTGTCCTTGAGTTCTTTAATTTGAGCTTTCAAATTGGCATTTTCTTCCTCAAGTTATTGGACTTGAGTTGAACTTCCAATTTGAATTGACTCAGTTAAAGAGCTCGAGTCAGTCGCTTCCTTAAGGGCTGTTACCTCCTTTTGGAGCGACTTAACCCGGACGTTGGATTTAGCCAACTTTTTTACTAAGTAAGGTAATAATTCATGCAAGTTATCTAATTGAAATTCTGCGAGTAGTGAACTTACAGTAGGTTTTGGTCCTTCAGAAACGAATGCGGATTCGTGGCTTCGATCAGACTCAGTCTCGGATTCGCTCTCAGTTTCTGACTCATACTCGGACTTAGTTTCCGCCACGGTTGCTAGTACTGGTAGAGCGAGGAAGCTCGTTGGTTCTTCTTCGTCGGACCCGGATTCATCTGAAGACTTGGACCATATCTTTCCCTCTGTCTTACTTGTACCTGCAACCATCGTAATACCTTCCTCGGCCGAAGTAGTATTATTCTGCTCATCTAATTCAAATAAATCATTTATTAAATTATGCTTACTTACTTGAGCGTCGGAAGTGCCCTCGTGTAGTTCCATCAACTTTTGTCACAACTCTTTTGCACTTGCGAAGGGGCCGATGGGGTTCAGTTCTTCATTGGTTAGGCCACATTGTAGCATGTAGGTTGCTTTGGCATCGACTTCAACTTTTTTCATTGTGCTAGAATCCCAGTTGATGCATGAGATAAGTTCTCCGGTGTCGTCACGTGGAAGTTCGAGTCTGGTCTGGATGATGATCCACATCTCAACTTGCGTCTTGTGGTGGTATTCCATCAGGTTCTTCCAGTATCCAAAGTCCTCGCTAGAAAAGAGCAGCGGTCGGACGGTGCAGAATCCTTCTTGGAATGCCATTTTAAAAGAACCTTGCACACAAAAAATAGCAAAAAAAATGTACCAGGACTTGATCCTAGATTAGCAGTGCGGTATGGAAGGATAGAAATAGAAGTTCACCAGTTTCGAGAAAAAATAATAAAACAATAATAAAATATTATTAAAAAATATTTAAAAAATATTATTTCAAAATTTTCCAAATTCAATATTTTATCAATACTAATAAACCGTGAAAGGATGAAAATGAATTTTTCAAAAATAATTTTGGAGGGAAAAAACGAAAGGCGTAAGGTTTTATTTTTACCCTGTACAAACGATAAAGCCACGAAAAATGCTTGAATGGTGGTTGCACCAGTTCACAGCGACCCCGCTCTGATACCAATTGTTGGATCGAGATTGTGCTAGAGGGGGGGTGAATAGCGCTCGTGCCTAAATTGTACGTTTATCGGAATCGTAAAACACTCGAGTAAAAACGCAGCGGAATAAAAGAAACACAAGCAGATGAACACAGTGGATTTACTTCATTCGGAGCCTTGATCGACTCCTACTCGAAGGCCTGCTATCCTTGATCGCTTTCCGTGGGCAACAACTATAAGCACGAGAATTATTACAATCTACGTACAAATTAAAACAGTAATTAAAAATACCGACAACACTTAGAAGTTATGAATTCTGGAGCTCAGGGTCGTCGGACAGTAGTCGCAGCACTTCGGGAACCTTTCGTTAGCAGCTAACACGTATAGGGATTGCTTGGAAGTTGTTAATCTGAGCTGCTGGTCGACCACTGCTTTTAAACAGTGTTCAAGGCGCCTTAAACAAGCTCCAAGGTGCCTTGAAGCTTGAATTCTATCCCGATCTGCTCGCTGTGATAACCCTTTGACTGCCGCGACCTGAAGGCGCCTTCAAACCATCCAAGGCGCCTCCAAGCTATCCAAGGCGCCTTCTACTGTTCACCAAGGCGCCTTAAGCCTGCTTCTCGCGCCAGCTCAGGTTTTGCACCCGAGGCGCCTCCAAGCCCCATGGAGGCGCCTCAGACACTGTTCATCCGAGAGTAATTGTGCACTTTGGCCCCTGCAAGATACATTAATCCCAAATATACCCTGCAGCATAAAGTTAGCACATAAAGCATAATAGAAGTGATAATGATAGTCTCCGGACTATCTGAGCCTGACTTCGGATTTCCGTCCGGAAACCCTAGGTCGACCCGACGCCTACTGTTCCCTCTACGGGGAACGCGTCCTCACCTACTCCACTCAGGAGATTTACCTGCTGCCAGTGCGATCCTCCAGATCGACTGGACTTTTGCTCAGCATTTGACGCTTCCGGACTTTCTGCTGGACATCCGCTTCCCGGCTAGTCTAGTCTTTCACCTGGTTCGCGATATCAGGACTTTCCACCTAGGGTTACCACCCCCTAGGACTTTTGCCTGAAGCCATTGACCTGCCAAGACTTTCCGCATAGGGTTACCACCCCCTATGACCTAGGGTTACCACCCCCTAGAGTTTTCCCTTTGCCTAACCGCAGCTAGGACTTTTCTCCACCTAGGGTTACCGCCCCCTAGGACCTAGGGTTACCACCCCCTAGAGTTTTCACCTGCCTAACCACAGTTAGGACTTTCCTGAAACACTCATTTAACATGTTAGATAACAACAAGACTTAACTTTGAACCCTTTTCCATTATCAAAACTTGGGTTTGATCGTCGGATGCTTCCCGCACCAACAGTTCTGTCTGTCCATCAGTATGGGGATGGAAGGCTATGCTGAACTTGAGTTTGGTGCCTAATGCATTCTGAACACACTCCCAAAAATGAGAGGTGAAGCGCCAATCTCTGTCAGAAACGATAGACTTCGGGACTTCATGAAGTCTGATCACTTCCTTAACATATAACTGTGCCAACTGCTCTATAGAGTGGGACACCTTGATGGCTAGAAAGTGAGCAGACTTGGTCAATCTGTCCACTATCACCCATATCGCATCGTATCCATTAGTGGTTCTTGGAAGACCTGTTATAAAGTCCATGGATATTTCTTCCCACTTCCACTCTGGTATTGGAAGAGACTGTAGAACTCCTCCTGGTCTCTGGTGTTCTGCTTTGACTCTCTGGCATGTCAGGCAGGTACTGACATATTTTGCAACATCTCTCTTGAGTCCAGACCACCAAAATCTCTGCTTCAAATCTTGATACATCTTGGTGGAACCAGGATGCATAGAGTACGATGTACTATAAGCTTCTTCTAGAATCTTCTTTCTCAATTCCTCATCATTGGGGATACAAAGACGGCTCCCCTGATAAAAAACTCCACTGTCTGATTCCCGAAACTCTGAATTTCCTTCTTTTTGTATCCCTTGCTTGATCTTCTGGATATTTGGATCTTTACTTTGCTTTCTCTGTATATCCTCAGGCAAGGTTGACTCTAAAGTCAATGCAGAGAGTTGCCCATAAACAATTTTGACTCTAAAATCTGACAATTCCTTCTGCAATGGCAGTGCTAATGATGACAAGGACATCAGAGTTGCACTGGACTTTCGACTTAGTGCATCCGCCACTTTGTTAGCTTTACCTGGGTGGTAGAGGATTTCGTAGTCATAATCTTTAACTAACTCTAGCCACCTGCGCTGTCTCATGTTTAAATCTTTTTGAGTAAAGAAATACTTCAAGCTCTGATGGTCTGTAAAGATTCTGCACTGTACTCCATACAAATAATGTCGCCAGAGTTTTAGTGCAAAATCCATGGCTGCCAGCTCGAGGTCATGAGTGAGATAGTTCTTCTCATAGTCTTTGAGTTGTCTAGAGGCATAAGCTATAACTTTCCCCTCTTGCATGAGAACAGCTCCGAGGCCCATCTTGGAAGCATCACTGTATATGTCAAAACTCTTATCACTCTCTGGAACAGTCAGAATGGGAGCACTAGTCAGTCTTTTCTTCAATGCTTGAAAACTTTGCTCACATTTGTCTGACCATTCAAACTTCTTGTTCTTCCTAGTGAGGGCTGTTAGTGGAGAGACTATCCTGGAAAAGTCCTCCATGAACTTTCTGTAATATCCAGCTAAACCAAGGAAGCTTTTGATTTCCCTGGCGTTCTTGGGTCTACACCAGTTGTTGACCGCTTCTACTTTGGCTGGATCCACTTGAATACCTTTTTTAGAAATAATGTGACCTAGAAATGCCACCTGCTCTAACCAGAACTCGCACTTTGAGAATTTAGCATAAAGCTGCTTTTGCTGAAGGGTCTGCAGTACTATTCCCAAGTGCGTGTCATGCTCCTCTGGGGTTCTTGAATAGATCAGAATGTCGTCGATGAACACGATGACAAACTTGTCAAGATATTCTCTGAACACTCTGTTCATTAAGTCCATGAAGACCGCAGGTGCATTAGTCACTCCAAAAGGCATGAATACAAACTCGTAGTGTCCATATCTGGTCCTGAAAGCTGTTCTGGGTATATCACTTTCTTTCACTTTCAACTGATGGTACCCAGAGCGCAGGTCTATCTTAGAGAACATCGTTGCCCCCTTTAACTGATCAAATAGATTTTCTATTCTGGGAAGAGGGTACTTGTTCTTAATTGTCACTTTGTTCAGCGCTCTATAATCTATGCACATTCGCATTGATCCGTCTTTCTTCTTAACGAACAACACCGGAGCTCCCTATGGTGAATGACTAGGACGGATGAAACCCTTGTCAAGCAGCTCCTGGAGTTGTTCTTGTAGCTCCTTAAGTTCTGCTGGAGACATTCGGTACGGAGCTTTTGAAATTGGACCGGTACCAGAAACCAACTCAATTTCGAACTCCACTTCTCTGTTGGGAGGTAGTCCAGGTAGCTCTTCTGGAAATACCTCTGGATACTCACAGACTACCCGAACATCTTCTTGCTTGGGTCCTTCTTGTTCTTCTGTATTCACAATGTACGCAAGAAATCTAGCACACCCTTTAGCTAATATCTGGTGAGCTGTTAGAGAAGAGAGGAATTTCTGGGTCTTCCTCTTTGGGACTCCCGTGAACTCAAAGGATGGTTCACCTTCTGGACTGAAAATCACTTTCCTTCTGCGGTAGTCCACCGAAGCACTGTACTTGCTGAGGAAATCCATACCCAGAATGACATCGAAATCTTGCATCGCAAGGACTACTAGATTGACATATAGCTCTCGGTCTGAAATTCTGACTGGTACAGCCCGAAGCTACTAGTTGGACTCTATGACTTCCCCAGAAGGTAAGGTTGTCAAGAACTTGGAGTTCATGCACTCTGTTACGACCGTGGAGGCACAAGCAGCTTCCTCTTTAGTGAGGGAGAATACTCTGGCACTGGCTGGAACTTGTGGGGCTTCCAACCTTCCTTGACTGAGCTGAGGTCCATCCTGAGTTGCAGACATGTAATGTAACTGAGGCTTGTTCTCGTATTGCGCTGCCTGTTGCTGAGGTGCTTTAGCTTGTTAGGACATGCCTTAGCCAGGTGTCCTTCTTGACCACACGAATAACATCCAGTCATACCCACAAGACAGGCTCTTGGATGTAGTCTCCCACATTTAGGGCAGGGAGGGAACTTGGACTGCTTGTCTACTGGACCTCCCTTTTGGCTGCCTCCTGTATTCCATCGTTTCCTTTTGTTATCCTTGCCCTTCAAGTTCTGCTTACTTGCCTGGGGCTTCTGACTCCCTGCTGTCTTGTCCTCTATCTTGACTAGCTTGAGTTGCGTTTGTTGTGCCTTGATGCTGTTCAGATAGTGCTCAGTGACTAATGCCCTGCTGGCCAGCTCTTCACCAGTCTGTGGCCGGTGAGTTCCGCTACTCACATTAAGTGCTATTTCTGGCCTTTCAAAGTAAAATATCTTAATTACTTCTTCTTTAAATGCCTTGACATTTTAACAAACACCTTGTGTGTCAAAATCCCTAAGTCTTGACTTTGGGATCTACTTAAGGCCTTGGCCTTTTTTTTTCTTTTCTTTATCTTTCTTATACTTTTCTTAAACTCAAAATACTGATAGGGTATTTTTCCATATGCATCTATAAGTGAAACTAACTAGGTAACACACAATCATGCATAGAACACAAAAGAAATCTGCACATACAATATTTCTACGACGAGAAATCAACGGAAAACACCTCTTACTACAGGTGAGCAGTACTTCTAAACATTTCTCTATACTGAACATAAATAATAAAGGAAAAGCATACTAAGTAAAAATTTTAAATACTTTCTTACTTGAAGACGGCAAGGCTAGATCTGATGTGTGATGCTGGAGAATGGGGACTGCTCTGATACCAACTTGTAACACCCCACCCTCCTCGCTACTAGCCTGTGAGGATGGAGCGCTACTAGACTACTAACTTATCTTAACTAATGTTGCTCACATGAAATTATCTATGCTTAAAACTCTCAAAAATCAAAGCATACAATATGTAACAGCGGAAAACATACTACTCAAGCATACGTTCACAACTAAAACTAAACATCAATCTGAATATGCTAGAAACTATATATATAAATCTACACAAGCATGCAACAATGATACAACTCAGATAATAAACCAATGTGCATAGCAATTAAAAAGAAAGAGTTATAAACATAAAATATCCAATAAGCAAATCCAGCAACATAAATGAAAAATAGATCCAACAATCTGAATACAAAATCTTAATAAATTTTTAAACTAATTCCCAAGGCTTCCATAGTCCAAACATCACACATCCATCTATACCTCCATGTCGCCTTCCTTCGCTATAGCTTTTCCTTTCCTTTATCTGCAGTAAGAGGAAATGCAACTATAAACAAAAATACTTAGTAAGCGCTATCTAACTCACAAAACTCGAATATGCATGTGAATATACTAAAATGCTAAACATGTAAAGTTGATCATCTAATAGCAAATAACAGAAAGAAAATTCTAAATAACATGCTAGCATAAAAGAAACTAAACTTACTGAATTTTAAACTTATGTGAAGCTTATTTCACTTGTTTAAAATCTTATACTTTTATACTTGAAAATAATAATATTTTGGGCCCAGACTTAGTACCATTGCGCGCTCCCTAATAGAAACTAAGGTAGCGAGCCACCAGTCCTATGAGGGCCAAGACCTCGGAATTGGTCACCTGGATTTGTTTAACGACAACCTCGGAAGTCGGGTACTAGCCTCTTCAAGTAAAATACTTATACTTGTTAATACTTCTAATAAAAGAATGCTTCTTTGAAAATAAAACTGAAATGTTTAAACAAATTCTAACATTGTAATGCTTAAACAAAAATCTGCATACTAGCTCAACAAAATCTGCATATTATGCTAATCAAAATTCTGCATACTATGCTAACAAAATTCTGCATACTATGCTAATCAAAATTCTGCATACTATGCTAACAAAATTCTGCACTATAAGCTCTAAAACTGGTATAGGATTAATGGCTGTTCTTGTTCATTGTATAGCACAACCAAAACCAACAGTAAAGGTTGTTCGTGCCCACTTCATAGCATAAACAAACTATACAACAGCTCCAAATCAAACAGTAAGGAAGGAACTAAAATGCATAACAAAACTCAAAACTGCATAGTAATCTCTAAACCAAAACAAACTTCACAGAACCGAATTAATCATGCTCATAAGTCCTAAAAAGAAAAGGTCTAATAGGCACAAAACAACCTTACTGCATACTAATTTAGAAGCATATCCCTACACATGGCAACAAGAAGAAAAAACCAATACTAAGATGTTACATGCATATAGGTCAATACTGTTAATAGCAGCAATCCACGAAAACAACACACATGCTCAAAATCCAACTCACCTCATGCTTCATTGTTAGCAACAAATTCAAAACCGAAAGGCCAATTTATAAACCAATCCGAAGTACATCCAAATCTGATATACTAATTATAAAGGTAGAAGGATTTAAAATTTCATGCCTAACCTACACAAATTTTCCTTTCTTTGTTCCCTTTTGAAACTCACGGCAGAACTTCAAAAGCCTCACACTTTACAGGAAACAAAGGCTGAAATAAAGATTCAAGAACTACTCTTACTGTAGGTGAGTAACACTTACACTTCGTTCTTGAACCTACACCCGAAATTAGCCTCTAGGGTTTCGGATAGCTCGAATTCGGCGACTCCTTGCGTCTCTGTGCTCTCCTCGACGAGGAAATCGTGAAGACGGGAAGAACTTCTCGGATTGAACCCTTGGCCGGCCACCGGAGACGAAGCCCTAGCTTCGTTCTTCAATTCCGCCCTAAGCCGAGTCGCCGTCGCACGCGAGAGAGGAGAGGAAGAGGTTTTTAGGTCACGGGAATTAATCCCTAAGTTCTCCCTTTATAACTCAAGTATTCTGTTACCAACTATTGCTTAAATAAATTTCACTATCTTATTTTATCAGCATGGCCCTGCTGGGTTCTTGGTCATCACGCTTCGCTTAAGACTCGGGTCGGAGGTCGCGGGTTCGAACCTCGGCCGAACCTCTTATTTTTTTTGAAACTTCTTTCTTTTGGTAAAAATACCAAACGAACTCCAAAAATTGCATAAAAATACTCTAAAAATTCCTAAAAATCTCTAAAATATTTCTAAAGTATTTCTAAATATTTTTAAGCACTATTAGGACTCGTAATGAGGAAATTTGGGTTATTACAGATTTGATCAATCATGGGAGATAAGAGGTCAAGTTTGACTTGACTTGAGAGGGAAGATGAAGGGTCAAGTTTGACTTGACCAAATGCCACTTCATTGTGACTTGGCAAGGGCCGGCCAATGATGGTGTTCCACATCATAAAGGCTACATCATTGTGTGCCACCTCATGAGGAAGACCAAGAGCCTTGACTCTTAGTATTACATTGAGGTATAAAACACCTCCATGAGTGGCCGGCCACATAAGTGTGGAAGTTACAAAGGTGTGCTAATTCACTTCTTCTTCTTCCTCTCATCTCTTCTCTCCTCCTCCTCCATTACCGAGACCTCTCAAAGGTCCTAGCACACTCTAAGTGGTTCTCTCCATCCTTTGTCTGTGTGGATACGTGTAGAGGAGTGTACACTTGACACTCTACGAGATCCGACAACCATTTGGACGAGCGGGATAAGCGAAGGGCATCGCTACAAGGGTAACACTTCTTTTCATGTAGATCTAAAGTAGATCTAGTGTAGACAAACATGTACATGAATATTTTATTTATCTTCGCATGGATCCGTGGCTAGCTTCGAGGTTTCCGCAATGCAAAAAGTGGTTTTTACGGCTCGAAATGCTAACAGTGGTTAAGAGCCACGTGCGAAGCTTGTACATGTTTGTATTTGTATTTTATGAAAAGGTTTCAGATTTGTAAGTTTCTGTAATTTTTATACTTTTATGGATTTTGTGAGTATTTTTCTTGTAGAGGCGAAGCAACAAGTGCTTGGACACTTGTAGGCTTCAACTACCGAGAAAAACCTTCCGAAACGGCAAGGTCTCGCCCAAACAAAAATTATTTTTTTTTTGGAACAGCGACTTAAGGTGCTATTAGATCAGTTTGGGACACTCGTGATATTAATTTTGCGAGAAGGGACGCTGCCCCTAACCCCGCAAGGGGCATTGTCTCGCGATCGCGCCCGAAAATCGCTAAACGGGACCGCCGGGGAGTTGTGACTCATAAAATTGATAAAACAGTAGTAAAATTATAGAAATTTATGTATAATACATAATTTAGAATTATGTATGATATTGTGATGGTCAAGGCCCAAAAACCCCAATGTGATTGGTTAAAATTGTGTTGTAATTCATAATATGGCCTGCACGCCATTTTAGTGTTGTGCGTGTTGTATATGATATGCGACCTACGCATCGTGCCTCCCTTATTATGTTCCTGTTGTAAATAGATTTTAGACTCGAATGTAACTCAAGTTTCATATTTGTAATGTATAAAATGAAGCGGTGGAAGGTCCACTCAAAAAGGAGTTACGAGGAGGGTGCTGTCAACACATGGCGGTCAAAAAGAGGCGCTTGAAAAGCCGTTAACCCTAGGTTGACCGTCCGATCTTTTCATTAGTTTGAGAAGATCGTAGTAGGGCCATGACCTCATCACAATTTAATTAATCAGTATATATATATATATATATATATATATATATATATATATATATATATATATATATATATATATATATATATATATATATATATATATATATATATATATATCTATATATATATATCTATCATTGCTTGTGTGTATGTGATGCATGCTAATATAGGGTAATTAGTGCCTTAATGCGTATATGATACACATTCATGATTAGATTAGATCTTAATCAAGTCAACTCGAAATGCCTACCAAATTTTGATACCCATCACTACCTCGATCATTTGTTGTTGTTGAATTTGCCAAAGCAAAGCAACGCATATTATCTTGGTAGGGTACGGAGGGACAATCTTGGTCCCGCCTATCAAAGCTTGGGTGAGAATAAACTAAATTAGATTGAGTATAACTAGTTAACTCAATTGGATCGGGTAAAACTATAGGCATTTTCCAATGGTTGGGAAAAACAAGAGTTACATAGAGATATAATTGATAATTAGTTATCTACCGATCATACTAAGTCTTGGGCGATTTAGCCAAAGCTAACTCAAGACATAGTATGATGTGGATCTTGTCCCGCGTGAATTATAGCTAATTGGTGGAATCTAGTAGTGTGGTTTGACCACATCCATGACTTGATTCTATAAAATCCCTATAATTCAGTGGGAGCATCATTTAGTTAAAGGCCTAGTTAAATGATAAGTGGAATATGATATTTACTTTTTGCTTTATTTATGTTGTAGATTGCCATGTCGATGAACACAAACATTTTCTCCCTGCGTTCTGTCCTTGACAAGGACAAGCTCAATGGAGCTAATTTCCTAGACTGGTACAGGAATCTGAGAATTGTTCTCACACAAGAAAGAAAACTGTACGTCCTAGAGCAACCCATTCCGGAGGCACCTCCTGCCACTGCCACGCGAGCCGACCGAGATGCTTATAAGAAGCATCAAGATGATGCATTAGATGTGTCATGCCTCATGCTCACAACCATGAACTCTGAGCTTCAGAAGCAACACGAGTTGATGACTGCTTATGATATGGTTGAACATCTTCGTCAACTATATCAATGACAAGCAAGACACGAGATCCAACACAAGATGCAAGATGGGACTCCCGTAGGTCCATATGTACTCAAGATGATTGGGTACATAGAGAACCTACAGAGGTTGGGATTCCCACTTGGCCAAGAACTGGCCACTGACTTGATCTTGCAATCCTTGCCAGAAAGTTACAGTCAATTTGTCATAAATTGCAACATGAACGAAATTGATAAGCCACTGCCTGAGCTCCTAAGCATATTGCGAACTGCTGAGCTCAACCTTAAGAAGGTAAAGACCAACTCCATTTTGATGGTGCAAAAGCATAAAGGCAAGGGCAAGCCTAAAAGTAAGGGAAAGTCCCAAGCCAAGGGCAAAGGCAAGGTAATGAAACCTAACGGAGGGGTTGCCAAGGATGCTACCTGCTTTCACTGCGGTCAGACCGGGCACTGGAAGAGGAACTACAAAGGATACCTGGAAGATCTTAAGAAGAAGAGAAATGAGATTTATACTTCAGGTATATATGTTATAGAAGTCAATCTCTCTATTTCTTTATCGTGGGTATTAGATACCGGATGTGCTTCTCATATTTGTACTAATGTGCAGGCGCTGAGAAATAGCAGGACATTGACGAAGGGCGAGGTGGACCTACGAGTAGGCAATGGAGTACGGGTTGCTGCCGTTGCTGTAGGAACTTACTTTTTATCTCTGCCCTCTGGGCTTGTACTAGAATTAGATGAATGTTTTTATGTACCTGCTCTCACAAAGAAAATCATTTCAGTTTCTTGTTTAGACAAGAAATTCTTTTCTTTTATAATAAAGAACAAATGTTGTTCCGTTTATTTGAAAGATATGTTCTATTGTAGTGCACCTATGATGAACGGACTCTACATTCTAGACTTAGAGAACCCCATCTATAACATAAGTACCAAAATGTTCAAGTCAAATGAAATGAACCGAACCTATCTCTGGCATTGTCGCTTAAGTCATATAAATGAGAATCACTTATCCCAATTCCATAAAGATGGTTTGCTGGACTCATTTGATTTTGAATCATATGAGACATGCGAGTCATGCCTACTGGGTAAGATGACCAAAACTCCCTTTAGTGGACACAACGAAAGAGCAACTGACTTGTTAGGACTTATACATAGTGATGTATGTGGCCCTTTCAATGTCATTGTCAGAGGTGGTTATAGGTACTTCATTACATTTACTGATGACTTCAGTAGATATGGTTATGTGTATCTGATGACACATAAGTCATAATCCTTTGAAAAGTTTAAAGAATTCAAGAATGAAGTACAAAACCAGCTAGGCAAGAGTATTAAGATACTTCGATCAGATCGAGGTGGTGAATACCTTAGCCATGAGTTTCATGACTATCTAGCTGAGTGTGGGATTCTATCCCAACTCACTCCTCTTGGAACACCACAGTGGAATGGTGTATCCGAAAGGAGGAATCGTACCCTATTAGATATGGTACGATCTATGATGAGTCACACAGATCTTCCTATATCTTTTTGGGGATATGCTTTAGACACAGTAGCCTTCACACTTAATCGTGTTCCATCCAAAGTTGTGATAAAGACATCATATAGGATATGGACTGGGAGAGATGCCCAGGTATCTTTTATGAGGATTTGGGGTTGTGAGGCTTACGTTCGACGTCAAGTCTCAGACAAACTGGGACCCAAATTCAATAAGTGCTATTTTATAGGATATCCCAAGGAAACGAAGGGATATTACTTCTACATTCCCAATCAACACAAAGTGTTTGTGGCTAAGACTGGGGTATTTCTAGAAAAGGACTTTGTTTCTAGAAAAACTAGTGGGAGTACGTTCGATCTTGAAGAAATTCAAGATATGGACCATAGCACTGAAGCCTTGATGGAAGTTGAACTAGAACCGCAAAATGTTGTGGATGAAGAGATTGTTGCACAAGGAGTTGAGGAACAACAACCAGTTCAAGTAGACCTACCTCTTCGCAGGTCTGACAGGGTACGTCGTCAGCCTGGGAGATACTCATTTCTCTTGTCTGACCATGACGACGTTATGCTCGTTGAGAATGAGCCTACCTCCTATCAGGAAGCTGTGATGAGACCAGATTATGAGAAATGGCTAGAGGCCATGAGATCTGAGATGGAATCCATGTACACCAACCAAGTATGGACTTTGGTTGATCCACCTGAAGGCGTCAAACCCATTGGGTGTAAGTGGGTCTTTAAGAGAAAGACTGACATGGATGGACTTATGCATACTTATAAGGGTCGTTTGGTAGCTAAAGGTTTCAAGCAAATTCATGGTATTGACTATGATGAAACTTTTTCTCCAGTAGCGATGTTTAAGTCCATTCGGATCATGCTTGCTATTGCAGCATACCACGATTATGAGATCTGGTAGATGGATGTCAAAATCATGTTTCTGAATGGAAACTTGCTCGAGGATGTGTACATGACACAACCTGAGGGTTTTGTAGATCCACTGCATACTGGCAGAGTATGCAAGCTGCATAAGTCCATTTATGGACTAAAGCAAGCTTCTCGGAGCTGGAATCTTTGATTCGATGATGTGATCAAACAGTTTGGTTTCATCAAGAATGAAGATGAACCCTGTGTCTACAAGAAGGTTGTTGGGAACACAGTTATTTTCCTTGTATTGTATGTGGATGACATACTACTTATTGGAAATGACATCCCTTTACTGCAGTCTGTAAAGACTTGGCTGGGGAATTGTTTCTTAATGAAGGACTTAGGTGAAGCATCCTGCATTCTAGGCATTAGGATCTATAGAGATAGATCTAAGAGATTGCTTGGTCTAAGTCAAAGTACATATATTGACACGGTATTACTACGGTTTGCCATGCAGAATTCCAAGAAAAGATTTCTACCGATGTCACATGGTGTGAGTCTTTCGAATACTCAAAGTCCCTCTTCTATAGAGGAGAGAGACTGCATGGATAAGATCCCTTATGCTTCAGCCATCGGATCTATCATGTACACCATGCTATGTACTCGTCCTGATGTTTCGTATGCTTTGAGCATGACGAGCATATACCAGTCAGAGCCAGGTGAGCGTCACTAGATAGCGGTCAAGAATATTCTTAAGTACTTGAGAAGGACTAAAGAATATTTCTTGATATATGGAGCTGATGGCGAGCTAGCTGTAAAGGGTTACAGTGATGCCAATTTCCAACTGACTAGGATGATTATAGATCGCAGTCTGGGTTCGTGTTTTGCTTGAATGGTGGTGTTGTGAGCTGGAAGAGTTCGAAGCAGGATACATTTGCTGATTCTACAACAGAGGCCGAGTATATTGCTGCATCAGAAGCAGCAAAGGAGGCAGTTTGGATCCGCAAGTTCATTATTGAGCTTGGGGTGGTTCATAGCATAGCCGATCCTATAGAGCTATATTGTGACAACAATGGAGTAATTACGCAGGCTAAGGAACCCCGCTCACACCAGCGGACCAAACACATACTACGGCGCTTCCATCTCATTCAAGAGATCATCGATAGAGGAAATGTGAAAATTTGCAGAATACCCATAGAGGCTAACATCGTTGATCCCTTGACCAAGGCTTTGGCACAGAGAAAGCATGATGGTCACACTAGGTCATTGGGTGTTAGAGCTTACACTGATTGACACTAGTGCTAGTGGGAGATTGTTAGTGAGAGCCCTAGAGCCGATCATGTGATGATTATTGTATGGACTCGATGTATCATATTTCTATATTTATAAAGATATTTCTTTATGGTTATTATACTCACTTGTATTGGTGCCAAATAACTGAGTATAATAGCGTCCTTGAGTAGAAGGTTCTTATCTATATCAATCGATTGGTTGAATTGATAGTGAGATGATATAGAGAACACTACTCTTAATCATTCCTAGTCAAGTATTAACATTCAGGGACAATGTTAATACAATGAGACTAGCATGTAGGTCAACTCGATGACTTGATCTCACAAGTCATGGATATTAGATATCAAGTTGACACATGAGTATGCATTGGAGAATGTATACTGAATGACCCACCATGAGAAAGTATCATGGATCATTATATGAGTGTCATATACTTTCTCATGTGACTATTAGTATGACTATCAGTCCTTGGACCTGAAGTCACCATGGTTCCCTACATAAGGAGTTGCATACTTTGGTTTCGTCAAACGTCACCTGTAAATGGGTGGACTATAAAGGAGACTACTGGGTATGTAACAAATTATGCGAAGGGATGTGAGTGATGTAGAAGGGATCTATCCCTCCTATATGACGGGAGTGATATCATGATTCTTGATAGAGTGAGACCACTAAGTGCATGGTCATGCCCAAATAAGTCAATATGAGATATTGAGCTCATTTGATTAGAGTGAGTCTACTTGGAATTCAAGATATAAATTGATTAGAGGATGACACGGTCTATGCCTCAATTGATCAATCTAGATGTCAAGGATAGAAGGACATTGTCACATATTGTGAGAGTCACAATTAGTAGTCACAATGGTGATGTTGGATCTCAACATTCTTGTAACTTGGGTAGTAATGATGTGTTGCTAGATACCGCTCATTACTTATGTTTCTAAATGGGTTTAGGAGCATTGCTAACATTAGAAGAACCTATAGGGTCACACACTAAGGGCAGTTAGATGGAGATTAGGTTCATATGATGGACCAAGAGAATTAGGTTCATGTGATGAACCAAATTGGATTAAGAGTAATCCAAATTATACTAATTGAGTTGGACTCAATTTGATTCATGTGTCGAATGAGTCTAATTTAGATTATGATTCATTGAGTCAATTTAAATCAATGAATAGAGATTCATTAAATTAAATTGATTTGAATCAAAGATTAGATTTGATCAACCATGGGAGATAAGAGGTCAAGTTTGACTTGACTTAAGAGGGAAGATGAAGGGTCAAGTTTGACTTGACCAAATGCTACTTCATTGTGACTTGGCAAGGGCCGGCCAATCATGGTGTTCCACATCATCAAGGTTACATTATTGTGTGCCACCTCATGAGGAAGACCAAGAGTCATGACTCTTGGTATTATATGGAGGTATAAAACACCTCCATGAGTGGCCGGCCACATAAGTGTGGAAGTTACAAAGGTGTGCTAATTCACTTCTTCTTCCTCTCATCTCTTCTCTCCTTCTTCTCCATTGCCGAGACCTCTCAAGGGTGCTAGCACACTCTAAGTGGTTCTCTCCATCTTTTGTCCGTGTGGATACGTGTAGAGGAGTGTACACTTGACACTCTACGAGATCCGACAACCATTTGGACGAGCGGGATAAGCGAAGGGCATCGCTACAAGGGTAACACTTCTTTTCATGTAGATCTAAAGTAGATCTAGTGTAGATAAACATGTACATGAATATTTTATTTATCTTCGCATGGATCCGTGGCTAGCTTCGAGGTTTCCGCAACGCAAAAAGCGGTTTTTGTGGCTCGAAATGCTAACAGAAATGCAGCGGAAAAATACTAGATCCACTTATCTAGCGGATTCATGTGAAGGGGAAGAAAACAATTTCTATAAACTAATCTCTTCTAAGCTACATGATAGGATTATACCTTTGTTGCGTGCCCTTCGCAATCCCGACAGCAACCTTTTCTTTGGATCCAGATCTCAGTGCGTTCAAGTGTCCGCGCCTCTATGGTATCCACACGAACATATCCTTCGTTCGTCCCACGAACGAAGCCTTCGGAGAAAAACCATTCCCTTGTGCTAGCAAGAAGCATGGTTCGGCCATCCTTGATGTCTTGGCCAAGGAAGAAGGAGGAAGAAGGAGGAGGAAGATCAAGGGACATCCTTTCTTTTCACATTCTCATCTTATGAAAAAACTCACCAAAAAACCAGATCAAGGGACATCCTATAGGATCTCGTAACGTTGGTAATGTATCCAAATCAACATTGGCGATACATAAACAAAGAGTGGCATCTAGCAATGCATCATTGCTACCCAAGTGACGAGAAAGTTCGAGATCCAACCTAACATGTCTGTGACTATTATCTTGTATGACTCAGTCCCTCTATCCTTGATATCTAGATTGATCAATGAGGCATAGATCGTGTCATTCTCTTATCAATCTTTGTGTTTCTTGATCTCTAAGTAGACACACTATACAAATAAGCTTAATATCTCATATTGACTTATCTGAGTATGGTCATACATTCCTGTGTCCTACTAATCAAGGGGTCCACAGATATCGCTTCCATTATATGGAAGGGATAGATCCCATCTACATTACTCACATCCCTCCGCATAATTTATTGCATACCCAGTGATCGACTTTATAGTCCACCCTGTTACGGGTGACGTTTGATGATACCAAAGTACACAACTCCTTATGTAGGGAACCGTAGTGACTTCAGGTCTAAGGACTATTCATACCAATAGTCACATGAGAATGTTTATGACACTCATATAACGATCCATGAAACATCTCATGGCCGGCCAATTCAATATATATTCTCTAATATATACCCATGTGTCAACCTGATATCTCATATCCATGACTTGTGAGATCAAGTCATCCGTTGACCTATATGCTAGTCTCAACGCATTAATATTGTCCTTGTATATTAATGCTCGACTAGGAATAATTAAGAGTAGTGTTCTCTACAATATCTCACTATCAATTCAACTAATTGATATACTATAGATAAGAACCTACCACCAAAGGACATTATTATATTTATTCATTCGGCACTGAACTGAAGTAAATATAATAATCATAACCTTTGTCTTCTAATGAAATAATGAAATATGATACAAAATGGCCTAAGTCAATCAACTCTTGATTGCCTCTTAGGGCTTACACTAACAATCTCCTTATATCACTAGTGTCAATCACTAGAATATCTCATATCCATTGACCTAGTGTGACCATCATGCTTTCTTGGTGCCAAAGCCTTGGTCAAAGGATCTGTAATGTTAGCATTGTTTGGTTATCTACATATCCTCATATCTCATATATCGAGGATCCCTCTAATGAGATGAAATTGTTGTAGTATCCAATACCCAAGACCACCATTTATGTAAAATACATACCCTAATTATGATCTAGAAACATCCTTGTCAATTTTGGAAGCTTGCACCACTATAACCCTTTACAGCAACAGCTGTAACCCTTTACAGCAAGCTCTTCATCGCTTCCAAAGATCAAGAAATAATCTTAAGTTCTTCTCAAGTACTTAAGAATATCTTGACTGCTGTCCAGTGACCTTCATCTGGATCTGACTTGTATCTTCTCTTCATGCTTAACGCATATGAGGCATCTAGACGAGTATAAAACATGGTGTACATGATAGACCCTATAACAGATGCATAAGGAATTTGATTCATGCGGTCCCTTTCTACCTTAAAAGAAGGGCATTGAGTCTTCGAAAGACTCACACTACGTGACATAGGCAGGAATCCCTTCTTAGAATTCTGCATCGCAAAACTTTTAAGCACCTTGTCAATATATGTACTCTGGCTTAGACTAAGTCATCTCCCGGATCTATCTCTATAGATCTTGATGCCCAAAATATAGGCTACTTTACCTAAGTCCTTCATTGAGAAACAATTTCCAAGCTAAGTCTTCACTGACTAAAGAGTAGGGATATCATTTCCATTGAGATGTATGTCATCTACATACAATATGAGAAAAAGACTGTGCTCCCACTAACCTTCTTGTAGATAGAAGGTTCATCTTCATTCTTAATGAAACCAAACATTTTGATCGCATCATCGAATTGAAGATTCCAGCTTCTAGAAGGTTGCTTCAATCCATAAATGGATCTTTGCAACTTACAAACCTCTCCATCATGCTCTAGATCTACAAAACCCTCAGGTTGTGTCATGTACACATCCTCGAGTAGATTTCTGTTAAGAAATACGATTTTGACATCCATATGCCAGATCTCATAATCATAATAAGTACCAATAGCAAGTATGATCCAAATGGACTGTAGCATCACAACTGGTGAAAAGGTTTCATCATAGTCTATACTATAAATTTGTTTGAATCCTTTAGCTACCAATCTACCTTTATAGGTATATGTCTTTCCATATCAGTCTTTACCTTGAAGACCCACTTACACCTAATGGGTTTGATCCCTTCAGGTGGATCAACCAAAGTCCATACTTGGTTAGTGTACATGGATTCCATTTCGGATCTCATGGCCTCTAGCCATTTCTCAGAATCTGGGCCCTGTACAGCTTCCTGATAAGATGTAGGCTCATGAAGACCAATAAGTACTACATCACCGTTGTCAGAGAAAAGAATATCTCTTAGGTTGACGATGGGTCCTGTCAGATCTGCGTAGAGCTTGTGCTACTTAAACATGTTGTTGCTCCATAACCTCTTGTGGTGTAACAAAATCCTGATCCACAACATCTTATGGTACCTGTTCAATTTCCATTAAGGTGTCAGTGCTAGTATCTTGAACTTCTTCAAGATCGACTTCACTCCCACTAGTTTTTCTAGAAATAAATTCTCTTTCTAGAAACACACCAGTCCTAGCAACAAACACTTTGCCTTGGGTGGGATGATAAAAGTAATATCCCTTTGTTTCCTTGGGATATCCAACAAAGTAGCACTTGTCAGATTTGGGTCCTAGTTTATCTGAGACTTGTCATCGAACGTAAGCCTCACAATCCCAAATCTTCATAAAAGATATCTTGGGACTCTTCCCTGTCCATATCACATATGGTGTCTTTATGACAACCTTAGATGGAACTCGGTTAAGTGTAAAAGTGGTTATCTCTAGAGCATGTCCCCAGAAGGAAGTAGGAAGATCTGTATGACTCATCATCGATCGTACCATATCTAATAAAGTACGGTTCCTCCTTTCTGATACACCATTCCATTGTGGCATTCTAAGTGGAGTGAGTTGAGATATGATCCCACACTCAACGAGATGGTCATGAAACTCTTGGCTAAGGTATTCCCCATCTCGATTTGATTGAAGCATCTTAATACTCTTACCAAGTTGGTTTTGTACTTCATTCTTGAATTCTTTGAACTTTTCAAAGGATTCTGACTTGTGTCTCATTAGATACACATAGTCGTATCTACTGAAAGCATCAGTGAAGGTAATGAAGTAATGATAGCCTCCTCTAGCTGCTATTCTGAAAGGGCTACATACATCAGCATGCATGAGTCCTAACAGATCATTAGCCCTTCATCGTGTCCACTAAATGGAGTCTTTGTCATCATACCTTGAAGACAAGATTCGCATTCCTCATATGATTCAAAATCAAATGAGTCCAAAATCCATCCTTATGGAGTTGGGAGATGCAACTCTCATTTTGTGAACTAAGCGATAATGCTAGAGATATGTTTGATTCAAATCATTAAACTTGAACCATTTGGTATTTATGTTATAGATTGGGTTGCCAAAGTATAGAACACAGAGTGCATTCACAGGATGTGCACTACAATAGAACATTTCATTGAAATAAAATGAACAACATTTGTCCTTTATTACAAATGAAAAACCTTTCTTGTCCAAACAAGAAACAGAGATAATGTTCTTGGTCAAGGTAGGCACATAAAAACACTCTTTAAGTTCTAAAACAAGCCCAGCAGGCAAAGATAAGGAATATGTTCCTACAGCAACAACAGCAACTCTTGCACCATTGCATACTCGTAGGTCCACTTTGCCCTTTGTCAATGTTCTACTATTTCTCTTCCACTACACATTAGTATAAATGTGTGATGCACACTCGGTATCTAATACCCGTGAAGAAGAAATAGATAAAGTGACATCTATAATATATATACCTGAGACAGAAGTCTCACTTCTCTTCCTTTTTCAATTCCTCTAGGTATACATTGCAGTTCCTCTTCCAGTGTCCAGTCTCACCGCAATGGAAGCAGGCTCCTTCCTTAACAACTCCACCTTTAGGTTTCAATGCATGAGTCTTGCCCTTTCCTTTTGCTTGGGTCTTACCCTTACCTTTAGGCTTCCACTTGCCTTTGCCCTTAGACACCAACAAAATGGTACTAGGCTTTGCCTTCTTAAGATTGAGTTCAGCAGTTCTCAACATGCTCAACATCTCAGGCAGCGGTTTGTCAATTTCATTCATGTTGCAGTTCATGACAAATTGACTATACCTATCAGGCAATGACTGTAAGATAAGATCAGTGACCAATTCTTGGCCTAGTGGGAATCCCAACCTTTGAAGATTCTGTTGGAACCCCAAGGTATTTTGATGTGATCAAACAAGTTAAGTTAGGTCCTATTTTGTCTAACCCTTGTGTCTAAGTGTGCAGGAGCTTAGGAACACAGAAAGTCAAGCGAAAGACACGGCTAACGAGAAGGACATCACGGGGAGAGAGCCGACGAGCTCGGTGCGTCCGAGGGACGAGGTGACCGCAGAAGAGTACACCGGTGGACGAGAAGAACGTGCGCGGCGTTCGAGGGACGAGAAACCGGGAAGGAAGGCTGCTCGAGGAGAAGGCCAGAACCTGGGTTCGGGTGAGCCCTATTCAGGATGGCCGAGATCACCCAAGCTAGCGGAGCCGGAACACAAGACCCGGACGATAAAAAGTCAACCTTGTTGACTTAAGTGGTCCGGGCGCCCGGAATCATTCCAGGCACCCTGGGTACCTTTTTGAGGGTCCGGGTGCTTGGAACCCTTCCGGGCGCCCGGAACCCAAAACTCATCCACGATGATGTGGACGTTGACTGAACGTTGGGGGATAAAATTTTATCCCCCCCCAAGGCGCCCGGAACCCTTCGGGGCGCCCCGAATAGTGCTATAAATATAGCACTGATTTGCACAGATTATTCAACTCATTTGTAATCAGTTTTCTCTGTGCTTTCATTTCTGTTCTTTTTATTTGTGCTGTCAACGCTGTAAAGAGGCTACTTCGCCCAAAGGAGATCATCAAATAGTGCGCTTACTTTCCTTGGATTAGCAATCCCCTGATTGCAAACCAAGTAAATCTCTTGTGTCTACTCTTTTTAATTAGTCTCTATTTTTTATCTATTACAAGTGTCTGTTAATTAGTCAATATATCCAAGAAAGGTTTTATTTTTATTTCAGGGCAATTCACCCCTCCCCTCTTGCCGGCCTCCAAAGGGACCAACAAGTGGTATCAGTGCAAGGCGCTTCAGGAGGACTAACCGTCGATCGAAGCAACAAGATGGTCGGACCAAGCATCGTTCCACCAAAATTTGAGGGAAACTTCGCAGACTGGAAGCGTCGTATGGAGGTATTCATAAAAACTGATTTTGAAATTCGGTCTATTATAAAGTATGGTTTTTTAGCTCCGACGAATCAAGATAGAGAAGAAAAAGAAGAGAGCCTTTGGACAAAGAAGGAGCAGAATGAGTCTGTAGCAAACAGCTGTGTGGAATATCACCTGCTGAGCGTATTACCGCCTCAAGAGGTCAACCGCATAGGAAGCTATTCATCTGCTAAAAAACTCTGGGAGAAGTTCCTGGAACTCCACGAAGGCACGTCCGAAGCGAAGCTCGCTAGAAGAGACAACCTCTGGAACAAGCTGATGAACATCCGTCTGGAAAAAGGTGAGAAGGTAGCCAATCTACATGCAAAGGTAAAGGAATTAATTATTGGTCTCGAGAACCTCGGTGAAACGGTAACCAACCGAGACACCATACGCTACGCACTCAACGCGTTTCCCAGAACTCCAGAATGGACATCAATCGTCGACGCCTACTATATTTCAAAAGACCTGGAGGTAAGTACTTTAGAAAAATTATTCTCTACTCTTGAATTGTATGAAACCAAGTGTGTAGGGACAACAAAGGAATCAAGCCAGATGATCGCACTAAACGCAACCAAAAGGGATGAACATGAGTCAGACTCAGAAGAGGACCAGGAAGCATACATGGTAAGAAACTTTAAAAAGTTTTTTAGATCTAATAAATTCAAAGAAATGCAGAATAAAAAGAATCCAAGAAATAGAAGAAGGATGCATTGCTACCAGTGTCAAAAGGAAGGACACCTAAAAGAGGATTGCCCAGAACTAAAGAAGGACAAAGGCAAGATTCCCAAGAAGCACAAGAACCTAAAAGCTACTTGGGACGACACTTCATCATCTGAGTCCGAGATTCAAGAATATGTCGGGCTGGCGCTGATGGCAAGCTATGAAGTATAAAGTACATCAGAACCCAGCATCGATGAAGGGGGAGCGACCTCAGATGAAAGCAGTGAAGCAGGGGGAGATTCAGACTTCAAGTCTGATATGGTAAGTGAGGTATGCCTTTTACCCCCTGATCAGCTTTACTTTGGTATTAAGGCTATGACAAAATCCATGTATAAATTAGAAAATAAAAATGCTGAATTAAAAAATGAAAACTTAGAAATAAAAAGAACTTTAGCAGAATCTTGTCTAATAGAGGACTTTGATAAATTGAAACTTGAGAATGAAAAACTAAAGGAAGAAATAGAAAGATTGAAAAAGTCTAGTGGTTCAAATATTTCTACTTTTTGAAATTATAGAGGTTTAAATTGGTATTATAGATTTCATCAAAGAAAAATTAGAAAAATATCAAAAATCTATGTACCTAGGAAATACTTAGTTAATCCTGTAGGTAGGAACCTCTATTGGGTTCCGAAAACATATTTAACTTGAATTTAAAACTTAGCATTTTCAGCGAGAAAGTTAAACAGATAGTTTCTTTATGAGGCTTTGTCTAAGGAAGTGGTTGTTGCTCCAATAACCAAGAAGGCCTAGTTCCTTGCCACGACCTAGAAGCCAAAATACTAAAATCAAATGTTTAATTAACTTTCTGGAAAAAGTATTAAAGTTAGAGTTAAATAATGCTTTAAATTTTTTAAACATTTGTTTTGAAAATTTTGTTTAACTTAGAAAATATTTTTGTTGCAAATAATGCTTTAAATGAGTTATTCAATTTTTTTTTAAAAAAAATTATTTTTTATATCTTGAAAAACTTAGAATTTTTTTTTAAGTTAGAAATTCTTTTACATTTTTTTTAAAAGTTTTTTTTAGTATCAATTCTATTGCACATTTGTAACTTAGAAAATTAAAGTTCAAAATTTTCTCACTTAGAAATCCTTTTTCCCTTAAAATTTTGTTTGAAAACTTCGATTTTTGTTAAAGAAAGTGTTTAAAATTTTCCTTAGAATTTTTTATAAAGGTAAAACTTACCTTAGACATGTTAAGTCTAGGGGGAGGTATATATTTTAAATATTGAAAAATCTTTGGACTTATTTGCATATTAACTATTTTTATTGCATATGTTTACCCTAACTTAACTTGGGTTGCTCACATCAAAAAGGGGGAGATTGTTGGAATTCCAAGGTGTTTTGATGTGATCAAACAAGTTAAGTTAGGTCCTATTTTGTCTAACCCATGTGTCTAAGTGTACAGGAGCTTAGGAACACAGGAAGTCGAGTGGAAGACGCGGCTAATGAGAAGGACGTCACGGGGAGAGAGCCGACGGGCTCGGTGTGTCCGAGGGACGAGGTGACCGCAGAAGAGTACACCGGTGGACGAGAAGAACGTACACGGCGTTCGAGGGATGAGAAACTGGGAAGGAAGGCTGCTCGAGGAGAAGGCCGGAACCTGGGTTCGGGTGAGCCCTATTCCGGATGGCCAAGATCACCCAAGCTAGCGGAGCCGGAACACAAAACCCGGACCGAGACGAGTTGAAACAGAGCAGTGGAATCGGACCACAAAAAGTCAACCTTGTTGACTTAAGTGGTCCGGGTGCCCGGAATCATTTCGGGCGCCCTGGGCACCTTTTTGAGCGTCCAGGCGCCCGGAACCCAAAACTCATCCACGATGATGTGGATGTTGAATGAAAGTTGGGGGATAAAGTTTTATCCCCCCCAGGCCGCCGGGAACCCTTCGGGGCACCCCGGACAGTGCTATAAATATAGCACTGATCTGCACAGATTATTCAACTCACTTGTAATCAGTTTTCTCTGTGCTTTCATTTCTATTTTTTTTATTTGTGCTGTCAACGCTGTAAAGAGGCTACTCCACCCGAAGGAGATCATCAGATATGTTGGAGTGTATACTTAAAAGTTTAGCTTTTGTACACATTTATTTTGAAATAAAGAATCACATTGGTCAAATGTTTACATTTATTTGTTAAATGTAATTGTTCAATTAATTTATATAGTAGATAACATGGAGTGTAGAGTCACACTTAGAAGATCATGTTGTTGGTTCTCTATAAATTATAAACAGTTGCTCACGACTAAGATGGAAAGGAACAAACCATCAGAATAGACGTAGTGTAATTAAGTATTAGTTTATCTTGACTAATAAATTACACTGATACACTTTAAGTGTATTGAGTAGGATCATTTAGGTAAGTTCTTTTTGTACTGACTTAGTAAAAGAACTAGACCTTAGTTATTATGGAAGTGTGTGCTCTTAATCCTAATATAATAACAAGCATGTATATTTAATATCTATTTCTTTGACTTATCAAAGGGTGAGGTTTAGCTCGATAAATCAATATGCCCGATAAGTTAGGAAATAATAATACTTATAGTGTGTGTTGTTGATTATAGAAGGAATCTGTGTCCTAGTTATCTAGGTTGAGAATGTCCCCAAGAGGAGCTCATAAGGATTGCCATGTTAAACCCTGCAGGTGGACCTAGTCCAACATGACAATAAAGTTGAGTGGTACTACTCTTGAAGCTAGATATTAATTAAATGAGTTGTTAGTAACTCACTTAATTAGTGGGCATTCGTAATCTTAAATACAGGGGTACTAACACACTCATGATAAGAAGGAGCCCATAATGTAATTTGGGATTGGTGCTGTAGTGTGGTAATAACTCTCTAGTGGTATGAGTTATTATCGATGAACTTGAGTTGTGTGTTCGGGGAGAGCACGGGATACTCGAGCTCATCGGAAGGCCAAAACCAATTCCTCCTCTAGATCCCTGTTGTAACCTCAATAAAGCCTCAAGTTCATCCAAAGAAAAGTCTATCTTGGTGTCCAAGAAGGGGCCGGTTCATTGCTTGGTGACCAAGCAATGGCCGACCACATATTCTCTAGAAGTGGCCGGCCCTTGCCTTGGGCAAGGGGGCCGGCCGCAATATTTAAATTAGGAAAATTGTTTTTCAATTTTAAAATTTTCTCAGATATTTACAATTTGTAAAAAGAGAGATTTTAAAAATTTATAAAATTTTCCTAATTTAAATTAGGTCACAAGGTTTTAAAAGAGAGTTGTAAAATTTATAAAACTTTCTTTTAAAAAGAAATATTATTAGAGATGTTTAAAATTTTAAAACTTTCCTTTTAATATCCACATTAGAAAAAAAAAGAGTTTGTAAAATTTTATTAGAAGTTTTCTTCTTTTAAAATTTTATATAAAATTTTTTTTCTTTCTTTCCCTTTTAATAAGTGGCCGGCCACCTTGCTTGGTGCCCAAGCAAGGGGCCGGTCAAATAATTAAACATCAAAAAATAGTTGTTTAATTAATAAATCAATCTAGGATTGATTATTTAAAAGGAAAGAAAAAGAAAAAATTAAAAGGAAATAGGAATGAGTCTAATTTTTAATAAAACTCTTTCCATAATTTTCCGTTGGGAAACTAATATAAAAAGGGGGGAAGGGGATGCCTTGAAAAGAACAATTGATATTGTGTTGTTGGAGACCATCAAGTGGCCGGCCCCTCTCCCTCTCTTCCCTTTGCTCTCTTTTGCTCCTTTGTGGTGGTGGTGGCCGAATTCTAGAGAAGGAGGAGAAGCTTTCCAAGTGGTGTTCATCTTGGAGGATCGTCGCCCACACGACGTCTAAGAGGAGGCGAGGGATACGGCAGAAGATGGCGAGGTTTTTAGCATACAAGGAAGAGGTATAACTAGTATTTAATTTCCGCATCATACTAGTTAATTTTTCTTTGTATAAATATCAAATACAAGAGGCATCCGATTCTTGTTTTTCGAATTTAATTTCGATATTGTGTTCTTTTTCTTTTTTTCCTTGTGATTTGATTGTTCCTTTTGGTTAACCTAGAGTTATATAAGGAAATTAAATATTAACTTTCCTTAAAAGGCTTTGTCTAGTCGGTGGTGGTTGCTCCCATATCCAAGAAGGCCAAGTGCCTCGCCATGCAGTACTGGAAGCCAATTTTGGAAACTAATATTTAATTGAATTTATAACCTAGGTGATTTGGATCAAACGTGTTAAGTTCCGCAGGAGATCCAAATCTAAACCTAAAAGAACATATAAGTTAAATTTGGAATCAAACGTGTTAAGTTCCGCAGGAGATACAAGTTTAACTTAAAAGAACACATGATAGCTAGGAAAGGTTCAGATCACGTACAAAATTTTTGTACAGTGGAGTCATTGGGTTTTCCGAGTAGCAACCAACAATTGGTATCAGAGCTAGGGTTTTGCCTCTGTTTATTTGGTATTAGTTTAATTATGCACATGTCATACATAATTTAGGCAGGTTAATAGTAGGATGTGCTAACTTTGTGGATGCAGGATCCAACTATTATGGCTTATAGTTATTATGTGTGTGATTGGACCCTTGGACATGTCAAGGGCATTTATTATCTGTGCATGATTGTATTATAAAATACAGCAGGAGCTGTATTTAGTTTTATTAGGATTTTATTTTTTGATCTAGATACGTGTACATTCTTTTTATGGAATATAGGATCGATGGATGTAAATTTTATTTTATGTTCGATCTAGTTTACATGTACATTCCTTCGAGGAATATAGGATCAAAAAATGTAAAATTCTATTTATGTCGCGGATCGAATCTTGCAAGGCGTGGAACCTTTTGAGGATCAGAGTGGCACAGCGGAACAAGGAGCAAGATGGATGCGACAACTAGACCCGGTGGCGGTGGCCAAAGATGGCAGCAGCTAGGGATGACAACACATGGAGGACAACAATAGATAAAAGCCATAATAGTTGAAAATTAGTTTTTCTATTTATTGCTTTTATATTGTGCTGTGTGTGAATGTTAGTGTACATGTTTTGTAGGCTAGCATCATCAAAATTCCTCACTTTAAATAACTAAGTGGGAGAGAGATTTATTTTAGTGAATTCCACGGTCTCCATTACTGGTTTGTAAGTGATGCAAACAAACTTGCGTGTTGGCTCTGAGTGCCTTCCTCCATATCGGATGAGTTTGTTTGCGGATCACTAGATCAAACTTCCATTTCGGATGACTATAGGAAGTTAATTAAGAGCGTGTGATCTTCCCCATCGGAAGAGGCACAATCTTATTAATGGACTTAGTGTCAAGTAATGGTATACACTTAGGCACGTCTAATAGTATCCTCCCCATCGGAGTCACTGCTATTATTTGTGTGACCGAAGGAAACCAACTATTAATTTTATTTGTCAAAAAGTTAGGTTGACAAGATAATAAAATTAATGGGATATACCCTCCTTTTACAAATGTTGAATTTGTATACGTCCACACTATCGTGGCATACAAAATTCACGGTGTTTTAAGGTGTTGGTTAATTTAAAATAGTATTGTTTGAGGAATCAATATTATTCTAAATTTAGAGTTCTGACCAAAATTTATTTTGTGATTCTTAGGATGACTTTCAACCCACTTGCCATTATTCTAAAAGAAAATAGACTTACTGGTCCCAACTATATAGATTGGAAAAGAAACCTGGACATTGTTTTAACTGCTGAGGGCTATAAGTTTGTACTATCAGAGGAATGCCCAGAAACACCTAGCAATGATTCTACCCCAGAGGAGATTCAGCATCATAATAAATGGGTAAAAGATGATGAGATGGCGCGGTGTTACATCTTGGCCTCGATGTCAAATGTATTGCAACATCAGCATCAGGACTTACCAACAGCCTATGATATAATGAACAATCTCAAGGAACTCATTAGACATCAGAATCAGGCTGCTAGGCAAGAGGCAATGAGAAAACTGATGACAGTCACCATGACTGAGGGGACTCCCGTGAGGGATCATATTCTCAAGATGATGGCTTACTTAAACGAAATACAAGTTCTTGGAGGGGAAATTGATGGGGAAACCCAGGTCGATATCATCCTCCAAACGCTGCCCAGAAGTTTTGAGCATTTTCGCCTAAACTATAATATGAATAAAAGGATGTATTCATTGGCGGAACTTCTGACAGAACTTCAGGCAGCCGAAGGGTTGTTTCGTCAACATTCTCAAATTCACTATGCTGAAAATGGTTCTACTTCTAAACCGAAAGGCAAGATGAAGAAGAAACAAAATGGCTCAGCAAAGAAGGTGAATAAACCTCAAGGTGCAGGACAAAAAGCTGGAATAAAGAAGCTGAAGGGCAAGTGCTTTATTTGCAAGCAGGCTGGACATTGGAAGGCGGACTGTTCTCGTAGGAAACAGAACAATAAAGGTATATCTCATTCTCTAGTAGTTGAAACATGTTTAGCGGTGTTATCTACCAGCACCTGGTGTGTAGACAAGGGAGCCACTGATCATGTCTGCAATTCTTTGTAGGGGTTCCAGGAAACCCGGCGACTATTTAATAGAGAGATAACTGTCTACATGGGCAATGCTACTAAGGTGGCGGCTGTTGCAGTGGGAGACGTCTACTTATCATCTGATAGAAATAGGAAATTGGTTTTAAGGAATTGTCTTTATGTACCCAGTTTTAGAAAGAATTTAATTTCAGTTTCTAAACCGTATTTGGATGGATATTCAGTTTCCTTTAGTAACAATGTGGTTATAAAGAGAAATAAAGTGATTATCTGTTCTGGTGCATTGGTTGGCAATTTATATACTTTAAATCCAATTTCTCCCACAAAGCAAAATATGGAAATTAATAACACATTTTCTAACTCTAATAAGAGAAAAGAACCTTCAGAAATGAACCAAACACATCTTTGGCATCTAAGGCTTGGTCATATTAACTTAAGTAGGATTCAAAGGCTTGTAGCTGATGGACTCTTGGGTCCATTAGAGTTGGAAAACATTCCAACGTGTGAATCCTGCTTGGAAGGTAAGATGACCAAGAGACCTTTTAAGGCCAAGGGGTATAGAGCCAAAGAAGCGTTAGAATTGGTTCATTCTGATTTGTGTGGTCCTATGTCTATCCAGGCTAGAGGTGGCTTTGAATATTTTGTCTCTTTTATAGACGATTATTCAAGATATGGATACATTTATCTAATGTGCCGCAAGTCTGAGTGCTTTGATAAGTTCAAAGAGTACAAGGCTGATGTGGAGAAACGTCTAGGTAAAAGTATCAAGACACGACGGTTTGATCGTGGTGGCGAATACCTCTTAGGAGAGTTTAGGAATTACTTATCAGAGGCCGGGATTCAATCCCAATTGTCCGCACATGGTACACCCCAACATAATGGTGTGGTAGAACGAAGGAATATGACTCTTATGGAGATGATTAGATCGATGATGAGTTATTCAGAATTACCAAATTCGTTTTGGGGATACGCTCTGGAAACAGCAGTGCACATTATGAACTTAGTACCTTCTAAATCAGTATCTTCTACTCCCACAGAATTATGGAATGGGCGGAAGCCCAGTCTAAGACATATTCGGATTTGGGATAGTCCAGCACATGTGCTGAAACAAGATGCTGATAAGTTAGAATCTCGTATAGAAGTTCGTATGTTTGTAGGGTATCCCAGAGGAACGAAAGGTGGTTTATTTTATAGTCCTAAGACCAGAAGGTCATTGTTAGCACCAATGTCTAGTTTTTAGAAGAAGACTATATAATGGATCACAAGCCCAGTAGTAAAATTGTTCTAGAAGAACTTAGAGAGAACACGTCTACTTCAGTACCAACAGTACAAGATGAAGTACCACAAGAGACTGCAACACGTGTCACACATGATACACAACCACAGACGGTGCCTCGTCGTAGTGGGAGAGTTGTAAGGTAGCCCGAGAGATTCATGTTTTTGGGTGAGTCTTCGGACTTGATCCCCGGACATATGATGAAGCACTCCAAGATATAGATGCAGTATCTTGGCAAAAGGCAATGAATTTCGAAATAGAATCTATGTATTCTAATAAGGTCTGGGAGCTTGTAGAACCACCTGATGGTGTAAAAGCCATTGGATGCAAGTGGATCTATAAAAGGAAAAGAGGGACAGATGGGAAGGTAGAAACCTTCAAAGCAAGGCTTGTTGCGAAGGCGTACACTCTGAAAGAGGGAATCGATTATGAGGAGACCTTTTCGCCGGTAGCTATGCTTAAGTCTATCCGGATACTCTTATCCATTGTCGGTCATATGGATTATGAGATTTGGTAAATGGATGTCAAAACAACTTTCCTTAATGGAAGTCTTGAAGCAACCAGAAGGGTTCATTGAAAAGGGCAAAGAGCATCTAGTGTGCAAGCTTAATCGGTCCATTTATGGACTGAAGCAAGCTTCAAGATCTTGGAACATCCGGTTTAATGAAGTAATCCAGTCATATGGATTTATTCAGTGTCCAGATGAGTCTTGTGTATACAAGAAGTGTAACGGAAACATGGTGGTATTTCTTGTACTATACATAGATGATATTTTGTTAATTGGCAACAATGTCAAGGTATTATCGGACGTAAGGGTATGGTTGTCCAAACAATTTGATATGAAGGACTTAGGAGAATGTGCACATCCTTGGGATCAAAGTTATAAGGGATCACAAGAAAAGAATGTTGTGCCTATCCCAAGCTTTATATATAGATACAATCCTTGCTCGTTTTAGCATGCAAAACTCCAAGAAAGGTTTCTTACCTTTTAGGCATGGAGTAGCCTTATCTAAAGAGATGTCTCCAAAAACATCAAAGGAGATTGAGGACATGAAGGCAGTTCCTTATGCTTCGGCTGTAGGAAGCCTTATGTATACAACGTTGTGTACGAGACCTTATATCTGTTTTACCGTGGGCATGGTTAGCAGATACCAAAGTAACCCTGGACAAGGACATTGGACTGCAGTAAAGCATATATTAAAGTACCTGAGAAGGACTAGAAATTATATGCTAGTTTATCAAGCAGACGATTTACTCCCTGTGAGTTACATGGATTCAAACTTCCAATCATATAGGGACAACAGTAAGTCTACATCAGGCTATGTGTTACTTTAGGAGGTGGAGCCATTGCATGGAGGAGTGTTAAGCAGAAATGCGTCTCAGACTCAACCATGGAAGCTGAGTATGTGGCAGCCTCTGAGGCAGCCAAAGAAGTTGTATGGCTCAGAAACTTTCTAATGGACTTAGATGTGATTCCTGGTTTGCCCAAGATCATCATAATTTATTGTGATAATAGTGGAGCAGTTGCAAACTCGAAGGAACCACGAGCCCATAAGGCAAGTAAACATATAGAGCGCAAGTACCACCTGATACGAGACATCGTTAAGCGAGGAGAAGTTGTCGTCGCCAAGATAGCATCAGCAGATAACCTGGCAGATTCTTTCACTAAGGTCCTTCCGGCAAAAGCTTTTGATCGGCATGTGGAAGGGATGAGAATCAGATGTATGGCAACAGATATGGCAGCTTAGACTTTTAGTATAAGTGGGAGATTGTTGGAGTGTATACTTAAAAGTTTAGCTTTTGTACACATTTATTTTGAAATAAAGAATCACATTGGTCAAATGTTTACATTTATTTGTTAAATGTAATTGTTCAATTAATTTATATAGTAGATAACATGGAGTGTGGAGTCACACTTAGAAGATCATGTTGTCGGTTCTCTATAAATTATAAACAGTTGCTCACGACTAAGATGGAAAGGAACAAACCTTCAGAATAGACGTAGTTGTTGGGATCGTTCGTACTCGGCTAGAGAGGGGGGTGTGAATAGCCGACCCCAATCTTTCGCATTTCTTCCTATGATTAGGTTAGTGCAGCGGAAATACAACGTAGAAAGAAAACAGGAGAAGAAAGACAAACCATATAACGAGGTTCGGAGATGAACTCCTACTCCTCGGCGTGTCCGTAAGGTGGACGAAACCTACCAATCCGTCGGTGGTTGAGTCCCCGGAAACCCGGCTAATAGATACTCCTTGTGGGTGGAGAAACCTCGCCACAATAACTCGCAACAGCAAGATAGAATACAAGGAATACAAGAAGTAAATACAATGAATGTAACAATACAAGCTTGCCTTCTTGTCGTCGACTGAAGTCCTGGAAGCAACAACTAGCAGCTCAGCCGAAAGAAGCTCACGCGGGCTTCGGAAGTGAGCTCAACAAAGCTCAGTCGAAGCTGAAACTTCAGTAGTAAGGAGGAAAAGAAAGAGTGTTCTGCACTGAAGATGCCCTTGTCTCCTTATACCGCGAAGAAGAAACAATGAAGAAACTAGCCGTTGCGTCGCAGCTAGAACCCCGACGATCGTGGACCGATCGGGGAAGAAGCTCGGTCTGATCGGTCCACGGCCGATCGAGGAACCTTCGATCGGTCCGTGACCGATCGCTTCTCTTCTCGCTAGTTTGCCATCGATCTCCCGATCGGTCTCGCACCGATCGATAACCATCGCAGCATATCGATCGGTCACTGATCGGTCACCAGACCGATCAGATGAGCCATGTATCATTGGATCGGTCTGCAGCCCGATCCAAACTTCTCAGCCCTAAACCTAAGGCTTCCACCCCAATATCCGGTCAACCTTGACCTGTTGGTACATCATGCCTAGCATCCGGTCACTCCCTTGACCTGCTAGCACTCCCCGCTAAGTGTCCGGTCAATCCCTTTGACCCACTTAGACTTTTCCACACAAGATGTCCGATCATCCCTGATCCATCTGGATTTTCCTCTTCGTGCCAAGTATCCGATCACTCCCTTGACCTACTTGGACTTTCCAACACCAGAAGTCCGATCATCCCTAATCCATCTGGATTTTCCCTTGCCTGGGTTCACTCACCAGGACTTTCACCTAGCTTCACTCACTAGGGTTTCCACACTGCCTAACATCCCAGTTAGGACTTTCTCACTGCCTGGCTTCACTCACCAGGACTTTCCAACTGCCTAACATCCCAGTTAGGACTTTCCCACTGCCTGGCTTCACTCACCAGGACTTTCCAACTGCCTAACATCCCAGTTAGGACTTTTTCACTGCCTGGCTTCACTCACCAGGACTTTCCAACTGCCTAACATCCCAGTTAGGACTTTCTCATGCCAAGCTTCCTGCTTGGACTTCTCCGTGCCAAGTCTCCATACTTGGACTTCTCCAGTGCTCTCGTGCCAAGCTCCCTGCTTGGACTTTTCCCGAATCAGGTCAACCAGGTCAACCTTGACCTACGGTTGCACCAACAATTTCCCAAACATCTATTCTTGTCAAACATCAAGAATAGAATTCTCTTCTCGACAAACACCAACATACAACTCAACTAGGTCAATCTTGACCTAAGGTTGCATCAACAATCTTCCCAAGTCAAACAACAAAATACAACTCGAGTCAAGTCAACTCGAGTCGGGTCAACGAGGTCAACCTTGACCTAAGGTTGCACCAACAGTAGTGTAATTAAGTATTAGTTTATCTTGACTAATAAATTACACTGATACACTTTAAGTGTATTGAGTAGGATCATTTAGGTAAGTTCTTTTTGTACTGACTTAGTAAAAGAACTAGACCTTAGTTATTATGGAAGTGTGTGCTCTTAATCCTAATATAATAACAAGCATGTATATTTAATATCTATTTCTTTGACTTATCAAAGGGTGAGGTTTAGCTCGATAAATCAATATGCCCGATAAGTTGGGAAATGATATTACTTATAGTGTGTGTTGTTGATTATAGAAGGAATCTGTGTCCTAGTTATCTAGGTTGAGAATGTCCCCAAGAGGAGCTCATAAGGATTGCCATGTTAAACCCTGCAGGTGGACCTAGTCCAACATGACAATAAAGTTTAGTGGTACTACTCTTGGAGCTAGATATTAATTAAATGAGTTGTCAGTAACTCACTTAATTAGTGGACATTCGTAATCTTAAACACAGGGAGACTAACACACTCATGATAAGAAGGAGCCCATAATGTAATTTGGGATTGGTATGGTAGTGCGGTAATAACTCTCTAGTGGAATGTGTTATTATCGATGAACTTGAGTTGTGTGTTCGGGGCGAGCACGGGATACTCGAGCTCATCGGAAGGCCAAAACCAATTTCTCCTCTAGATCCCTGTTGTAGCCTCAATAAAGCCTCAAGTCCATCCAAAGAAAAGCCAATCTTGGTGTCCAAGAAGGGGCCGGTTCATTGCTTGGTGACCAAGCAATGGCCGGCCACATATTCTCTAGAAGTGGTCGGCCCTTGCCTTGGGCAAGGGGGCCAGCCGCAATATTTAAATTAGGAAGGTTATTTTTGAATTTTAAAATTTTCTCAGATATTTACAATTTGGAAAAAGAGAGATTTTAAAAATTTATAAAATTTTCCTAATTTAAATTAGGCCACAAGGTTTTAAAAGAGAGTTGTAAAATTTATAAAACTTTCTTTTAAAAATAAATATTATTAGAGATGTTTTAAATTTTAAAACTTGGTTTTAAATTTTAAAACTTTCCTTTTAATATCCACATTAGAAAAAATGAGAGTTTGTAAAATTTTAATAGAAGTTTTCTTTTTTTAAAATTTTATATAAAATTTTTTTTCTTTCTTTCCCTTTTAAAAAGTGGTCGGTCACCTTGCTTGGTGCCCAAGCATGGGGCCGGTCAAATAATTAAACATCAACAAATAGTTATTTAATTAATAAATCAATCTAGGATTGATTAATTAAAAGGAAAGAAAAAGAAAAAATTAAAAGGAAATAGGAATTAGTCTAATTTTTTATAAAACTCTTTCCATAATTTTCCGTTGGGAAACTAATATAAAAAGGGGGGAAGGGGAGGCCTTGAAAAGAACAATTGATATTGTGTTGTTGGAGACCATCAAGTGGCCGGCCCCTCTCCCTCTCTTCCCTTTGCTCTCTTTTGCTCCTTTGTGGTGGTGGTGGCCGAATTCTAGAGAAGGAGGAGAAGCTTTCCGGGTGGTGTTCGTCTTGGAGGATCGTCGCCCACACGACGTCCAAGAGAAGGCGAGGGATACGGCAGAAGATGGCAAGGTTTTTAGCATACAAGGAAGAGGTATAACTAGTATTTAATTTCCGCATCATACTAGTTAATTTTTCTTTGTATAAATACCAAATACAAGAGGTATTCGATTCTTGTTTTTCGAATTTAATTTCGATGTTGTATTCTTTTTCTTTTTTTCCTTGTGATTTGATTGTTCCTTTTGGTTAACCTAGAGTTATATAAGGAAATTAAATATTAACTTTCCTTAAAAGGCTTTGTCTAGTCGGTGGTGGTTGCTCCCATATCCAAGAAGGCCAAGTGCCTCGCCATGCAGTACTGGAAGCCAATTTTGGAAACTAATATTTAATTGAATTTATAACCTAGGTGTTTGGATCAAACGTGTTAGGTTCCGCAGGAGATCCAAATCTAAACCTAAAAGAACATATAAGTTAAACTTGGAATCAAACGTGTTAAGTTCCGCAGGAGATACAAGTTTAACTTAAAAGAACACATGATAGCTAGGAAAGGTTCAGATCACGTACAAAATTTTTGTACAGTGGAGCCATTGGGTTTTCCGAGTAGCAACCAACAATTGGTATCAGAGCTAGGGTTTTGCCTCTGTGTATTTGGTATTAGTTTAATTATGCACATGTCATACATAATTTAGGCAGGTTAATAGTAGGATGTGCTAACTTTGTGGATGCAGGATCCAACTATTATGGCTTATAGTTATTATGTGTGTGATTGGACCCTTGGACATGTCAAGGGCATTTATTATCTGTGCATGATTGTATTATAAAATACAACAGGAGCTGTATTTAGTTTTATTAGGATTTTATTTTTTGATCTAGATACATGTACATTCTTTTTATGGAATATAGGATCGATGGATGTAAATTTTATTTTATGTTCGATCTAATTTACATGTACATTCCTTCGAGGAATATAGGATCGAAAAATGTAAAATTCTATTTATGTCGCGGATCGAATCTTGCAAGGCGTGGAACCTTTTGAGGATCAGAGTGGCACAGCGGAACAAGGAGCAAGATGGATGCGACAACTAGACCCGGTGGCAGTGGCCAAAGATGGCAGCAGCTAGGGATGACAACACATGGAGGACAACAATAGATAAAAGTCATAATAGTTGAAAATTAGTTTTTCTATTTATTTCTTTTATATTGTGCTGTGTGTGAATGTTAGTGTACATGTTTAGTAGGCTAGCATCATCAAAATTCCTCACTTTAAATAACTAAGTGGGAGAGGGATTTATTTTAGTGAATTCCACGGTCTCCATTACTGGTTTGTAAGTGATGCAAACAAACTTGCGTGTTGGCTCTGAGTGCCTTCCTCCATATCGGATGAGTTTGTTTGCGGATCACTAGATCAAACTTCCATTTCGGATGACTATAGGAAGTTAATTAAGAGCGTGTGATCTTCCCCATCGGAAGAGGCACAATCTTATTAATGGACTTAGTGTCAAGTAATGATATACACTTAGGCACGTCTAATAGTATCCTCCCCATCGGAGTCACTGCTATTATTTGTGTGACCGAAGGAAACCAACTATTAATTTTATTTGTCAAAAGGTTAGGTTGACAAGATAATAAAATTAATGGGATATACCCTCCTTTTACAAATGTTGAATTTGTATACGTCCACACTATCGTGGCATACAAAATTCACGGTGTTTTAAGGTGTTGGTTAATTTAAAATAGTATTGTTTGAGGAATCAATATTATTCTAAATTTAGCGTTCTGACCAAAATTTATTTTGTGATTCTTAGGATGACTTTCAACCCACTGGCCATTATTCTAAAAGAAAATAGACTTACTGGTCCCAACTATATAGATTGGAAAAGAAACCTGGACATTTTTTTAACTGCTGAGGGCTATAAGTTTGTACTATCAGAGGAATGCCCAGAAACACCTAGCAATGATTCTACCCCAGAGGAGATTCAGCATCATAGTAAATGGGTAAAAGATGATGAGATGGCGCGGTGTTACATCTTGGCTTCGATGTCAAATGTATTGCAACATCAGCATCAGGACTTACCAACAGCCTATGATATAATGAACAATCTCAAGGAACTCTTTGGACATCAGAATCAGGCTGCTAGGCAAGAGGCAATGAGAAAACTAATGACAGCCACCATGACTGAGGGGACTCCCGTGAGGGATCATATTCTCAAGATGATGGCTTACTTAAACGAAATACAAGTTCTTGGAGGGGAAATTGATGGGGAAACCCAGGTCGATATCATCCTCCAAACGCTGCCCAGAAGTTTTGAGCATTTTCGCATGAACTATAATATGAATAAAAGGATGTATTCATTGGCGGAACTTCTGACAGAACTTCAGGCAGCCGAAGGGTTGTTTCGTCAACATTCTCAAATTCACTATGCTGAAAATGGTTCTACTTCTAAACCGAAAGGCAAGATGAAGAAGAAACAAAATGGCTCTGCAAAGAAGGTGAATAAACCTCAAGGTGCAGGACAAAAAGCTGGAATAAAGAAGCTGAAGGGCAAGTGCTTTATTTGCAAGCAGAGTGGACATTGGATGGCGGACTGTTCTCGTAGGAAACAGAACAATAAAGGTATATCTCATACTCTAGTAGTTGAAACATGTTTAGCGGTGTTATCTACCAGCACCTGGTGTGTAGATACGGGAGCCACTGATCATGTCTGCAATTCTTTGCAGGGGTTCCAGGAAACCCGACGACTATTTGATAGAGAGATAACTGTCTACATGGGCAATGCTACTAAGGTGGCGGCTGTTGTAGTGGGAGACGTCTACTTATCATCTGATAGAAATAGGAAATTGGTTTTAAGGAATTGTCTTTATGTACCCAGTTTTAGAAAGAATTTAATTTCAGTTTCTAAATCGTATTTGGATGGATATTCAGTTTCCTTTAGTAACAATGTGGTTATAAAGAGAAATAAAGTGATTATCTATTCTGGTGCATTGGTTGGCAATTTATATACTTTAAATCCAATTTCTCCCACAAAGCAAAATATGGAAATTAATAACACATCTTCTAACTCTAATAAGAGAAAAGAACCTTCAGAAATGAACCAAACACATCTTTGGCATCTAAGTCTTGGTTATATTAACTTAAGTAGGATTCAAAGGCTTGTAGTTGATGGACTCTTGGGTCCATTAGAGTTGGAAAACTTTCCAACGTGTGAATCCTGCTTGGAAGGTAAGATGACCAAGAGACCTTTTAAGGCCAAGGGGTATAGAGCCAAAGAAGCGTTAGAATTGGTTCATTCTGATTTGTGTGGTCCTATGTCTATCCAGGCTAGAGGTGGCTTTGAATATTTTGTCTCTTTTATAGACGATTATTCAAGATATGGATACATTTACCTAATGTGCCGCAAGTCTGAGTGCTTTGATAAGTTCAAAGAGTACAAGGCTGATGTGGAGAAACGTCTAGGTAAAGTATCAAGACACGACAGTTTGATCGTGGTGGCGAATACCTCTTAGGAGAGTTTAGGAATTACTTATCAGAGGCCGGGATTCAATCCCAATTGTCCGCACCTGGTACACCTCAACATAATGGTGTGGTAGAACGAAGGAATATGACTCTTATGGAGATGATTAGATCGATGATGAGTTATTCAGAATTACCAAATTCGTTTTGGGGATACGCTCTGGAAACAGCAGTGCACATTCTGAACTTAGTACCTTCTAAATTAGTATCTTCTACTCCCACAGAATTATGGAATGGGTGGAAGCCCAGTCTAAGACATATTCGGATTTGGGGTAGTCCAGCACATGTGCTGAAACAAGATGCTGATAAGTTAGAATCTCGTATAGAAGTTCGTATGTTTGTAGGGTATCCCAGAGGAACGAAAGGTGGTTTATTTTATAGTCCTAAGACCAGAAGGTCATTGTTAGCACCAATAAATAATGGATCACAAGCCCAGTAGTAAAATTGTTCTAGAAGAACTTAAAGAGGACATGTCTACTTCAGTATCAACAGTACAAGATGAAGTACCACAAGAGACTGCAACACATGTCACACATGATACACAACCACAGACGGTGCCTCGTCGTAGTGGGAGGGTTGTAAGGCAGCCCGAGAGATTCATGTTTTTGGGTGAGTCTTCAGACTTGATCCCAGGCAAATATGAACTAGATCCCCGGACATATGATGAAGCACTCTAAGATATAGATGCAGTATCTTGGCAAAAGGCAATGAATTTCGAAATAGAATCTATGTATTCTAATAAGGTCTGGGAGCTTGTAGAACCACCTGATGGTGTAAAAGCCATTGGATGCAAGTGGATCTATAAAAGGAAAAGAGGGACAGATGGGAAGGTAGAAACCTTCAAAGCAAGGCTTGTTGCGAAGGCGTACACTCTGAAAGAGGGAATCGATTATGAGGAGACCTTTTCGCCGGTAGCTATGCTTAAGTCTATCCGGATACTCTTATCCATTGTCGGTCATATGGATTATGAGATTTGGTAAATGGATGTCAAGACAGCTTTCCTTAATGGAAGTCTTGAAGCAACCAGAAGGGTTCATTGAAAAGGGCAAAGAGCATCTAGTGTGCAAGCTTAATCGGTCCATTTATGGACTGAAGCAAGCTTCAAGATCTTGGAACATCCGGTTTAATGAAGTAATCCAGTCATATGGATTTATTCAGTGTCTGGATGAGTCTTGTGTATACAAGAAGTGTAACGAAAACATGGTGGTATTTCTTGTACTATACGTAGATGATATTTTGTTATTTGGCAACAATGTCAAGGTATTATCGGACGTAAGGGTATGGTTGTCCAAACAATTTGATATGAAGGACTTAGGAGAATGTGCACACATCCTTGGGATCAAAGTTATAAGGGATCACAAGAAAAGAATGTTGTGCCTATCCCAAGCTTTATATAGAGATAATATCCTTGCTCGTTTTAGCATGTAAAACTCCAAGAAAGGTTTCTTACCTTTTAGGCATGGAGTAGCCTTATCTAAAGAGATGTCTCCAAAAACATCAAAGGAGATTGAGGACATGAAGGCAGTTCCTTATGCTTCGGCTGTAGGAAGCCTTATGTATGCAATGTTGTGTACGAGACCTTATATCTGTTTTACCGTGGGCATGGTTAGCAGATATCAAAGTAACCCTGGACAAGGACATTGGACTGCAGTAAAGCATATATTAAAGTACCTGAGAAGGACTAGAAATTATATGCTAGTTTACCAAGCAGACGATTTACTCCCTGTGGGTTACACGGATTCAAACTTCCAATCAGATAGGGACAAGAGTAAGTCTACATCAGGTTATGTGTTTACTTTAGGAGGTGGAGCCATTGCATGGAGGAGTGTTAAGCAGAAATGCGTCTCAGACTCAACCATGGAAGCTGAGTATGTGGCAGCCTCTGAGGCAGCCAAAGAAGTTGTATGGCTCAGAAACTTTCTAATGGACTTAGATGTGATTCCTGGTTTGCCCAAGGTCATCACAATTTATTGTGATAATAGTGGAGCAGTTGCAAACTCGAAGGAACCACGAGCCCATAAGGCAAGTAAACATATAGAGCGCAAGTACCACCTGATACGAGACATCGTTAAGCGATGAGAAGTTGTCGTCGCCAAGATAACATCAGCAGATAACCTGGCAGATCCTTTCACTAAGGCCCTTCCGGCAAAAGCTTTTGATCGGCATGTGGAAGGGATGGGAATCAGATGTATGGCAACAGATATGGCAGCTTAGACTTTTAGTATAAGTGGGAGATTGTTGGAGTGTATACTTAAAAGTTTAGCTTTTATACACATTTATTTTGAAATAAAGAATCACATTGGTCAAATGTTTACATTTATTTGTTAAATGTAATTGTTCAATTAATTTATATAGTAGATAACATGGAGTGTGGAGTCACACTTAGAAGATCATGTTGTCGGTTCTCTATAAATTATAAACAGTTGCTCACGACTAAGATGGAAAGGAACAAACCATCAGAATAGACGTAGTGTAATTAAGTATTAGTTTATCTTGACTAATAAATTACACTGATACACTTTAAGTGTATTGAGTAGGATCATTTAGGTAAGTTCTTTTTGTACTGACTTAGTAAAAGAACTAGACCTTAGTTATTATGGAAGTGTGTGCTCTTAATCCTAATATAATAACAAGCATGTATATTTAATATCTATTTCTTTGACTTATCAAAGGGTGAGGTTTAGCTCGATAAATCAATATGTCCGATAAGTTGGGAAATGATATTACTTATAGTGTATGTTGTTGATTATAGAAGGAATCTGTGTCCTAGTTATCTAGGTTGAGAATGTTCCCAAGAGGAGCTCATAAGGATTGCCATGTTAAACCCTGCAGGTGGACCTAGTCCAACATGACAATAAAGTTGAGTGGTACTACTCTTGGAGCTAGATATTAATTAAATGAGTTGTCAGTAACTCACTTAATTAGTGGACATTCGTAATCTTAAACACAGGGAGACTAACACACTCATGATAAGAAGGAGCCCATAATGTAATTTGGGATTGGTGCGGTAGTGCGGTAATAACCCTCTAGTGGAATGAGTTATTATCGATGAACTTGAGTTGTGTGTTCGGGCGAGCACGGGATACTCGAGCTCATCGGAAGGCCAAAACCAATTTCTCCTCTAGATCCCTGTTGTAGCCTCAATAAAGCCTCAAGTCCATCCAAAGAAAAGTCTATCTTGGTGTCCAAGAAGGGGTCGGTTCATTGCTTGGTGACCAAGCAATGGCCAGCCACATATTCTCTAGAAGTGGCCAGCCCTTGCCTTGGGCAAGGGGGCCAGCCGCAATATTTAAATTAGGAAGGTTATTTTTTAATTTTAAAATTTTCTCAGATATTTACAATTTGTAAAAAGAGAAATTTTAAAAATTTATAAAATTTTCCTAATTTAAATTAGGCCACAAGGTTTTAAAAGAGAGTTGTAAAATTTATAAAACTTTCTTTTAAAAAGAAATATTATTAGAGATGTTTTAAATTTTAAAACTTGGTTTTAAATTTTAAAACTTTCCTTTTAATATCCACATTAGAAAAAATGAGAGTTTGTAAAATTTTAATAGAAGTTTTCTTCTTTTAAAATTTTATATAAAAAGTTTTTTCTTTCTTTTCCTTTTAATAAGTGGTCGGTCACCTTGCTTGGTGCCCAAGCAAGGGGCCGGTCAAATAATTAAACATCAACAAATAGTTATTTAATTAATAAATCAATCTAGGATTGATTAATTAAAAGGAAAGAAAAAGAAAAAATTAAAAGGAAATAGGAATTAGTCTAATTTTTTATAAAACTCTTTCCATAATTTTCCGTTGGGAAACTAATATAAAAAGGGGGGAAGGGGAGGCCTTGAAAAGAACAATTGATATTGTGTTGTTGGAGACCATCAAGTGGTCGGCCCCTCTCCCTCTCTTCCCTTTGCTCTCTTTTGCTCCTTTGTGGTGGTGGTGGCTGAATTCTAGAGAAGGAGGAGAAGCTTTCCGGGTGGTGTTCGTCTTGGAGGATCGTCGCCCACACGACGTCCAAGAGGAGGCGAGGGATACGGCAGAAGATGGCGAGGTTTTTAGCATACAAGGAAGAGGTATAAATAGTATTTACTTTCCGCATCATACTAGTTAATTTTTCTTTGTAAAAATACCAAATACAAGAGGTATTCGATTCTTGTTTTTCGAATTTAATTTCGATGTTGTATTCTTTTTCTTTTTTTCCTTGTGATTTGATTGTTCCTTTTGGTTAACCTAGAGTTATATAAGGAAATTAAATATTAACTTTCCTTAAAAGGCTTTGTCTAGTCGGTGGTGGTTGCTCCCATATCCAAGAAGGCCAAGTGCCTCGCCATGCAGTACTGGAAGCCAATTTTGGAAACTAATATTTAATTGAATTTATAACCTAGGTGATTTGGATCAAACATGTTAAGTTCCGCAGGAGATCCAAATCTAAACCTAAAAGAACATATAAGTTAAACTTGGAATCAAATGTGTTAAGTTCCGCAGGAGATACAAGTTTAACTTAAAAGAACACATGGTAGCTAGGAAAGGTTCAGATCACGTACAAAATTTTTGTACAGTGGACCCATTGGGTTTTCCGAGGAATAGGATGCTCTAGGGCGTATAATTTTCTTTCTCTCTTGAGAACTATTCTCATGTTTCTATACCAGTCTAGGAAATTAGCTCGATTGAGCTTCTTCTTATTAAGGACAGATCGCAGAGATAGTGTCTTCTATGTACTAGACGACATGGTGGTCTACAACAATAAAATGCAGAGAAGTATCATACTCAGATAATTTAATTAGGCCTTTAATTAAATGATTCTCCCACTAAATTCTAAAGCTTGATAGAAGCAAGTCATTCCTAGTTCCATACTCATAAGTAAAGACATTCTAGTAGGACAAGATCCACATTATACCTAATCTTGAGTTAGCTTTAGCTAATCACCCAAGACTTGTATAAATAGGTAGGCAACGTGTACCATTCGAATAAAATCCATATTATATCTTATCTTGAGTTAGCTTTGGCTAATCGCCCAAGATATGTATAACTTAGGTAGACAACGTTCACCAATTACATCCTATGTAACTCTTGTATCCTTAGATGAACAACACTATTTAATTTGTTCATTATTCCCATCTTATGAAATCCATATTATAATTCATCTTGAGTTAGCTTTGGCTAATCGCCCAAGACTAGTATAATATGATTTACATTTTATGGGATATGCCTTTAAGTTCTCAATCCAAATGAGATAACTTAATAAAGTCATACCCAAAGGTCGATAGTCGGACATCACAATTGTCTTGTCGCACTCTACCAAGATAAAATGAGCCACTTTACTTTGGCAACCCTGACTACAGATGATCGAGGTAGTAGTGAGTACCAAACTTTGGTAGGCATATGTAAATGACCTAATTACGATAGCTACACATGCATCACATACATCATGGCATATCATGGCATATATCAACATATACACAAGTTTAAATGTGACATGGTTATGACCCCTATAAACTACGATCTTCTCAAGCCAATGAGAAGAGCGATAAGTCAACTTAGGTCTAAGCAGCTTCTCCAAGCGCTTCCTCGGTTGCCGTGTGTTGTTGTCCTTCCTTCCTTTTCACCCGTCTTCCAGAAGACTAACTCTTTCTAATTTTATACATTACAAAATCTAAAGAAACTCGAGTTACATTCGAGTGTAATCTAATTATAACAAGAATAAAAGGGATGAAGGCACGACACGCAGGCCGTATTATGAATTACAACATTACACACATCCAATCACATTGGGGTTAAAGGGTCATAACCATGCACCATGTCATATATATATTCATAATATTCTTATGACATAAATTTACTATGATTTCAGCAAACAAATTATGAGCCGCAATGCCACGACGGTCCCGCTAACCGGTTAGCGGGCGGGGGTCAAGGGGCAACGCCCCTTGCGGAGGTTTCAAGGGGCAACGCCCCCGAAACAAAATTAATTTTGCATACTCATTTAGGAGTTGCTGCCATGCCCGAGACACTACCCACAATACCAACTATGTTTCGTTCTAAACAAAACATCTCTAGCCGAGACCTTGTTGGTCACACACAAACTTCATTTTGTTCCAAACAAAACAACTCTAGCCGAGACCTTGTTGGTCACACACAAACTTTCGGTCAAGAGTCAAGATTTGGCCGAGTCACAAAATCTAGCCAAGACTCATAGTCTGGCCGAGATTCACTCTCTTGGCCGAAACCTTATGTGGCCGAAACTCATAAGAGTTTGCAAATCACAGTAAATCCTATCATGCAATTTCTGTATCATATGTAAAAAAATTCTAAAACTTAGCATAGCCCTTCGCAAGTGGCTCTGATACTACTATTGGGATCTAGCGCACCAAAAGACGTGGAAACGCAGCGAAAAAATACTAGATCCACTTATCCAGCGGATCCATGCGAAGGGGAAGAAAATAATTTCTATAAACTAATCTATGCTAAGCTACATGATAGGATTATACCTTTGTTGTGTATCCTTCGCAATCCCGACAGCAACCTTTTCTTTGGATCCAGATCTCAGCGCGTTCAAGTGTCCGCGCCTCTATGGTATCCACACGAGCATATCCTTCGTTCATCCCACGAACGAAGCCTTCGGAGAAGAACCATTCCCTTGTGCCAGCAAGAAGCATGGTTCGGCCATCCTTGATGTTTCGGCCAAGGAAGACAGAGGAAGAAGGAGGAGGAAGATCAAGAGACATCCTTTCTTTTCACATTCTCATCTTATGAAAAATCTCACCAAAAAACCTATTTATATTCATCCAATGAATATGAAGAGTTTTTGTCTCTTTATATTCCTCTTAATGGGTTGGATTATTATATTGGATTAACCATTAATCCAATAACCCAATAAGTCTAACCCATTGAGTGTAACTCATCAATCCAATTTGTCTAATTCGGATTGAACTCAATCCAATGAGTGGGTTCATTTGAGTCTAACTCAATTAGTAACCAAAAGGCCTAATCATCTCACGATTGGCTTAGGGCTAATTACTAACACCAGGAATTCCAAAATTTAAATTAAAGGTAATTCTGGACACGGGGGCTACTACTTGTTGCGTTGATCAAAGATCAGTTCCCAAGGAAGCTTTGGAGCAGAATACTTTTGTAGTAAGCTTCAGCGGGATAAATTCTCAGCAAACAGCTAACATGAAGCTAAAGAATGGAAGAATGTTGATTGGTGACAATATTTTTCGAGTCCCTTACACATATAGTTTTCCAATGACACTGGGGGACAACATCCAATTTATTATTGGGTGCAATTTTATCAGAGCTATGCAAGGAGGACTCAGAATTAAAGGAAATATGGTAACATTCTATAAAAACCTGACAACTATTAACACATTACCATCTGTACATGCAGCCATAGAAGAATTGGAGCTAGATGAAGAAGAGTATATCCAAATAAAAGAAATGGTGCACATATCAGTGGGTAAGATGAGCCAAACCTTTGAGCAAAAATTTGGCCCACTCCTACAAGATCTAAATAAATAAGGGATCATTGGTGAGAACCCATTACAGCATTGGCAAAAAAATAAAATTGTATGCCAGCTAGATATAAAAAATTTGGAGTTTATCATAGAAGACAGACCGTTGAAGCACCTCACTCCTGCTCAGAAAGAGGCCTTTACTAAGCATGTAAAAGCTTTACTGGACCTGGGAATCATAAGGCACAGTAAAAGTCGGCACCGAACAACGGCAATCATAGTTAATTCTGGGACAACAATTGACCCCGCAACTAAAAGGGAGAAGAAGGGCAAGGAGAGACTAGTCTTCAATTATAAAAGATTGAATGATATAACTCACAAAGACCAATATAGCTTGCCTGTATTAATACCATTCTTAAAAGGTGAGTAATAGCTGCATATTTTCTAAATTTGATTTGAAAAGTGGATTTCATCAGGTCGCCATGCACCCTGATTCTATTGAATGGATGGCTTTCTGGGTTCTCGATGGTTTATATGAATGGCTGGTTATTCCATTTGGACTGAAGAATGCACCTGCTGTGTTCCAAAGAAAAATTGATTTATATTTTAAAGGAACAGAAGATTTTATAGTAGTATATATAGATGATATACTCGTATTCTCACCCGATGAGAAAAGTCATGAACGACATCTTCGGCAAATGCTCCATATATGCCAATTAAATGGGCTTGTCTTAAGCCCAACAAAGATGAAAATTGATGTACCAGAAATTGAGTTCCTGGGGGCCATCATTGGAAATTGTCGAATTAAGTTACAGCCTCATGTCATAACAAAAATTGCAAATTTTAAAGATAATGACCTCAAGACCACCAAAGGTATGAGATCCTGGCTTGGGTTATTAAATTATACGAGAAATTACATCCTGAATCTAGGAAAACTCCTAGGTCCCCTGTATGCCAAGACATCTCCCAATGGAGAAAAGAGGCTGAATCAACAAGACTGGGACTTGATACATCATATAAAGGAAAAGGTAAAACAACTCCCAGATCTTGAACTCCCTCCCCTAGAGTATTATATAATCTTGGAAGTAGATGGATGCATGGATGGTTGGGGAGGAATTTGTAAATGGAAAAGAAAGAAATTTGACCCAATTTCCTCTGAGAAAATATGTGCCTATTCCAGTGGCAAATTCAATCCGCCAAAATCAACAATTGATGTTGAGATTCATGCAGTAATGAATACTATGGAGTCTCTAAAAATCTATTTTCTTGACAAGCCCGAGTTATTAATCAGAACAGATTGCCAAGCCATTATTAGTTTTTTTGGTAAAACTGCCAATCATAAGCCCTTAAGAATCCGATGAATGTCTTTCACTGATTATATCACTGGAGCAGGACCAACAGTCCAATTTGAACATATTGATGGCAAAAATAACCAGGTAGTTGATTATTTATCTCGTCTAATATCTGTGTTAATTTTGTCAGAATGGCCGGAACGGGAGTTAGGCCAACTAGCCTTACTAGCACCAGCACTCAAAGAGGTGGATCACCAACCCAACATAAAGGCTCAGGAAACTCTGAACAAGATGCTGCAGATCCTCTTAATCTCGCTGAGCAATACCAATGGAAGCTCACCACCAGGCATGGTAGGCCAATCCCACTTGATGAGTACCATCAATTATCAGAAGAACTGCATGCTCTTGAACAAAGAGCAGCCATCAAAGCTGTTAATGCACTACAACAGCTCAGGATTATCCACTCACTCAAAAGGCAAGAATGCATTAAATGTCGAGGAAAGGACAATTGGTGGAATGAGTGGTATCCAGCTGTAGAACAATGCGACAACCAACTTTCACAAACTGCGTATCTCCTTCAAGATTGTGTAGCAAGGATGAGAAACTTCAAAGTCTAAAAGCAGCGGGCATGATGGACCCATGATCACAATAAATCAGAAACGAATATGCTTTAAGTGTGTGTTGTCCTACTTTTGTAAAAGAAGTCGTGTGTTGTCCTACGTTTGTAAAAGAAGTCGTGTGCTGTCCTACTTTTGTAAAAAGATGTAGTATGTGTTGTCCTAGATAAGATTCCTTCTAATGCTCACTTATAATTTGGCTGGTGTCTCAAGAATCTAGTATTTTTTGGATATCTCTGAGACATGAGAGCATGTTCGCTTATAACCCGGCTAGTGGCTTGGGAGTCTGGGACTTTCTAGATTTCTCTAAGGCGTGAGAGCATGCTCACTTATAACCCGACCAGTGGCTCGGGAGTCTAGGACTTTCTAGATTTCTTTGAGGCATGAGAGTAAGCTCGCTTATAACCCGGCTAGTGGCTCGGGAGTCTAAAATTTAAGGCGTGAGAGCATGCTCGCTTATAACCTAGCCGATGACTCGTGAGTCTGGAATTTAAGGCATGAGAGCATGCTCACTTATAACCCAGCCGGTGACTTGAGAGTCTGGAATTTAAGGTGTGAGAGCATGCTCTCTTATAACCCGACTAGTGTCTTGAGAGTATGAGACTTTGAGTGATTTTTTAGATGAATTCTCATGCATTCTCATTATGTGTAAAAATTTAACATAATACATGATCAAATTACAGACGTACTTATCAAGCCTTACAAGGCTGTAGATGATTTGTGTTTTAGGGCCGCTCCAACTTTTCCCCTCTGCATCTTCAAGGTAGTAGGAGCCTAAGGTAAGCTTTCATATCACCTTATATGTGCCCCCCACTTTGGCTCCAGCTTGTTGACGTCTCTGACTGGTTTAATCTGCTTTCAGACTAGATTGCCAACTTGAAAAAACTTGGGGATAACTCTTCTATTATAATTTTACCTCATCTTTTGATGGTATGACATCAGTTGAGCTGGCGCCTTGTCTCTAATTTCTTCTATCAGATCAAGCTCCATGAGGCACCGGACAACATTGGTGTTGTCGTGCAGCCACCTTCAATCAGATTCCATGCCAATTTCGATCGAGACTACTGCTTCACCACCATAAACAAGATGGAAAGGAGTTATACCTATCGCTTCTCGTAAGTTAGTTCGATATGCCCATAGGATGTTAGGTAACTCATCGCCTCAGCTTCCCCCGACATGGTCCAATTTAGTTTTAAGCTCTCTAATAATTTCTCTGTTTGTCACTTCAGTTTACCCATTGCTTTGAGGATAAGCCACAGATGTAAAAGCCTATGTGATACCATAGCCAGAACACCATTCTCTGATTTTTCCTGTCTTGGAGTTGTCTTCCATTATTTGAAACTAGCTTATGTGAAATTTCGAACCGGCAAAGGATATGCTGCCATAAGAATTTAATAACCATATGTTCGGTTATCTTGGCTAATGGCTCGGCCTCCACTCATTTTGAAAAAAAATCCACTGCGACTAGCAAGAAACTTTTCTGGGCATGTGCTAATGGAAAAAACCCCACTATATCCATGTCTCACTGATCAAACAGGCAGGAGACAATAGAGGTCTTTAGCAACTCCGTAGGATGGTGTTGGATATTATGATGTTTTTGATAGGACAAACAGGTTTTTACTAATTGGGTTGCATCATCTTGCAGAGTGAGCTAAAAATATCTGGCTAGTAATATTTTTTTAGCGAGAGATTGTCCGTCAGTATGACTCCCACAGGAACCTTGATGTACTTCTTATAAAATGTATTGCACGTTGTCAGGTCTAATGCATTTAAGAAGAGGGCATGAGAAAGCTTGTTTATAAAGATGATCTCCGATCATAGTGAATTGACCGACTCTCTTCTTGATCATGCGTGCTTGTTCTCCCTCTGCTGGTAAAATACCCTGTTGTAGAAATAGAATGATAAATGTTCTCCAATCACTTTGCAGTTCAAGGTCAGCCTGCCTTTCAATACAAGCCATAAATAGTGCTTTCTCCACTGACTTATCCAGATTCCATGGAACTATAGAGGAAGCTAATTTGGCCAAGTCGTCGGTTGTTTGATTTTTTTACTCGGGGAGCCTTCTGTATGATCACCTCCTGGAATTCATCCCTATGCTTTTTGAAGACTTATATATAAACCTTGAACCAATCATTATTAATTTTAAAGTTTCCTGATAATTGTTGTGCTGCTCTGAGAGTCTGAATAGATTAAAACCCGGGTGGCACCTACGGTTAGGCGCCCTGCAGGCTGACTATCAATGCTTCATATTCTGCTTCATTGTTGGTAGCCTGATAATTCAGACAAACAGATAATTGCATTTGCCTTCTCAGGGTGATATCATGAGAATGTCTATTCCATTGCCCTACCGAGTAGATGATCCATCTACGTATATTTTCCAAGTCTCTTCAGGTTTAGGGTTTCGTACCTCGATGATAAAGTCAGCTAAGGTATGAGCCTTAATGGCTGCTCAGGGTTGATATTGTATGTCATACTCATCGAGTTCTATGTGTTGGTCCCTTTGGAGGCCGGCAAGAGGGGAGGGCTGAATTGCCCTACACAAAAAAAACACAACCCTTCTCAAACTTTTAAAGAAACACTTGCATAAATTATAAAAGAAATAAATTAAAGAGAAGAGGTAAAGGAGTTTACTTGGTTACAACCAAGGAGGTTGTTAATCCAAGGAATGAAACGCACACTAAAGATCTCTTTCAGGCGGAGAAACCTCTTACAGCAATGATGTACAGAAAATAGAAGCTAAACTAAATAAGAGGAGCGCACAAGTGTTGAATATGCAATTGCTTGTTCTGCTTTTAGCTTCTGAACTAAGACTGTATTTATAACCTTGGTCAGGACGCCTGGGAGGGTTCCAGGTGCTTGGGAGGGGATTAAACTTTATCCCTTTTCGTATAGATCGCGTTTGACCGCGATCTGGATAAAATCTAGGTACGGGCGCCCAGATTGATTCCGGGCACCCGGACCCTTAAAGTCAACTTTGTTGACTTTTTGTAGTTCGGGCTCTCTACTCCGGTTCTGCTCGCCTCGGTCCAGATCTTCCACTCTACTCGGTTGGGTGATTTCGGCCAACCGAAATAAGGCTCACCCGAACCCGATTTCAGCTTTCTTGAGCAGACTTCCGCTCCGGCTTTTCGTCCCTCGGAATCGTCACGTGCTTCCTTCTTGTCCGCCAGCGTACTCATCCACATCTCTTCGTCCCTCGGACGCACTGAGCCTGTCGGCTCTCTCCCATGCTGACCTTCTCGCTGGCTGCATCTCTTGCTCTCCGAGCAATCTTCCGCTCCAGCTTCTCATCCCTTGGAAACACCACACGCTTCCCTTTTGTCCGCCGGTGTACTCTTCCGTGGCACCTCATCCCTTGGACGCACCAAGCCCGTCGACTCTCTCCCCATGTAGTCCTTCTCGATAGCAACATCTTCCGCTCGACTTCCTATGCTCCTAAGTTCCTACACACTTAGACACAAGGTTAAAATACCACAGGACCTATCTTAACTTGTTTGATCACATCAAAACAATCTTGGGGTTCCAACAATCTCTCCCTTTTTGATGTGAGCAACCCAAGTTAAGCTAGGGTAACCAACATAAATTAAGAGTAATAAAATTTTGCATTAAAGTGTGTTGTGAGAAGCAAGGGTAGATAAGTCTTTTTATCTTTTGTAAATAAGTTGATGCTTAGGGTTGTGTGGCTATATAAACATATGTAATTCTCCTGAAAGAAGATGAATAATAAAAAAACTCTTTATTCCAACATGGTATCAGAGCAAGGTTCCGATCCCTAACCCTAACCCTAGCCGTCGGCGTGTCTTCTTCCTCTTTGCCCTAGCGTCGACCAAGCTTTCTTCTTCCTTTCTTCATCGCGATCTCCTGGCGCCGACCAAGCTTTCTTCTTCCCTTCTTCATCATGATCTCCTACACTTCACCATCTCTCAAATTCCTTTTCTTCAGCCCAGTCTACCGCCGCCGCCCCTTCCAGAAAATTTTTAATGGCGGACAACGCTAGCGAAACCTCGGGGATTTCTATGAACCCTATGTCTTCTTCAGGACAGGTACAACTGGTTTTCACAATGGCAGGCACTGGAGGGTCCGGTCTTCAGATAGTATCAGAAAAATTGTCTGAGACAAATTATGCATCTTGGGCAGTTGCTGTTGAACTTTATGTCGAAGGCCATGATAAACTTGATATTCTTCATGGCACTAAAGTGAAACCAGATGAAAAGGATCCTAGCTTTCGCACTTGGCGGCGTGACAATATTCAATTAATGACTTGGATGCTTAACTCTGTTAATTCTGGCATCAAACAAGTCATTCTTCATAACAAAATAGCGTACGACATGTGGAAGACACTGGAGCAGATGTATGGACGTCGACATGATATGCTGCGTACTTATCAGATCAGCAGTCAAATTTTCAAACTGGAATAAGGTTCTATGTCAGTCACCAATTATTTTGCTACTCTGAAGGGGCTGTGGGATGAGTTTGACTACTACCAGATAGAAAATTGGAGTTCCACTAATGATCATCAGAGATATTTAAAGCTTCTGGAAAAAGACAGAATTATTAAATTTTTAGATGGACTTACTGCAGAGTTTGAGAATTTAAAAGGGCAAATTCTTGGTCTTGATCCTACTCCTTCTCTAGAACAGGTTTACTACAAAATTCTAAGTGAAGAAGGTAGAAAAAGGACCATGAACAACAAGGGAATTTCCACTGGAGGTCCTCCGATTGGGGAGACCTCTGTCTTTATTGGTTCTGCAAACAAGTTCCGACTTGGGGGAACTAAAAGACAAGGGGACAGATTTTGTTGGCACTGCAAGAGAACTAATCATGATTCAGATTTTTGTTGGGAAAAATATCCAGAAAAGAAATCTGAAAAATTTAAGCATAATGCTAAGAAGGCTCCTAATAGTAGTAATATTGCTATCCAAAAATTAGAAAATGAAGAGACTATTGGTTCCTTTGTGTCTTCTACCACGGGATTATCTTCTACTGATATTGTTAATCTCCAGCATCTTCTCTCTCGGCTTCAGGCTTCATCTTCGGCCTCTACTCCTACAGACTCTACTCCATTTCAAGCGCACACAAGTATCCGTGGCCTGGGATTAAGTATTACTGGTCCCAGTTTTTATAGCCCCTGGGTCATTGATTCAGGAGCTACGGATCACATGACAAATGCTACTAACTCCTTTATTTCTTATTCTTTATCCTCTGGGCAGGAGAAAGTGATCATTGCAGATGGAACCAAAGCCACTGTTGCTGGCAAAGGTTCCATAAAACTTACAGATCATTTTTTCCTATCCTCTGCACTCCACGTTCCTTCCGTCTCTATTAATTTACTTTCTGTTAGTAGCATTACTAAACAACTACACTACTCCGTAACCTTTTTCCCTGATCATTGTGTCTTCCAGGATCTCGAGACCAAGCAGACGATTGGGACTGGCCGTGAAGTAGGGGGTCTTTATTATTATCAGCTTGAAACAACATCTGCTGTGAAATCTGCAGCCAAGTGTTTGGGAACTAAGTATCAAGAAATTCTTTTATGGCATTCTCGGTTGGGACATTTGTCTTTTGATCAGTCTTTGAAAATTTTATTTCCTAGTCTTTTCTTTTCTGTTTCTCTTCAGTCATTTCAATGTGAAATCTGTCAGTTATCCAAACATTGTAGAATACATTTTTCTAAGTCTTTAAAGAAGAGTTTGTCTCCATTTGATCTTGTTCATTCGGATGTGTGGGGGCCCTCTCCTGTGACTTCTTTGGATGGCTATCGATATTTTCTCTCTTTTATTGATGACTACACCCACTGTACATGGCTTTATTTGATGAAAACCCGGGAAGAAGTTCCTCGTCTCATTCAAAATTTTTGTAGAATGGTTGAAACCCAATTTAACTCAAAGGTGAAGATTCTTCGTTCTGACAATGCCCGTGAGTACTTTGCACAGTCTCTAAATATTTTTCTTGAGGACTCAGGAATTCTTCATGAGTCATCCTATCCCTACACACCACAACAAAATGGAGTGGCCGAGAGAAAGAATCGTTATATTCTTGAAACAGTCCGTGCAATATTATTTTAGCGTCACTTACCCAAATATTTCTGGGCTGATGTTGTTCTTGCCGTTGCTTATCTCATCAATCGATTGCCATCTAAAGGTCTCGGGAACCGGTGTCCTCTCACTATTCTTCATCCTAGTGTAGAGTTGTTCTCCCTTACACCTCGGGTTTTTGGTTCTCTTTGTTTTATTCATGTTCTTGGTCCCAAATCCTCTAAACTTGATCCTCGTTCTATACGAGGAGTTTTTATAGGGTATTCCACTTGCCAGAAAGGCTACAAGTGCTTTGATCCTATTAATAGGACAAGATATATCTTGAAGGATGTTACTTTCTTTGAGTCTGAGTCCTATTATTCTCCTCAGTCTCATCCTCAGGGGGAGAATATTACCTCTTCCTTTGTACCTCAAGTGGTTCCTCAAGTTCCTCAAGTGGTTTCTTCTCCTATTCCACTGGATGTCATAGAAAATAAAAAAGATGCCCCATCACTGGGAAAAGATGCACCATCACTGGGAGCACAGTCTTCACCAGATATTATTACTTATAAATGACGAAGACACAAGCAAGAACCTACTATTGATCGGCTAGTTGAATCGGATGCTGTGGCTCCTGATCCTGTGAAGCAGTTATCCTCATCAGTTGAGTCAACCGCACCTCTAAATATGAATGAGCTGAACCTTCCGGTTGCTGTTAGAAAAGGTGTCAGGTCATGTACTCAACATCCTATCTCCAACCATGTTTCATACTCTCGTTTGTCTCCTTCATATCATGTATTTATTTCACAGTTATCAATTCATGCTATACCTTCTTCCTATTATGAAGCTGTAAGGGATTCAAGGTGGCAGGAAGCAATGAACGAAGAAATGGAGGCTCTTAACAGAAATGGTACTTGGGAATTAGTTGATCCCCCAAAGGGGAAGAACTTGGTTGGTTCTAAATGGGTCTATGCTATCAAGTATAACTCAGAGGGTGAAGTGATTAGATATAAAGCCAGACTTGTTGCCAAGGGATTCACCCAAACATATGGGGTAGATTACTTGGAAACTTAAGCTGAACTCGGTCAGGGTAATTCTTTCTCTTGCTGCTCAATATGATTGGCCTCTATTTCAGTTAGATGTTAAAAAAGCCTTCTTGAATGGTGACCTTTATGAAGAAGTATACATGTTGCCACCTCCTGTAATTGAAACAAAAGGAAAGGTTTGCAAGCTAAGAAAAGCTTTGTATGTGCTTAAACAATCTCCCAGAGCATGGTTTGATAGGTTTTGCAAAGTCATGATATTGTTTGGTTTTAAACAAGGGAATGCTGATCATACACTCTTTATAAAAAGGAAAAAAGACAGCACTACCATTCTTTTGGTTTATGTTGATGATATGATAGTTACAGGGGATGATGAGGTAGAAATCCAGGCTCTTAAGTCCAAGTTAACATCAGAATTTGAAATTAAAGACCTTAGATCATTGAAGTACTTCCTGGGTATTGAAGTCGCTCGATCAAAGAAAGGAATCTATGTATGTCAGAGAAAATATGTGTTGGACTTACTCAAGAAGACAGGGAAGTTGGGTTCTCGGCCAACGTCTACTCCTATAGAAGTAAATCATGATCTTACTAGTTCTAGTGGGGAAGATCTTACAAGTCTGGAAAAGGGAACGTATCAAGGGCTGGTTGGAAAATTACTCTATTTATCTATGACTAGGCCTGGCATCACCTATGCTGTTAGTGTAGTAAGCCAGTACATGCATGCTCCTAAAACTATCCACATGAAGGCTGTTGATAGGATTCTAAGGTACTTGAAATCATGTCCTGGAAAAGGCTTGTTGTTTAAAGGAGGTGGTGATCTAAAGGTGGAATGCTATTCTGATGCAGACTGGGCTGGTTCTCGAGATGATAGAAGGTCCACTTCTGGCTATTGCACTTTTTTGGGAGGAAACTTGGTAACTTGGAGGAGTAAGAAACAAAATGTTTGTGCACGGTCTAGTGCTAAAGCTGAATATCGAGCCATGACACATGGTCTTGCAGAGATGTTTTGGTTGAGTTTTCTGTTGACAGACATGGGATTAAAGGTTGAATTACCTCTCAGGTTGTATTGCGACAACAAGACAGCAATCAATATTGCAAATAATCCGGTACAACATGATCGGACTAAACACATTGAGATTGATCGTCACTTTATTCGGGAGAGACTTGATTCTGGAGAGCTATGTCTACCTTATGTTAAGTCTGAGGACCAACTTGCTGATATGTTTACAAAAGCTATACCCCAAACTGTGTTTGACTCTTCTCTTAGCAAGTTAAACATGTTTGATATATATGTTCAACTTGAGGGCGAGTGTTGTGAGAAGCAAGGGTAGATAAGTCTTTTTATCTTTTGTAAATAAGTTGATGCTTAGGGTTGTGTGGCTATATAAACATATGTAATTCTCCTAAAAGAAGATGAATAATAAAAAAACTCTTTATTCCAACAAAGTGCTAAAAGATAAAAATTTTAAAGAGCTACCTCCCCCTAGACTTAATATTCCCTTTTCTCCCCCTTTGATCACATAAAAAATGAGATTCCAAGAACAATCTAAGGGTAAAGCAAAGTATATTTATCTGAAATACTTTGAAAATATAGAAACAATAATAGAGCATGATTTTTTATTTAAAAAAAATTTGATAGACTTTTAAATCAATTTTTTGAGATCTTGAAAAATAAAACATGCATTTTCAAGATTTAAAACAACTTGCATTTAGATAAGCATTTATTAAAAAAATGTTTTAATTTTTTTTATTATTATTTTTTAAATTCCTTTGTAGGCAGGGATAACTCAAATGGAATTTTCGTAGTTTTACAACATTGCAAAAATAATAATACTAGCTTAAAAAGATCGTTTCTACCGGATTACCAAGAAAATTGTCAAACCTTTAATTTTTCATTATGATATTTAAATTTCCATTTTAGTCTATCATAATTTCTCAAATTTGAAGCAGAAAATTTTGAGAATACAGAAGATTGTATTCGTTCCTTTAACATGTTATTTTCTATTGTTAGTTTGTCGAGATTCTTTAATCGACAAGTTGTTGCTAGAGTTTGTTTTAACTCACTCTTCTTTGTTAATAACTTTTTAGTTTCTAATTCAAAAAAAAAAATCTTTTGACAATATAACTTCTACTTTGCAAAAATCTTTCGACAACATAATTTCTAGTTTGAAAAAAATCTTTCGACAACGTTTTGATTGAATTAATCAATTGGTCAGGAGGTGGAGACCATACCTGACTTACCTTATCGGCTGTTGATTCTCCCCCTGTTGAGTTATTTTTTTCCGAAGACTCTCCCCCTTCATCGATGCTCATCTAGTATGAGCTTTCTGTGTCCTCAGGATGGAATTCGGCTGTTAGGGCTGTCCCGACAATTTCCTCAATCTCGGACTCTTCTGACGGTGACTTGGTGTCCATCGAGAAGTTGGATTTGACTTCAACTGGTTCTTCGTAGAGCTTCAAGAACTTTTCCCAAAGTTCTTTTACGCTTTTGTATTTTCTGATTCTGTCGAGATCCTTGGCAGGTCGCTCAAAAGGCTGGACTCAGCCTTACCATTTGTCATAACATCGTTACGTTGCTCGTCAGTCCATTGATGCTCTTTAAGTTCTTCTCCTTCTTTGCTTTTGGGCATTTCAAAAATCATATTTCATTGTTAGACACATATTAAAGTCAGTTTTAAAATAAACCTACATTCATCGCTTCCAAAAGGCGAACTCCCCCTCGAATGTTGGTGGGTAGATGTTAGCTCCGACCATCTTGTTGCTTCAGTCGGCGGTTAGTCCTTCTAAGGCGTCCTTGCTCTGATACCACTTGTTGGTCCCTTTGGAGGCTGGCAAGAGGGGAGGGGTGAATTGCCCTGCACAAAAAAATACAACCCTTCTTGAACTTTTAAAGAAACACATACATAAATTATAAAAGCAATAAATTAAAGAGAAGAGGCAAAGGAGTTTACTTGGTTACAACCAAGGAGGTTGTTAATCCAAGAAATGAAATGCACACTAAAGATCTCCTTTAGGCGGAGAAGCCTCTTACAGCAATGACGTACAGAAAATAGATGCTAAACTAAATAAGAGGAGTGCATAAGTGTTAAATATTCAATTGCTTGTTCTACTTTAATCTTCTAGACCAAGGCTGTATTTATAGCCTTGGTCGGGGCGTCTAGAAGGGTTCCAGGTGCTTGGGAGGGGATAAAACTTTATCTCTTTTTGCATAGATCGTGTTTGACCATGATCTGGATAAAATCCAAGTCTGGGAGCCCGGAAGGGTTCTGGGCACCCCGGACTGGTCCGGGCACCCGGATTGATTCCGGGCGCCCAGACCCTTAAAGTCAACTTTGTTTACTTTTTGTAATCCTGTAAAATACCGGAAAATAGGCGAATATTAATAAGGGAAATTTACGAAATTTTTGGAAATTTTTCGGGAATTTTTCGGAGCTCGTATGGACGAGTTAACGGGGACAAAAATGGGGCCCGGAAAAGCCTGGTTAGGCTACCCCATTTAAGTGAGGAAAAGTTGAATTTACTTATTTATTTTCCTATTTTCTTTTTCTTTCTCCCTACACGTCGTTTCCCTTTTCCCCCACACACCTGCGCGTGCCTAGCTTCTTCTCTTTCCCTCACGCGAGCCCTAACCGGCGCCGCAAACCGCCGGTTCCTCCCTCTCCTCTGCCGACGCCGACGACGCCAGGGACTAGAGAGCCGCCTCTCCTCTTCGCTGGCCGACGCAGACCCGGACTCCTATCTTCTGCCTTAGCATCGTCTGGCATTCTCCCATCTCTACCGACGACGCCACTTCCGCTGAGCACCGCCGGTTGCCGCTGTCTGTGAGCCCTAGCCTGTGTCCAGGCACGACCATCCCGCGGCCACTACAGCCTGTCCTCGTGCGCTGCCCTGTTGATCACCGCCGACTCCTTGTTCTTGAGCCGTGCCCTAGACCCGAGCCAACAAGGTGAGATTGTGCCGAAGGATTTGGATTGATGGAGCACCCGATTGTTTGATCTCAGGCTGTGGTGTTGTTTCTTGTTTCTAGCAGGACCTCTAGCTTGTTCCGGCAGCCAACATCTTTGACTTTGGATCAACAGTGGTACATTCACATTGAGGTGAGGTTTGTTTTGTTTTCGGGTTGATGCAGAGTGATAATATTGTAGTAATGGATTGTTTTAATTTGTTGAGGAGAAGGAGGTTGGATGTTTGTTTGGGTAAGGAACTGAATCCGATTAGACATCTAGTTGATAATCTTTAATTGATTTTTGGATTCATTAATCTGTTGAGATTGGAGATTTGATTTCATTTCCAGTTGTGGATTTAACTAGAGTTTAGTTACAGATTTAGATTCATTAGTAATCATTTATTTGAGGAATTGTTAAGGTGGATTATGTTAATAGAAAATGATTATCAGGTGTTGGACGAGTTTTGGAAGAAAAGGGTGAGGTCATAAGATTGGATTTATTGAGGTTTCGGCTTGCATTATCCTATCTACGATAAACCTAAGTGTTGATTGTATATTTATTTCAGGGTTTTGATTTGAGACAAGAGCTCTGATTAGAGGACATACAACACAATCTACATTGGAGGCGGGTACCTCTTGACTTATCTTTTATGATATTGTCATTGGATATGCATAGTATTTTATAACTACAAGCAATGAATATGTTTGCCTTTGGTATGTCACTGTTTGATATCCATAGCATGTTAGATTTGTCACCTGTGAAGTATCCGTACTTATATCTCGTGATTTGTTACCATGAGTACCTTATTGCCATGAGTATCTTAGTTTCTAGAGTGACATACCATGCTTTACTGAGGTTAGGGTTAGACTCTGGATTTTTGTTTCTGACATGTATATCCAAATTATCTGATACTTAGGTTTTTATGCCATGCTTGGATTGTGTATTTCTATTGGTATATCATATATGACTCGTGTACCTAGATATTGTGGTTTTGATCTGTGTATATTGTAGGTACATATGCTATGAAAGGGGGATATGTTTAGGATCTAGGTTGATATACCATAGAGGACCAGTATACCCTAGATCCGTGGATTTGACATACTGATACTGTGGTACCCATATTATGTATATATGGATTTTTCTTTGTGCTGATCGGGACATTCCATACTTATTATGTTTAGGACATAGGTTTTTGATATTCTATCTGACCTATGTACTCTAGATCTTGATATGTGACCATCGATTTTACCGTACTCATTTTATACATATGGATATGGTTATGTTGATCAGTTTATGACCATGCTTAGTGTCATGCATCATGATTGCATGCTTAGCTTGTCGGCTTGTCTATGGTTGAGCACTTCTGTCCTTAATCTTGCACACCCCACCCTTGTTAGTAGTATATGCGACGTAGCGTGTTCCTTCTTTTAGCTCCGTTGGTCTGAGGACTCAGCGTGGTAGCCGGCAGTCAGTTCCGCTCTGTTTGGCTCCGCTGGCATTTAGTGTAGCAGTGTAGTAGCCGGCAGACGGTGGACTCTGTTTGGCTCCGTTGGTCAGGTGACTCAGCGTGGTAGCCGGCAGAGATTTCCTCCCCGTCATCGTGTACCGGGAGATGAGAGCATTGAGCTCCCCCATTTATGATTTGGGGTCACAGGACAGGAGTACTCCGACAGCATCCCGTCCACTCGGTCACTCATCAGGAGTAGTGACGACAGAGTGCACGGTTGTCACAGCCCTACCCACTCGGTCTCACCATTTGTGTGTGAGATGACTGACTGGCGTCAGGGGTGACCAGGACGCATCATTAGCATCATATGCATTGATGCATTTATATTTTTTTTATGATTGTGTTTGCTGCATTTGGTTGCTGCATTTTGGTTGGATACATACTTTTGACCTGCATACAGGATTATTGACACTTTCGGTTTGACGACCCTTTTGTCTGGATAGGAGTTCCTGGTGAGTACAGCTTCCTCAGTTACCTTTCAGTTTTTGCGTATTCCCTATATATGATTAGGAAGTTGTATTCCATGTTTGTTGCTGTTAGATATATCTTACTACTCATGTCCATTGGTATTCGCTGAGTTGTTGAACTCACCCCCGTTGATACTATTTTTTTTCAGGTACCAGGTTATTTATGGCGTCGCTTGGAGCATCCTGTCTGCTGGTCCCCACGTCACATTAGAAGACTTATCGGTTTCACGTATGTTTTGTTTGTTTTATGTATCAGTTTGTTTAGCTCTGTACTCCGGTTTTATTTTTGGAGTGTTGACGTTGTTATGTGGTATTTTGTATTTATGTTATTGGTTGTGTAAGTCTAGCCGGCTAGCAGTTTTGTGTTTTGGTTTTGGTACAGCCGAGTGGGCTGCTTTATTTTTAACTGCGTGGTGTTTATTTTCTTTTATTGTTATTATTCCAGCCGCATGTGGCTGAGGTATATAGTGTTTGTAGAAAAGTTTCAGATTGTCCGCCGTACAGGGGAGATGCTGCCGAAATTTCTTCAGACAGAGACTCCTCCGGGGCGTGACAAATCCGGACTCTCTGCTTCGGTTCTGCTCACCTCGGTCCAGATCTTCCGCTCTGCTCGCTTGGGTGGTTTCAGCCAACCGAAATAAGGCTCACCCGAACTCGATTTCGACCTTCTCGAGCAGGCTTCCGTTCTGGCTTCTCGTCCCTCAGAATCGTCACGTGCTTCCTTCTCGTCCGCCAGCATACTCATCCACAGCTCTTCGTCCCTCGAATGCACTAAACCCGTCAGCTCTCTCCTGTGTCGACCTTCTCGCTGGCTGCGTCTCTTGCTCCTCGAGCAATCTTCCGCTCCGGCTTCTCGCCCCTCGGAAACACTGAACGCTTCCTTTTCGTCCGCCGATGTACTCTTCCGTGGCACCTTGTCCCTCTGACGCACCGAGCCCGTCGGCTCTCTTCTCGTGCAGTCCTTCTCGCTAGCCACGTCTTCCACTCGACTTCTTGTACTCCTAAGTTCCTGCACACTTAGACACGGGGTTAAAATACCACATGACCTATCTTAACTTGTTTGATCACATCAAAACAACCTTAGGGTTCCAACACTATGGTCCATTTGATCAACCTCCCGGAGGCTTCAGGGTTGACAAGCACTAGACCCAAGGTGTTATTAGTAAGTATTATGATTGGGTTACAAAGGAAATAAGGACATAACCTTTGATCAACTAAGATTAATCCATGAACTAATTTCTCGAGTGTGGTGTAACGACACTCGGCTCCTTTTAATAAATGACTTAAAAATTATATAATTGTTGATCATTTTGCTCCTACCTTACCAACACTGATCTGATTGCATACTCATTAACAGACAAATACATCCATAGAGGTTCACGCACCACTGGCTTAGCAAGGATAGGTAGGGTGAATAAATAATTTTTTAACTCCTCGAAGACTTTGTCATTGTCATCATCCCATTGAAACTTGGTCGCTCGATAGAGAATCTTGAAAAAAGACAATCTTCGATCGGCTAATTAGGAGATGAAGTGCGACAGAGCTGCGATCTAGCAAGTTAATCTTTGCACTTCCCTCGGATTGTGTGGAGGAGTCATATCTCGAAGGGCTTGCACCTTATTTAGGTTGGCTTCTATCCCCCACTTGGTCACAATGGATCCCAAGAACTTCCTACTTTTGGCTTTGAACAAGTATTTATTGTTAGCTAGAGCCCTAGAGCCAATCATTTGATGATTGTATTTTGGACTTATTGTATCATATTCTATATAAATAAAGGCATTTGGATTTTTGGTTATTATACTTCCTTGTATTGGTGTCAAATAAACTAAGTATAATAATGTCCTTGAGTAGACGGTTCTCACCTATATCAATCGGTTAGTTGAACCGATAGTAAGATGATATAGGGAACACTACTCTTAATCATTCCTAGTCGAGTATTAACATTCAGGGACAATGTTAATGCAATAAGACTAGCATGTAGGTCAACTCGATGACTTGATCTCACAAGTCATGGATATAGAGATATCAAGTTGACATATGGGTATACATTAGAGAATGTATACTGAATGACCCGCCATAAGAAAGTATCATGGATCGTTATATGAGTGTCATATACTTTCTCATGTGGCTATTAGTATGACTACTAGTCCTTAGACCTGAAGTCACCATAGATCCCTACATAAAGAGTTATGTACTTTGGTTTCGTCAAACGTCACCCGTAACTGGGTGGACCATAAAGGCGATTACTGGGTATATAACAAATTATGCAGAGGGATGTGAGTGATGTAGATGGGATCTATCCCTCCTATATGACGGGAGAGACATCGGTATTCTTGATAGAGTGAGACCACGAAGTGCATGGTCATGCCCAAATGAGTCAATATGGGATATTGAGCTCATTTGATTTAGTGAGTCTACTTGGAGTTCAAGATTTAGATTGGTCAGAGGATGACACGGTCTATGCCTCACATTGACCAATCTAGATGTCTAGGATAGAAGGACACTTGTCATATTTTGTGAGGAGTCACAATTAGTAGTCACAAGGTGATGTTGGATCTCGACATTTCTTGTAACTTGGGTAATAATGATGTGTTGCTAGATACCGCTCATTACTTATGCTCCTAAATGGGTTTAGGGCATTGCCAACGTTACAAGAACCTATAGGGTCACACACTTAGGACAATTAGATGGAGATTAGGTTCATATGATGAACCAAGAGGATTAGATTCATTTGATGAATCAAATTGGATTAAGAGTAATCCTAATTGGGCTAACTTGAGTTCGACTCAAGTTGATTCATGTGTTCAATGAGTCTAATTTAGATTTTGACTCATTGAATCAATTTAATTAAATGAATTAGATTCATTATATTAAGTTGGCTTGAATCAAATGGTTGGATTCGATCAACCATAGAAGAGATTTGGTCAAGTTTGACTTGACTTGAGAGGAAGATTAAAAGTCAAGTTTGACTTGACTTTATGCCACCTCATTGGTGAGTTGGCATTGATGTGGACCAATGATGTTACTCCACATCATCATGGGTGCCACCTCATGGAAGTTACAAAGCCATTCTCTTTAATGGCTTCACATTAATTGTAATTAATGCAATTAATTTGGGGTTACAATGGAGAGTGGCCGGCCACTTTTGTTTGAATGAGAATTCAATTTTTCATTCAAGTGTGCATTTTCTTCCTTTCTTCCTCTCAAGCTCTCCCTCTCCTCCTTCCTTGGCCGAACCACATAGGTGCTAGCACACCTTGGTTTTTCGTCACCTCCACCTAGTGTGTTCGTGTGGATACGTGTAGAGAGTTGTCTACATTGACAACTTCGAGATCCGACGTATCGAGGACGAGCGGGATACGCAAAAGGGCACGCAACAAGGGTAATAATCTTCATCATGTAGATCTAGAAGTTTTGTAACTCGTACTCGTTTGTTTTCGAATTTTTTCTTCGCACGAGATCCGTTGGCTAGGGTGATTCGGGGTTTCCGCGACGCGAAAAAGAGGTTTTCGCGGCCCGAAAAACCCAACAGTGCTATCAGAGCCACGTGCGAAGCTTGTATGAGTTTAATTTGATTTTTATGAAAAATTAAAGCTTCTGTACATTTCTGTAAATTTATGGTTTTTATAGTTTTAAGAGTAATATTTCTCGTAGAAGCGAAGCACAAGTGTTTATACACTTATAGGCTTCGACTACCGAGAAGTTTTTTCCGAAACAGCATCGTTTCGACCCAAATCTTTTTGGGACAGCGGGATAAGGTGCTCTTGGATCGCTTAGGAGCAACTCGCGATGGTTAGATCGTGGGTAGGGGTACTACCCCTAACCCCGCAAGGGGATTTGCTCCGCGATTGCGCCCGAAATGGCTAATCGGGACCGCCGGGAAAAATTTACTCATAAAATCTGTAAAATTATGAAAAATTACAGAAAAATTATAGAAATATATAATTTTGAATTATATATTAATTTTGTGATAGTCATGGCCCAAAGACCCAATTCGATTGGACAATTGTGTTGTTATTCATAATACGGCCTGCGTGCCGTTATGTGATGTGCGTGCTTGTATTTTATTTTTCGCGACCTGCGCGTCGTGCCTTTCTTTTATTCTGGTTGTAAATTAGATTTAGACTCGAATGTAACTCGAGTTTCAAAATTGTAATGTACAAAAAATTGGAGTTGTGGAAGGTCCACTCGAGACGGAGTTACGAGGAAGGCGTGAGCAACACATGGTGGTCAAAAGGAAGGCGCTTGAGAAGTTGACCTTAGGTTGACCATCCGGTCTTCTCATTGGCTTGAGAAGATCGTAGTAGGGCCATGACTAATCACAAAACTTAGTTAATTACTTGTGTATATGATGCATGTTTAATTAAGTAATTAATTAGTGCCTAGCGATTAAGATTAGATCTAAATCGTGCACAAGATGCACCCTTACGATTAGATTAGATCTACATCGTGTACAAGATGCACTCTATCGATTAGATTAGATCTATTTCGTGTATATGATACAACATCATTTAGATTAGATCTAAATCACGACAACTCAAAATGTCTACCATGCCGTGATACCTACCACTACCTCGATCGCATGATGTTGTTGAATCTGCCAAAGCAGAGCAACACATACTATCTTGGTAGGGTACGGAGGGACAATCTTGGTCCCGCCTATCAACGCATGGGCGAGTACAAACTCAATTAGATTGAGTATTCCTAGTTTACTCGGTTGGATCGAGTACAACTATAGGCATTCTTCCAATGGTTGGAAAGGTAGGACAAAATCACGTTTATATTAATTCTCGGGCGTATTAGCCAAAGCTAACTCGAGTTTTAATATAAATGCGGATTTCATCCTATAAACAAGAGTTGCATAGAGATGTAATTGGTAATCGTTACCTACCGATCATACTAAGTCTTGGGCGTATTAGCCAAAGCTAACTCAAGGGTTAGTATGATGTGGATCTTGTCCCACATGAATTATAGAATTCAGTGGGAGCATCATTTAGTTAAAGGCCTAATTAAATGATTAAGAATATGATATTTATTTCTGCTTTTATTCTGTTGTAGATAACCATGACATCAAATACGAACACCTTCTCCCTGCGATCTGTCCTTGAGAAGGACAAGCTCAACGGAGCAAACTTCCTGGACTGGTACAGGAACCTGAGAATAGTTCTCACTCAGGAACGTAAACTGTACGTTCTGGAGCAGCCCATTCCCGCGAGCTGACCGAGATGCTTTCAAGAAGCATCAAGATGACGCATTAGATGTGTCCTGTCTAATGCTCGCGACCATGAACTCTGAGCTTCAAAAGCAACACGAGTTAATGGGCGCTTACGATATGGTTGAACATCTTAGTCAACTATATCAAGGACAAGCAAGGCATGAGAGATTTGAGATCTCAAGGGCACTGTTTCAGTGCAAGATATCAGACGGGGCTCCTGTAGGCCCATATGTACTCAAAATGATTGGGTACATAGAGAACCTACAAAGGATGGGGTTCCCACTTGGCCAAGAGCAGGCCACTGACCTGATCTTGCAATCCTTGCCGGATAGCTACAGTCAATTCGTTCTAAACTACAATATGAACGAGATTGACAAGCCACTGCCTGAGCTGCTTAGCATGTTAAGAACTGCCGAGCTAAACCTTAAGAAGGCTAAGCCCAACACTATTCTGATGGTTCAGAAACATAAGGGCAAGGGCAAGCCCAAAGGCAAAGGAAAGTCCCAAGCCAAGGGCAATGGCAAGGCACTGAAGCCTAAAGGAGGGGTCGCCAAGGATGCTACCTGCTTCCACTGCGATTGGAAGAGGAACTGCAAGGTATACTTGGAGGATCTTAAGAAGAAGCGAAGTGAGACTTCCACTTCAGGTATATATGTTATAGAAGTCAATCTATCTATTTCTACATCATGGGTATTAGATACTGGATGTGCTTCTCACATTTGTACTGATGTGCAGGCGTTGAGAAATAGCAGGGCATTGACAAAGGGCGAGGTGGACCTACGAGTAGGCAATGGAGCACGGGTTGCTGCTGTTGCTGTAGGGACTTACTTTCTATCTCTGCCCTCTGGGCTTGTACTAGAGTTAGTCGATTGTTGTTATGTGCCTGCATTAACTAAGAACATTATATCAGTTTCTTGTTTGGACAAGAAAGGTTTCTCGTTTACTATAAAGAACAAATGTTGTTCCGTCTATTTAAACGATATGTTCTATTGTAGTGCACCTCTGATAAACGGACTCTATATTCTAGACCTTGAGAGCCCTATCTATAACGTAAATACCAAGAGGTTCAAGTCTAATGACATGAACCAAACCTACCTTTGGCACTGTCGCTTAGGTCATATAAATGACAAGCGCTTATCCCAGCTCCATAAGGATGGTTTGTTGGACTCATTTGATTTTGAATCATATGAGATATGCGAGTCATGCCTACGAGGCAAGATGACCAAGACTCCCTTTAGTGGGCACAACAAGAGAGCAACTGATTTGTTAGGACTCATACATAGTGATGTATGTGGCCCTTTCAATGTTGCTGCTAAAGGCGGTTATAGGTACTTCATCACATTTACTGATGATTTCAGTAGATATGGTTATGTGTACTTGATGACACATAAGTCTGAATCCTTTGAAAAGTTCAAAGAATTCAAGAATGAAGTACAGAACCAGCTTGGCAAGAGTATTAAGATACTTCGATCCGATCGAGGTGGAGAATACCTTAGCCATGAGTTCCGTGACTATCTAGCTGAGTGCGGGATTCTATCCCAACTCACTCCTCCTGGAACACCACAATGGAATGGTGTATCCGAACGGAGGAATCGTACCTTATTAGATATGGTACGATCTAAGATGAGTCACACAGATCTTCCGACATATCTATGGGGATATGCTCTAGACACGGCATCTTTCATTCTCAACCGAGTTCCATCCAAGGTCGTGATAAAGACACCATATAGGATATGGACTGGGAGAGATGCCCAGGTGTCTTTCATGAGGATTTGGGGTTGTGAGGCTTACGTTAGACGTCAAGTCTCAGACAAATTAGGACCCAAATCCGATAAGTGCTACTTTATTGGATATCCCGAGGAAACTAAGGGATATTACTTCTACATTCCCAGTCAGCACAAGGTAGTTGTGGTAAAGACTGGGGTCTTTCTAGAAAGGGACTTTGTTTCTAGAAAGACTAGTGGGAGCGCGTTCGATCTTGAAGACGTTCAAGATGCGAACAATAGCACTGATGCCTCGATGGAAATTGAACTGGAACCACAAAATGTTGTGGATGATGTTGTTCCACAAGGAGTTGAGGAACAACAACCAGTTCAAGTAGACATACCTCTTCGCAGGTCTGATAGGGTACGTCGTCAGCCTGAGAGATACTCATTTCTCTTGTCTGACCATGATGACGTTATGCTCATAGAGGATGAGCCTACCACCTATCAGGAAGCTGTGATGAGACCAGATTCCGAGAAATGGCTAGAAGCCATGAGATCCGAAATGGAATCCATGTACACCAACCAAGTATGGACTTTGGTTGATCCACCTGAAGGGGTAAAACCCATTGGGTGCAAGTAGGTCTTTAAGAGAAAGACTGACATGGATGGACTTATCTATAAGGGTCGCTTGGTAGCTAAAGGTTTCAAGCAGATTCTTGGTATTGACTATGATGAAACCTTTTCTCCAATAGCGATGTTTAAGTCCATTCGGATCATGCTTGCTATTGCAGCCTACCATGACTATGAGATATGGCAGATGGATGTCAAAACCGCGTTTCTGAATGGAAACCTACTCGAGGATGTGTACATGACACAACCTGAGGGTTTTGTAGATCCACAGCATACTAGCAGAGTATGCAAGCTGCATAGATCCATTTATGGACTAAAGCAAGCTTCTCGGAGATGGAATCTTCGATTCGATGATGCAATCAAAAAGTTTGGTTTCATCAAGAACGAAGATGAACCTTGTGTCTACAAGAAGGTTGTAGGGGGCATAGTTGTCTTCCTCATATTGTATGTGGATGACATACTGCTCATTGGGAAGGACATCCCTATGCTTCAGTCTGTCAAGACCTGGCTAGGGAGTTGCTTCTCAATGAAGGACTTAGGTGAGGCATCCCGCATTCTAGGGATACAGATCTATAGAGATAGATCTAAGAGATTGCTTGGCCAAAGTCAGAGTACATACATTGACAAGGTACTCCTTCGGTTTGCCATGCAGAACTCCAAGAAGGGATTTCTGCCGATGTCACATGGTGTGAGTCTTTCGAAGACTCAAGGTCCCTCTTCTAGAGAGGAAAGAGACCGCATGGATCAGATCCCTTATGCCTCAGCCATAGGATCAATCATGTACGCCATGCTATGTACTAGACCTGATGTCTCGTATGCTTTGAGCATGACGAGCAGATACCAGTCAGATCCAGGTGAGAGTCACTGGATAGCGGTCAAGAATATTCTTAAGTACTTAAGAAGGACTAAAGAATATTTCTTGATATATGGAGGCAATGATGAGCTAGCTGTAAAGGGTTACAGTGATGCTAGCTTCCAGACCGACCAGGATGACTATAGATCGCAATGGGGTTCGTATTTTGCATTAATGGTGGTGATGTCACGGAAGAGTTAGAAGCGACATCGAGCTAATTCTACAACGAGTACATTCCGCATCGAGGCAAAGGAGGCGGTTTGATCCGCAAGTTCATCATCGAACTTGGGGTGGTTCCTAGCATTGTGACCCCATTGAGCTCTATTGTGACAACAATGGAGCTATAGCACGCGAAGGAACCTCGCTCACACCGGCGGAAAACACATACTACGGCGCTTCCATCTCATTCGAGAGATTATCGAGAGAGGAGATGTGAAGATTTGCAGAGTACCTACAGAGGCTAACATCGCAGATCCCTTGACCAAGGCTTTGGCACAGAAGAAGCATGATGGTCACACTAGGTCATTTGGGCTTAGAGCCTACACTGATTGGCACTAGTGCTAGTGGGAGATTGTTAGCTAGAGCCCTAGAGCTAATCATTTGATGATTGTATTTTGGACTTACTGTATCATATTCTATATAAATAAAGGCATTTGAATTTTTGGTTATTATACTTACTTGTATTGGTGCCAAATAAACTAAGTATAATAATGTCCTTGAGTAGACGATTCTCACCTATATCAATCGGTTAGTTGAACCGATAGTGAGATGATATAGGGAACACTACTCTTAATCATTCCTAGTCGAGTATTAACATTCAGGGACAATGTTAATGCAATAAGACTAGCATGTAGGTCAACTCGATGACTTGATCTCACAAGTCATGGATATAGAGATATCAAGTTGACACATGGGTATACATTAGAGAATGTATACTGAATGACCCGCCATGAGAAAGTATCATGGATCGTTATATAAGTGTCATATACTTTCTCATGTGGCTATTAGTATGACTACTAGTCCTTAGACCTGAAGTCACCATAGATCCCTACATAAGGAGTTATGTACTTTGGTTTCGTCAAACGTCACCCGAATTAGATTCATTATACTAAGTTGGCTTGAATCAAATGGTTGGATTCGATCAACCATAGAAGTGATTTGGTCAAGTTTGACTTGACTTGAGAGGAAGATTAAAAGTCAAGTTTGACTTGACTTTATGCCACCTCATTGGTGAGTTGGCATTGATGTGGACCAATGATGTTACTCCACATCATCATGGGTGCCACCTCATGGAAGTTACAAATCCATTCTCTTTAATGGCTTCACATTAATTGTAATTAATGCAATTAATTTGGGGTTACAATGGAGAGTGGCCGGCCACTTTTGTTTGAATAAGAATTCAATTTTTCATTCAAGTGTGCATTTTCTTCCTTTCTTCCTCTCAAGCTCTCCCTCTCCTCCTTCCTTGGCCGAACCACATAGGTGCTAGCACACCTTGGTTTTTCGTCACCTCCACCTAGTGTGTTCGTGTGGATACGTGTAGAGAGTTGTCTACATTGACAACTTCGAGATCCGACGTACCGAGGACGAGCGGGATACGCAAAAGGGCACGCAACAAGGGTAATAATCTTCATCATGTAGATCTAGAAGTTTTGTAACTCGTACTCGTTTGTTTTCGAATTTTTTCTTCGCACGAGATCCATTGGCTAGGGTGATTCGGGGTTTCTGCGACGTGAAAAAGCGGTTTTCACGGCCCGAAAAACCCAACATTTACTGGGGTTGAGCTTCAATCTGTACTGTCTTAAAGTCTGGCAGGTTTCCTCCATATCGGCACACAAGTCGGTTACCTAGAGGGACTTGACAAGGATGTCGTCCACATAAACTTCCATATTCCACCCGATCTACTTCTTGAACACTTTATTCATAAGTCGTTGATAAGTGGCACCTGCATTGTTCAGTTTGAGTGGCATAACATTATAATAATATGTGCCCTTAACAGTTATAAAACTGACCTTCTCTTGGTCATCTTTGGTGAGCAGTACTTGGTGATACCCTGGTAGGCGTCCAACATAGAAATCAACTCGCATCCAGAAGTTGAATCTACTACCTAGTCAATTCTTGGCAAGGAATAGTAATTTTTAGAATATTCTTTGCTGAGGTCTCTGAAGTCGATGCAAACCCTCCATTTATTCCCTGGTTTTGGACACCAGAACTACATTGGCTAGCCAACTTGGGAACTACACCTCTCGAATATAGCCGGCCTCCAACAGCTTATCTACTTCTACCCTAATGATCTTATTCTGGTCCGCTCCAAAATCTCTCTTTCTCTATTTGACCGGTCGGGCATCAGGGAAGACATGAAGGGCATGCTCTATGATTGTGGGCGAGACACCCGTGATCTTCTTGGGCGAGACGTCCATGATCTGCTTGGGCTCTCAAGCAAAAACATTATTATTACGTGTCAAACACGCAACAAGCTCTTCTTTGAGGTTAGGGGGTAGGTCGCGCGGCTATTTGAGTGGTGGCCTCTGTCCGGTCTGGTTGAATCTGAACCTCCTCCCTTTCTTCATATACAAGGGTGGGTGGTGCCTCTCAAATGGTGCTGGCTTTCATTTTTTGAATTTTTTGGGCAGCGTGGGCCTCTGTCTTGACTATCTCTACATAGCACTTGCGTGCTACTAGTTGATTCCCCTTTATCTCTCCCACCTGGTCGTCCATAGGAAATTTTATTTTTTGGCAGACGGTTGAGATGACCGCCCGATCATTTAGGACTGGCCGACCCAAAATGGCATTGTAGTCTGAAGGTGCATCCACGACCATGAAAGTCAAGTGGCGCATCCTCATTAGGGGCTCCTCTCATAAGGATATGACCAACTTTATTTAGCTGAGCAACTGGACTTCATTACCCGTGAACTCATACAAAGAATTTGCCATGGGTTGAAGCTCGCTCGGGTCTATTTGTTGTTGTTCAAACGCATTTTTGAAGATAATATTGACTAAGCCACCTGTGTCAACAAAATTACGATAAATATTATAATTGGCTATAACGGCCTTAATTATTAAAGCATCATCATAGGGTATCTTAACCCCCTCCAAATCTCTAGGCCCGAAGCTAATTTCGGGCCCTTGTGCATTCTCTCAACTGCAGCCGACCACATGGATTTCTAACCTGTGGACGAGTAATTTTCTCTCCCTGTTGGAGTCTCCTTTGGTCGGTCCTCCTACAATCATATCAATATCACCTCGAGCGACATTATTACGGTTTTCTTCATGTCGTGTTAGGGGTGGCTCCTAAGGAGCTTGAGCAGGAGCTTAAGCCCGCTCAGCCTGTTATGGAAGCATCATTTGTTGTCGATCGACGCCTTGGTACTCTCTCCTGGGTGGGCCATTCGACCATTGATAAGGACATCGATCTGGTGATGGGGTGCGTTGATGATATCTTAGATTAGCGTTCTGGCGATTCGCCATATTATAGCAGTGTTCTGGCAATTTGCCAGATTATAGCACTCCTGGTGTCATGGGTAGTCGACCGATGGTATATACAACACCGTCTCAGAGCTTCTCAAGGAGGCTCGGGATATCTTTGTCTCTCAGCCTCATGCACGACCTGTGGCTGTAATTCATGATGATGCGGCTGACGACCCAGTCAGGGTCCTTTAGGTGGTGGAACTAGTTCTGGTCAGTGCTTAGGGAGCTTGAGCGGGAGTAGATGTGACGGCCTCATTCCTCCGGCTGGACTACGCCTCTTCGACGTTGATAAACTCGGTCGCCTAGTCGAGTAGGTGGTCGAAGTTCTTTAGAGGTCTTCTGATTAAGGAGCGGAAGAAATCATTGTCAGTGAACCCTTGAGAAAAGGCACTAACTAGGATTTTGGGAGTGGATGAAGGGACATTCATTGTTACTTGATTGAATTTTTTAATGTAGGCTCTAAGTGTCTCCTTGGGCCCTTGCTTGAGAGAAATGAGGCTAAAGGGAGTCTTGTGGTAACGTCGACTACTAGAAAAGTGATGCAGAAACCATCTCTGGCAAGTGCTTAAACCATCTCTGTGTTGAGCCACCGAGTGTGGTGAGGAAGACTCAGTATTTTACACCATCCATATATTGGTGGAGAAGGGTGATGTTTTCGAATTTGAGGAGATGATCCTCAAGGTTAGTTGACCCAGCATATTCTCCTATCATGAGGGGTTGGTAGCGCTTTGACAATTTATCTTCTAGCACCCCATGAGAGAACGGGGTGCTAATTTGCTCAAGAGAGCAGCAAGTTGCTGGGGCTTTTCCCTTGTGCCCATCACGGATGGGTGCTTCCCCAGAAGATTCTTGAAGTAGTCCTTCCTGGCCCACATATTCGGGCAGCGTGCAGAAGAGTGTCCGGTGATGTGCTATTGGAGAATGAGGTACAGGGGGCAAATGATTTAGTGGCACATAAGGAGGATCTAAGTTAATCGCTGGACTTTCCTCCCGAGCTAGTCTCTCTCTTTGGTGCGCCGTTGTCGAAGCAACGGGATTGGGTGGTAAAGTGCCACCAATGGTTGTTGCTGTTGTTGTAATAATTTTTGTGCTCGGGCATTGATGAGCATATCCAATTCTTCTTGTGTTAAGGTGATGGTGGTGAGTTTTCCAGCCTCTTTCATCTCTGAGTTTCAGATTCAGACAAAAGTTCCCACAGATGGCTCTAAATTCAATCCTGTCTAAAAGATGGAGAGATGACTCGATTATTGATTGGAATTAGACTTTTTACCTCACGAATAAACTTCCTTTGATCCTGCGCATACTCAGATGAGTAATGAAATGTCAATGCCCAAAAATCAGGCAGGGGTCCCTAGCAAAGACCCTCCGATGCATAAGTCAGTACAGATCCGGATGGATGGATGAAGAACAGTAGAAAAAAGCTCGCACGAGAATAAGGCTCAGATGGTGTGTAAGGTATACCTAGTCAACGGAGAGGACCCTATTTGATCAAGACGCACGTGAGAGAAGGGATGAATCACATAGTTTTCAAAAACTTTTCTTTTGGTTTTGAAATCAAAGTACACCAAGGAAAATTTAAGCAAAAAATAGAAAAATAAGAAAACACAAAATACAAGAAAAACTCAGTTAGTTTTACTTAGTTCGGAGCCTTCGGTGACTCCTACTCCAAGATCCATGTCTCGCGGATCTATCGACAGATAAACCACTAAACTCCTCTTCCGGAACCGCCGGAAGAGGTAATCGAGTACAAAAGATGGGGACAGCGTAATAACCTACACTTCCCTTTTAGAGCAATAGTATAAAAATAGTAACATTGTTTAAAATTACCAATACTTTAGGCCACGCTTGTGTGTTGCTGTCAGTCTGTCGGAGATGATCGAATGACTCAGAAACGCATCTCGATGGCAGATAGACTTCTTTGAAGAAGCAGTAGGAAGGAGCACTCAGAACGCCAAACGGACGTAAAGAAGCCTATAGAAGTGATGTGTCCAAAGCTTTGGGCGAGCACCTCTTTTATAGAGTGTGGAAGGTGTCATCCATAGCCCTAAAGGCACCTTCCATAGGCAAAACTCTATCCCAAAGTCACTGCTCCTTATTGTCGATGAAGTCAAATTTTATCCATTGGAAGGTGTCTTCCATAGCACCAAAGGCGCCTTCTATAAATAGTGCCAAAGGTGCCTTCCAAGCTCCTGAAGGCGCCTTCGATGAACAGTACTGAAGGCTCCTTCCACTAAGTTTAAGGCGCCTCGGGTATTATTCACCCGAGGCAATTTGTGATCCTTTTTCCCTACAAGTTCATGTTAGTCCAAAACAAATAACCTACAAAACAGAGTTAGCACATTAACATAGTATTAATGTATGACTTAGACCCTATCCTTCAGACCAGGGTCTCAATTTAGATTTTCGAAATGGATCTAAATTGGACTGATGCCTAATATCCCCTCAATCAGGACACGTCCTCACTTAGTCACCCTCCTCCAATGACTTACCTTCACTTACCGAATGTCGAGTTACATTCTCAATGTCCAATCTGACCCACCAGGTCTTCTTGCCAAAATCACACATCCGAACTTCGCTAATCGAGAATTGAACATCCCAATCTCCTGCCATAATCACACATCAAGATTTCCTCCTACCATAATCCCACATTTGGACTTCGCCAATCAGGAATTGCACATCCTGACTGGACTTCATGCCTGATGTCAGGTCCTCTTACCCTGTCAAGTTAGTCAACCCTGCACACTCGATAATAGGGTTAGATCAACAACAAATCTAACTTTAATCTATTTGTCATTCATCAAAACTCAAGTTTGATCATTGGTACCAAATGCACCAACAGACCCCCTTTATGTATCACTTCTCATAACCTTCATAATCATGAGGCGACATAGAATGTCAGAATATCCGAGGTTGTTGAGTAATGGAGAGTGTATCACCTAGGCAATATGTAATGATTGTCAAAGGAATCTTTCATTTACCCATATGTATACATCTTTTGTCGTTTATAACTTATGTCATTGTTGAGATAGATGAAGGAATATGCTATCATAAGTGGTCGGCTGATAGGAAACATGATAAACCCTGAAGATGGCTCTAGAAGAATATTCTCTAACATATGGTTGTTATTCTGACAAGATGGTAAGATGTTGTCTGCTGAGTATAGCCTGGTAGAACTATAAGGTCGACCGTTCTTATGCTTGTCTCCACATTAAGCTGCTTAGATGTACTTCATGATATATCTCGGTTGTTCTTCTATACTACATTAACCTGATTTGTTATGTGTTGAATGCTAGAAATCAATTCGGAGAATAATATAGTTCACTAGGCATTCTGGAAATCGGCTCAAGAAGCCATAGGATTAACTGTGCATGTTGGAAGTACACTCAGGAGCCAATATGGTGGTAAGTACCTTGAGCCCGACCATCCTTTTATCTAGCTGGGCATATATGGAGAGATTTATGAGGATTGAGGAGCTAACCTTTCTTCTGACCGCATGTATGGTCGGTCGGTTATGAGATGGGTCAAACCTTCCGATCGTCCCATAAGGATTGCCATATTTAGACCTGGCTAGCCATTGAATGATCGAACATATTATTTTTCCAGTTCAAGAGTCAAGCACTAAGCCTCTTATGTTCGACCGACAAATTGTATTACTGATAATCAAAGTGATTTGCCTCTTGCAGGCAAGTGACAGCAGCATTCTGTAGACCTATAGGGAGGTTGCTTTTGTAGTGACCAGCATAAAGGTAGTCCTGCCTAGCTACTAAATCATGATGTACATAGTACTCCTGCAACAAGACAATTTCAAATTGCAGTTGTCAAAATCATTAAAGTTTGAAACTCTAATGAAACCAAACAGAGCAAACAGGATCATAAATTCCTGCAAAAATGTTGAGAGCTCAGAAATGTAATGACAAGAACATGAAAAATAAAAAATGCTAAGAAGAATACCGAAAAAAAAGGCATCCAATTTGACTTTTAAGCGAAGAAGTGTTCATAAGATCAGATAAATTTCTAACATATCAACAGATTAAAATGATAGTTAGAATATTGGCCATCTAAGCCACTTTATATCATCAACAGAAAAGATCCTGAGATCCAGATCACAATCTTAACAAACCATACATGGACCATCTTAATTAATACCAAATCATTCCTTTAGCTTCCTTTCTTGACCAATAACATACATTATTTATGGAATAACTTCTACTCTTGTCATAAAATAGATAACAAATTTCACAGAGCAAAGCATGACTCTTGAAAAAAAAGTGTTGGTAGAACATGATCTAATCATGTTGTAACAAATATTTGCATAGATGCCTACTGATACAGTGCATATATGAGGGGCCCGATAATGCCAGGGAGTCAATGGTCAAAAGGATGTGACCGTCAACAGTCAAAGGGAGGTGGCAGTTTAGCTTCCCCGCTTTACCCTCCGTATAATTCCTGGTCGAACACAGACGGGTCGGCTCCTCAGGGTTGAGCCCCGGGTAGGGGTTTTAACTAGCTCCCAACCAGTTACTTACTGCTCAGGTTATCCAAGCTCGGGCAGCTCAGTCTCTGCATATGGCCCTAGCACCTATGCCAGACAATCCCCAACCAGTTATGCCTCGGTCGGGCCATGCAAGCTTAGTTCTCAGTCACAGTCTCAGATGATGCTCGTCTAGTTCTGCATAGCTCATTCTCTTCAGCTTGATCCAGCGTAATCCCTTGATAGCCCCTGGAAGGCTACAAGTGGCCAGGGCATCAAGGCTCAGTCCTAGCACCGCATTTAGACAATCATCTCGAGCTGTCTACAGTTGAACCTGGGAGAAACACATAATGCCAAGCGATAGCAGTGTCAAAGAATCGTAACATGATGTTAGAGAATAGTTACCTTAAGTCAGAGAATATTCTAGTGTTCTGCCACACACTAAGAAGGGAACCTTCCTCCTATCAATGGGAGGCCGCTGGACATCCTCCTTCACCTGAGACGCCCTGACACTCGACATTCTCTGGTAGCGTGCAGGCTCAAAAGGCAAGCAAAGTCGTATAAAAGGGGGGGCTTCGTGTCTTCACCAGGGGGGTCGTTGTCTCAAGCAAGTCGACGGCGTCCCACTCACCGATGCCATCGCCGCTCCCCTCCTTTTTTTCGTCTCTGATCCTATCTGAGAAGCTGACCGCGACGGAGATCTGGAAGAAAAGACCCACCGTACTGATAAAGAATAATGCCGGTAGAACCTCGACCCGAGAAACCCAAAGCGGATCGGAAGAAAACCAGAATCACCGAAGGAAATCTGATGAGTAGGAAGAAATCCCCGTTCAGATAGGAGAAAGTCGATCTCCCAAGCTCCCGAGGCTTCCTGCGCACAAGAGACCAACCAACACTATCGTCAGTGACCTAAGACCGGGGTGGGAATCCCTGGCTAGGCCCTCCGACGCTCAAGTTAGTGATCTCGCTTGATGTCAAGGAAGGAAGAATCAAGAAGATGAACAGTAGCCAGAAAATTAGGGATGTGAACTTACCTAGCCAACGGAGAGGATTCCCCCTTTTATACCACTTCATATAACCTCCGTAGTCAAGAAGTGGACCCCGGTTTGTTAGAGTTCGTTATGACATCAGCTGCGTACTTGTGGAAGATGATTTTTAAGGAATCTTTTTTGTACCCCAGATGTACCTTCTTTGTCGTTTAGCGCCTGCAAGACAATCTGAAAGCATATTTCCCACCAAAAAATATATATCCTCTATCATGAATTATTCTATTCGATATATTCATGTATGGTTCTTCTTCATGCGATTTCTATTTGTATCTTTGTCGTGTCAAAAAATAATATTTTATCCAATATGTTTCTGAGGTATTCATTAACCCTTTCGGCCGATATTGGTCTATTTTTGCTCTGGAGTATGATCGGTCGTTATTGGCTTACCTTCATACGACAAGCATGTATCGACCGATATTGGTTTACCTTTGTTCTGAAGGTATGTCCCGACCAATATTAACTCACCTTCATACGACAAGCATGTATCGACCGATATTGGCCTACCTTCGTTCGGCAGGCATGTCCCGACCAATATTGGCCTACCTTCGTTCGGCAGGCATGTATTGGCCGATATTGGTCTATCTTTGCTCTGGAGTATGTATCGGTCGTTATTGGCTTACCTTCATACGGCAAGCATGTATCGACCGATATTGGTTTACCTTTGTTCTGAAGGTATGTCCCGACCAATATTGACTCGCCTTCATACGGCAAGCATGTATCGACCGATATTGGCCTACCTTCATTCGGCAGGCATGTATCGGCCGATATTGGTCTATCTTTGCTCTGGAGTATGTATCGGTCGTTATTGGCCTATCTCCTTCCTGAAGGTATGTCCCGGCCGATATTACCCTACCTTCATTATGGAGGCCTGTCCCGACCGCTGTTAGCCTATCTTTTCTGCTTTTCTTTCCTCCTCCTCTGTAGACCCACAAAACCTAACCCATATCACTAGCCTTCCCTTCAAGTCTAGTCGAAGGAGGTGTAGACGACTGACTAGACATAAGTATGATCTTGTCTTTTCCTACCCGTGACTCTGCTCCAGATTTTGAAATGACCTCACAGATTTTGTGTACCACTATCTTAATAGATTAAGTGTAGCCATACTGTAATCCTTTTTCTCCTTTAAATAGGGCTACAACCTTCTCTTCACCCACAACCCCTCTCAGTTCTTTTTCTTCCTTGCCACTTTTTGTTGCTAAGGCCATGGTCGTGGATACTCCTTTTTGGAGGCAACTTTTGTTGGACCAGGTGAGATCTATATATGAGTTTATTGGGATTTTTGCTCCGGTTACTCCAGGGGTTCGAGGGATCGTCTTAAGAGAGGAAGCTTCACAGTTCAAATCTTCTATCCAAAGATGCAGGTGCTCTGAAGGACCCAAGAAACTTCAGAGAAATTTTTTCTACTTATAGAGGGGCAGCCAAATGACCCATGGGTGTTGTGTGAAGGGAACAGCACATGATACCCTTGGGCTAAGATTGTTTGCTCCACTTGCTGAGCTCATACGGCTTGAGAGGGGAAGTGGTTTCTACATTTACTTTTCCATTATGGAATGAATCAATGTCCCCTCTTTCATTGCCCTTGAGCTCTCTTGCTTTTGTTGCTTTCTTCGTCTGGGCAAAATATTGCCTCTTGTGCGCCTTGGCAAGCTCGGACGAAGTGGGCTGTTTCCCTCTCTACTCCATGGTAAGTTTGAATCCAGTGGGACTAACATTTTCTGAGTGCCCTAAGAGTTTATGCTTGTAATATTTGTTATATATCTATTTGAGGTCTGTTGTTCCTGAGGAAATGTGACGCTATGTATTTGATCAGATTCTAAGTATAAAGACAAATTTTTGTATCTAATCAAAGGCTTTTATTGAATCCCTCTATCATTTACAATGTGGTGTTGTGTTCATCATTTCTTCACGTATCCTATGTATTATTTATCATAGCTAAGGTTATCTTAACGATTAGTATAGTTTGATATTATAACCACAATATTTATCTAACATAACCACAATTGCCCTCGTTAATAAAAATATTTTCAATAAATACTAAGTCATATTCTGCACTGACAGATTAACATTTATCACTCTTATAAACCTTTTACTCTTAAAATATTCTTGTCTTTAGCCTAGGTATGGTCAAAAAATTCTGTCCTTTCTATTTTATTAGGCCCAGCTGATCACGTCTTCTTTCAAAATTTTCTAATCGGTGATTGGCTTTCCCTCGGGTGAGAGAATGTTCGAAGCATTACCAATCCCCTCGCGATCCGATTTGTCCCATCCGATGTACCTACTCTTCTTTTTATGATGTTCTGACATGTAACGCCCGCCCTTCTTACCCAACCAAAGGCGGCGCTACGTTCTTATACTACTTACGTACATGTTTTACTATAACAGCGGAAGAATAAAAACTTTAAGAATTTAATTTATTAAGCATAATATCACATATTCTGATTTGTTCAAATGTGCATATATTGAACTTATAACTAATCATATTAATTTGTCCGGATCGTTCTTTGCCGAGCCACCACCACACACATCACTATCTGCTCCTCCTGTTGCTCCTCTAGCTCATCCAGCTTCTTTATCTGCAGTACAAGGAAAGTAAGCTGTGAGCACTCATGGCTCAGTAAGTTCCTTTCCTACTCACTAAAACCGAAAATCATCGTATATTAATATCATGCGTAGTATCATAAGCATACGACATACAAGGGTATCATATTCATATCATGACATTATATCTAATCATCAGATAATTCAAGCACATATGTAGGCAATGCATCATGAATTTGAAAACTTATACTTATAAGTACTTGAAATTAATCTCATCATTATAGGGGATCCCGGTTTGTACCACATACATAATGCGCGCGCTTCTTAAGTAGGTCCAAGGTAGCAAGTCTTGAACCCTACCATACATACATACTAGGTCCGAGTCTTACTCCATCGACCTAGGGCATTCAGAAGCCCATTACTGACGAGGCCCGAGTCTTATTCCATCGACCCTAGGGCGTAGTACAAATCATACAAAAATAATTTATCATGCATAACTATCATATCATATCCCTAACAATCTTTCATGCATTTCATTTTTCATTTCTTTTCATTATGTATAGCATTTCCTATGCTATCACATATCATGGCATTTACATAACATAAATTTCATTCTTTTCTCATTATGTATAGCATTTCCTATGCTAACACATATCATGGCATATACATAACATAATTTCATTTCTTTATTTTGTATAGCATTTCCTTATGCTATCACATATCATGGCATATTACATAACATTATGTATAGCATTTCCTATGCTATCACATATCATGGCATATAATATAATTTCATTTTCTCCTCATTATGTTTAGCATTTCCTATGCTATCACATATCATGGCATATTACATAACATTATGTATAGCATTTCCTATGCTATCACATATCATGGCATATAACATAATTTCATTTTCTCCTCATTATGTTTAGCATTTCCTATGCTATCACATATCATGGCATATAACATAATTTCATTTTCTCTTCTTTATGTTTAGCATTTCCTATGCTATCACATATCATGGCATATTACATAACATTATGTATAGCATTTCCTATGCTATCACATATCATGGCATATAACATAATTTCATTTTCTTAGCATTTCATAGAAGGAACCTTGTACTAGTTCGGTTAGACAATAATCTTACTCACCTCTTTAAAATATTTTTGGTTGAAATCCTAAGGTTAGATACTCCTCTGATCATACATCATATCAATATAAAATCATGGAAAGGAATCCTTCTACATAGCATAGAAAATCTTATCATGAAATGAGGTCTTGTTTAAATCATCCTAGATTTGAAAACCTTTTCTTTAGCCGAATTTTCTTAAATTCTTTCCTAGGTTTTCTAATCCTTATAAATCGAAAATCACATAAAAGCCTTGTACCACAGGTGAGGGGAAGCTTACCTTTTTCGCTTAAGTTTCCTAGAGTTGAGAACTTGCTTGGACCTTTCTTCCTTGCTTGCTTTGCTCGGCACCAATGGAGGAGAAGCGTGGCTAGCTCTTTTGGTGGAGAGGAGGAGGAAGAAGAGACCTCTTCCTCTTGTGTTGCTCGGCAACAACAAGAAAGAAAAGAGGGAGGGAGTGAGGAGGAAGAAGAGGTTTCTTCCTCTTGTGTTGCTCGGCAACAAGAAGAAGAAAGGAGGAAGGGAGAGGGTTTTCGGCACCCAAGGGAGGAGAGGAGGAAAGTGAGTGAGGATGAAGTTGAAGTCACCCCTCCATGCCTATTTATACTAAAATGAGGGGAGGAAACTTGTCTTGATTCATCCTCCTTATTTACTTCTCTTCTTAATGTTAAGAATATTCTAGAGAAGATGCTTCTTGAGTTCTCCCTTAATTTCTCTCTTTTCTTTCCTTTAATACAAATTCCTATCTCTCCTCTTACAATATCCTCTCCTATCCCACTTGGTTAACACATGCATGCATCCACAAGAGAACCAAGGATCAAATCCTTCTCCTAACATATTTTTTACTTCTTTTTACTTCCTTTTCCTTTTAAGTAAAAAGAATCCTTTCTTATTCTTAACTACTTAGTCCTTTCTCTTCTTATCAATAATTCTCCTATCCCCTTTGATATCCTATACATGTTCCTTACAAGAGATCCAAGGTTCAATCTCTCTTCTAACATTTTATTTTCTTTTGTACATAATAATTCATATATTACAATATTATGCATTATGCATAAATATTTCATACATATATATATTATCTCATATTTCTTCCTTTTGTCTACATTAATTCCATCCATTATAAATCATGCATAGATGATTTATATTCTCAACTTTATTCATAAAGTTTTAATCATCTAAATTCTTCCCATCTTAATATTCAACTTAGAATATTTACACCTTCTTTTCACTACCTTCGTACTCTCATTGCCCTTACTTTATCTAGGCTTTCTAGGGGTGTTACAAACTCCCCTACTTATTGAAAGTTCGTCCCCGAACTTAGAATAACAATTTCTGCTCCGATTCATTATTCCTCTTATGTTATAGCCTAAGGTTCTTGTATCTAGGCTACCATTCATGCATCCTACTTATCATCATGCACCATTCTCTAGGGTATAGCTTAAGGTATCCTTCCTAGGCTACCATTCATGTATCTTAGAGTATCATACTATTTTGCATACAAATAAATTATGCAACTGTACTTACTTGGAGCGGCAGGAAGGAGCTTGATGTGTGTGTAGTGAGCTGGCAAAACTTCGCTCTGATACCACCTGTAACGCCCGCCCTTCTTACCCAACCAAAGGCGGCGCTACGTTCTTATACTACTTACGTACATGTTTTACTATAACAGCGGAAGAATAAAAACTTTAAGAATTTAATTTATTAAGCATAATATCACATATTCTGATTTGTTCAAATGTGCATATATTGAACTTATAACTAATCATATTAATTTGTCCGGATCGTTCTTTGCCGAGTCACCACCACACACATCACTATCTGCTCCTCCTGTTGCTCCTCTAGCTCATCCAGTTTCTTTATCTGCAGTACAAGGAAAGTAAGCTGTGAGCACTCATGGCTCAGTAAGTTCCTTTCCTACTCACTAAAACCGAAAATCATCGTATATTAATATCATGCGTAGTATCATAAGCATACGACATACAAGGGTATCATATTCATATCATGACATTATATCTAATCATCAGATAATTCAAGCACATATATAGGCAATGCATCATGAATTTGAAAACTTATACTTATAAGTACTTGAAATTAATCTCATCATTATAGGGGATCCCGGTTTGTACCACATACGTCATGCGCGCGCTTCTTAAGTAGGTCCAAGGTAGCAAGTCTTGAACCCTACCATACATACATACTAGGCCCGAGTCTTACTCCATCGACCTAGGGCATTCAGAAGCCCATTACTGACGAGGCCCGAGTCTTATTCCATCGACCCCGGGGCGTTTACGGAGCCCACCCTTGGTACAAACCATACAAAATAACATATCATGCATAACTATCATATCATGTCCTTAACAATCTTTCATGCATTTCCTTTTTTCGTTTCTTTTCATTATGTATAGCATTTCCTTATGCTATCACATATAATTTCATTCCTTCATTATGTATAACATTTCCTTATGCTATCACATATCATGGTATATTACATAACATAGTTTCATTTCTTCATTATGTATAGCATTTCCTTATGCTATCACATATCATGACATATTACACAACATAGTTTTATTTCTTCATTATGTATAGCATTTCCTTATGCTATCACATATCATGGCATTTACATAACATAAATTTCATTCTTTTCTCATTATGTATAGCATTTCCTATGCTATCACATATCATGGTATAACATAAATTTCATTCTTTCTCATTATGTATAACATTTCCTATGCTATCACATATCATGGCATATAACATAATTTCATAGCATATCCTAGGTTTCTTTCCCTTTTTCTTTTATTTCCTTCATGGCCGAAACCTACTAGTCCTTAAGCTAGGTCTCTTAAGTGACTTAAAGCATGGAAAGCTTAAGTAAATATCATGGCAAAAGTTACTAAGAATATCATACATAAAATTGGATCATAAATAAGCTAGGACTCTTGTGATCTTACTTGTCTTATATCATGTACTCATTTTCTACATTCCAATTAAACATGAGAGCATTAATCAACTTTCATATCATGACACCACAAAGGTCTTGAACATATTAACATTTTGTTTAAGCTTTTCTAAGCTATCCATTTCATCATGAAAACCCTAAGAAAGAATTCATGAAGTTCTAACAATATTCAACGTACGAATCTTTTAAGATCTTTGTATTCTATCACATGAGCATGTTTATTTAAATTTAAGGGTCTTCCTAACCCTAAACCCTTCCTTGGCCGAAATATAGGAGTGGGTTTTATTTTATTTTCAATTATCTTCTAAGCAAGAAAACTAATACATGATCCTTAACATTTCATAGGGAGAACTTCGTACTAGTTGGGTAAAACAATAATTTCCCTAGCCTCTTAAAAATATTTTTGGCCGAAATTCTAGGGTTAAGTACTCCTTTGATCAAGCATTATATAGGTGTAAAAACATGAAGAAGATCCCTTTTCCATGGCATAGAAAATCTATCATGTAGTGTAGACTTAGTTAAACCTCACTAGATTTCGAAAGCTCTTCTTAACCGAATTTTCTCAAACTTGTTTCTAGGTTTTAAAATCCTCATAAAATCTGAAAAATATATAAAAAGCCTTGTACCACAGGTGAGGGGAAGCTTACCTTCTTCGCTTAAGTTTCCTAGAGTTGAGAGCTTGCTTGGACCTTTCTTCCTTGCTTGCTATGCTCGGCACCAATGGAGGAGAGGAGTGGCTAGGTCTTTTGGTGGAGAGGAGGAAGAAGAGGCTTCTTCCTCTTTGTGTTGCTCGGCAACAACAAGAAAGAAAGAAGAGGGAGGGAGTGAGGAGGAAGAGGAGCTTCCTTCCTCTTGTGTTGCTCGGCAACAAGAAGAAAAGAGAGGGAGGTCTCGGCACAAAGGGAGGAGAGGAGGATGAGTGGGTTGAGGATGAAGTTGAAGCCCCCCTCCATGCCTATTTATACTAAAAGGAGGGGAGGGAACTTGACTTGATTCATCCTCCCTATTCATTTCTCCCCTTAAATGACAAGAATATTCTAGAGATATGCCTCTTGAGTTCTCTCTTTTCTTTCCCTTAATCTCTCTTTTTTTTTCTCCTTTAATTAAAATTCCTATCTCTCCTCTTACAATATTCTCTCCTATCCCACTTGGTTAATACATGCATGCATCCACAAGAGAACCAAGGTTCAAAACTTGGTTATGTATATTTTTATTTCTTTTTACTTCCTTTTTCTTTTAAGTAAAAAGAATCCTTTCTTATTCTTAACTACTTAATCCTTTCTCTCCTTATCAATAATTCTCCTATCCCCTTTGGTATCCTATACATGTTCCTTACAAGAGGTCCAAGGTTCAATCTCTCTTCTAACATTTTTATTTTCTTTTGTACATAATAATTCGTATATTTCCATATTATGCATTATGCATAAATATTTCATACATGTACATATTATCTCATATTTCTTCCTTTTGTCTACATTAATTCCATACATTATAAATCATGCATAGATGATTTATATTCTAAACTTTATTCATAAAGTTTTAATCATCTAAATCCTTCCCATCTTAATATTCAACTGAGAATATTTACACCTTCTTTTCACTACCTTCGTACTCTCATTGCCCTTACTTTATCTAGGCTTTCTAGGGGTGTTACAAACTCCCCTACTTATTGAAAGTTCGTCCCCGAACTTAGAATAACAATTTCTGCTCCGATTCATTATTCCTTTTATGTTATAGCCTAAGGTTCTTGTATCTAGGCTACCATTCATGCATCCTACTTATCATCATGCACCATTCTCTAGGGTATAGCTTAAGGTATCCTTCCTAGGCTACCATTCATGTATCTTAGAGTATCATACTATTTTGCATACAAATAAATTATGCAACTGTACTTACTTGGAGCGGCAGGAAGGAGCTTGATGTGTGTGTAGTGAGCTGGCAAAACTTCGCTCTGATACCACCTGTAACGCCCGCCCTTCTTACCCAACCAAAGGCGGCGCTACGTTCTTATACTACTTACGTACATGTTTTACTATAACAGCGGAAGAATAAAAACTTTAAGAATTTAATTTATTAAGCATAATATCACATATTCTGATTTGTTCAAATGTGCATATATTGAACTTATAACTAATCATATTAATTTGTCCGGATCGTTCTTTGCCGAGCCACCACCACACACATCACTATATGCTCCTCCTGTTGCTCCTCTAGCTCATCCAGCTTCTTTATCTGCAGTACAAGGAAAGTAAGCTGTGAGCACTCATGGCTCAGTAAGTTCCTTTCCTACTCACTAAAACCGAAAATCATCGTATATTAATATCATGCGTAGTATCATAAGCATACGACATACAAGGGTATCATATTCATATCATGACATTATATCTAATCATCAGATAATTCAAGCACATATGTAGGCAATGCATCATGAATTTGAAAACTTATACTTATAAGTACTTGAAATTAATCTCATCATTATAGGGGATCCCGGTTTGTACCACATGCATAATGCGCGCGCTTCTTAAGTAGGTCCAAGGTAGCAAGTCTTGAACCCTACCATACATACATACTAGGTCCGAGTCTTACTCCATCGACCTAGGGCATTCAGAAGCCCATTACTGACGAGGCCCGAGTCTTATTCCATCGACCCCGGGGCGTTTACGGAGCCCACCCTTGGTACAAACCAAAAAATAATTTATCATGCATAACTATCATATCATATCCCTAACAATCTTTCATGCATTTCATTTTTCATTTCTTTTCATTATGTATAGCATTTCCTATGCTATCACATATCATGGCATTTACATAACATAAATTTCATTCTTTTCTCATTATGTATAGCATTTCCTATGCTAACACATATCATGGCATATACATAACATAATTTCATTTCTTTATTTTGTATAGCATTTCCTTATGCTATCACATATCATGGCATATTACATAACATTATGTATAGCATTTCCTATGCTATCACATATCATGGCATATAATATAATTTCATTTTCTCCTCATTATGTTTAGCATTTCCTATGCTATCACATATCATGGCATATTACATAACATTATGTATAGCATTTCCTATGCTATCACATATCATGGCATATAACATAATTTCATTTTCTCCTCATTATGTTTAGCATTTCCTATGCTATCACATATCATGGCATATAACATAATTTCATTTTCTCCTCATTATGTTTAGCATTTCCTATGCTATCACATATCATGGCATATTACATAACATTATGTATAGCATTTCCTATGCTATCACATATCATGGCATATAACATAATTTCATTTTCTTAGCATTTCATAGAAGGAATCTTGTACTAGTTCGGTTAGACAATAATCTTACTCACCTCTTTAAAATATTTTTGGTTGAAATCCTAAGGTTAGATACTCCTCTGATCATACATCATATCAATATAAAATCATGGAAAGGAATCCTTCTACATAGCATAGAAAATCTTATCATGAAATGAGGTCTTGTTTAAATCATCCTAGATTTGAAAACCTTTTCTTTAGCCGAATTTTCTTAAATTCTTTCCTAGGTTTTCTAATCCTTATAAATCGAAAATCACATAAAAGCCTTGTACCACAGGTGAGGGGAAGCTTACCTTTTTCGCTTAAGTTTCCTAGAGTTGAGAACTTGCTTGGACCTTTCTTCCTTGCTTGCTTTGCTCGGCACCAATGGAGGAGAAGAGTGGCTAGGTCTTTTGGTGGAGAGGAGGAGGGAGAAGAGACCTCTTCCTCTTGTGTTGCTCGGCAACAACAAGAAAGAAAAGAGGGAGGGAGTGAGGAGGAAGAAGAGGTTTCTTCCTCTTGTGTTGCTCGGCAACAAGAAGAAGAAAGGAGGAAGGGAGAGGGTTTTCGGCACCCAAGGGAGGAGAGGAGGAAAGTGAGTGAGGATGAAGTTGAAGTCACCCCTCCATGCCTATTTATACTAAAATGAGGGGAGGAAACTTGTCTTGATTCATCCTCCTTATTTACTTCTCTTCTTAATGTTAAGAATATTCTAGAGAAGATGCTTCTTGAGTTCTCCCTTAATTTCTCTCTTTTCTTTCCTTTAATACAAATTCCTATCTCTCCTCTTACAATATCCTCTCCTATCCCACTTGGTTAACACATGCATGCATCCACAAGAGAACCAAGGATCAAATCCTTCTCCTAACATATTTTTTACTTCTTTTTACTTCCTTTTCCTTTTAAGTAAAAAGAATCCTTTCTTATTCTTAACTACTTAGTCCTTTCTCTTCTTATCAATAATTCTCCTATCCCCTTTGATATCCTATACATGTTCCTTACAAGAGATCCAAGGTTCAATCTCTCTTCTAACATTTTATTTTCTTTTGTACATAATAATTCATATATTACAATATTATGCATTATGCATAAATATTTCATACATATATATATTATCTCATATTTCTTCCTTTTGTCAACATTAATTCCATCCATTATAAATCATGCATAGATGATTTATATTCTCAACTTTATTCATAAAGTTTTAATCATCTAAATCCTTCCCATCTTAATATTCAACTTAGAATATTTACACCTTCTTTTCACTACCTTCGTACTCTCATTGCCCTTACTTTATCTAGGCTTTCTAGGGGTGTTACATGACACTTACCTTTGCTGGCCGCCACGTCGCGTGAACCACTCGCCCTTTTGATCCTTGGTGTTCGCTGCGGTAAAAAGAATTCTATTTTGTCCACAGTGGTGTATTTCCTGAACCCTAAACCCTTCATCTTCCTCTCAATTTCATTTTCGCCTCTAAAGCTCCTCTCTTGTTGCCGTCTGTGATCGAAAAACTTCGTATTTGCTACTTCTCGACGATCCTCTTTATTGTCCCCAGTAAGTAATCCGTTACCTTGTACTCCGGTTCATGGCTGAGGAAGCGATTGCTCCTTGGTATGTCCATATGGCTTCTATCTTTAATAAGAATGCTAGATTATCCATCCGTCGTCAGTATGAAATTCCTAAGGAATATAGAATCATAATCCCCGCACCGAATGATCGACCTCATCATCCTCCTGATAACTGCGTGACTTTTTCAGGGATCAATTGATAGGGGGTTTAAGGTTCCCTATCCCCTCTTTCTTGATTGAAATAAGTCAATATTTCGACATTCCCCTGCAACAATTTGCGCTTAATGCCTTTCGTTATCTGTGTGGCACTTACATGCTTTTCCGTTTACGAGACATTCCTCCTACTCCTCAGAATTTCTTCATGTTTTCCTACCCCAAACTTTCTGAGCCTGGTGTTTTCTTGTTCCAGTCGCGAACTAAAATGGTTCTTTTTGGTGATATGCCATCGTCTCTCAAGGCCTGGAAATCCCGTTTTTTCTTCCTAAAGTTTCCCGGACCCATCCCTTGGTCTTATGCGTGGAAATCCTCCTTGCCTCCTCTACCGGATGTTAGAGAGTTTCACCTGCTTCCCTCTTTTCCTGTTTATTGTGAGAAGTTATTAGGTCATTGACTCTATATTTCAAAATGGTTGAAAGTTGAACTTCTATATCTATTTGGCTTAAGCCCCGTCAAACCTGATACTCCCATTTCTTTAGGTAACATCTTGCCTTTTCTTTACTGCTTTTAATTGCCTAAACCGTTTCTTCTTTTCACACAGTGGAGAACTTCTATGACGCTTTGATTAATGACGAACTATGCGTGGAGGAGGACTTACTTCGCGCTAAGGAGGCCGAATTCCTAGCCGCTCTTGCCCCTCCCCCTGCAAGTGAAGGGCCAACTATTTTAGCCGAAGTGCCTAGCTCGTCGGGGCTTCATGAGACTTCAGGAGGTTCTTCTAGGGATCGTGCTGCGCAGATCCTCCCTGATCCTGCTCCCTCTATTACGTCTCCTGCAGCTGTTGCTATCTCCCCATCTACCTCTATTCCTCTTATCGAGCTTACATCCCCTGGTAGCTCTGATAAACCCATAACTGAGATTTCTACGGGCAAGCGTCCGGGACGCAAGTTAACCAGGGCTCCTCCAAAAAAAAGGCTCGTTCTTTCTGCTGATGAGCTTGCTTCAGAAGATTTTGTGTCAACTGACCTTCTTTCCGATGAGCCCACATTAGCAGAACTTTATCCTTGAATTTTCCTACCTCTCCTTTTCCTAAAACTAGTACTTCTGGTGACGCTTCTTTTACTTTTCCTTTGTCTATTCCGACTTCAGGATCTTTACCCTCTTCGCCTTCTTCTTACTTGGTTTTTGCTCCACCATCTATCCCTACTTCTTCTTTCTCAGCTGGCTCTTCTACCATCCCTGTCCTCCCCATATTACTGGGGGGCTCCTTTGCTAATTCTTGGGATGAGGTTCGTCCCCTTTTCGAGGGGCTTTCCATCCCTGAAGCGATTGACCGCTTTTCTCATAAAGAGAATAAGGTACGATTATATACTCTTGCTTTCTGTTTCAGAAATACTATCTCACAGTTTTGGATATACTTCCAGCGGTGGCTAGAGAACATGGGTTTCTCTCGACTATTACACATCTTATACACTGAGAACGAAAAATTGAAATCGGAGAACAAGGGGTTGCGACATCAAGTTATCGAATTGTCTTCTGCCGAGTTTTCTGCTGCCGCCAAGAAGCAATTTGAAACTCAAATTGAGAGCCTTGGAGCCCGACTCAAATTGGTTACGGACCTCAATCAAGAGCTGACCTCAAAACTTGGCGAACTCAAAGAGAATTATGAAGCAGAATTGAGCGAAAAGTTGGAGGCCTTGCAACTAAAAGAAAATGAGGTGGCATCTCTGAATAATTCCCTTGATTTAACAAAAGCCGAAGTTGCTACTAGGGAAAATGAACTGAAAACCTCTCAGATGGCGTTAGTGGTTTATAAGGAGCACGAAGATGTTCGTTACAAAGAACGAGCCACCGCCATGATCAAATCTACTGAGTTCAACCGGCCGATTGTGAGATCCATCTTGTCTGCTTTTACGGCAGGGGCCAAAGGGGCAGTTCAACAGTTGGAAGAGGAGGGCTACTTAGCTCGCGCTCCTCCTCCTAATTTCCTAAACCGTCGCAGACTTCTTGAAGAAAGACCTCCTGATTTGTACCCCAAACTAGTTCTAACTCATTCTCCAGTTGTTGTAAAGAAGGGGAATTGAGATTTTACTAACTTACGTGATTCTGAATAGTGTCTTTTGATTGATGATCTTATTCTAATTTTGGATAATTTGTTGGTTTCATGTACGTGTACCAAATGCTACTTGGCTTGTTAGTGTCCAATTTTCCCCACGACCCATTCTTTACTGACCTGGTCGATATATGTATAAACATTGGTAAGTATCGTCCGGTATTCCGAAGGTACTCCCAATTATCCCCATTCTTCATTGACCCGGTCGATTTATGTATAAGCATTGGTAAGTATCGTCCGATATTTCGAAGGTACTCCCAATTATCCCCATTCTTTACTGACCCGGTCGATATAAGTATAAACATTGGTAAGTATCGTTCGATATTTTGAAGGTACTCCCAATTATCCCCATTCTTCATTGACTCGGTCGATTTATTAGGATGGTTCAATTTAACCAGGTTGCTTCCATCAATATTCGAGGCTTGACCTGTGCTTTGAACCTATATTTATAGTACTAATTTTTGTTTTGTCCTCATCAAGTCTCTTCAAAAATTATTTCTAGGGAAATTTTACGTCTTTTCTGAGGTAGTTTATTTGACTTCATCTCTTTCCCTTGATTTTTTTTCTATGATATTATTACCTTTTATGACGATTGACATTCTGAGCACCTTTTATTTTCCTTTTCCCTTTCATCTCTTCTGTTTAGAGGTTTTAGCACAGGACTAGAAAAGGGACAAGGGTTTACGGAGTCTCATTCTGCTTCCCTCCGTCCCTCTTTTCGCTTCTCAATTCCTTTTCTTCTAACCCCCTCTATTCATGGCGGTTTCTTCTCCAGCATGGTTCCTCTCGTGTTCTTCCAACCTCACAGATACAGAAGAAGTGGACTTACAGGAAACCTATGGTTTTCCCTCTTACATTGTCCATCCTGCTCCTCATGAGGGTCCTCACCTTCCTCCCTTAGGATGTATCTCCATCTTCAGGGACCAAGTCTTGCAAGGTTTCAGATTCCCCCTTCACCCTTTCTTTTGTGAGGTTAGCCGGTATTTTGCTATCCCGCTCAACCAGTTCGTCCCTCAATCCTTTTCCATTCTAGTGGGCTTCATTGGAGTATCCAAACTGTTAGATTTCCCCCTGTCTCCTCGTCTTTTCCATCACTTCTTCATCCCTCGTCAGGTAGATGTTGGAGTTTTTAAGTTTCAGACTCGTCCCAAGGCCATTCTGTTTAATCGCATTCCCCCACAAGGTGAATGGTATAAAAAAAAATTTTATATGCGTCTTCCCTCTCCTCCTCCATTTCCTATTCAATGGATACATGATATGCCCCCACTTCCTGACACTCAAGGTCTCCTCAATGATCCCTCTGTTGCCTCTGCCTTACCTAAATTGCGGGGAGCGAAATTCAGTTTGTCACATCTAATTGAAGAGGGCTTAATGTTTCCCTTCGGGATAGGCAACATTAACACTCCTTTGGATAGTTCCTTTGGTGAGTATAATTATTTTACTTCGCCTTTGCTGATTAGTATATCTCTATAATAATGATGTTTATCCTCTGTTTTTCAGCCGATGCTATTCTTCCGGCTTTTATGTACAGGAATTCTGCTATGACCAAGTCCTTTATCAATAATCTTGGAGAACAATGGTTGTTGGCTCGCCGATCCGATCCCAATCCCTCTACCTTGGGCTTGCTTTCCGAAGAAGAACGACAAGCAGAGGGTGTCGCACTCCTGGAAGAGGAAGAAGAAGAGCCTTTTGTTACTTTAGTTAAAAAGCCAAATCTTACCAAGGATTCTCCCTTTGGTGATTTCTTTGGTACTTTTGTGCAAACTCCTCTTGTTCCGACGCCTATTTCTTTTGAGAGAGGTAAGCCACCGATGACTCCCACCAATATCATCCTCAATCCTGCTCTTCGAATGATGAGGCCCGGTCTGCTTATCTCTTCTTCTTCTATTGTTTCAGCTTCTCCTGCTTCTGCCTCTGAGATGGCCGCTATCTCTCCTGTGCCTTCTACATCCTTGGCATTGGCCTTGCCTCCCTTGGCTTATAGGCCTCGAGCAAAACGAACACCTTGTCGGAGATCTTCTCCCATTGTCAGCCCTTCAGCCGTTAGTGTTTCCACAATTGCAACAACCCCTCCTACACTACTACCTTCTATTCCATCTAGTTCCTACTTTGCTCCTCCTGCTTCTACTATCCCTTTTCCTTCCATTGCCTCCTCGTCTTCTCCATCTACGGCTTCCTCTGATCCCCCTCCTTTATTTAGAGTGGCTGCGGGCTTACCTTCTCAATTGGGACAGCCTTCTAGTTCTCTTGGCTATGGCACTTTGCAACTGCAAGGTTTATTGGCTGAATCTTGGTCGCAAGGTTATGAACAATTACGAGGCCTTAGTCTCCCACATCGAGCGGATCGCCATAGTCGTCAGGCAGTGGCTGTAAGTATTCCTAGTTATGTGTTTATTAGCTTTGTAACTTTATCTTTAACCTACATTATCCTTTTATTTAGTTCCTAGCCACAAGTCTGCATATCGATCAGCTACTCACAGCTAAAGATCATGAGAACACTAAGTTGAAAGCTCAACTAGAGACATTGAAGGTTGCCTCGTCTCCTTCTTCTACTAGCGACCCGACTCAATTGCAAGAGAAGGTGGCCTTATAGGATCAACAGTTGGAGATCCTAAAACAAGAGTTGGAAGAGTGCCAGCAATTATTAAAAGATAAAGAGCTGGCTAGAAAAACCTTCGAATTACCGGTGGATCGACTGCATTCAGGTCTTCGATTGGAGATCGCTTTAAAAGAAAAAGCTCTCTTAGATGCTTCTCAGAAAAGTCTTATCTTAGAGAAAATAGAGAAGCTTCATAATGCCTGTCTTTCTGACCAAGCTCAGGACTTGGCTTCTCATGATTTCACTATTCTACAGGAACAAGAGCTGAGGAAAGCTCAAGATAACGAATTATCACTGCTCCAGAAGGAATTGGAACAGCTAAGATCGGAGAAAGATGTTTTAAAAGAACAAAACTCAAAACTGCAAGCTGATTTCCAGCGTTATAAGGAGCAGGAAAAGGGTCGATGGGAAGAATGGCGGCAAGCTTACTTAAAGTCACCATCATTTGCCCGGGAATTTGTTCGCAGGATAGTGGGTGCGCTAAATCATTCCGTATCGGGGGTTCTTCAACAGCTAAAAGAGGGTGGATATCTACCCAGGGAACCTCCCCTTTCTTTCATAAATCGCCGCAGGCTTAATGAAGAACTACCCTCAGATTTGAAAGGCCCTTTCCCGAATGTTTAAAGAATGTATTCATAAAAACTTGTAAAGTAAGAATTGACAATGAGAAAAAAAGGTGCAGTTGGTATTGAGTAATTAAGTACTTGCAAGGTGTAAGAAAACTTTAACACTTACTTGCTTCTTCCTCATGCTAGTTTGAGAATACCCCTTTTGGAATGCTATTGCTTGCTGAATATAAACTTTATTAAAAAATTCCTTGTTCATCCTTCAAAGCAGAGCCTTATATTGATGGATTCTTTTTTAAGTAACCTCCCGCGTGCTTCGTATCTCCCCGAGGATGAATAATCTCAGTTGAGACTGGATATGAAATTGTATAAAACTATTGGCCTCCGAGCTGAGTATAATATCCCGGACGACTTTTGAGTAAAGACTTTCACTTTCACATATCTGGGCTCCTCTATGGAATCCCCTCTCGAAATTAGGCTTCGAAGCCAGGAAATTCTCTGATTATTTATGTCTTGCCAGGATTTAGAATCTTTGATCTCTTTTGTGAAGACTCACCTGATGTATTTCATATAATTTCCCGATGGTTCTGCTTCATATTGGTTTATAGTCTCCGGTTTCTCCTATGAAGGCCCGTCCGGGTTGCTTCATAGGATTTTGCCGATCGACTTTGGTTTATAGTCTCCGAGTCTACCTATGAAGTCCCGTACGGGTTACTTCATAGAATTTTCCCGATCGACTTTGATCTGTCTTGGTTTATAGTCTCCGATTTTTCCTATGAAGGCCCGCTGGGTTACTTCATAGAATCTTCCCGATTGACTTTGGTTTATAGTCTCCGAGTCTTCCTATGAAGGCCCGACCGGGTTACTTCATAGGATTTTCTCGATCGACTTTGATCTGTCTTGGTTTATAGTCTCCGGTTTTTCCTATGAAGGCCCGCCGGGTTACTTCATAGAATCTTCCCGATCGACTTTGGTTTATAGTCTCCGAGTCTTCCTATGAAGGCCCGACCGGGTTACTTCATAGGATTTTCTCGATCGACTTTGATCTGTCTTGGTTTATAGTCTCCGGTTTTTCCTATGAAGGCCCGCCGGGCTACTTCATAGAATCTTCCCGATCGACTTTGGTTTATAGTCTCCGAGTCTTCCTATGAAGGCCCGTCCGGGTTACTTCATAGGATTTTCTCGATCGACTTTAATTCATACGAAAGTATAATACTTGGGCTAACCTCGTGTTGGCTTGTAATTCCTTGAGGGGAGCTGAATAGGCCTTTATGATTTCCCCTTATTTTACTGCTTGAAAAATAGAAAGGAGGCTTCTCCTGATACTTATCAATTTGTATGAACCATATTTATTTCCTGTGTCAATATTTATCTTGCTTGACTTTCATCAAAGAAACAAAGTACATAAATTGCAAGTATCTCAATTCGCCTGGGAATTCCAATAACTATGAACATATTTAAAGTAATATGATCAAATCAGGATCGATAGGGTTGCAAATGATTAGCGCTCCAAGGGCGTTCCAACATTCTTCCTTCGGTATCTTGGAGATAGTATGAGCCTGACGCGAGCTTTTCTATCACTTTATAAGGCCCTCCCCATTGTGGTGCCAACTTGCTGACATCTCCCACAGGCTTAACTCGTTTCCATACCAAATCCCCTACTTGGAAGAATCTGGAGATGACCCTTTTGTTATAATTCTATCTCATCCTTTGTCAATATGATATAAGACGAGTAGCAGCTTTATCCCTTATTTCCTCAATCAGGTCCAGCTCCATAAGTCGTCGGTCTCTATTATCCTCATCATACAATTGTCTTCTGTCAGACTCTACTCCTACATCAATGGGGATTACTACTTCTCCTCCATAGACTAACTGGAAAGGAGTGATTCCTGTAGCTTCACGAGGCGTAGTACGATATGCCCAGAGAACACTGGGTAACTCGTCTACCCAGCTACCTCCGACATGATCTAGCTTAGTTTTCAGTCCTCTAATAATCTCCCTATTAGTTACTTCTGCTTGACCATTGCTCTGCGGGTAAGCTACAGAGGTGAAGGCCTGGGTAATCCCATAACTCTGACATCAGTCTAGGATTCTATCGCCTTGAAACTGCCTTCCATTATCAGAGACCAACTTATGAGGAATGCCAAACCTGCAGATTATATTTTTCCATAAGAATTTAATAACCGCGTCTTCTGTAATTCTAGCAAGTGGTTCTGCTTCCACCCATTTAGAGAAATAATCCACAGCCACCAACAAGAACCTCCTCTGTGCAGCAGCCATAGGAAATGGACCTACTATGTCCATACCCCACTGATCAAAGGGACACGAGACTATAGAGGTTCTTAATAATTGGGTAGGGTGATGTAATATATTCTGATGCTTTTGACAAGAAATACAAGTTCTTACCAGTTTAGCGGCATCTTCATGTAGAGTGGGCCAGAAATATCCCGCTAAGAGGATTTTACGAGCCAAAGATCTTCCTCCTATATGACTACCACAAGAACCCTGATGCACCTCCTGTAAAATAAATTGTGTGTCTTCTGTGCCTACACACTTGAGCAAAGGTCTGGAAAAAACCCTTTGATATAATTGCTCCCCCACCATAGTATATTGAGCAGCTCGTTTCTTAAATACCCTGGCTTGTTCTGTATCTCTCGGAAGAAGACCTTGCTGTAAATATAATATAATTTGAGCTCGCCAATCACCCTGAATTTCTATATCAGTCTGTCTTTCAATACAGGAAATTAACAGGGTCTGTTCCACTGGTCGATCAAGACTCCATGGCACTACAGCAGAGGCTAGTTTAGCTAATTCATCTGCCACCTGATTCTCCGATCGAGGAATTTTTTGTATGCTCACATCTTGAAATTGAGACTTCAACTTATCGAATGCCTCAGCATATAACTTAAGCCTGTCATTATTGATTTCAAAATTACCTGATAATTGTTGAGCTGCTAGCTGAGAATCAGAATATATAAGGACTCGAGCTGCTCCTACATGCCGAGCAGCCTGTAAGCCAGCTATTAGAGCTTCATATTCAGCCTCATTGTTGGTAGCTCTGTAATTTAATCTAATGGAGAGTTGAAGTCTGTCTTCTCTTAGGGATATAAGAAGAATACCAATTCCACTGCCTTGTCTAGTTGCAGAGCCATCCACATAAACTTTCCAGGTATCTTCTTCTTCTAGGCCTTGAACCTCTATGATGAAATCTGCTAGAGCTTGTGTCTTGATGGCCGAGCGGGGTTGATATTGGATGTCATATTCCCCAAGCTCGGTTATCCATTTGACTAACCGTCCTGATGCCTCTGAGTTGAGCAATACCCGTCCGAGAGTGCTATTGGTTAAGACAATAATCTCATGTGCTAAGAAATATGGGCGCAACCTCCGAGCAGTCAATATTAGAGCATAAGCCAGTTTTTCTAGTGTAGTGTATCTACACTCCGCTCCTTTTAATAAATGACTAGAAAAATACACAGGTTGTTGCTCTTTTCCTTCCTTTCTGACTAATACAGAGCCTACGGCGTTTTCATTAGCTGACAAATACACCCACAGAGTCTCTCCTGCTATAGGTTTAGCCAACACAGGGAGGGTAGCTAAATAATCTTTCAACTCCTGAAAAGCCTTATCACATTCTTCATTCCATTGAAACTTATTAGCCTTTCTGAGTATTTTAAAGAAATGAAAACTGCGATCGACTGATCTAGAAATAAATCTAGACAAGGCTGTGATTCGGCCTGTCAATCTTTGAGCTTCTCTCAGGTTGCGAGGTGGCTCCATGCTCTGCAGTGCCTTGACCTTGCTCGGGTTGGACACCATATATCCCAAGAATTTTCCTCCCTTTGCGCCGAACAAGCATTTGCTTGGGTTCAACTTGAGCCCATACTGCCTTAATGTCTTGCAAGTCTCCTTTATATCCCTGCATAGATCAGTAGCTTGAAGAGACTTAATTAAGATATCATCAACATATACTTCCATATTCCTACCAATCTGCTTCTGAAAGACCTTATTCATAAGCCTTTGATAGGTTGCTCCTGCATTCTTTAGTCCAAAGGGCATAACATTATAACAATAAGTGCCTTCAGATGTTATAAAACTAACCTTTTCTTGATCCTCTTTGGCCAAGGGGACTTGATGATAACCTTGATATGCATCCAGCATGGAAATATATTCACATCCGGCAGTAGAATCAACTAGTTGATCATAGGTAATGGATAGTAATCCTTCGGGCAAGCTTTGTTGAGATCTCGAAAGTCAATGCACACTCGCCATTTGTTCCCAAGTTTAGAGACTAACACCACATTAGCCAACCAGCTTGGGAATTGCACTTCCCTAATGTATCCGGCCTCCATATGCTTGGTTATTTCTTCCTTGATAATCTGGTTTTGCTCCATACTGAAACTCCTCTTCCTTTGCATGACCGGGCGGGCATCCGGAAAGACATGCAAGGAATGTTCCATAACAGCAGGAGAAATGCCCGAAACTTCTTTGGGAGTCCAGGCAAATACATCATTATTCTTCTTCAAACATTGCACCAACTCAGCTTTAAGATCAGGATCAAGATCGGCTGCAACGTAGGTGGTAGCTTCTGGCCGCCCAGTTTGGATTTGAACTTCTTCCTTTTCTTCATAAACCAGGACGGGCTGCTTTTCGCGAATGGCATTAACTTCCATTCTTTGAATCTTCCGAGCGGTGTTGGCCTCAGTTCGAATGATTTCTACGTAACATTTTTGGGCTGTCTTTTGATCGCCTCGTACTTCTCCAACCTGATCCTCCACCGGAAACTTAACCTTTTGACAGAAAGTAGAAACGACCGCCCTGAACTCGTTCAAGGCAGGCCGACCCAATATCACATTATAAGAAGATGGAGCATCTACTACCATAAAATAGGATCTCCTAGTTCTCATCAGGGGTTCCTCCCCTAGAGAAATGGCCAACTTTATTTGCCCCAGAGGTTGCACTTCATTGCCTGTGAATCCATACAGAGGAGTTGCAATCGGTTGAAGCTCCATTGGATCAATTTGCAGCTGATCAAAAGCCTTTTTGAATATAATGTTTACAGAGCTGCCAGTGTCTATGAAGGTACGAGCGATGGCGTAGTTAGCTATCACAGCTTTAATGATTAATGCGTCATCATGAGGTATCTCTACCCCCTCCAGATCTTTGGGCCCGAAGCTTATTTCAGGACCGGCCGCCCTTTCCATGCTGCATCCTACTGCATGAATCTCCAATCTTCGGGCATGTGCTTTTCTGGCTCTGTTAGAATCCCCATCAGTGGGTCCGCCCGTAATCATGTTAATATTACCCCGAGTAGCATTGCTTCTATTCTCTTCCTGACGAGTCATTGTGGTTTCGAAAGGTGCTTTATCTAATACTTGGCTGGTACCAGCTGGGACCGGTATTGCTTCTTGCCGGGTTCCATCCGGGTGATATTCCGGTTTGAGCGGACTTTGCTGCCTGGGGTACTGTTGCCGGTAATAGTTCTGCCTCTGATAGCGCTCTTTATTGACTCGTCTATTTCTCAAAAAAAAACAGTCATCAGAGTGATGACTGCTAGTTTTATGATAAGTACACCATCTCCTTGGTGCCTCCGGCTGCATCTCTACATGTTGTATAGCTTGCGGACGATAATCTGGTTACCGATGAGGTGGATGAGTGGTTCTAGGTCCTCTTGGTGGGGGTACCGGGGTCGGAGCCTTCTCCTTCGCATGAGTTGGAGAAGAGGGAACACCTTCTTTCCTACGAGCAGCTTGGGCTTCTTCTACGTTAATGAACTCAGTGGCACGTTCAATCAGGGAATCAAAATTAACAGGAGGATTTCTTACCAAATCTTTAAAGAAATCATTATCATTTAAACCCTGAGAGAAAGCACTTACTAATATTTCAGTAGTAGCATTAGGTACATCTATAGCTACCTGATTGAACCTTTTAATATATGCCCGGATGGATTCTTTAGACGTCTGCTTAATTGAAAATAGGCTCCACGGGGTCTTATGATACCTTTTGTTGCTGGAGAAATGATGTAGAAAGACTTTCTTGAAATCTTTGAATTTTCGAATAGACTTTTCAGGTAATCTTTTGAACCAGCGCTGTGCTGCTCCCCCAAGAGTAGTGAGAAACATCCGACACTTCACCCCATCAGAGAATTGTTGCAACAAGGCTACATTCTCAAATTTTAACAAGTGATCTTCCGGATCTGTGGTTCCGGTATATTCTCCAATTTGCAGATTCTAATATCGCTTAGGAAGTGGGTCATCTAATACACTTTGTGAGAATGGGGAGATGACCTTTTCTGGTGAACTATCACTAGTTATCATTTTAATCTTACGCTTCTCTCTGTCCGGCGCCTCACCAGAGGACTCTTGGAACACAGGCCTCTTACCCCCTGGATCCAAGGGAGTGCGAAGGAAGGCTCGTGGACGCCTGGTTAGAGAAACAGTAGCTGGAGTAAAATACAAAGGTTCTTCTTCTTCCATCTCCTTTCCTTTCCGATGCTCAGTAGTTGATATCGCCGGATGATGAGCCGTCGGCAGGGTGGCCCCAGTATGAGCTTGCAGTTGTTGCTGCTGTTGTTGTAGGGCTTTCTGAACATGAGAATTAATGAGGAGATCCAAATCCTCGCGACTGATAGTAAGTAGGTTCGACTTCCCAGCTTCTTCCATCACGTAGTCTCAGATTCAGGTGAAGTTCCCACAAACGGCGCCAAATTTGATCCTGTCTGAGAAGCTGACCGCGACGGAGATCTGGAAGAAAAGACCCACCGTACTGATGAAGAATAATGCCGGTAGAACCTCGACCCAAGAAACCCAAAGCGGATCGGAAGAAAACCAGAATCACCGAAGGAAATCTGATGAGTAGGAAGAAATCCCTGTCCGAATGGAGAAAGTCGATCTCCCGAAGCTCCCTGCGCACAAGAGACCAACCAACACTATCGTCAATGACCTAAGACCGGGGTGGGAATCCCTGGCTAGGCCCTCCGACGCTCAAGTTAGTGATCTCGCTTGATGTCAAGGAAGGAAGAAGATGAACAGTAGCCAGAAAATTAGGGATGTGAACTTACCTAGCCAACGGAGAGGATTCCCCCTTTTATACCACTTCATATAACCTCCGTAGTCAAGAAGTGGACCCCGGTTTGTTAGAGTTCGTTATGACATCAGCTGCGTACTTGTGGAAGATGATTTTTAAGAAATCTTTTTAGTACCCCAGATGTACCTTCTTTGTCGTTTAGCGCCTGCAAGACAATCTGAAAGCATATTTCCCACCAAAAAATATATATCCTCTATCATGAATTATTCTATTCGATATATTCATGTATGGTTCTTCTTCATGCGATTTCTATTTGTATCTTTGTCGTGTCAAAAAATAATATTTTATCCAACATGTTTCTGAGGTATTCATTAACTCTTTCGGCCGATATTGGTCTATCTTTGCTCTGGAGTATGTATCGGTCGTTATTGGCTTACCTTCATACGGCAAGCATGTATCGATCGATATTGGTTTACCTTTGTTCTGAAGGTATGTCCCGACCAATATTGACTCACCTTCATACGGCAAGCATGTATCGACCGATATTGGCCTACCTTCGTTCGGCAGGCATGTATCGGCCGATATTGGTCTATCTTCGTTCGGCAGGCATGTCCCGACCAATATTGGCCTACCTTCGTTCGGCAGGCATGTATCGGCCGATATTGGTCTATCTTTGCTCTGGAGTATGTATCGGTCGTTATTGGCTTACCTTCATACGGCAAGCATGTATCGACCGATATTGGTTTACCTTTGTTCTGAAGGTATGTCCCGACCAATATTGACTCGCCTTCATACGGCAAGCATGTATCGACCGATATTGGCCTACCTTCGTTCGGCAGGCATGTATCTGCCGATATTGGTCTATCTTTGCTCTGGAGTATGTATCGGTCGTTATTGGCCTATCTCCTTCCTGAAGGTATGTCCCGGCCGATATTACCCTACCTTCATTATGGAGGCATGTCCCGGCCGCTGTTAGCCTATCTTTTCTGCTTTTCTTTCCTCCTCTGTAGACCCACAAAACCTAACCCATATCAGTCTCCATCTCCACCCAAGGAGCTTCCTCCCAACTCCAATATCTAGGATGCATGGGAGGGCCGCCACCACCATGGTGGTAGGCTCGTCGTCGGCCATGCCGCCTTCGGCGTCACCCCCTATCGCCGCCATCCCTCACAGTGGTTGACTCCCCTCTTCCTTCACCATCTCGATGACACCCATGCCACCTCTCCTCTTCTTTCTCCCGCGATATGCTGTCGGCTCACACTGAGGAAGATAACCTCACCCTCGCGAATGCCGCCTCTGACGGCGTTCACCGTCGATGCCTATCGCCTTCGCTACCGGACCTCCCCTCTCCTCTCTTCCTCTCTCTCCGTTGACCGCCACTGCATCCAGCGGCTATTAGATTGTAGAGTTCTCTAGAGGGGGTGATAGCGATCGTTAAAAATAAATTTGTTATTAAATCGAGTACGCAGCGGAAAAATAAAAGGTACAACGCTAACATAAACCAATTTTACTTGGTTCGGAGCCTTCGTCGACTCCTGCTTCAAGGCCCATACTTGTCAAGTGCTTTCATTGGACAATCACTAATAATTCGTAAGATATTACAAATTTAAGTACAAGAATAATTAAAACAATACCAACAATACAGAAAAAGAAGTTGAATCGTAGGTTGTTGGAGGAGTCTCGCAGCATCGCAGGAGCAAAGCGCAAAGAGCAGTCGTAGATGAAGTTATTTTTTTTTGTAGCTCTAGAGGAAGGCTCCTTTTATAGGAGTGCTCTGGGCGCATGGACTGTGACATTGGCCCAGCCAATCAGCGCACTCCACATTTACGATGAGATAAGCTTTTGTACTCCGGACGCTCGGATCCCTTCCGGGTGCTCGGACCCTTTTTCCAGCAAAAGCTTTTTCCTACAAGAAAAAGATTAGTCCGAGACAATAATCATTATGCTACCCTATAAAACAAAAGTTAGCATAAATATAATAAAACAGAGTAGTAATTAGATTCTATCTCACCGAGACCATAATCTAGTCGCGATCTCAACTTAGATTCCCGAAATGGTTCTAAATTAGATCGACGCCTACTGTTCCCTCGAACGGGGAACGCGTTCTCACCAAGTCACTCCCTTCCAGTGACTTACCTTAACTTAACTTTCAGACATCCGTTCAGCCCGTCGACCTAGCTAAACTTCCCTGCAACATTGAGTTAGCACAATAGATAAAATGGCAAGGTAAAACAATGTTAACAGAATTCAAGTATAACCTAGGGTTATCTCCACCTAGGGTTGCCTAGCTTCACTTACTAGGACTTCCATTGTCTGGCTTCACACACCAGGACTTCTTCTCTTAGCTTCACTCGCTAAGGCCCAACTTCATGTTGGATCGAGACGCGCTAGAGGGGGGGGGTGAATAGCGCTCGCGGCTATTTGTTCGATTATCGGAATCGTAAAATGTTCGTAGAGTAATTAACGCAGCGGAAAGAAACAAACACACAGAAAGACAAGGGAATTTACTTCGTTCGGAGCCTGTGACGACTCCTACTCGAAGGCCCACGATCCTTGATCGCTTTCCGTGGGCAACAACTATAAGCTCGACAAGAGTACAAGTATTACAGTTAAGTATAATGAAAAAAGTACAGTTATACCGACGACAATATCGTAATCTGAAGATTTCGGAGCTCCGGGTCGTCGGTGTCTCGTAGCAGCACTTCGGGATCGTCTCGTGAGCAGCTTGTAGCAGAAAGATCGCTTGGAAGAAGTTATTGAGAGCTGCTGGTCGAGACCCCTTATAAAGAGGGTTCAAGGCGCCTTATACTGTTCATCAAGGCGCCTTGAACGAGCCGAGTCACCCGCGTGGATCAGCACTGACCTGGTCGAACTCTATCTGGTTCAAGGCGCCTTCAGCCTATCCAAGGCGCCTTCAACCTCCGGTCCAAGGCGCCTTGAACTCCATTCAAGGCGCCTCCAGTTTGCTGCGCTGGCCTTTTCCTGGCTCGCACCCGAGGCGCCTCCAAGCTCCATGGAGGCGCCTCGGACACTGTTCATCCGAGTTGTAACTTGCTCCTTTGTTCCTGAAAAATGTGTTAGTCCAAAACACATACCCTGCAAAACAAAGTTAGCACAGTACACATGATAAATAAAGTGTAGACAGTCTCCGGACTGTCCGAGTCTGACTTCGGGTTTCCTACCGGAAACCCTAGGTCGACCCGACGCCTACTGTTCCCTCTACGGGGAACGCGTCCTCACCTACTCCACTCAGGAGATTTACCTGTTGCCAGTACGATCCTCCAGATCGACTGGACTTTTGCTCGGCACTCGATGCTTCCGGACTTTCTGCTGAACATCCGCTTCACCGGCCAGTTCATACTTTCACCTGGTTCGCGACACCAGGACTTTTCACCTAGGGTTACCACCCCCTAGGACTTTTGCCTGAAGCCATCGACCTGCCAAGACTTTCCTCATAGGGTTACCACCCCCTATGACCTAGGGTTACCACCCCCTAGGGTTTTGCCTTTCCTAACTGCAGTTAGGACTTTCCTGAAACACTCAGTAAAAGCTGTCAGACAACAAAGCACCTTAACTTTGAATCCTTTGCCATTATCAAAACTTAGGTTCGATCGTCGGATGCTTCCCGCACCAACACTTCACTCACCAAGACTTCCTCCACCTAGCTTCACTCGCTAGGGCCTGACTTCACTCACCAGGACTTCCATCACCTAGCTTCAGTCACTAGGGTCCAGCTTCACTCACCAGGACTTCCACTACCTAGCTTCAGTCACTAGGGCCCGGCTTCACTCACCAGGATTTCCACTACCTAGCTTCACTCACTAGGGCTTGACTTCACTTACCAAGACTTCCACTACCTAGCTTCACTCACTAGGGTTTGACTTCACTTACTAGGACTCCCATCCACTACCTAGCTTCACTCACTAAGGTCTGGCTTCATTCACCAGGACTTTCACTTTGCCTAACCTCCAGTTAGGACTTCTCCTTTCTAGTCATCTAGTCCTGACTAAACTATTCTTTTCCAAACATCAAGTCCTGTTTGGATTAACCCTTAGTCAAACTGACCAGACTTGGGTATATTGTCAAACATCAAAATTCTAGAGGTCGATTGCACCAACAGCGGCTACTATCGCATCCGACCACCAGGACGCACCTCATCACCATCTCCCATCATGCGGGCAGCAGCTCCCTTTTCCCTCACGCACGCCATCAACTCCCCTTTGTCGATGCCTCCTCCCCACACCGACAACAGCCTCCCAGCTACCGCTGGCCACCCACGACCCACTTTGGCGTTGAGGGCGTCGCTGTTGCCCACCACAACCTTGGCCTTTGCGCCATAGTCGTTGCCATCTCCACGCCATGGCTGGCAGCCACCATCTTTGAGAATCTGATGCTTATCCAGTGTAGATTCCTCGTCGTCGTATGCCTCTAGTCGGGGTGCCGCGGTCAAGTTCCGACCTCAAGGCATACGTGTCGTTATCTCAAACCTTCGTGTCATTATTATATCTTGGCTTGTGTGCCAATCTCATATCCCGGCCTGCGCGCTGATGTCCTATTCCGGCTGCACGCCGATGTCCTATCCCGACCTATGTACCAATGTCCTATCCCAGCCTATGTGCCAAAGTCATATCCCGGCCAACATGCCGATGTCATATCCTGGCCTACATGTTGTTGCTAGGTCCCGACTTATATGTCATCTTCTGGATCCAGGCCGCACTTGACTAGGTGCCGTCAGATCCAGCTTTTCATCTTGCTTAGAGTCATCTACTCTTCTAGATCATGACAACTCGAGCAATTCCTGACCAGCTCACCGATCCACTAGAGGACGCCCCTGGGCTAGGGTACGTCATCGTACTCCTTCACTCGTTTCATTATTCTACTATTAGTTTGTTCCTTATATATTCGTTAGATCTACCTCGAGCATCGGGGTACCAACGACCGGAGCAATCCAGTCACTGGCTGTAAGTAGTGTTGACTAGAGGACTTCTAACGACTTGGCAACATAGAAGCCATCTCAGCATACCCCTCCCCCCGGGCCATAGCGGTTCGGTAAACATTCCATCACATCACCCGAGTAGTCCCTTTGACTCAGCTTCTGAACAGGATCAATTTGACGTCATCTGTGAGAATCTTCTCCACCTATTTCGAAGCATGAAGATAGACGACGTTGGAAGACTCTCTGCCATTATCACAGTCTCGAAGGATTTTGACAAACATATTATCTTCTCCCCTCGCTCCTCGGGTATTCGGGAGCCGAGAGATCGACTTGGAGCTTCAGCTGACTGACAAGTTAGTTTTTCCATTATATATATATATATATATATATATATATATATATATATATATATATATATATATATATATATATATATATATATATATATATATATATATATATATTCGACTTCAAGGATAATCGGGAGTCAAGGGATTGAGACGGATCCTCATCTTCGAGGCATAGCTCCTAGACCAAGTACGCTACAAGCTTTGCTCCCTCTTTATAGCTATAACTCTCTGATAAGAGAGTAAGAGCCTAGTCCCATGACCAGAGACTAGGGCCCTAGATCTTTGATCGAACACTAGTGGCACATCTCCCCAATCAAACATTAGGGGCACAGCTTCATTATCAGACACTAGGGACAAAGCTCCCCTATCAGAGACTAGCGGTATAGCTTCCCGAACAAGGTCTAGGGGCCTCGCTCTCTGATTACGGGCTAGGGGCCTCACTCTTCGATCAGGGACAAGGAGCTAAACTCCTCGATCAGGTGTGTTATGGGCTTTGTTTAGTCATTGCTACGGTCTTTGCCTTCACTAATGTCAAGGCTTTGCCTCTCCTGTTTGGGGTTGAGCTATCACCACCGGTCTCAAACCGGAATATTTGCCACCTGTCTCAGACTGGAGGATCACCATTGACCTCCTGGTCAGCTTTCCAGACTCTCGCCCCAGTGCAAGTTATAAGCGAGCATGGCTCTCACCACCAATGACCTCTCGGTCGGCTTTCCAGACCCTCGTCCTAGTGTGAGTTATAAACAAGTTTGGCTCTTGCGACCAACGACCTCTCAGTCGGGTTCCAGACTCTCGCCCCCGTGCGAGTTATAAGCGAGCATGACTCTCATGACCAACGACCTCTCGGTCGAGTTCTACACTCTCACCCCTGTGTGAGTTATAAGCGAGTCGGTCGACTTTCAAATCTTGCATCACTCACCGCTCTGCCCGACACTCACTATTCACGTCTCATTCACCGCTCTGCCCGGCACTTGGGCTTCACGCCCATTCGGTGCAACGACATTGTGTTTTTTGATCGCTTGGGATCCATACCTATATCAACGTGCTTTTCGATCCCTCAGGATTTGCACCTGACTCAACTCACAGAGCACACAAGGTTTACAAAGCACTCGATATTCTTTCGGACGCTTAGTCGGCAGGCTCTTAGCCGACCGATCAGTATCACCCGGTCATCCGTTTAGTCACTCGCTTATATCGTTTGACATTCTTATGTCCACCTTCTCGGCGTTCTGTCGATTACCCGGTCGGCGTTCTTCGATCACCCGATCGTGGTTAACTTGCACCTAGTTAACAATTTTTGGTCATCTGGTCGCATTTTACGGTCACCCGATAGACATTCTTGGGTTGCCCGATCGTGGTTTACTATCGTTCAATCGACATTTTCTCGGACGCACGCTCGGAACCTCTTGCTCGCCGTGTTTCCACCCGCTCGGTGTTCTCCTGATTGCCCAATTGACATTTTCTCGGTCGCGTGCTCGACATCGCTCGTCCGTCATCTTTCCACCCGCTCAACATTCTCCCGAGTGCTCGGTCAGCATTTCTTCAAACTCCCGCTCGGCACTATGGTCTTTCACTTTGTTCTGTTCATACGCACGCTCGGCATTCACTCGATCACCTGCTTGACATTCGCTCGGCATCCCCCTTGCCACTCAGTCAGTAATCGTTTGACTTATCGCTCGCTCGACGTTTCTTTTACCACTCGCTCAGCATCTTCATTGCTCGTGGGGCGTTGTTCTCGTCACTCGTTTAACATTTGCTCGATTTCCTTCATGGCATTCACCCTATCGCCCACTCAGCATTCACTTGATTGCTTGCTTAGCATCCGCTCGGCATTATTTTTTGCTGCTCGGTTGGCACTTATTTTTCTCGTCGCTCTGCCAAGCGCTCATTGTTCGTCGCTATCCATTTGATGTTATATGACAGGCCTAGTGATCTGACTCTCATTTAGGGTGATTTCTCTTTACGTTAGGCTTGGTCTAGTCAGTCGGACCCGAGCCTCCTTCAACTAGACTTCAAGGGGAGGCTTCTGATACAATGCATATATGAGGGGCCTGATAATGCCAAGGAGTTAATGGTCAAGAGGACATGGTCGTCAACAGTCAAGGGGAGGTGGAGGTTTAGTTTCCCCGCTTTACCCTCCGTATAATTCCTAGTCAAATACAGACAGGTCGGGTCCTCAGGGTTGAGCCCCGGGTAGGGGTTTTAACTAGTTCCCGATCGGTAATCTACTACTTAGGTTATCCAAGCTCTGGCATCTTAGTCTCTACGTATGGTCCTGGCACCTATGCCAGATAATCCCCGACCGGCTATGCTCCGGTCGGGTCATGCAAGTTTTGTTGGGCCCTTGGGCGGGTGGCTAGAGGGGGGTGAATAGCCCTGCAAAATTTAAAGGAACGAAAGAGTTTTCTCGATCTTTATAGCTTATAAACAATCAACACTTGCATAAACAAAATAAACGACTAAAAAATAAGAGGCACGAAAGAGTTACTTGGTTACAACCGAGGAGGTTGTTAATCCAAGTTAAAAGCACACTAATCTCTCATTCAGGTGGAGAACCCTCTTTATAGCAGTTAACACACTCAATTACAGAATAGAACTCAAGAGGATTTAATTACTAGTGTTGTGTTCTATTTCCTAGGTCCAGAGATTTTTTTTATAGCCCTTGGAAAATCTTATCATAGGCTGGAAGGTGCCTCCAACAGGTTGGAAGGCGCCTCCAGCGAGGCACCAAAGGATAAGACTTTATCCTTTGCTAGCGGCAAAGTTTGACCAGTCAAAGGCGCCTTCAAGAGACTGAAGGTATCTTCCATGAAGGCTTGAAGGCGACTTCAAGCATGAGGGCACCTTCAATCCATTGAAGGCGCCTTCAATAGCTATTACTGAGCTCCAAACATCTCCTTTGGCTCTTCCGCTGCTCCACTCGCTTGGGTGATTTCGGCCAACCAGAATAAGGCTCACCCAAACCTATTTTTCGGCCTTCTTCTCGAGCAGTCTTCCTCCCGGCTTCTCGTCCCTTGGACCACCGTGTTCGTCCTTCTCGTTCGTCGATGTACTCTTCCGCAGTACCTCATCCCTCGGACGCACTGAGCCCGTCATCTTTCTACCGTATCATCCTTCTCAATAGTTGAGTCTTTCTCTCGACTTACAGTGTTCCTAAGTTCCTGCACACTTAGACACAGGATTAAAAACTAAGAGGACCTAACATGACTTAGTTGATCACATCAAAACTACCTTGGGGTACTAATAGGCTTAGTTCTCAATCATAGGCTCAGATGATTCTCGGCCAATTCTGCACAACTCATTCTCTTCAGCTCGATCCGACGTAATCCCTTAATAGCCCCTAGAAGGCTACACACAGGTCAGGGTATCAAGGCTCAGTCCTGGCACTGTATTTGGGCAATCATCTCGAGCTGTCTACAGTTGAACCTGGGAAAAACGCATAACACCAAGCGACAACAATATAAGAGAATCGTAACCTCCTGTCAAATAATAGCTGTCGTAAGTCAGGGAATATTCCAATGATCTATCATACATTAAGAAAGGAACCTTCCTCCTACCAATGGGAGGTCGTTGGACATCCTCCCTCACTCAACACGCCTTGACACCTGACATTCTCAGGCAACATGCAGGCTCAAAAGGTAGGTAGAGTCATATAAAAAGGGGGGGCTTCGTGTCTTCACCAGACAGGTCATCGTCTCAAGCAAGCCGACGCTGTCCCACTCACCAATGTCACCGCAAGTTCCCTCCTTTTCTCGTCGCCATGTCCACCCAGGGAGATGGCTAGGATGCACGGGAGGGCCACCGCCATCATGGTGGTAGGCTCGTCACCACCTATGCGGCCTCTGGCGTCACCCCTTACGGTCGCTGTCCCTCACAGTGGTCGGCTCCCCTATTCCTTCTCCATCGCGATGACACCGATGTCGCCTCTCCTCTTCTCTCTCCCGTGATATGTCGTCGCCTCACGCTGAGGAAGACTACCTCACCCTCACGAATGCCGCCTCCAAGGCCGTTCACCGTCGATGCCTGCCGCCTCCACGACCGGACCGCCCCTCTCCTATCTTCCTCTCTCTCTGGCGGGCCCTGCTGCATCTAGCGGCTACCATCATATCCATCCAGTAGGACTCACCTCGTCGCCGTCTCCTATCACGCAGGAAGTAGCTCCCTTTTCCCTCACGCACACTATTGACTCCCCTTCGTCGACGCCACCTCTCCACACTGACAGTCGCCTCCTAGCTCTCGCCGGCCGCCCATGACCCACTCCGGCACTGAGGGCGTCGCTATTGCCCACCACAACCATGGCCTTCACGCCGTAGTCGCTGCCACCTCCGCGCCATGGCTAGCAGTTGCTATCTTTGAGAATCTGACGTTTATCCGGTGTAGATTCCTCATCGTCGTATCCCTCTAGCCAAGGTGCCGCGATCGTATTCTGACCTTCAGGCCTACGTGTCATTATCTTAAACCTTCGTGTTGTTATTGTATCCCAGCCTACGTGCCAATCTCATATCCTGGTCAACGCGCCGATGTCCTATCCCGGCCTGCGCGCCAATGTCCTATGCCGACATGTGTGCCAATGTCATATCCCGGCCTGCATGTCGAAGTCATATCCCAGCCTGCGGGTCGATAACATATCCTGGCCTACGTGTTGCTACTAGGTCTCAATCTACATGTCGTCTTCCGGATCCAGGTTGCGCTCAACTAGGTGTCGTCATATCCTACTCAGAGTCATCTACTCTTCTAGGTCACGATAACTCGAGCAACGTCCCGACCAGCTCACCGATCTACTAAAGGGCGCCCCCCGGCCAGGTACATCATCATACTCTTTCATTCGTTTCATTATTCTACTATTAGTTTGTTCCTTATATATTCGTTGGATATGCCTTGAGCTTTGGGGTATCAGGGACCGGGGCAACCCGATCGCTAGCTATAGATAGTATTGACCAAAGGACTTTCAAATACTTGGTCAACATAGAAGTCATTTCAATATACCACTCCCTCCGGACCATATCGGTTCAGTTAATATTCCATCCACATCACCCAAACAGTCCTCCTGACTTAATTTCCGGATAGGATCACCTACAATTACCTAAGGAGGAGTTTGGATTTTCCTAGTGACAAGAGGCATGCTCTGTCAACATGCTCACTTCTGGGTATTGTATCTGAAGGAACAGAAAGAAATTAACGAGGTCCAATCCTGTTTCAAAGAGTAAAAAACAAAGCATGTTGATCATTTGTAACTCCTCTCTTCTTTCAGGTTTAGTAGACTAGGAACAAAAAAGATGCTACAGAAAAAGACAAAAGAAAATTAGGATAATATGGTGAGGCTAAGTCAATGCTCAAGAGAGGCACTAATGGGTGCCCCGGGACTATGGTACAATGGTAAGAAATGGGACGGAAGTTCAAATCTCATTTCTTTCTTTCTAAGTTGTGACACTGTGCTACATTGCTTGCATGTTTCTGACCACCAGACATTTCTCTTCTAATAGGACCAACTGAAGATTTATCTTCAGCTGATGGCATTGCAACTTTTGAGTTTGTACATCTTCATTCCCAGTTCCTTAAGATATTTCATCTCTTCTCATATATAAACTAGAGACTTAAAGAATGCTACTACTAGTCTGATTTCTTCTTCTTTCTAGATTAACATCTTTTCCCAGAGATGCAATTACCGATGGAAGGTGATCCTGTTTGAAAATTGGAGATGACGTGTGGGACAGGTGACTACAATATTGATTGGATGAAGACCTCCAAATTGAATCAAAGACTATGGGCTGGTGCGCTAAGCTTCCTACACACACTTAAACGAGCCAACAGAACGTTAGCGTCCAAAAATTAAGGAAGAGGTCCCTGGCAAAGACCTTTCGACACTCAAGTCAGTGTATTGCCCTCGCGGGAAGAAGAACAATAAATGGGTAGCAGGATGCACGCGTAGTAAGATGTATGAAGTGTGCATACCTTACCATTGAAGAGGACATCCTTTATATGCCACCTCTATAACCTTCGCAATCACAAAATGACAAAAAATATCGGGTGTCAGAAGTTATTGAGCAACAGAATATATACATCCTTAAAGGTGTATAGCCATGGTCCGAAGAATCTTCTATTATCCGTGTGCACCCTTTTTTTTTGTAATTGATGCTATTAATGAGGCGGTTGAACGAATATGTTATCATAATGTATCGGCTGAGGGAAAGTATAATCACCTTCGAGGAAGGTTATTATCATAGAGGAATATTCTTTGATAATCGGTTGTTATTCTATGATAGGTTGTTAGGATTCTCTGACAATGTTATTCTCTGAGTATATCACGGCCGAGAATTGACCTGGTTGGGTGCATATTATGATTGAAGATAGATGGAGCTTTGAGTTTTATAAGGCTGGTCGGCACTTGACACCATCCTAATATATGTTGTAATGCTGAAACTCTGAGTAAAATTCTATCATGTCCTTAGGACCGCTTGAATATATACTGTGAGTCTAGAGGTCTGAATGAAATCCCGCACTATCTTTATGGTCTCATCATTGTTCATACATATTGATCTATATAGGAGCAGCATTTGATAATGGAGGTTTGTGGGTAGACAACCAGTAAGTATCAAGCCAATCTACATTATCAGAGGAAGCTCCATTATCGGCAATAAGAAAATAACTTGGAGACACTCCATGTACAGATTAGAATGCATCAAATACAATTAAAATAATTGAACAAAACTTTGAATGGGAGCAAAAATTCCTTCTAAATAAATATCAATTAGACGGAAGGAGTTGAAGGACCATTAATCGAATTGATGAGATGCCTAGCTCACATTACTTTCCAATTCCTCTTAGAATTTTTAAGTTAAATGCATTCCAAATCTCACTTCCTTCCAAATGTTATTCAATCAATCTTATCATTAATTCCCATTAATTAAACTTCTCTCTATTCTCCCGTTGAATCTCTCTATAAATTATATTCATGCACTAGTTGAAAATGTATCTTCATTAATTATCGCAATGGCAGCCACCAGTACCTTCTTCCGCCTCCTCCTACTGATCTCCTTTGTGCCGGCCCTTGTTCCATAGGACACTGTCTTCGACGTCGAGCTGCTCCACCGTGACTCCCCTAAGTCCCCACTGTACAAAAGCTCAATGACGCCCTTCGATCTCCTACCGGCCGCCACCGTCCGCTCGATCAACAGAGCTAGCTACTTGGACAAGCGCATTGCCATGAAGAGCTCTGCCGACATGCAGATTGGCGTGCTCTTTGATGACTGGGAATTCTTGATGTGGTTCAGCTTGGGCACGCCAAACCCGCAAGCTGTGTGGGGCGTCCTCGACACCGCCAGCGAACTAAACTAGGTCAACTGCGCTGGCTGCCAATGCTTCAACAGGACCTCCACCGTATTCAATCATAGTGCATCCCTCTCCTACAAGGAGTTATCTTGCCTTTCCGATGAGTGCAAGAGCTTTAGGCCGGGTCGTTGCAGTAATGATCAGTTGTGCTTGTACCATTACTCCTACCGCGACGGTGTAAGAAGAAGAATAGGGAGAGAGGAAGAAATAATATGAGAATAATAAAATCTATTGTTCATTGATATTTGTCCTAAGGACAATACAATATATAATGTTCAAAAGTACTTGGTCAAATAACTAACTAATAAATAACAGAATTATTCTAAGAATAATTCTGAGAATAATTATAACAGAATTATTAGAATAATCCAAATACTAATATGATTTGATTTGGTAATTTGATCCGGTCAATTTGGATAATTCTGTTATATCTCTTTTACCCCCAGACAAACTCAGCGGGAGATCTCTGACGTTGAGTTTGCTTGTTAACTTGTTGAAACGTTGTCTGGATAGTGGCTTAGTAAAGATGTCAGCGATTTGATCTTCACGAACAAAATGAAAATCAATTTCCACATGTTTTGTACGAGCATGAAAGATTGGATTTGCTGTAAGATATGTTGCTCCAATATTGTCGCACCAAATTTTTGGTGCAATATTTGATGCAAGATGAAGTTCAGAGAGAAGTGATTGAAGCCAAATAATTTCTGACGTTGTATTTTCTATAGCTTTATATTCTGCCTCAGTGCTTGAACGAGATACCGTAGGTTGCTTTTTCGAATTCCATGAGATAAGATTTCGTCCAAGAAATATTGCATATCCACTAGTAGAGCGTCTATCTTCAGGAGAACTTGCCCAATCCGCATCACTATATGCATGTAAATCTCGAGATGATTGGCGATATAAAAGAAGACCATGTAGAATAGTGCCTTTGAGATAGCGAAGTATTCTTTTTACATTATCCCAATTTTGTTCGGTTGGAGCATGCATGAATTGGCAAGCACGATTTACCGCAAAAGTAATATCAGGACATGTGATAGTGACATATTGTAAGGCCCCAACAATACTTCGATAAATTTGTGGATCAGATAGAGCAGGAGAGGATGAAGTTGGAGAGTTATTTATAGCAATTGGCGTAGAGATCGGACGTGCTCCATCCATTTTGGCTTTTTGAAGAAGTCCAGTAATGTATTTGCTCTGAAAGAGAAGATAGCCATCCTCATGTGGAATAAGCTCAATACCAAGAAAAAAATGAGCAATACCCAAATCTCTAGTAGGAAATTCTTGATTGAGACAACTTAATAAAGTTGTGATACCCTTGTGATCATTGCCGGTTATCAGAATGCCATCCACATAAATAAAAAAAAATATCATATTTTCATCATTATATTTGTGAAATAGAGACGAGTCAGTCTTTGATCCAGAAAATCCTTGAGCTTGTAACCAATTAGATAGTCGATGAAACCATGCACGAGGAGCTTGTCGAAGACCATATAAGGATTTCTTGAGTTGGCAAACATGAGAAGGAAATTGTGGATGAATGAAACCAGGTGGTTGCTCCATAAATATAGTTTCCTCAAGATGACCATGGAGAAATGCATTTGAAATATCCAATTGTCGTACAGGCCAATTAGAACTAACAGCTATTGATAATAATAGTCTGAGATAATTGGGCTAAAAGTGTCATTAAAATCAATACCTGGTTGTTGACTAAATCCTTTAGCTACAAGTTGAGCTTTGTATCTTTCAAGAGAACCATCAGCTCGATGCTTAAGATGGAATACCCATTTAGAGCCCACAACATTCATTGAGGGAGTGCACGGAACTAGAGTCTATGTTCCATTACGAAGAAGTGCATCAAATTCTGTAGCCATTGCACTACGCCAGTTTGGATCCTTATTTGCTTATGTAAAACAGGTTGGTTCAATAGATTTTGAAGAGACCACTAGAGCTTGTGGAAGAGGATATCGAGTTGCATTTGGTGGGCAACGCTCATAAATATCACTAATGGGAAGCATGCGACGAGGACATTATCATCTGAATCACTTGTTGATGACGACGAGGAAGTAGGCTGACATGGTGATGTAGATGATGGACTTGCATTATCTGAGGAACCAGAGAGCATATTATCTTCGATCGACGATGCTTCTAAGACTGGAGCAGCAACCTGAGATGATTCTGATGGTATATGAGAGTTATTAGAGAGCTCCAGAGTAGGACCTAGAATTCCATTACTTCGATAATATTAGGTGGCATTAAGAAGGTGCCACTTGTATCTGGAGGAGAGATTGAAGAAGCTACCGAAAAAGGGAATAAAGACTCATCAAAAGTAACATGTCGTGAAATATAAATTCGTCCTGTTGGTATATGCAAGCAACGATAACCATGGTGCAAATTGCTATAACCAAGAAAAACACATTGTAGTGAACGAGAGTCAAGTTTGTGTTTAGAATAGGGGCGTAACCATGGATAACATGCGCAACCAAAAATTCGAAGGAAAGTGTAATCAGGGGTTTGATTATAAAGTTTTTCAAAAGGACATTTATGATTGAGCAATGGTGTAGGAAGTCGATTTATGAGATATACTGCAGTGCTAACAGCTTCATCCCAAAATTTGCGCGGAACTGATGCATGATGAAGAAGAGCTAAGGCAGTTTCAATTATATGTCTATGTTTTCTCTGAGCAGAGCCATTTTGTTCTGGAGTGTGAGGACAAGAAACTCGATGAACAATTCCACAAGAGATAAAATGACGATGGAGAGCTTGATATTCGCCTCCCCAATCAGAATGAAAAGAGAATATTTTACGATTAAAAGATCGTTCAACTTGAATTTGAAAATTACAAAATATATCAAATAAATCAGATTTCCTTCTCATAGGATAAAGCCAAGTATATTTACTGAAATGATCAATGAATGTAACATAATATTGGAAACCTTGATTAGACAAAATAGGTGCAGGGCCCCAAACATCAGAATGGATTATTTCAAGTGGAAAATTAGAAACATGATCAGATAAAGAGAAAGGTAGCTTATGACTTTTAGATTCCATGCAGGCCCTACATGAATAAGATGGAGAGGAGGTAATAGAAGTAGGTAAACCATACCTATTGATGATTGACTGAACAATACGAAGGGAAGGATGACCAAGTCGAGCATGCCAAGCTGGTTTATTTGTGCGTTCACCAACAAAAGCTTTGATTGAAGAACTCTGAAGACAATAGAGGCCATTTTTTATTCTCCCATAAAACACAATAGCATTTGTTCCTCTATCCTTTATAAGATAATGATTATGATGAAATTCAAAAATGACATTGTTATCAAGACAAAACTGGCGTGTAGAAAGTAAATTTTTAGTGATAGATGGAACATGAAAGACATTGCGCATGTGAAAAGTTCGATTAGATAAATGAACATATGTGTTTCCAAGATTAGCAATTTGCAAACCTGAACCATCGCCTACTTGCACCGTATCTGAGCCATAATATGGCATTACGTCTGTAAGGATATTATAATCTGATGTGACATGATGAGTTGCTCCAGTGTCAATATACCAATCAGTGATGAGAACTCTGGATTTTTACCACAAGTAGGCACAGACGAAAGAACTTTAGGATATACTTGTGAAATAGATGGTTGTCTTGAGACTGTAGGACCACCAATGAAATTTGAATCAAATGGACTAGGACATTGAATACCAAAATGTCCAATTCCAAGACAAATTTGACATTTTACCCTAGACCAATCAAGTCTTTTAGGGCATATATTTCCAGTATGACCGACGATGTGACAAATTTGACATCGGTCCGGACTTTGCTTTTGTCCTCTTTGATGTCGTCGAGTATTTGACATCTAAACTAAAAAATAACTTGTCCGGTGGTAGTGGAAAAAAAATAGAGATTAAGGAAGAGGAAAGAGAAGCAAAGGGGTTAGCAGCGGAAGAAAATAAGTATTTTTCGTTTGTTCTGAAAAATAGAGAAGAATAAGAAAATTAAAACACGTAGGAGAAAATAAGGGGCTTGAGGGAAAATTTTAAATTTCGCCGTTTATACGATCTCCGCCTCAAGAAATTGAGGGAAGATAAAAGAGAGAGAGAGAGAGAGATGGCTCTGATACCATGTAAGAAGAAGAATAGGGAGAGAGGAAGAAATAATATGAGAATAATAAAATCTATTGTTCATTGATATTTGTCCTAAGGACAATACAATATATAATGTTCAAAAGTACTTGGTCAAATAACTAACTAATAAATAACAAAATTATTGTAAGAATAATTCTGAGAATAATTATAACAGAATTATTAGAATAATCCAAATACTAATATGATTTGATTTGGTAATTTGATCCGGTCAATTTGGATAATTCTGTTATATCTCTTTTAGACGGCTCCTACATCGACGGATTTTTCGCCTCAGACACCTTCCGTTTCTTCTCATTTGAACACCAAATATACAATTCGGTTGCAACATCCGGTCCTTGAACACCAAAATTACCGACCCCGGCAGCCTCATTGGAATGGGACCCTGGCCGCCTTCTCTGATCCACCAGCTCGCCCCTAAGTACATCAGTAAGCACTTATCCTACTGCCTGAACAATTTAAATGGGGGAGTTAGCAGCAGGCTCTTCTTGGGACGCGGCAAACCGACGGTCACCGGAAAGGCGAGCGTCACGCGGCTCATGACGCAAGACAGCTACTACGCCGTGCAACTTAACTCCATCTCGATCCCGGGTGAGTTCGACATCTCCCTTACTAAGGGGCCTTGGTTGACAGCCGGCAACATCATCTTCGACTCTGGCACCGCCATGACTATTCTGGACATTCAAGTGCTAGACCAGTTGGTGAAGGTATTGACGGATTACATTAGCCTGCCGAGAGTGAAGACAGGAGACCGATTCAAATTGTGCTTCATTGTGGGCTCCACACAGCAAGAGGAGCAGCTGCCAGGGTTGTGGTTCTCGTTTGCCGGGGAGTTGGGGAACTTCAGAGTGAGACCTGAAAATCTATTTAGGTGGTTTACTAAGCGTATGAAATGCATGGTGATAATGGGAACGAATGGTTTACAGATCTTTGGGAATATTATGCAGCAAGATGTTTTAGTTGGGCATGATCTAGAAAATATGGAATTAACTCTTATAGAGAAAAATTGTACCGAGTTATACAAATCCTAATAAGCATGTATTATGTATATGAAATGCTAAGTTGAGCATTCATATTTATATTTATGATCATAAATCAAAGAATTTCAATGAAAGGAAATATGCATTTATTTTATTGTATTTGTACAATGATTTAATTAGACAATTTAATTGAGTAGGGTTAATAGTTTGATTGAATATAATTTTCTTTCTATCTCTCTTTTAAATGATACTAATTTAACATTACATGTTATTTCTAAAAATACTAGGAGGTGTTTTGAAATTTTATATTAAGGTCATTCGAGTTCCATATATTTTCAAATAACGACTCACTTTCATTTTGATTGTTGACAGTATACTCATCTATAAGATTTGATTGCACCATGAAAAATAAATGAATTTTACTTTCACTTGATCAAATACTTCCTCATAATAAAACAAATCCTTTCTATTTTATTGATCCAATATCAATAAAATTACCTATTCGTTATGTACCAAAAAATATAGGTAGATTAATTTGAAAGCCTAGGTCTTTATAAGACTTTTTCCTACCACGATATTCCTAATGTATAATGGCTGAGATGATAAAGATAGATTTAAAACTATTAAAATTTGAGATAATAAAATTATTTAGGAAAAATAATATAATATAATGGATAATTAGAAGGAAATAGATTTATATGAATTAAAAGAAATTATTAAAAAGGTAGATTTTATATGAATTTTTGAATATTTTATTAGGATAAATTTGTGTTTCTATCCTATTTAAAATGGTGTTTCTATCCTATTTAAAATGGAAGTTAATTGATGTAATATAATCAACAGTATATACTTGTATAATAAATGACATGTATAAAGCATGACAACCATATGTAATAATCTTAGCTTAAACAAATGCAACATATCACAATCACATATAACTAGCATCTACTAGACATGTATATAAATATATCTCCACAAGATGCACCGCACATCATATGCAAATGCACATACATGCCACATGGTGTCACTCCCGCCCGTCCCTCCACCTGCCACGACTTTTGTGTGGCTGAGGGATCAGGATAATGACAACTGTACAACCCTCTAGCTAACACTACTCTCGAGTAGCCGAGGTGACAGTGCTCTAACTAGTTATCTAACTACATAGCGACAAGGTCCCTGACTACTCACAACGCTGGATATCACAACGCCTAGTGACTGAGTGACACGACAAGATAAACGATAATTGTTCCAGCTACCACTACCCATGAGTAACCGAGTGTGAGACGTTAAAAATGACTAACGACTCTCTCACACCACAAGAGAGACAATGGTTGTCAGCATGCAATGCAATGATGAACATGATATAAATAATCATGATATTGATATGATCATCATCAATGCAACATCCCAATCATCATAAATACCTCCAATACATAGTCACAATGTGGTCTGGGGTTCGAATCTCGATAAAGCCGAGGTAAATACCTCCCTTATGTGCTAGTCATTATTCCAAAAGCTAGTAGCCGCCTGTGATTTACCTCCTCCGTGTTGGCCCTGGGACGGGTTGGCGGGGGCGAGCGTATTTACCTTTTGCCACAATAAATACCTCCAATATAATGATTCATCTAATACCTATGTCTACAAGTATGTATAAATCCAACTAGTGTCACTAAACAACAAATACAATCAGTAGCCACATCAGACACGTACATATCATACACGTACGCACCCTATAACGTAGGTATAATCAATATGATACCTCCAATGTCACACCAATCACATATGATCACCAACATGGGCATAATTGACATGACTCCTCTAATAGTACACATCAAACATATATACACACAACCACATTGGTATAATCAACAAGAAACCTCCAATAGTCATACCAGACACGTATGCACACAACCACATAAGTATAGTCAACAAGAAACATCCAATAGTCATATCAGACATGTGTACACACACAACATGCAAATAGACAATCAATATGGTAACTCCTACAACACATACTAATCATGTGCACACTCGACATCATATGCAAAATCAGCATGTTCACGCAGTCAACAGGATATCTCCTACAGTAAATACTCTACATGTGTATACACAACAGAGTATAGATATCAGAAGCTAAGACTGTATATGAAATAACTAGATCATCTCTAAGGTCAAGCAGATAAATCTCAAGCAGGATAACAAAATGAACAGATTTAAGGTAAAACAACCTAATCTATCAACTAATAACAATCATACACTAAGTTCAAAGAACTAAAGAAGCCAAGAAAGAAATACACACCTTTATATAACACGTCTCTGAAAGAATCCCACTTCGAGACGCTCGTCCCAACTTCAAGTCCTGCGATCACATAATGTATTTAGCTAATTACATATGAAGTAAATAGCTAAATAAAATCCCCAATCTAATTAGAGTAACTCTAATCATACATGATCTTTAATTATCATCTAATTAATGATTTACTTAACTTAATCCCAACTCCTTGATTGAATTAGGTCTAGTCGACACCAACCCTAATGATTCTCCAATTCATCTAATAATCTCATCATTAATCCTAATCTAATTCATCCCTATAATTAGATTATTTTTAGCGATAAATCATCCCTAATACTCACCGAGCACAATGGTAGTTGCCGGTGGCTCACGACCGGAGAGGTTCACAGCCCGAAATGGTTGTTGGAGCTATGGATCACCTACAAATAGTGATGGTTGGAGTTATGGATCTATTGTCTTCCAAATCAAATGCCCCAATTAGCAGTGTGCATAAACCAAATCATCACATCGAGCTAGGGTTAGCCAATTTCCTCCAGTGCGGCAGCAAGAAAGCTCCGTGTAAGGCACTGCTAGGCCGGCGCTCGACTGATCAGGAAGGAGGAAAAAAGATGGTCGATCCAATCTCTCATGCCGAGGTGGCAACAGATTTGTTCCAACTCTGATAGGGGAAGAAGAGGAAGATCGGCAACAATGGATCGGAAGCTTGGGCACAGCCAAGGGGGTGACGACTGCTATGGAAGTGACACATCGTGGTGGCAGTGGCAACATCACCGATGTGAGACCTAAGATCGCGTGTGAAAAGAGAGACATGGGAAGAGTAGGCAGCGCGACACTGGCTGGAAAGCAAACCAATCTACTCGTGACCGAAGGGAGGTTGACAGCAGCTCCCCCCTAACGACCAGAGACGTTGAGACGGCGAGGACCATTGCAGATCACAAGAGGAGCTCGACGTTGACGAGATAGGAAAAGAAAATTCGACATCGACGAGATCGAGAGAGGAAAGCTCTCAGATGAGATGAGGAGAGAAGGTGTCGGCGGGAACGGGGAAGAGGAAAGAATCAGGAGAAAATGAGGAAGAAAGAAATAAACCTAGGTCTTCTAATTAAACCTTATGTTAATGAAATTAATCAACTCCTACTTAAGAGATATTCCAAAGAGGCTTTCGTTAAGCCAAATCGATTCATCCCCATAAACATCTCGTACAGACTCCGTTTAGAACCCGAAAAATTTCTAAAAATTTCTAAAAAAATCAATAAAGTTATTTCTCCAATAACATTTATCATTAAATTTGTCGTATCTTATGTTGGACCCCGTGGGTGTTTTGATGTGATCAACCAAGTTGGTTAGGTCCTGCTTTGTGTTTGATCCCTGTGTCTGAGTGTGCAGGAACTTAGGAGCGTAGGAAGTCAAGCGGAAGACGCAGCTAGCGAGAAGGACGGCACGGGAAGGGAGTCGACGGGCTCGGTGCGTCCGAAGGACGAGAGAGCTACGGAAGAGTACACCGGTGGGCGAGAAAAACATGTGCGGCGTTCGAGGGACGTTAACCCGGGGAGGAAGACTACTCAAGGAAAAGGTCGGGAATTGGGTTCGGGTGAGCCCTATTCCGGTTAGCCACAATCACCCAAGTTATCGGAGCATCAGAAGCTGAAACAAAGTCAAAAGGAGCTAAAGAGCAAGCTGTAGGCGCCTTAAAGGAAGTGCTGGAGGCGCCTGCGCAGCCCTCCACATTGGAGGCGCCTTCAACAAGAGTTGAAAGCGCCTTCAACAATGGAGGCACCTTCAACACTGTTGGAGGCACCTCCAAGCTGGTCAAAATGACCGTTCGTGCGCGGATAGAGTTTTATCCGCTTGACTTGGTTGGAGGCGCCTTGAACCTTGTTGGAGGCGCTTGGACCCTCGGGATAGACTTTCCAGGAGCTATATAAAAGCCCCTGGAGCTAGGAAAGAAACAACAACTCAAGCAATCAATTGTATAGGCATTCCTAGCAATAGTTCTAAGCTTCCAAAGTGTAAAAGGCTTCTCCGCCTTCAGAGAAGGAGATCTTTCAGTGCGCTTTTCTTACTGCCTTGGATTAACAACCTTCTTGGTTGTAACCAAGTAAATAGCTGAGTCTCTTTTCATTTCTGTTAATTTAGTTGTTATTATTTTACTATTGCACTATTTGAGTTGAAATCCGAGGAGGGTATAGTTTTTATTTTTCAGGCAATTCACCCACCTCTTGTCGGCCTCCGCTGCACCTACAATTGGTATCAGAGCCAGAATGCCTCAGAAGGACTAACCGTCGACTGAAGCACAACGATCAAGACGATGGCCAGAGCGAATATTCATCCACTGAAGTTCGACAGAGACTTCGCAACGTGGAAACGCCGGATGGAGTTATTTTTCAAGAGAGAATTTGATATTTGCTTAATCATGAAATATGGCTATGTAGTTCCAAAAGATAAAGAAGAAAACATGTGTAGCAAGAAGGAGCAACCCGATTTTGTCGCCAACGGAAAGGCAGAGTTCCACCTGCTTAGCGTGCTTCCACCACAAGAGGTAAGTCGAATCGGAAGCTACGACTCTGCGAAAGACCTCTGGGAAAAACTCCTGGAGCTTCACGAAGGTACCTCGGAAGCTAAGCTAGCGAGGTGCGACATCCTCCGGACCCAGTTAACGAACCTTCGGATGAACAACGGCGAGAAGGTAGCGCAACTCCAAGCAAGGATCAAAGAGTTGATCACGCAACTAAGCAACCTTGGAGAAGAAGTAACGAACCGGGACTCGATCCAGTATGCGTTCAACGCCTTCCCCAGAACTCCAGAATGGGCGTCCTTAGTAGATGCATATTACATCTCTAAGGACTTCGAGGTAAGTACGTTAGAAAATTTGTTTTATACTTTTGAACTTCACGAATCTCGAGTTGCAGAGCCCAGTGGAGTTGAGAAGACTAGTCAGAACATTGCCTTAAAGGCAAAAACAAATGATTCTGACTCTGATGCATCGATCAACGAAAACGAAGCTGCATTAATGGTAAGACGTTTTAATAAGTTTTTCAAATCTAACAAACTTAGATCGCAGTCAAGTAAACATCATCAAAAGAGAAGGACAGCCCGTTGCTACAACTACAACGAAGAAGGGCACATCAAGGATGATTGCCCCAAGTTGAAGAAAAGACACAAGGAGAAGCCTCAGAGACCGACATCCTCTACACGCAAGAGTTTGAAGGCTACATGGGACGATTCTTCATCCTCCGAGTCAGAAGTCGAAGCTTTCTCAGGAGTAGCACTGATGGCCAACCATCTATCTGAAGATAACTCGGATTCAGAGATGAGCATAGATGAAGGGGGAGGATCCTCAGAAGAAGAAAGTAGCGATGAAGGGGGAGCATCACCAAATCAGGTAAGTAAGGTACGTACTCTAACCCCTACTCAGTCATTTAAGTTTATCAAGTCTCTTTCTAAAGATCTGCTTAAATTAGAAAAAGAAAATACTGAATTGAAAATGAAATTAGTAAAAGCATGTCCACTTGAGATGTACGATAATCTAAAATCCGAAAATGAAAAATTAAAAATTGAAGTTGAAAAAATAAAAAATAATGCATGTTTAAATAAATTTCTAAAATCAAAAATTAGAATTTATGGAAAATTGAATTGGTACATTAGAAATCATCAGGGTCAACTTAGAAGAGTGCCCAAGAATTATGTACCCCTTAAATTTTTGAATAATCCTGTAGGAAGGAACCTCTATTGGGTTTCGAAATCTGTTCTAAATTAATTTATTTAATTAAGGCTTTCAGAAGCAAAATTAAACGTTAAAATTTCTTTATAAAGCTTTGTCTAAGGAAGTGGTTGTTGCTCCAATAACCAAGAAGGTCTAGTGTCTCGCCACGACCTGAAAGCTGAAATATTGAAATAAAATATTTAATTAACTTTCTGAAAATGCATTAAACAAGAATTAAATAATGCTTTTTAAAGTTTTCAAACATTTTAGGAAAATTCTAAAAATTATTTTTGACTTAGAAATTATTTTGAAAAATTCAAAGAATTCATTTTAGTTAGAAGTTTTTTTTTCACTTAAAAATTTTTTTTCTAACTTAAAATTCTAAAAATTCATTTTTACTTAGAATTTTTTTTAAGAAAAATTCATTTTACTTAGAATTTGTTTCAAATTTCTAAAAATTCATTTTACTTAGAAATTTTTTCTAGTAAATTCTTTTAACTTAGGAAAAAAAATTTCAGTTTATTAGAAAATTTTCATCTTAAATTAGAAATTTTTCTAACTTACAAATCTGCTAAATATTTTTTTAAATAACGTATAATTATCCCGTTTTTGCTGTGATCAAAGGGGAAGAGATAGGTTCAAGTTCATTTTTTTTTGTTTAACATTTTCAGGGGGAGTTAAATAATTTTGATATATCATGAATATTTCTATAATTGGTATCAAACATTAATGTTGCAATTTTATTAATTGCAAATTTATGCTTAACATGTTAGTTTAGTAATTCTTTTAAAAATTACTTTTATGTCTATTTTTACCCTAACTTGAACTTGGGTTGATGCACATCAAAAAGGGGGAGATTGTTGGACCCCGTGGTTGTTTTGATGTGATCAACTAAGTTGGTTAGGTCCTACTTTGTGTTTGATCCCTGTGTCTAAGTGTGCAGGAACTTAGGAGCGCAGGAAGTCGAGCGGAAGATGCAGCTAGCGAGAAGGACAACACGGGAAGGGAGTCGACGGGCTCGGTGCGTCCGAAGGACGAGAGAGCTGCGGAAGAGTACACCGGTGGGCGAGAAGAACGTGCGCGGCGTTCGAGGGACGTTAGGCCGGGGAGGAAGACTGCTCGAGGAAAAGGCCGGGAATTGGGTTCGGGTGAGCCCTATTCCGGTTGGCCGCAATCACCCAAGTTATCGGAGCATCGGAAGCTGAAACAAAGTCAAAAGGAGCTAAAGAGCAAGCTGTAGGCGCCTTAAAGGAAGTACTGGAGGCACCTGCGCAACCCTCCACATTGGAGGCGCCTTCAACACTGTTGGAGGCACCTCCAAGCTGGTCAAAATGACCGTTCGTGCGCAAATAGAGTTTTATCCGCTTGACTTGGTTGGAGGCACCTTGAACCTTGTTGGAGGCACCTTGGACCCTCGGGATAGACTTTACAGGAGCTATATAAAGGCCCCTGGAGCAAGGAAAGAAACAACAACTCAAGCAATCAATTGTATAGACATTCCTAACAATAGTTCTAAGCTTCCAAAGTGTAAAAGGCTTCTCCGCCTTCAGAGAAGGAGATCTTTCAGTGCGCTTTTCTGACTTCCTTGGATTAACAACCTTCTTGGTTGTAACCAAGTAAATAGCTGAGTCTCTTTTCGTTTATTTTAATTTAGTTGTTATTATTTTACTATTGCACTATTTGAGTTGAAATCCGAGGAGGGTATAGTTTTTATTTTTCAGGCAATTCACCCCCCTCTTGTCGGCCTCCACTGCACCTACATCTTACAATTTATCCAGTCACCACGACCAAATGCGGTCACTGCGGCCCGATGCAAGCGGCCAGACACTGCTAGTTGTGGCCACTGGGGCCGGCCCACAGCCGCAGCCAACTCCGCGGCTACTAGGGCCTGCCCTTGCGGTTAGCCACGACATTGTTTTTGTTGCTCCGTAAGATAAGAGTCATCGTCGCCAACCCATAGCCATCTGCTGCATCTTATAGCATTGTCGAAGAAGTCAAAGGGTAACAAACTTAAGCTTTGTGTGAACTAATTAACCGATCCTATTACTGAGTGCAATCTGGAATTTAGTTGTTGGATTGGGTTGATTAAATTTGCTAATAATGTTGAGGAGGTTGATCGGTGAACTTTCATTCAATTACTTACCCCATGCCCACTGTAACAGTAAGGTTTAAATTGAATCCGATGATATGTTTTGCTTGATTAATTAAACAATTAAATATGGTTAAAGAGTAGACTTAATTGAGGTAAGTACAGATTTATAGAATGATAAATGGAATGGTTGGATTGTTAGTTCATGTCTTGTTTGGATAATTGAAGTATGTTAAGAAGGATTAACTAATTGGGTTGGCTTAATTTATAAGGAGAATAGCTATGAAAAAAGTTTTGGATCATTAAATGGAATTAAAACATGATTTTCTAATTGGATTAGGATCAAGTTTAGCTATTTGATTTATGGTAGAACTTAGCTATAATATATATTCTGTGTTGTAGGATACTAATTTGAGACAAGTGTTTCGACGTGAAGACATTTAGCACGATCTACATATCAGGTGGGTAGTTCCCGCTTGTCTTCTTTAGATCTTTGACCATAGTACATGATTCTATTATTTGCATTGATTGAGTAGTAGTTATTTTACCTTGATATCTACCCTATGTTACTTCTTGAGCTTGACCTTTTATTACTTGAGCTTATATTTTGATCTATTTTAATATCTATGCAGTCTCCTTTATTTTTGTGCATGTGTTGTTTGGGTATGTATGATATTACTAGACCAAAATATAGTTACCGATTGATACTCGCGCATTTACATCACATTCTCGTTATATACTTAGGTTTTTACTTATAGATATACACGTACTTATGCGAGTGTATATATGTCAACAAGACTATACCTACCTATACATAATAGACATCATATTTTAGCAGAGGGGTATAGTATTCACTGGGTTATCTCCTTAGGACCGACCCCCATGACTACTTAATTTCAAACCCATTGGTTTATGATATTCATGATGATACAAGTTAAATGAGATATTATAACTAGATGACTAGGATTTCCTTGATTGAAATTGTTAGTATTACACTTGCTGTTGTGGTACTCAGATGCATGTTATTAGAGTTGTTATTTATTACATGTCTATGCATTTGAACTGCCCATTAGATCAGATAGTGATATTGAGCTATCGTATGTAGACCATAGCGGTTGTTTAAGTTTGTGACTATATGCTAGTGAGATCATATCATAGTATAGCTATCAAAGTTTACTCTCAAAGGTAATTGTCACTGTTTATGTAGGGAATCGGTAGCCGACTTGAAGAGGGGTTGGATAGACGACACCCCCAAATACTCACTTCCTACACTTGTTAGTTTGCGCAGCGGAAATACAAACTAATATGAATACAAAGAAAGCTAAAGACAAGAAAGAAATCAGACCAAGCTACACGATCATTTAACGTGGTTCGGAGATTGCTTGCTCCTACTCCACGACGTGTCCTTGAGGTGGACGATCCCTATCCGTTGGTGGATTAGCCCCCGGCAAACTCCAGCTATCTCAAGTCACTCCTTGTGGGTGGAGAAACCTCACCACAACACCAACCAAGACTCTTAAGACTAGTAGACTACTAATTAGGGTTTACCACCACTAATTTCGTTAACCTTAACCAAGCTCCCAAGGCTTGGTTATATAGGCCACGGGTTGAAAAATCCCGCCTACCAGTCAATTGCCAAAACCATCAGTCGACTGCCCTCTGTGGAAATTCGACCGTTACATCCCAACGGCTCGATACCAGTCGACTGCTAAAACTAGCAGTCTACTGATTCACACTAGTCGAGCGAACAGAAGCATTCTATTCGCTCTCAGTCGACTGATGAAAATATCATTCGACTGCTACAGTAACTGCTACATTAACTACTACAGTAAAGCCCTAAACCTAGGATTTTACCTCGAGTACAATCTCTCAGCACTCGGACCCTCACCCTTAGACTCACTTGACGCTTCTTTTAAACATTGACCTCTTGCATTCAAGCCTACTTCCTTTGGCTCTCATCCCTTGGATGCATTCAAGCCCGCGGCTCGTCCCCAATGCCATCCTTCGCGTATGCCTCGAAGTCGCTTCCCTCGGCCCTTGTCCTCGCTGCTTTGTCCACGGTCCCTCGAATGCTCCATCCTTCATCGGACCCGAAGCCATCAACCTGAGTCACATGTGTATCCTGCAAACCTGCACAACTCAAATATACATATCCAATACAAGGGTGAATCTAACTTAAACCCTTTGCCCAAACACCAAAACACATGGTCGCACGGACCATTGGGATTGCTCCAACAGTTTACTTATCATTTTTGGCTTGTACACTTGTACATCTTGTTTACCCATAGGACCATCCGTGGTAGAGTGTTTCTCCTGTAGTCAGTAGTTGAGGAGCTAGATAGCTATCTCATCCTGTTTGTCCATGGAACCATCCGTGGTAGAGCATTTCTCCCGTGTGCACTATTGACTTATCCTGACTGCACACGGGACCATCTTTAGTAGAACGTTTCACCAACAGTCAATATTTGTTATATGCTTTCTATATATATCGTTCATGTATTTATTCGTACAGGTTGGGATGGACCGCATGTACTCCCGATTTATTGGTTATACTTAGTTGAGCAGGTTAGTGAGTGTTATATTATTGGTTACGCTTGTGGGTTAGTAGATGATTATATTGACACTCTTACTTTTTGTAGTAAGCATTTTACCTGAGACTATATTTCCTTTGATCTCCTTTACACTATATTGATCATGCACTATCTGTCTTATATCCGCTGAGTATTTTGTACTCACTACCCTTGCTTTCCCTTTTATTTCTAGGTTAGCAGGTAAAGGATGTATCATGTCGTTCAAGGGTCCTCACTGTCCCACATCACACTCAAGATCATGCTTTCCATATTGTCTGTTAGTGCAGATTGCACCAGAATTAAATCTAAGTTTTGATGTTATCAAAAGTTTAAGTTAAGTCTTGTTATGATCAAACAAGTTGACCAAGTGTGCAGGTTGTTTACTCAATCGAGAAAGTCTTAGTTGGAGGCTAAGCAGGAAAAACCTAGTAGATCGTGGAAGCCTGGCGAAAAGACCAAGTGGGTCGAGAGGATTCGACACTTGGCAGAGAAACTCAATGGTTTGGAGGACCATAGATCGAGGGAAAGTCTTGGGTGGCCGATCCAATGCTAAGCGGTAAAGTCCAAACATGTTTGGAGGACCATGTTTGGTAGATAGGTTGAGGTAAGTAACTGGAGGAGCGACAGTAAGGTCTTGTTCCTGAAAGGAAAAATCAAAGGTCATTGATCCAACTGAAGAAACCGGGAAGGTTTCCAAGTTGAGATCAAGATAATTCTACTGTCTAATACTACTTATGCATCAAATATAATATTATTATGCTAACCTCTATTTTGTAGGATTATATGTCTAACACTGTTTTGCAGATCCAACCTGATCGGTCGACCGAACATAGGGATCGATCGACCGAACCAGGTTGACTCAAACCATATCAGAATCGAACAGAACACAGCTTTCGATATAAGCTTGATCGGTCGACCGAACAAGCTGATTGATCAGTCGAACTCTGATGACTCAGCACATATCAAATAGAGTTGAACCAAAGAAGGAAGACTGCCTGATTGGTCAACCGAACCAGGGGATCGGTTGTAACACCCCTAGAAAGCGTAGATAAGAAAGTAAGGATAATGAGAGTACGAATGAAAAGAAGGTGTAAATATTCTAAGTTAAATATTAAGATGGATTTAGATGATTAAAACTTTATGAAAGAAAAATAAAGTTGAGAATATAAATCATCTATGCATGATTTAAAATGTATGGAATTAATATGGACAAAAGGAAGAAATATGAGATAATATATATATGTATGAAATATTTATGCATAATGCATAATATAGTAATATACGAATTATTATGTACAAAAGAAAATAAAATGTTAGAAGAGAGATTGAACCTTGGATCTCTTGTAAGGAACATGTATAGGATACCAAAGGGGATAGGAGAATTATTGATAAGGAGAGAAAGGATTAAGTAGTTAAGAATAAGAAAGGATTCTTTCTACTTAAAAGGAAAAGGAAGTAAAAAGAAATAAAAATATACATAAACAAGTTTTGATCCTTGGTTCTCTTGTGGATGCATGCATGTGTTAACCAAGTGGGATAGGAGAGGATATTGTAAGAGGAGAGATAGGAATTTTAATTAAAGGAGAGAAAAGAGAGAAATTAAGGGAAAGAAAAGAGAGAACTCAAAAGGCATTTCTCTAGAATATTCTTGTCATTTAAGGAGAGAAATGAATAGGGAGGATGGATCAAGTCAAGTTTCCTCCCCTCATTTTAGTATAAATAGGCATGGAGGGGTGACTTCAACTTCATCCCCCACTCATTCTCCTCCTCTCCTCCCTTTTGTGCCGAGACCTCCCTCTCCCTCTCTTTTCTTCTTGTTGCCGAGCAACACAAGAGGAAGGAAGCTCCTCTTCCTTCTCACTCCCTCCCTCTTCTTTCTTTCTTGTTGTTGCCGAGCAACACAAAGAGGAAGAAGCCTCTTCTTCCTCCTCCTCTCCACCAAAAGACCTAGCCACTCCTCTCCTCCATTGGTGCCGAGCAAAGCAAGCAAGGAAGAAAGGTCCAAGCAAGTTCTCAACTCTAGGAAACTTAAGCGAAGAAGGTAAGCTTCCCCTCACCTGTGGTACAAGGCTTTTATGTGATTTTCGGATTTATAAGGATTAGAAAACCTAGGAAAGAATTTAAGAAAATTCGGCTAAAGAAAAGGTTTTCAAATCTAGGATGATTTAAACAAGACCTCATTTCATGATAAGATTTTCTATGCTATGTAGAAGGATTCCTTTCCATGATTTTATATTGATATGATGTATGATCAGAGGAGTATCTAACCCTAGGATTTAACCAAAAATATTTTAAAGAGGTTAGGAAGATTATTGTCTAACCAAACTAGTGCAAGGTTCCTTCTATGAAATGCTAAGGACCTTTCTATGGTTTTCTTGCTTGGAAATTAATTGGAACCAAAAGAAAACTCACTTGTATGCTTCGGACCAGAAAGGTTAAGGGTTAGAAAGACCTTCAAAAATTTAAATAAACATGCTCCTATGATAGGATATAAAGTTTCTTAAAGGGTGTTCACATTGCTAGAAACTCATGAACTCTTTTTAGGGTTTTTCGGCCATGATAAAAGGGATAGCTTAGATTAGCCTAAACAAAAATATTAATATGCTCAAGACCTCTGTGATATTATGATATGAAAGTTGATTAATGCTCTCATGTTTAATTGGAATGTAGAAAATTAGTTACATGATATAAGACATGTAAGATCACAAGAGTCCTAGCTTGTTTATGATCCAATTTTGTGTATGATGTTCTTAGTAACTTTTGCCATGATATTTACTTAGGCTTTCCATGCTTTAGGCCACTTAAGAAACCTAGCTTAAGGACTGGTAGGTTTCGGCCATGAAGGAAAATAAAAGAAAAAAGGAAAGAAACCTAGGAAATGCTATACATAATGAGAAGAAATGAAATTATGTTACGTAATATGCCATGATATGTGATAGCATAGGAAATGCTATACATAATGAGAAAAGAATGAAATTTATGTTATGTATATGTCATGATATGTGATAGCATAGGAAATGCTATACATAATGAGAAAAGAATGAAATTTATGTTATGTATATGCCATGATATGTGTTAGCATAGGAAATGCTATACATAATGAGAAAAGAATGAAATTTATGTTATGTAAATGCCATGATATGTGATAGCATAGGAAATGCTATACATAATGAAAATAAATGAAAAATGAAATGCATGAAAGATTGTTAGGGATATGATATGATAGTTATGCATGATAAATTATTTTTGTATGGTTTGTACCAAGGGTGGGCTCCGTAAACGCCCCGGGGTCGATGGAATAGCCTCGTCAGAAATGGGCTTCTGAATGCCCTAGGTCGATGGAGTAAGACTCGGACCTAGTATGTATGTATGGTAGGGTTCAAGACTTGCTACCTTGGACCTACTTAAGAAGCGATTATGTATGTGGTACAAACCGGGATCCCCTCTAATGATGATATGAATTTCAAGTACTTATAAGTATAAGCTTTCAAATTCATGATGCATTGCCTACATATGTGCTTGAATTATCTGATGATATAATGTCATGATATGAATATGATACCCTTGTATGTCGTATGCTTATGATACTACGCATGATATTAATATACGATGATTTTCGGTTTTAGTGAGTAGGAAAGGAACTTACTGAGCCATGAGTGCTCACAGCTTACTTTCCTTGTACCGCAGACAAAGAAGCTGGATGAGCTAGAGGAGCAACAGGAGGAGCAGATAGTGATGTGTGTGGTGGTGGCTCGGCAAAGAACGATCCGGACAAATTAATATGATTAGTTATAGAATCAACATATGCACATTTAATCTGTGATATCATGCTTATAAAATGAATGTTTAAAAAGAAAAAAAAAAATTTTGTTCTTCCGCTGCCATAGTATAACTGAAGCATGTACGAACGTAGCGCCGCCCTAGGGTAAGAAGGGTGGGCGTTACATCGGTTGACTGAACAATAAAGGCATTAATATCGCATTAATGAAGAATCTCAACGAACAGGGAAAGCTCACCGTTTGGTCGACCGAACGATGGGATCAATCGACCGAACCATTAAACATCATTAAGGCCTGAGGATCGGATCTCAGTAAAGAAGGCAAGGAGCGGGTTCAGTCAACCAAACCTAGGGATCGGTCGACCGAACGTTGACCATTCTTATAAAAGTGAAGCTCGAGGTCCGAGGATCAACAACGAATCTGTTTGAAATTGATCTCTGTGCAAGCTGTTGTCCGTACTACAACTACTCATTTTCATAAGCAAGCTATTGCTCCAAGAAGTGCCGACAAGCTGCATCTCTAATCTTCTGTCGGTATATTTTTATTAGCTTGTATTATACTTATTTACTTGTAAGATAGTAGGCTATTACTATCTTACTCATCTATTTGTACGCAGTGCTTCTTTCCAAGGATTTCAGAAAGAAGAGTTATAGTGAATTGCCCAATGGTAGTATTAAGGATCACGGGTCTTGGAGTAGGAGTCGACGTAGGCTCCGAACCAAGTAATCACTCGAGTCTTTTGTATTATTTTCCACTGCCGCTTTGTTATTTGTTTTACGAGTCATTACGAAAAGAAAAGAGTTTTTAAAAGAGCGATATTCACCCCCCCTCTCTATCGCACTCTTTCGATCCTACATTGTCTTGTTGCTTTGTAATTGCATCTGGTTTTGTTCGTGGATTCTAGTCTCGTGGTGTATTTGAATTCAGTAGTGATATTTGTTGTGTTGTGTTAAGTCTGTTGGAAATGTGAATGGAATAAAGAGGTGGAGACGAAGAGACTCTATTGTGCATGAGTTTAGTCCCACAATAGAAGTCTCTTGGCTTTATTGTTGGTTTAAATTATGACACATGCATTGACGTTGTAAACATATGCATTAGGAGAGACTCTCTTAACCGTGAGTGCGTAGGGGTGGGTGCAAATCCAGGGCCTGGATTGTACTGAACCAAGGTTGACTCGTGCGCGAGCACGACTTGCGTATGTCGAATGTCGGACCGGTTGAGGTAAAATTTACCCAAAAGAATGAACCAACATATTGCCACTTGAATCTTGCTCAAGGGTGTAATGGAAGCATTAATGTGAAATTAATGGTGATTTCGTAACGTCTCGACATTAATGGCGACATTAAACTCATTAATGGTGATTTCGTAACGTCTCAGTATTAATGGTGACATTAATCTCATTAATAATGATTCTGTAACGTCTCGACATTAATGAAGACATTAAAGCCATTAATGACGAAATTAAACTCAACATTAAATGATCATAATTTGATCATTTATTGCAGGCAAGATGAGAGCTCCTATATAAGGAGGCTAGATCTTGAGCAAAGCGAAGAGAAAAAAGTGGAAGCAAAAGCGAAGCGAAAGCAAAGCGAAAGCGAAGCAAAAGCAAGAGAATTCCTCCACCTTCGCCCCTGATTCTTTTCTCTCAGTTGTGCATCCGCTAGGCTAAACTACTTGTGATAGTACTCAGGTGCATTCTCAGTTCGCCACGAACAACCAGTGCTTGGTTGCGTTTGTGGTTTTACCGTTGTATCCTGGGAAACAGACGACCCGAAGAAACCTCGAAGCACAGCCGGAGGTGGGGCAAATCTGTTTCAAGGAAACAGCGTCGTTCGCAGGCCTCGGTCCGCTGCTCTGTTTGTCCGCTCGGTTGGACTCTTCATCTGCCAGGTCGGCCACTTGCCCTTCTGATTTGCCCGATCAGTCTCCTGCTCGGCCTGTCTATCCTTCAGTCTGCTCGGACGCTTTGATTGCTCAGACTCTGAGGTTAAAAAATCAGCCCCTGCTGGCAGCCTGAGATTATCTGCTCAAGTCATCTTAACTGTGAGTTGAATTTAATTCGAGTATTTAGATTCAGCTAATTCCGTCTAAATCTCCGGCTATAGATTGTTTCTGTCCAACAATCTTGAAACAGACTCGATTCTGTTGAGATGACCACGGAACGAAATGTTGAGGTGCAACAGACTCAACACGTTCAGGCCCCCTCTGCCCCGATTGGAAATGTGCCAATCAGTCATGGGGAAAAGCCAGAGAAGTTCAGTGGACTGAACTTCAAGAGGTGGCAGCAGAAGATGCTCTTCTACCTGACCACGCTCAATCTGGCTCGGTTCTTGACCGAGGATCATCCCAAGCGCACTGAGGATGCTGATGAGCAAACCATCAGTACAGTGGAGGCATGGACTCATTCTGAGTTCCTTTGCCGAAACTATATCCTCAACTACCTTGCCGACTCACTGTACGCTGTGTATAGCATGAAGAGAACGGCTAAGGAGCTGTGGGAGTCCCTGGACAAGAAATACAAGACGGAGGATGCAGGGGCAAATAAGTTCATCGTGAGCCGATTCTTGGACTACAAGATGGTTGACTCCAAGACGGTGATCAGCCAAGTCCAAGAGCTTCAGGTGATCTTGCACGAGATCCACTCAGAAGGGATGGTTCTGAGTGAAACCTTCCAGGTGGCTGCTATCATTGAGAAGCTGCCTCCCGGCTGGAAGGACTTCAAGAACTACCTGAAGCATAAGCGGAAGGAGATGAATGTGGAGGAACTCATTGTTCGACTTCGCATCGAATAAGACAACAAGAGTTCAGAGAGGAAACTGTTCTCTCAGGCTATTATGAAAGCCAACGTGGTCGAGCATGGTCAAAGCTCGAAACTGAAGAACCCCAAGTCTTCCAAGATGGGACCCAGAGGAGGCATCAGCAAGAAGAAGTTCTCTGGGAAGTGCTTCAACTGTGATAAAGTGGGTCACAAATCTTCGAAGTGCAGAAAGCCGAAGAAGAAGCAAGAGGTCAACTTGAACGAGGGACCAGAAATGGATGACCTCTGCGCTGTGGTCTCTAAGTTGAACCTGATCAGTTCAAACTCGCGGCAATGGTGGATCGATACTGGAGCAACCAGACATGTGTGCTACAACAAGGAGCTGCTCCACAACTTCGAGGAAGTCACTGGAGACAAACTGTTCATGGGGAACTCAGCAACCTCGGACATCATGGGCCAAGGAAAGGTGGTGCTGAAGATGACCTCGGGCAAGGACCTCACTCTGAATAATGTGCTGTATGTTCCGGAGATTCGGAAGAATCTAGTGTCCGGATCACTGTTAAGCAAGCATGGCTTTCGCATTGTTTTTGAGTCGGACAGAGTTGTATTGTCCGAGAATGGAGTGTTTGTAGGAAGGGGCTATGTATCTGATGGGATGTTTAAGATCAATGTAATGGCGATTAGGCCTAAAATAAATAAAAATGAAAGCTCTTCCATTTATATGCTTGAGTCTTCGTGTTTGTGGCATGGTAGACGAGGACATGTTAACAACGATGTGTTGCATAGATTAATAAACATGCAAAGCATACCTACATTCCACCTTGACCCAAAACACAAGTGTGAGATTTGTGTTGAAGCAAAAATGATAAGGTCATCCTTTCAACATATTGAAAGAAGTAATGAACCACTTGACCTAATCCACACTGATGTGTGTGACCTAAAAGGTATGCTAACACGTGGTGGTAATAAATACTTCATCACTTTTGTAGATGATAACACAAAATACTGTTATGTGTATCTTCTCAAAAGTAAGGATGAAGCTATAGAGAAATTTGCTCTCTATAAGAATGAGGTTGAAAACTAGCTTAATAGAACGATTAAGGTGGTTCGAAGTGACTGAGGCGGTGAATATGTGTCACCATTCGCTGAGTTGTGTGTTGAACATGGAATCAGACACGAAACAACAGCTCCTTATACTCCTCAGCAAAACGGAGTTGCTGAGTGAAAGAATCAAACTCTTAAGGAGATGATGAATGCTCTTCTATTAAGCTCTGGATTGCCAGAGTCCATGTGGGGGGGAAGCTGTGTTAACAGCTAATTACCTTTTAAATAAGGTGCCCCGGAAGAAAATAGATAAGAACCCTTATGAGTTGTGGAATGGAAGACAACCGTCCTACAAATATTTACGAATGTGGGGGTGTCTTACCAAAGTGTTGATGCCTAATCCGAAAAGGATTAAGATAGGACCAAAGACTGTTGATTGCATATTTATTGGATATGCACAAAACAGCGCTGCGTATAGATTTTGTGTGTATAAGTCACACATACCGGAGATACACAAGAACTTGATAATCAAATCAAGAAATGACTCGTTCTTCGAGCATGTGTTTCCGTATAAGACCCGAGAGGATGCTAGCTCCTCAAAACGGACATCTGAAACACAAGATGAAGAAGATGATGATGAACCAGTAGAGGTTGAGCTTAGACGGAGTAAAAAAGCTTGGGTAGAAAAATCTTACGGATCAGATTTTATCACTTTCATGCTGGAAAGTGAGCCCCGGAGTTACTCAGAAGCAGTAAATCTGATGGACCTCACTGGAGAGAGGTAATTGTATCTGAGATAGAATCTATCTTGTAAAATCACACTTGGGAACTCGTGGATCTTCCTCCGGGAAGTAAACCACTAGGTTGCAAGTTGATCTTCAAGAAGAAAATGAAATCAGATGGCACAATCGATAAATACAATGCCAGATTGGTAATCAAAGGATACCAACAACGAGAAGGCCTTGATTACTTCGATACATACTCTCCAGTGTCGAGAATAACTTCCATTAGAGTATTGTTGGCTATTGCCGCTCTATGGAATCTCGAAATACATCAAATGGATGTAAAGACAGCCTTTCTAAACGGGGATTTAGAAGAGGAAATCTACATGAACCAACCTGAGGGATTTTTTGTGCTAGGACAAAAAAACAAAGTCTGTAGATTGGTGAAGTCATTATATGGCTTGAAACAAGCACCAAAGCAGTGGCATGAGAAATTTGATAATGCCATGAAGGAATGTGGATTCAAGATCAATGAATGTGATAAATGTGTCTACATGAGAGCCACAGAGAGTGATTATGTCATCTTGTGCCTCTATGTAGATGACATACTTATCATTGGGAGCAATGATAAGATAATCAAATCCACTAAAGATATGTTGAACTCAAGATTTGACATGAAAGACATGGGCCTTACTGATGTAATTCTTGGAATCAAAATTCTTAGAAAGGCAAAAGGACTTGTTCTTAGTCAGTCCTATTACGTGAACAAGATTCTTGAGAAATTCATCAAGGGTGATACTGCGTTGGCACGAACACCGATAGATACGAGTCAACATCTATCGAAAAATCAAAGTGAAAGTATCTCGCAGATAGAGTACTCTCGAGTGATTGGAAGTTTGATGTACTTGATGAGTTGTACATGACCAGACTTGGCCTACGCAGTAAGCAAACTGAGTAGATACACGAGTAATCCCGGTGTTGAGCACTGGAAAGGGATAACAAGAGTACTGAGGTACTTAAGGTATACTCGTGAATATGGATTGCACTATTTGAGATATCCCACTGTGATCGAAGGATACAGCGATGCAAGTTGGATATCTGATATAAAAGACTCTAGGTCTACGAGTGGATATGTCTTCACTCTAGCAGGTGCAGCCATTTCTTGGAAATCTTCTAAGCAAATCGTAATAACCAGATCCACGATGAAATCTGAGTTTGTAGCTCTTGACAAATGTGGTGAAGATGCTGAATGGTTACAACAATTCTTAGAAGATATTCCACGATGGTCGAAACCTGTGCCGGTAATTTGCATACATTGTGATAGTCAATCAGCAATCGGTCGGGCACAGAGTCATCTGTATAATGGTAAGTCTAGACATATACGTCGTAGACATAATACCATTAGACAACTACTCTCAACTGGAGTTATCACTGTTGACTATGTGAAGTCAAAAGATAACCTAGCGGATCCGCTAACTAAGGGGTTAAATCGAGAGTTAGTTGCAAGCTCATCAAGAGGAATGGGCTTGATGACGTTGTCAGCGATCAATGCAAAGGACACCCAACCTATGCTGACTGGAGATCTCAAGAACTAGGTTCAAAGGGACAACTAATCTGCACTAACTAGACACACTGTGGGGGATAACCCAATGAAACAGTAACTAGACCAGGGTAAGCCGATGGGCTTTTAATAATCAAGAAGAGTAGATAACAACTCTTGACGAATCACCTATGTGAGAAAGAAGTGGGGCCGCTTCGAAGAGAATTGGAGGCACAATTCTTAGAGCTTATCACATAACCAGGCGTGTTCATGGCCAAGAACGAACACACTCATGAGAACTGAGTTGTATCAGGGAGAGTCTTGGGTGAGATTTGTCACTGCTTACACAGACGGCAGTATAGTTCAAAGACATCGTGTCTACTATCAGCCAGTAAGCAACCAGATCTTCACAAGGGAGGGTTCAAAGGGTAAAACCTACCTATCATATACTTGACTCAACTGTTGAATGCTATCACATACCCTGTTTTCCATTCATGTGGGGGATTGTTGGAAATGTGAATGGAATAAAGAGGTGGAGATGAAGAGACTCTATTGTGCATGGGTTTAGTCCCACAATAGAAGTCTCTTAGCTTTATTGTTGGTTTAAATTATGACACATGCATTGACGTTGTAAACATATGCATTGTGAGAGACTCTCTCACGCGTGAGTGCGCAGGGGTGGGTGCAAATCCAGGGTCCGGATTGTACTGAACCAAGGTTGACTCGTGCGCGAGCACGACTTGCGCATGTCAAATGCCTGACCGGTTGAGGTAAAATTTACCCAAAAGAATGAACCAACATATTGCCACTTGAATCTTGCTCAAGGATGTAATGGAAGCATTAATGTGAAATTAATGGTGATTCCGTAACGTCTCGACATTAATGGCGACATTAAACTCATTAATGGTGATTTCGTAACGTCTCAGTATTAATGGCGACATTAATCTCATTAATAATGATTCTGTAACGTCTCGACATTAATGAAGACATTAAAGTCATTAATGACGAAATTAAACTCAGCATTAAATGATCATAATTTGATCATTTATTGCAGACAAGATGAGAGCTCCTATATAAGGAGGCTGGATCTTGAGCAAAGCGAAGAGAAAAAAGGGAAGTGAAAGCGAAGCGAAAGCGATGCGAAAGCGAAGCGAAAGTAAAGCGAAAGCAAAGCAAATGCAAGAGAATTCCTCCACCTTCGTCCCCCGATTCTTTTCTCTCAGTCGTGCATCCGTTCGGCTAAACTACTTGTGATAGCACTCAGGTGCATTCTCAGTTCGCCACGAACAACCAGTGCTTGGTTGCGTTCGTGGTTTTGCCGTTGTATCCTGGAAAACAGACAACCCGAGGAAACCTCAAAGCACAGTCGGAGGTGGGGCGAATCTGTTTCAAGGAAACTGCGTCGTTCGCAGGCCTCGGTCCGTTGCTCTGTTTGTCCGCTCAGTTGGACTCTTCATCTACCGGGTCAGCCACTCGCCCTTCTGATATGCCCGATCAGTCTCCTGCTCGGCCTATCTATCCTTCAGTCAACTCGGACGCTTTGATTGCTCAAACTCTGAGGTCAAAAAACCAGCCCCTGCTGGCAGCTTGAGATTATCTGCTCATGTCATCTTAACTGTGAGTTGAATTTAATTCGAGTATTTAGATTCAGCTAATTCCCTGTAAATCTCCGGCTACAGATTGTTTCTGTCCAACAAAGTTGTGCTAGCACGCAATCACTTTTAGTTTTCATGTTGTGAGTGGTCGAGTGGATTGTGTAAATCTCTCTATTGTGTAGTTTGTTATTTTACGTCTTCCTTTGTATATATGTTTTGGATTTATAGACTTATATCATATTGTATCAAATATTATTACAATGGGATACCATCCATTCTATTGGACAAGTACACCTCCGGAGCATGAAAAAAGAAGTGTTCATGAGATCAGATAAATTTCTAACATATCAACAGATTCAAATGCTAGTTAGAATATTTGTCATCTAAGCCCTTTTATATCATCAGCAGAAAAAATCCTAAGATCCATATCACAACCTTAACAAACCATATAAAGACCTAAGATCCATATCACAATCTTAACAAACCATACATTGACCGTCCTAATTAATACCAAATCATTCCTTTAGCTTCTTTTCTTGTCCAATAACACACATTACTTATGGAATAACTTCTACTCTTGTCATAAAATAGATAACAAATTTCACAGAGCAAAGCCTGACTTTTAAAAAAAGTGTGGGTGGAACATGATCTAATCATGTTGTAACAAACATTTGCATAGATGCCTACAGTTATCCAAGTAGGACTTTGGATTATCCTAGTGATAAGAGGCATGCTCTGTCAACATGCTCACTTCTGGGTATTCTATATCCGAAGGAGCAGAAAAGAAATTCAAACAAAACGAGGTACAATCCTGTTTTAAAGAGTAAAAAAACAAAACATGTTGATCATTTCTAACTATATATATTCCTTTCCAGGACATGTCAATGGGTAATGTGTTACGTTGAAAATTATGCCAAAATTGTTCCTTTGAATTACCAACATGAATTAATTGCTTCCCCACTTCTTTCTTTCTTTCTAAGTTGTGACAGTGTGCTACATTGGTTGCATGTTTCTGACCACCAGACATATCTCTGCTAATAGGACCAACTGAAGATTTCTCTTCAGCTGATGGCATTGCAACTCGGGAGTTTGTACAGCTTCATTCCCACTTCCATAATAAATTTCATCTTTTCTCATATATAAACTAGAGACTTAAAGAATGCTACTACTAGTCTGATTTCTTCTTCTTTCGAGACTAACATCTTTTCCCAGAGGTGCAATTACCATGATGGAAGGTGATCTTGTCTGAAAATTGGAAATGGCGCGTTGGACAGATGACTACAATATTGACCGGATGAAGACCTCCAAATTGAATCAAAGACTATGGGCTGGTGCGCTAAGCTTCCTGCACACACTTAAACAAGCCAACAGAACGTTAGCGTCCAAAAATCAGGGAAGAGGTCTCTGACGAAGGCCCTTCGACACTCAAATCAATGTATTTCCCTCGCGGGAAGAAGAACAATAAATGGGTAGCAGGATGCACGCGTAGTAAGATGTATGAAGTGTGCGTACCTTACCATCGGAGAGGACATCCTTTATATACCACCTCTATAACCTTCGCAATCATGAAATGACAAAAAATGTCGGGTGCCAGAAGTTGTCAAGCAACAGAATATACACATCCTTAAAGGCGTATAGCCATGGTCCGAAGAATCTTCTGTTATTCGTGTGCACTCTTTTTTTTTTGTAATTGATGTCATTAATGAGACGGTTGAAGAAATATGTTGTCATGATGTATCGGCTGAGGGAAAGTATAATCACCTTCGAGGAAGGTTCCCTGTAAGACCTGTATTATCATAGAGGAATATTCTCTGACAATCAGTTATTATTCTCTGATAGGTTGTTAGGATTCTCTGACAATGTTATTCTCTGAGTATATCTCGGCCGAGAATTGACCTGGTCGGGTGCATATTATGATGAAAAATGGATGGAACCCTGAGTTTTATAAGACTGGTCGGCACTTGACATTGTCCTAATATATGTTGTAATGCTAAAACTCTGAGTGAAATTATATCATGTCTTTAGGGCCCCTTGAATATATACTGTGAGTCTAGAGGTCAGAATGAAATCCCACCCTATTTTTATTGTCCCGTCTTTGTTCATACATATTGATCTATATAGGAGCAGCATTTGATAAAGTTTTGTCAGTAGACAACCAATAAGCATCAAGCCAATCCACATTATCGGAGGAAGCTCCATTATCAGTAGTGAGAAAATAATTTAGAGACCCTCCATGTACAGATTAGAATGCATCAAATACATGGAAACATTTCATATCCCTGGGACCGACTTTAGGAGGATCGCTGATGTGGCGGTTCCACGTTTAGAATGCATCAAATACCATTAAAACAATTGAACAAAACTTTGACGCACCATTAAGTATCAATTAGACGGAAGGTGTTGAGGACCATTAATCGAATTGATGAGATGCCTAGCTCACATTACTTTCCAATTCCTCTCAGAATTTTTAAGTTAAATGCATTCCAAATCTCACTTCCTTCCAAATGTTATTCAATCAATCTTATCATTAATTCCCATTAATTAAACATCTTTATTCTCCCGTTGAATCTCTCTATAAATTATATTCACGCACCAGTTGAAAATGTATCTTCAATAATTATCGCAATGGCGGCCACCAGTACGTTCTTCCGTCTCCTCCTACTGATCTCCTTTGTGCCGGCCCTTGTCCCACAGGGCACTGTCTTCGACGTCGAGCTGCTCCACCGTGACTCCCCTAAGTCGCCACTGTACAACAGCTCGATGACGCCCTTCGATCTCCTGCAGGCCGCCGCCGTCCGCTCGATCAACAGAGCTAGCTACTTGGACAACCGCATCGCCATGAAGACCTCTGCCGACATGCAGATCGGCGCGCTCTTTGATGACTGGGAATTCTTGATGTCGTTCAGCATGGGCACACCAAACCCGCAAGCAGTGTGGGGTGTCCTCGACACCGGCAGCGAACTAAACTGGGTCAACTGCGGTGGCTGCCAATGCTTCAACAGGACCTCCACCGTATTCAATCATAGTGAATCCCTCTCCTACACGGAGTTATCTTGCCTTTCCGATGAGTGCAAGAGCTTTAGGCCGGGTCGTTGCACTAATGATCAGTTGTGCGTGTACCATTACTCCTACCGCGACGGCTCCTACATCGACGGATTTTTCGCCACAGACACCTTCCGTTTCTTCTCATTAGATACGTTCAATGATACCTCCATTCCAAATATACAATTCGGTTGCAACTTCCGGTCCTTGCACACTAGAAATGCTGACCCCGGCAGCTACATTGGAATGGGACCCTGGTCGCCTTCTCTGATCCACCAGCTCGCCCCTAAGTACATCAGCAAGCACTTCTCCTACTGCTTGAACAATTTAAATGGGGGAATTAGCAGCAGGCTCTTCTTGGGACGCGGCAAACCGACAGTCGCCGGAAAGGCGAGCGTCACGCAGCTCATGACGCAAGACAGCTACTACGCCGTGCAACTTAACTCCATCTCGATCCCGGATGAGTTCGACATCTCCCTTTCTAGTAGGGGGCCTAGGTTGACAGCCGGCAACATCATCTTCGACTCCGGCACCGCCATGACCATTCTGGACACTCAAGTGCTAGACCAGTTGGTGAAGGAATTGATGTTTTACATTAACCTGCCTGTAGTGCAGACAGGAGGCCAATTAAAATTGTGCTTCAGTGTGGGCTCCACACAGCAAGAGGAGCAGCTGCCGGGGTTGTGGTTCTCGTTTGCCGGGGCGTTGGGGAATTTCAGAGTGAGACCTGAAAATCTGTTTAGGTGGTATAGTCTGCGTGTGAAATGCATGGCTATAATGGCAATGGAGGGTTTACAGGTCTTTGGAAATATTATGCAGCAAGATGTTTTGGTTGGACATGATCTAGAAAATATGGAATTGACTCTCATAGAGAAAAATTGTACCCAGTTATACAAATCCTAATAAGCATGTATTATACGTATGAAGTGCTAAGTTGAGCATTCATATTTATATTTATGGCCATAAATCAAAGAATTTCAACGAAAGGAAATATGCATTTATTTTATTGTATTTATACAATGATTTAATTAGACAATTTAATTGAGTAGGGGTAATAGTTTGATTGAATGTAATTTGCTTTCTATCTCTCTTTTAATTGATACTAATTTAACATTACATGTTATTTCTAAAAATACTAGGAGGTGTTTTGAAATTTATTAAGGCCATTTGAGTTTCATATTTTTCCAATTATTGAGAGTGTTAGAGAGGGTGAATAATGACTATCTTTCATTTTGATTCGTTGATAGTATACTCATCTATAAGATTTTATTTCACAGTGAAAAATAAATAAATTTTACTTTCACTGATAGAATACTTTCTCATAATAAAAAAATTCTCCCTATTTCATTGATCCAATATCAATAAAACTATCTACTAGTTACGTACCAAAAAATATAGATAGATTTGAAAGCTTAGTCCTTTATAAGACTCTTTCCTACCACGATATTCCTAATGTATAATGGTTGAGATGATAAAGATAGATTTAAAACTATTAGAATATGAGATAATTAAATTATTTAGGAAAAATAATATAATATAATGGATAATTATAAGAAAATAGATTTATATGAATTAAAAGAAATTATTTAAAAAAGTAGATTTTATATGAATTTTTGAATATTTTATTGGGATAAATATGTGTTTCTATCCTATTTAAAATGAAAGTTAATTGATTCAATTAACTTAAGTTTAGATTCCGAATCTAAATTTAACTTTTATCCACTCAGTGTCTCTTCCCTCACCCCATGCGTTCGCGACATCGTTCTGCTGCACATTTGACCTGGTGTCAGCCGGTACTCACGTACAACCGACGTCGGTGTCATGCTCCTCCTTCCGATCTTCTCCCCTATCACCACCACTGGTTGTTGTGTTTGAGCAGCCGCATTCTGTAGGGAATCGGTAGTCGACTTGAAGGGGGTTGGATAGAAGACGCCCCCAAATCAATCGCTTCTCCTATGATGTTAGCTTGCGCAGCAGAATACAAAAAAATAAACAAGCTAAAGGATAAAACTAAGAAAGGAAATGCAAACCGCAAACACGATCGTTTACGTGGTTCGGAGATAAAGCTCCTACTCCACGGCGTGTCCTTGAGGTGGACGATCCCTATCCGTCGGTGGATTACTCCTCGGAAGACCTCCGGCTAGCTCACGTAGCTCCTTGTAGGTGGAGAAACCTCACCACAACTCCAACCAAGACCTCTTGGCACACAAAGATCTCTTGAGCACAAAAGACTACTAATTAGATTTTAACCAAGTCCAATTTCGTTAACTATAACCAAGCTCCCAAGCTTTGGTTATATAGGTCGCGGGTTGAAAACCCCGCCTACTAGTCGACTGCCAAAACATGCAGTCGACTGCCCTTTGTGGAAATTCGACCGTTACATCCCAACAACTCGATACCAGTCAACTGCTAAAATTAGCAGTCGACTGGTGCAGTCGACTGCTAAAACATACAGTCGATTGATTCACACTGACCGAACGAATAGAACCATTCTATTCGCACCCAGTCGACTACGCGGTCGACTGCACCAGTCGACTGCTAAAACATGCAGTCGACTGCTACAGTAGCGCTACAGTACTGCTACAGTAAACCCCTAAAACTAGAATTTTACTCCGAGTACAATCTCTCGTGCACTCGTACCCTCACCCTTATGACTCACTTGATGCTTCTTTACAGCCTTGACATCTTGTCTTCAAGCTTACTTCCTTTGGCTCTCGTCCCTCGGATGTATTCAAGCCTGCGGCTCGTCTCCAATGTCATCCTTCGCGTATGCCTCGAAGTCGCTTCCCTCGATTTTTGTCCTCGCTGTCTTGTCCACGGTCCCTTGGATGCTCCATCCTTCACTGAACCTGAAGCCATCAACTTGAGTCACATGTGTATCCTGCATACCTGCACACTCACATATACATATCAAATAACAAGGGTGAACCTAACTTAAACTCTTTGCCCAAACACCAAAACACATAGTCGCATGGACCATTGGGATTACTCCAACACATTCTGCTTTTGCTGGCCGCTGCCGAAATTCTCCGTCGACCACCTCAAGCAAACCCAAAGTCCGGCCTGTCATGTGGCCACCTTCTTTTCGCCCTCATGCCCTCAACACCATGTTTTCATTGTCATTGTCATAGCCACCGACGATCTTACAGCCGCCCTTCCTTGACCGTGAAACTAACCTCCCTCACGGAGGCATCACTAGTGAGGTAAAAAACTAAGCGTTGATTTTCATTAATTAAATGATTAATTGATTATAGTGTTGATTGACTAAGATTAATTACATTAGTAATCAAATTGACAATTACTTATTTATTTTTAGTTTCCAAGCCTTCGGCTTAATTAATCTAGATGATTCATCCGATCTTATAGAAGTTTTTCATTAACGATTTTGATAAATCAGAAAAGTACATATGAAGACCTATCTTGATAATAAGCGTTCTTGAATCCGCTTATAATTACTTAATTGATTTGATGTAATCAGTGAAATTGATTAATTAAAGTTGTGATTGTCCATTTAATAGATCAATCAATTAAGTATAAGTATTGATTTAGGAGATTAATCTAGATAAGTTAGGATTAATTTGTTATTAATGAATTTAAGTAATTCATTAATTAAATTTTGATTTGTTGGTTAATTAAATGATTAATTAATTTGATAATTAATGATTTATCATTTACGGGATAGATGGTTAATTCATAATTAAGTCAAATAAAATATTTCCATGAATGGTTTGGATTATATAATCAATTGAAATAAATGGATTTCATAAATTAATTAACTAAGCTTAACTGATTTATTAAATTGTTAATCTATAAATTAATTTGGATGACTTAGGGGGCGTTTGGTTAAATGATGGGAATGATTATGGGTATGATTTTGATAGTAAGGTGTAATGGGAATGGGAATGGAAATGAAACCCACCTAGTTATATGGGTTTGGTTAATTCTCATAAATCTAGAAATCATTCCCAAATTGTCATTCTCAAACCCACAATCCAAACACCATCTTTTACAATCATTCCATTCCCTCATTCTCAAACCCATCAACTAAACACCCCCTTAATTACCAGATGGGTGATCTAGATTTGAATTATTTAACCAAATAATTTAATATTTATCATAATTTAATTATTTAATATTTATCCATGAGAATAAATTATCGATAAAATTAAGAATTAACTATGTTAAAGGGTAAATTAATAGATTAATCAATAGAGTTTAAATATTGATTAATAAATCCTTAGATTCTTTGTATTTTTTATTTATAAGATTCTAGCTTGAAATAGATCTTTGACTTGTAGATGGTTAGGATATTCTACCATTGAGGTGAATAACTTCTTCTTTGATCTCTCTAGATCTTTAACCTTAGTGTATGAGATTAGATTATGCGTTAGTGTGAAATAATCGATATCAAACTAATTTAAAGCCAACACAATAAGCTAAGAATGATAAGTAGTGGGAAAAAATAAAACAAGCAACTCAACAAAAATTCATACTCGAGTGGGACCGACAATCAGGACCTTTGAGCGATACAACACATCCTCTATTTGCTAACTTGAAAGTCAAAGGAAAAGCAAGGGGTAGTGAGTACAATAACTCAGTGGGTATAAGAAGATAGTACATGATACTATATATAAGGAGATCAAAGGAAATAGCCTTAGTTAAAATACTTACTATAGAAGTTCAACTAGGTATAACCAATAAATCGGGAGTACTTAGAGAACATCCAAATCTACATGAACAAATACATGACCAGCATATAACAAACACTGACTACAGGAGAAATGCTCTACCATGAATAGTCTTGTAGGCAGTCAGTGTAAGTAAATAGTCACTGTCTGTAGGCGAACTCGCTACCATTTATAATCTCGGGGGCAGACAGGGTATTTACATAGCTATCTAGCTATGAATTATATGCAAACTCGCTACCACGAATGTCTCATGGATAGTCATATATATCATGATCGTTGATGACTCTCTCAATCACGAATAGGAGATAATAGTTGATAGGATATAACAATGGTCACTAATGACTATCTTAACCACGAATGAGAGATAATGGTCGACAGGATATAACAACGATCGCTAATGACTCTCTCAATTATGAATGGGAGATAATGGTCGACGGGATATAACAATGTAATTATAACTACTACTCAATCAATGCAAATAGTAAAATCATGCACTAAGATCAAAAATCTAATGAAGACAAGTAGGATCTATCTACCTCTATCATAGATCATCCTATCTTCAAGTTAGCGAGTTGGCTCAATCTCGAATTCTACAAGTACATGATATAAAGCAAAACTAAATACATCTGAAATTCTAATATTCATAAATAATCTATATAATAAGTAAATCATTTATTCTCCTTTTCTAACCCTCTAATTTTTTTAATCTTATTATCACAAATCCTGAGTTTGAATAAAGACTTGTAAATCAGTAAATTGATCTATGACTTAATTAATCAATCTTATTAATTAATTCATCTTCAATTAATAATCAAATCAATTAATAAATTTATTAATTACTCGATTAATTATTAATGAATTTAATAATTACTCAACTTAGTAATAATATGTTGATTCCTTAATCCAAATAATAATTAAATAATTATTTGTTCACACTAATCAAACTATAATAATTCATTTAGTTTAAATTTTAACGTTTTAATCATTATTTTAGATATAAAAATATATATATTTTATTGATACTTATAATAGTTGAAAACAATAAGTATCTCCTATCGTTATACTCTTATCGTAGAGAGGGAAAGCACAGGAGAGAAAGTAGTAAAAACAATAAGGGAAGTTATACTCAATGGCTCATATATTAATCATCATACCTCCTATCCTTATCACCATTATCTTAAATAGTGAGTGAGAGGGTGAGTATGATTCTCAAAGGACGCACCTTTGGAATCGGTGTGCATCTTTCCCTAATTGCCATTATTACAAAGCTCACATCTTTATGTGACGACATGCACTCTTTTCATAATTGCTGTGCTACAATTTAGTCTATTAGTCGGTTGATTATACTTGAGTCGAATGTGCGCCGAATTGACTTGAATTGAAATTGAAAGATCTAATCCGATCTGACCCGAGCTTCATCCCGAATCTGACAATTTTACGTTGAGGATAAATTAGGTAGTTCTCACCACATTAAGGATAAATTAGGTAATGGTGCAGCTTGATTTCAGATATCGTATTAAAATTTCAATATGCTGGATATATTAAATCTATATTAAAAGTATTTGATATTTTGATATTTTAAAATTACAAAAGGAAAAAAATGTTTGTCATAAATCAAAATCTATCAATTGATTTTTAAAATTTAGTACATTAAATAATTTATAAAAAAATTATTAGGTATTTTAGTATACAAAAATAGTAAATCTTATACCAATACTAATATTAAAAAATTTGATATAATATGAGTCCATGTTAAAATTTTTGATGCACTGAAATAATATATGTATGGTATATCAAAATTTTTATTATTCTCCCTCCTATTTCAAATTGTGAAGTGGAAATAACTTTTTATAGACAAAAAAGAGTAAGAGTTTGAGGAGTTATACCCGAATCAACCAATCATGAACTTGGAATAATTAAATAGCCATCCACTTTTGATTTAAAAAGGAAAATAGTAAAAGACTGCGTTCAGTTTGTAATTTTCCATTTCCATTTTGTAAAAAAGAGAAAATATTATTTGATTGGTAATTTTGACATTCAATTTTTTAGAAATGGAAATATCATTTAAAAAAAAAATAGAAAATATCTAAGTATCATTTTTTAAAAAAAGAAAAATGTGTTTTTCAAAAAAAAATAAATAAATAAAACAGCGCGGATCCTCTAGACTCGAATTCTCTCGTCCACTCCTGGACCACAAATTTTATATAAAAGCCCCTTCACGTGCAAAACACGTGCACGGAGAAACGCGACTCATGCAGAAAATGCAGAGTTGGCAGCGCGGAGCCCTAACCTCTCGCGATCCTCCACCTTCGCAATCTGTCGACGAAGAAAAACCCACCGCAATCCGTCGGCGACGAAAAACCACTATAGCCTCCATCGTCCCCAACGATCTCCAGCATCCGTAACCTCCCACGAGTTCTGACCTTCGGAGACCTCCGGCAACCTCTCGTGGGCATCAGACCTTCCTCATTTGATTTGACGTGTGTTGCACGTTTCGACCAGGTCAGAGCTTCACCCCTCTGCGACCTCTGGACTCGTGCTGCTCGAAGTTTCTAGAGGATCCGCGTGCTGCGCGCTTTTGCAACTCGCAGGTGCTGCTCGGAGTTTCCTTCTTTGACGCATGCTGCGCATTTTGCAACCCAAGCCTCCGACTCCTAATAATTAATATGACTTTGTTGTATGAAATATTTTCTGTAGTTCTTCATGTCCATGACACATAACCATGGTAATCATGTGAATGCAATAATAGTTTCTATTGTGTACAAATTAAAAAAAATCTTACTGTGGTTCTTAGTTAATTACGGTTCTTGAGAGGATCTGGAGCATTTGATAATTAAAGAGAAGTTGGACATGCAGTAATTTGACAAAAAATTATTATTTTTAGATGTCTCTTTTGTGTCTTTTTTTTAGCCCTAAATTTGTTTTTTTTTGCATGATCAAAGTAATTATTATGGAGGGTGAATCTACAAGTTGTTGTCGTTTGAATTTTGAAGGAAATGAATATAGTCGAGAAGGTGACTTTGATGTTATTGATGAAGTTAATAAGAATCATATTGGGAATGTATTGAGCTTCATTATATCGAATTTCCCTTTTTATCCATCTTGCTTTGTTTGTTTGATTGTATAGGCTTGAACATTGAAACAGATTTAGATATGCCACAAATGGGATTGGAATTTGAGACAGAAGAAGATACATATCAATTTTATTTGACATATGCTAAAAAGGTTGGATTTGACATAAGGAGAGGTAGAATCCACAAGGATGAATCAGGTAAATTACTTGATAGAGTTTTTTATTGTTGTGCCCAAGGTAAAGAAGAAAAAGACAAACGAGATCTTTATGTCAAAGAAAGTCGGGCTGAAATAAGGTTTGATTGTGAGGCTAAAATGAAGATTTTTATCTAAAAAATAGCAAGTTTACTATGGCGCAATTTGTTAAAGAGCATAATCATTATCTCTCAAGTCCAAACAAAACGCACCTCTATAGAAGTCATTGAAATATATCTTCTTCTACAGCAATGCAGATTGAGATGGCAAGTGATGTGGGAATCTCTCCAAAAGCATCTTATGATCTTATGGTGAGGCAAGGAAGTGAGAGGGAGAATTTAGGATTTATTCCTGAGGATTACAAAACTACTTGTGATCCAAAAGAACAATACATATGAGCGTTAGGGATACAGGGGGTGTATTGGAATATCTGCAGAAAATGCAGTTCGATGATCCTAATTTTTTTATGCTATCCAAGTTGTTGAAGATGTTTTGATTACTAATATTTTTTTTGTCTGATGCTAAGATGAGAGCTGATTATGCTAATTTTGGAGATGTTGTTTGCTTTGATACAACCTACAAAAAGAACAATGAAGGTCGACCAATTGCATTGTTTGTAGGTGTTAATCATCATAAACAATCCATACTTTTTGGTGTCGCTTTATTATATGATGAAACCAGTTTGACTTTTGAGTGGTTATTTGATACATTAACTAGAACTATGGGTGAGAAAAAACCAACTACTATTCTTACCGATCAAGATGCAGCAATGGCAAAGACGTTAGCTTCCAGATGGCCTGAAACAGATCATCATTTGTGCATTTGGCATATTTATCAAAATGTCGTCATACATTTGAGTGGAGTTTTTTCTCAGTTTAGAGGCTTTGCTAAAGATTTTGTCTCACATATATATGATTTTGATGAAGAGGAAGATTTTATTCCAGTATGGAACATGATGTTAGCCAAGTATGCACTTGAAGACAATGATTGGTTAAGCCGCATGTACAACATCAAGGAAAAAAGGGATTTAGTATATAGACGACAACATCAAGGAAAAAAGGGATTTAGTATATAGACGACAAATATTTTGCGCGGATATGACTACAACCCAAAGAAGTGAGAGCACGAATAGTATTGTGAAAAAGTATGTCACTTATAAACACAAGTTTTTAGACTTCTTCAATAACTTTCAAAGACTCCTTGATGATCGTCGATATGAGGAATTAAAAGATAATTTCAAACCAAATACAATTGTTCAATATTTAATGTTTCCAATTGAGATTTTAAAGAATGCTAGTAAAATTTACACTCCTGAGGCATACAAGCTGTTTTCAATAGGAGTGGTGCTTATCTCATGATTCTAGTCTTGAAATTTGTGAGGATGTTGATACATTTACAAAATATAAAGTTACTCCTCACAAAAATAGAAACCATCATATAGTTACACTTGATAAGAAGTGTGAAAAAATTGAGTGTAGTTGTAGAAAATATGACTTTACTGGAATTTTGTGTTCTCATATTCTGAAATTATTTACATGGAAAAATATCATGAAGATCCCAAGTGAGTATGTATTGAAAAGGTGGACAATAAAAGCAAAAATTGGATATTTTAGAGTTAATGATTCAATGGCCAACAATGCTAGTTTGGATCCAAAATTAATTCAAAACATGGGATACAAAGAGTTGTGTGGGTTGAATGTTCAATTGGTTACCAAGGAAGCGGAAAGGGATGATATTTACCAGTTTGTTAAAGATGCTATGTTGAGCTTGTGTAAGATGGTGGATGATAAGTTACAAGGTAATGAATCAAATGTCCAACAATCAAAAGTGAGCCAAGAATCCAGAGAATTTGATTATGGTGAAGGGAACTCTACTGGAGTGAAAGGGATTAAAATGAAGAAGAAAGCAGTGTTAGGTAAGAGGTTGAAAGGTGGGTTAGAGAAGATTTCAAGGAAAAGAAAAGCTACGAGGAAAACAAACCAAGCTTCAACGATTGTAATGGTTTTTACTCCATAATTTCAAAATTTATGTTTATTTGATATTATTTGTTAGTAAATTTGAACAACTTAAATCATTCTATTTTTTTTATAACACAAGGTGTAGATCAAACTATTTCCAGCGTGGTTAGCATACAATGTGACCGGATCAATCATCAAGTTGGTATTTGTTTTACTTATGCTAAGCTAAGATAATTTATGTTATAACTATCTAAGACTGTATTTTATTTTCTTGTTTTAGCCTATAAATTTTGTGCCAACAATTGGTAGCTCTATTGGAAGTTTCAGTATGATTGAGACTCAATTTCCATCATTATTGGCATCACAACTTTCTCAGGTATTTATTTTTCATACAAGTTCATAATCTTTGTGTAATTTCAAAACTAGTCTTTTTATGGCCATTTGTGTAATTTCAGAAATAGTCTTTTAGGCCATTTTCTTTCATATTATCTCAATCAGTACTTTTCTTCATGTTGTAGCTACAAGTCTGTTATATTGAAAGAAGAACTATTTATATTGTGTTGATTGGTGGGTTGTTAGCTTGTTATTTCTTGGCTGATGAGGATATGTTATTGTGTATAGATGATTTGTTTTTTTTCACCTGGATGTAGAGATTAAATGATAACAGTTCTTATTTACTAGAAATTGGTGGTACAGTTGAAGGCCAAGTCTAGGCTACAAAGACAAGTGAGAAAGAACAAAGGAGAGCCAACTTAAGCCCTTATTTACTAGAAATTGGTGGTAGAGTAAAAGGCCAAGTCTAGGCTACAAAGACAAGTGAGAAAGAACAGAAGAGGGCCAACTTAAGCCCTTAAAAGAACTAAATTGCTTAGTTCTCAAACAATGGGGCATTTTTATTTGTTTGAAGAGATTTTCTAGAAGATTTACTATCTAATGCTCGTTTGAACTGGTGTCCAAGCTTGATTTTTTTTATTAGATATCAAAGTTTGTTTTGGATAGTACATACTTTACAGATTTTTTATGTTAATTTTTTATTTTTGTTCCTTCACCCAATTGCTCCTCCATGAACTTGTTGACTTTCTCCTTCCTTGCCATAAGATCTGCTAGGTGGCAACTGAATTGCTACAGCAGGTAGATTTGCTATAAGGTCAAAGGATGAGTTTGAGTCTTCATTGACCTTAATTCGACATGACTTTAACATTATAAATATTCTAAAAGATATCTGTGAAGATGTTAAGAATCAACTGTAGGATTGGTTATCTTAGTATCTTCTTGTAACATTTAGAAAAGATTGTCAAGCCCATTATAGTTCTGAGGGACATCACTTATATATAGATCTCCAACACGACTCCAAATCTTGTAGTAGGAGAAGAAAAATCTGAAGATCCTCAAGAACTGCTAAGGAAGCTCTGGTGGATTCAACTATCAGGATACAATGAACCAAATTCTGATTTCATGTTACTAGTGGGGAAAACTATTAGGATTTTCTCACCGTTGGACATTTTTTCTTAATACATTTGTGCATTTAATTATAATATTTTCATTTCTTTTCAACTTTCTCATGCTTTATTTGGTTGTTGCAGATAGTGAAGGACAGACCAATTTCTAAAGTTGAATACGAAGAATCTGGCCCCTCCATTGTCCACAGCAAGTGATTCTATGTTAAGTTTCATTTGCATGTTGTTGTGGAGTTCTAATGTGGTTTTGTTGTGAGTATTTTGAATTTGCTCGAGCAATACAATGGGCTACTGGGGAATTATTACTAATGAATATTATTTTTCAGTATTTTGTATTAGCAATGAATGTTGTGAGTATCATCAATGAATGTATTGTAGTGTAGATAATAATAACCTTTTCTTAGAGCTTGGTTAACCATTTGTTTGATTTCTTTCATTCATTATTTTTCAATAATATGGCTTCATATGTGTACCTCAATCTTGGTTAACTACTTGTACAACCACTATCATCATCAGCTGCATTGGCATTAAATGTATGTAGTTTTTCCTCTGTTGAATCTGATTCTAAGCATTCTTTGCCTTAAATTTGACTCTTATCATGAAACAGTTTATGCTGTAGAACAATGGAATCTAGCACCTCACGTACCACTTTGAATTGGAATCTTACAACTCCGCGGCTTGCTCAACATTGACTTCAAGCTCATTATCACAACCGGCTTCCAGCTCATGTTCATTGCCTCTGTTGAATTTTTTTAACAAAGTCCAAAAGAAGGGCATTTTTTCCCATTTACAGCCAAGCAACAACTGATTTAGGGCTTCAGACAAGGTGAGATCCATAGTATTGAATTGAATTTTATGCTCATTATAGTCCCTTAAGTGATAAATATTTTTGGGTTACAGTTTAGCCGACGAAAGTTTTCTATGTTTGTGTTTAATGTGCCCAGTCTTTGAGTTGTCTCTTGAGATAATTTTTTCTGGGCTGAATATGATGCATATTGGAGCAAGTAGGAATGTAGGATCTTTGAGTTGAGTGAAATTATATAAGAATGGACATGAAAAATTCATTACATACAAGATATAAGAATGCCAGATTATGTTATTGTTTCTTTGGAATTTACAAAGCTGCCATTTTGGGAGCTGAATTCTAGATTCACTATGCTATGAAATGCTCTTGCTGCCTACATTATGTCATGGAGGAATTTTTTTCTTTGACCTACTTGTTTACTTGTGTTTTCAAACAACATATTAGCGTTTGGTCGATGCTTGTTTACAATTACTATCTTGTCTCTGCTTTTGGATCTGTTGCTTCTTGGTGGAAGGATCTCTTTAAGTGATTAAATTGAGGAGTTTGTGTTTCCCTTTCTTGGTACCTACTTTTTTCTTTATAATTCAAATTGCCTAGTTATAAGAGTGTTGATTCCTATAATTCAGCTCCCAGCTCCCTATAAGAGTGTTTATTCCAATAATTCAAATTGCTTTTGGATCTGTTGCTACTTGTTTGTTTAAGTGATTAATATCTTGTCTCTTTCATGTTTTCTTAATATGCCTGTGTTTTTTGTCTATTTTTGGCCCTGTTATCTGTTTTGATTCTATCTTTGTTTTCTATTTTCTTTCCTTCTATTTTTTGTTTTGTTTTTACTCGGATTTGTTTCAGGTATTGTCTCTTTTCTGTTTATTTCAAAGGCTCTGTTATCTATTTTTTTCAGGGTTTGTTTTCTGATTTTTTTCATGGCATCATTAAATTTTACCAGCATCGACAATGCAAGATGTCAACCTGTAACATGTAGGGATTGCAGACGAAATACATTGGTGCGTGTTTCTAAATCAACCAAGAATCCTGGGAGACAGTTGTTGGAACTCTAAGATTGTTTTGGCGTGATCATGTCACACCCCGGGGAGTCCATGTCCGATGAAAATTTCGGCAGCATCTCCCCTGTACAGGTAACAATTTGAAACTTTTCTACATCCATAGTCATACATGGCCAACACGACCGGAACATATGTATATAACAACAATTAAATAAGCAAACAATCACACCATCCACGTAGTTAAATAGTGAACTAGAACAAATGATAAGTAAACATCTCAAATCATCTTACTCAACTACACTCATAAAGCACAAAACCGATATCCTATTCAATATTCAACTACATTCATACAACACAAAAACTCAACGATGCAAATAAAGTCAACTTTCCTCTTCTGCCGTCCAGGCAGGCATATAGAAGATCATATCGAATAAAAATCCATCGACAAGTAAAAATCCATACAAGATACAAAGTATCAAAACAAAACAAGTCTAAACATAGTCTAATAAAGAAAAACCAAAAGACCAATAAACGTCCTCATGGACTGCAGGGGACTAGCGACTGGAACTCTTCGGACAACATCAACTTGAAAATAGCAACAGAGGGGGGTGTGAGTCCAACACTCAGCGGGTAACAACTGATATGCATAATAAAGAAAATAACAACCAGCACTAATCATGCGTACAGTCTCCTGATACAAGAAGGATAAATGCAACTGAAACAAGCAGGAGAAAACTGTACTAACCAGGACCAAGGTATATGTATAACAGGGTCGTCAGACCGAGAGGTATCAAAATCATGTATGCATGTCAAACATATGCATCCATCCAAATGCAACATATAAGTGCGGCAAACACAATCAGAAAATGCATAAATGCAAATGATGACAATGACATGGTCACCCCTGACGCCAGTCAGCCATCTCACACACAATGGTGAGACCGAGTGGGAAGGGCTGTGACAACCGTGCAGTCTGCCATCACTGCTTCTGATGAGTGACCGAGTGGACAGGATGCTGTCGGAGTACACCTATCCTCCTACCCCAAATCATAAATGGGGGAGCCCAATGCTCTCATCTCCCGGTACACGATGACGGGGAGGAATCTTTGCTGGCTACCACGCTGCGCCACACTACCCATGAGCGGACCAACGGAGCCTAACAAAGTCCAACCGTCTGTCAGTTACCACGCTGCTACACTAAACCAGCGGAGCCTAATAATGCAGAACTGTCTGTCGGCTACCACGCTGATTCACCAGACCAGCGGAGCCAAACAGCAGAACTGTCACACACCTGTCTGATATACCACTAACCCATGAGTGATGGTGTGTGCAGATCCATGTAACTGGCGATGTGCTCGACAATAATGGAGCAGACTATCGTACAACATGCAATCATGCGAGATGATGCATGACACTAAACATAGCAATATCCTGAACAACATAGCAATATCCATATATATATATATATAAAATGTGTACCATAGGACAATGAACCAAATCAAAGGTACACAGATCAGATAAGGTATCAAAAACCCTAGGCCCTGAACATAATAAATAACATGGTTGTGTCACTACCCCTATAAGCATGTATAATCAGGTAGGTACTAACATGAAGTGCATAACATGTAAACAAACAAACATGTAACAGATCAGGTAGTGACCAACCGAAGAAAATAAGAAACACAATCATTGCTATTTGTTAAAAACATTACTATTCATATCAAATGACATAAAGTCAAAGTACCTGCCTCCAACAAAAAGATCATATCCTAAATAGATCGCTCATCGATACACCGTCTTGAATCAAAGTCTTGTAATAATATATATACAGATTTAGCTAATTACATATAAACGAATTAGCTAAATCAAATCCTCAACTAGCATTATCAACCTAAACTTAATTAAATTCGAGTACCATTTATCCTTATCCTTTCCTAGCTTCAAATCTATGTACGCTACAATAAGAGAAACAAATTCTCTACATCTTACCTCAATTCACAGTCGATAAGGTTGTTGGCTGGAGTGCTCGCCGAATCTAAGAACAACCCACAACAAACCCTACTGGAAAATTTTCCCCATTGTCCGATTAAGATGTGAACATCACCAATCAAAAATACATAATTACCTAACACAATGCCTTACCTGAAGTGCTGCCAGTTGTTTCCTCTGCCCGAGACTTCACTGAGAGTGTCTGAAGAAGGGACCGAGAAAGACCCGACAGTGGAATCTCGGCCAAATAGGTGGCCTGGTAGTGGAGAATTAGGGCAGATATGGAGAGGGCTCGGTACTCCCTCTTCTGGCCAAAACTTACAGACAGAAAGGGGCGACGATCTGAGATCTCCACGGCGAGAGGCGACGGTGGCAACTCACGAAGAGGGAGAGGCTCAAGCGTCGCCAGCGCTTGGGCAAATAAATGTAAAGCAGTGGCCGCCGGAGAGGAAACGGACCGTGGCCATCGGCTTCAAGCTAGGGCACGACGTCGGCACTAAAGCACGGTTGAAAGGGAGGTGTTGCGAGCGGTGTCGTCGGGTGGAGCAAATCGATCGGGTTGGGGAGACGGCGTCGGCTAGGGCACGCGAGGAAGAGGAAGAGGAGAAGGAAAGGGGAACGGCTCGGCTTTTTAATCGCGAGGCAGTGAAACCGTGCGGCGTCAGTTAGGGCACGGGAGGAGAAGAGAAGGTGCGGGGGTTTGGGGCACGACAATAGGAGAGGAGGAGAAAAACAAAAATAGATAAAAAAGAAAAAAAAATCAATCTTTTCCTCGCTTAAATTGGGTAGCCTAAACAGGCTTTCCCCGAGCCCCGTTTTTATCCCCGTAAACTCATCCCTACGAGCTTCGAAAAATTCTCAAAAAATTCCCTTATTATTATCCACCCTTTTTCAATATTTTACATTCTCCCCCACTAATAAAAATTTGGTCAACAAATTTCGTTATCTACCATCAGCAAATACTAACAACAGGTAAAGAGTACAAATGTTGAACGGTAAATTAAATCACATACCTCAAGTGAAAAGATGGGGGAATCGAGCTCGGATAGTATCCTCAAGCTCCCAGGTAGCCTCCTCGTCTGTATGATGCTGCCATCCGACTTTAACCAGTCGGATAGTCTTGTTCCGCAACTGATGCTCTTTCCGGTCCAGAATCCGTACCAAAACCTCCTCATAGTTGACGTCAGGCTGAACGGGAACTGAGATATCTGTCAGCACATGTGTTGGGTGAGGTATGTATCTCCTCAGCATAGATATATGGAATACATCGTGAACATCTGCCATGAATGATGGTAGTGCCAGCCGGTAAGCTACTGCTCCAATCCTCTCCAGGATCTTGAAAGGGCCAATGTATCGCGAAGCTAGCTTACCTCTGAGGCCAAATCTCTTCACCCCTTTCGTGGGTGATACTCGCAGAAAAACATGGTCGCCTATAGAAAACTCCAAGGGTCTGCGTCTCCGGTCAGCATAACTCTTCTGGCGGTCCTGCGCTTCTGACATCCTCCGTTTGATAGTACGGACCAACTCTGCCTCCTACTGTGCTCTATGAGGTCCCAACAGTTGGGCCTCCCCAACCTCATCCCAGAGGGTGGGTGTCCGACAAGGCCTACCATACAACGCTTCAAACGGTGCCATCTGGATAGCCGAATGAAAGCTGTTGTTGTAGGCGAACTCTACCAATGGCAAATGGTCCTCCCAACTGCCTCCAAAATCCAATACACATGACCTCAGCAAGTCCTCTAGAGTCTGAATGGTCCGCTCTGACTGTCCATCTGTCTGCGGTTGGAAAGCTGTACTGAAACGGAGCTGAGTGCCCAAGGCCTGCTGCAGACTCTGCCAGAATCGAGACGTAAAATGGGGGTCTCTGTCAGAAATAATACTCAAAGGGACACCATGCAATCTGATGATCTCCCGGCAATACAGATATGTCAATCGATCCCGGGAATCTGTCCTCCGGATTGCTAAGAAGTGCGCGGATTTGGTTAATCGATCAACGATTACCCAAATCACGTCATGGCCTCGTCGTGTCCTCGGCAAACCCACCACAAAGTCCATGGTAATATGTTCCCATTTCCACTCAGGAATAGGAATCCGCTGAAGTAAGCCGGCAGGTCTCTACTGCTCGGCCTTCACTTGCTGATAGACAAGACATCTCGCTACAAATTCCGCGATGTCTTTCTTCATACCGTTCCACCAGTAGGAACGCCTCAAATCTCGATACATGCGGGTTCCACCTGGATGGATCGTAAATCAAGAGCGATGAGCCTCCTGAAGTAGCTCCTGTAAGACCGGGTGAGACCGAGGTACGCACAATTTGCCTTAGAAGTATATAATACCCTCCTCATCTCGTATGAACTCGGTCTGCTGCCCGGAAGCTATCTGGCTGCCAATGAACTACAAATGTTGATCACCAGCCTGAGCCTCTCGGATCCTCGTTCTGATCGACGACTGAGCAACCATGGTAACAAGAATACCCTGCTCTGTCTGCCCCTGCTCCTCAAGGTCTAGCCCGGAGAAACCATGAATTAAGTCTGTGACTGAAGTCCGGTGCCAAGCCAAAGTCCCTCTAGACTTCCTGCTGAGTGCATCGGCAACCACATTAGCTTTCCCCGGGTGGTAGCTAATGGTACAATCGTAATCCTTCAGGAACTCCATCCATCTCCTCTGCCGGAGATTAAGCTCCTTCTGGGTAAAAATATATTTGAGACTCTTATGATCAGTGAGAATCTCAAATGTAATGTCGTACAGATGATGTCGTCAAATCTTCAAAGCAAAGATGATGGCGGCTAGCTCTAGATCTTGTACTGGGTAGTTCTTCTCATGCTCCTTCAACTATCGAGAAGCATAGGAGACTACCCTGCCGTGCTGCATCAGAACAGCACCCAAACCCTGAAGAGACGCGTCGGTGTAGAGTACAAATCCATCCTCTCCAGATGGTAAAACCAAAACTGGAGCCGACACTAATCTCCGCTTCAACTCCTGAAAGCTAGTCTCGCAATCCTCGGACCACGTGAACTTCACGCCTTTCCTGGTAAGGCGTGTCAGCGGCATAGCAATACTCGATAAACCCTCGATAAAACGTCGGTAATATCCGGCCAGTCCTAGAAAACTGCGGATCTCCTTCACTGACTTCGGCTGCTCCCAGCTGGTGACAACCTCGATCTTCTGAGGGTCTACTGAAATACCTCTGCTAGAGACCACGTGTCCCAGAAAACCGACTGAAGGTAGCCAAAAGGCACACTTGCTGAACTTCACATACAGCTGATGTCGTCGAAGAGTCTCCAAGACTATGCGAAGATGTTGTGCATGTTCCTCCTCGGAATGCGAGTAGATCAATATGTCATCGATGAAAACGACAACGAATTAATTAGATACTCCAGAAAGATGCAGTTCATCAAGTCTATAAACACCGCTGGTGCATTGGTAAGCCCAAATGGCATTACCAAAAACTCATAATGTCCGTATCTGGTGCGAAATGTTGTCTTCTGGATATCAGAATCTCGTACTCTCAGCTGATGATATCTGGACCGCAGATCAATCTTAGAATACACTGATGTACCTCTGAGCTGATCAAATAAATCTTTGATCCAGAGTAAAGGATACTTATTTCGGACAGTCACTGCATTCAGCTGTCTGTAGTCAATACACAACCTCAATATACCATCCTTTTTCTTGACAAACAATACCGGAGAACCCCATGGAGAAACACTAGGGCGAATAAATCCCCTGTCCAAAAGCTCCTGGAGTTAAACCTTCAGCTCATTCAACTCTTTTGGTGCCATACGATAAGGACCTTTCGACGCCGGCGTGGTCCCCGGATTCAGCTCAATAGCGAACTCCACTTGCTTTCTGGGAGGCAAGCCTGGTAGCTCCTCTGGAAATACATCTGGGTACTCTCGGACTACTGGCACATCGGAGAGCTGCGAACTACTGCTGTCATCAGTACTCGGAGATCTGCGAACTACTGCTGTCGTCAGTACTAATCAAAGATAGCAGAAAACCCTGACAACCATGCGACAGCAGCTTCTGAGCCTGAATTGCCGAAATAGTCGATATATCGTCGTCTCTGATGCTAGTGAAATTCCATGAGGGTTGGTTCGGAGGCCGGAATGTGACCACCCTCGTCTGGCAATCAACAGTAGCATGATATGCTGACAGCCAATCCATGCCCAGAATGATATCGAACTCAACCATCTCCAGTACTAGAAGATCTACCATAAGTATCATGTTGCCAAAGTCTAACGGGCAACCCCTGGCCTCCTGGGTGACATCCAATGTATCACCGGACGGTAGAGAGATGGTCAGTCACTGCAGTCTAATAGTGGGTAATCTACCAATCTCCCGCATAAAAATATGAGATATAAAAGAATGTGAGCTACCAGTATCTATCAGTATATCTGCAGATAAGGCATAAATAGAAATCGTACCACGGAAAATGGATCCGTCGGCTCGCTGCGTATCCTCTCTGGTGACCGCATGAATACACCCAGTCTCTGGTGGAGGAAGAGGTGGTAACGCTGCCTGCGACTGCTGCGTCTAGGCAGGAGCCTGCCACTGAGGCGGTGCTGGATTTTGTGCCAGAGAAGTCTGAGAGGGCGACGACTGATACTATACCGATGGCTGGGACTGCGTCTGATACTGAGCCTGTGGCTGGGCCTGTGACGGGTACTAGAATAGGGGCTGAGGCTGCAACTGATACTGCCCCTGAGTCAGATAATGAGGTCCCGAAATGGAGCTCTGGGGTACTATGGGAGTACTGGGGTACTCCTGTCCGAGCATGCCAAATGCAGCTGCTGCAGGGGGGGTGGACATCTGCTGACTCTACGAAGATTTGGCTCTCCGCCCTCCTCGATAAGTTCCGGACTGACTGAGCTGTCCTCCATGACCAGACCCTCTAGATGCCATATGCTGAGTCTTCTGCGGATAATCTTGGCTATGGTGCCCAGGTAGTTTGCAATAAAAGCAAACTGACTGTCCCAGAGAGCAGGCTGGGGTGATGTGATCTCTGGACCCACATCTGAAACAGCGAATGTGGCTGGCGGGTTGTTTCCGGTTCGGCTGAGGAGACCGAAAATGTCCTGAGGAAGACTGCCCTGACTTCTGAGACCTACGAAATACCCCAGATGTACCCTAACCAGGTCGACTGCGACCACGCTGCTGCTGTCCGACCGTCTGTGCCTGCTGGGTCTGTCCTAATGTCTGATCTGTCTGCTTCCTTTTTCTGTCCGGAAATGCTCTCTGCTGAACTGACTCAATCATGAGGGCTCTGTCCAACGTCTCCAAATAAGATGCGCTACCAAGACCGGCAAGCCTTACTTGTAAATGTCCATCCAGCCCCTGAATGAACTGCTGCATTCGTGAACTGTCCTCAGCAACTAGCTCTGGACAAAATCTGGCCAATCGGTTAAACTCTGCATTATACTCTGTCACCGACCGGTTGTTCTGTCGCAGACTCAGGAAATCCTGCCGGCGGGTCATCTGATATGCTCGTGGGAAGAAGCGGCTCTCAAAAGCCTCTCTGAACCTGACCCAAGTAATGTTCTGCTTGCCGATGATGGAACGCTGAGTAACCCACCAGGTGTCGGCCTCGTCCCGTAAATGGAAACAGCCAGCTCTGCTTTCTCCCACTCGGAGCAAGCCATATAGAAGAAGGTCCGCTCCATAGTGTCTATCCATGATAGGGCCACACTCGAATCAAGGTCTCCTCGGAAGAGTGTAAATCAACTCTTCATCGACTCTACCAACGCTGGAATCCTGGCTCGTGTCGCGACAATGTCAGTGAGGTGGGTAGGGACGGTTGCAGGAACTGGCAGAAACACTGGAGTTGGTGCTACAGGTGGTACCGCTGAATAAACCAGGGGAGGTACTCCCGGTGCTGCTGCATAAACTGGAGCATATGTCGCCGGTGGCACTGCAGGGTCAGCATAGGTGGCCGCGGCTGGATGTACGGTAGGTAGTGGTACCGGATGTGGAGCAATCGGTATCACTGGTGCAGGTGCTACTGGGTTTATAGTAGGTACTAGGGGCACAGGTGCCACTGGTGTCAAGTACACGATAGGTCCAGGTGGCGGTGGTACCGGGTACGCCGTAGGCTGGGTCGGAGCAAGTGCGGGATATACCGGTAGTACCCCTGGTGGTACCGTAAATACAGTAGGGATGGGTACCCCCGGTACAGCCGAAGTAGGTACCTCTAAAGGAGCCATCGGGGTCTGAGAGCCCGACGCGCCCGCAGTATCCTGAGTCTGTCCCTGACTGATAGGCTCAACCCCAGTAGGCATCTCTGGCAAGTCCAGAGATCCCAAGGTCCTCGTACGTGGCCGTCCAACACCACATCTCGCAGCTATTTGTGTAGATCTCCTCATATCTGTTAAGTTATATCACAGATATTACTACAAGTATAACAATTACAAAATAACATCATACCTATTTGCTGTCTGGAGATGTTCCATCACTGTCCAGTCCCCATTTTACCTCGGAATTCTGTACAAGAAAACCAACGAAAATCCATACAAATCTGAAAAATAAGTACCCAAGTTTACTCGCAAACTTGGGCTAACCCAAAAATCCAGAACACCAAAAGCAGGTATTCGTAACCCGCTCTGATACCAATAAATTGGTATCAGATAAATCTCGAAATCCATAACACGATATACAAATAAGTATCGCCAACTTGGCTCTGATACCAAATAAATTATCATGCCACGGGGGAGTCCCTGTCCAAAGAAATTTTGACAACATCTCCCCTGTACAGGTGACAATCTGAAACTTTTCTACATCCATAGTCATACACGGTCAACACGACTGAAATATATGTATATAACAACAATTAAATAAGCAAACAATCACACCATCCACGAAGTTAAATAGTGAACTAGAACAAATGATAAGTAAACATCTCAAATCATCCTACTCAACTACACTCATAAAGCACAAAACCGATATCCTATTCAACTACACTCATAAAGCACAAAAACTCAACGACACAAATAAAGTCAACTTACATCTTCTGCCGTCCAGGCAGGCATGTAGAAGATCATATCGAATAAAAATCCATCGACAAGTAAAAATCCATACAAGATCCAAAGTATCAAAACAAAACAAGTCTAAACATAGTCTAATAAAGAAAAACCAAAAGACCAATAAACGTCCTCGTGGACTGCAGGGGACTAGCGACTGGAACTCTCCAGACAGTATCAACCTGAAAATAGCAATGGAGGGGGATGTGTGTCCAACACTCAGTGGGTAACAACTGATATGCATAATAAAGAAAATAACCAGCACTAATCATGCATACAGTCTCCTAATACAAGAAGGATAAATGCAACTGAAACAAGCAGGATAAATGGACCAAGGTATAAGTATAATAGGGTCGTCAGACCGAGAAGTATCAAAATCCTATATGCATGTCAAATATATGCATCCATCCAAATGCAACATATAAGTGCAACAAACACAATCAGAAAATGCATAAATGCATATGATGCCAATGACATGGTCACCCCTGATGCAAGTCAGACATCTCACATACAATGGTGAGACCGAGTGGGTAGGGCTGTGACAACCGTGCACTCTGCCATTACTGCTCCTGATGAGTGACCGAGTGGACGGGATGCTGTCGGAGTACACCTATCCTCCTACCTCAAATCATAAATGGGGGAGCTCAATGCTCTCATCTCCCGGTACACGATGACGGGGAGGAATCTCTGTCGTCTACCACGCTGCGTCACACTACTCATGAGAGGACCAACGGAGCCTAACAAAGTCCAACCGTCTGCCGGCTACCACGCTGCTACCAGCGGAACCTAACAGAGCAGAACTGTCTGCCGGCTACCACGCTGAGTCACCAGACCAACGGAGCCAAACAACAGAATTGCCACACACCTGTCTGATGTACCACTAACCCATGAGTCGTAGTGTGTGCAGATCCATGTAACTGGCGATGTGCTTGATAATAATAAAGTAGACTATCGCACAATATGCAATCATGCGAGATGATGCATGACACTAAACATGGCAATATCCTGAACATTATATATATATATATATATATATAAAATGTGTACCATAGGACAATGAACCAAATTAAAGGTACACAGATCAGATAAGGTATCAAAAATCCTAGGTCCTGAACATAATAAATAACATGGTTGTGTCACTACCCTTATAAGCATGCATAATCAGGTAGGTACTAACATGTAGCGCATAACAAGTAAACAAACAAGCATGTAACAGATCAAGTAGTGACCAACCGAAGTAAATAAGAAACACAATCATTGCTATTTGTTAAAAACATTACAATGCATATCAAATGACATAAAGTCAAAGTACCTGCCTCCAACAAAAAGATCGTATTCGAAATAGATCGCTCGTCGAGACACCGTCTCGAATCAAAGTCTTGTAATAATATATATACAGATTTAGCTAATTACATATAAATGAATTAGCTAAATCAAATCCTCAACTAGCATTATCAACCTAAACTTAATTAAATTCGAGTACCATTTATCCTTATCCTTTCCTAGCTTCAAATCTGTGTACGCTACAATAAGAGAAACAAATTCTCTACATCTTACCTCAATTCACAGTCGATAAGGTTGTTGGCTGGAGTGCCCGCCGAATTTAAGAACAACCCACAACAAACCCTACTGGAAAATTTTCCCCATTGTCGGATTAAGATGTGAACATCACCAATCAAAAATACCTAATTACCTAACACAATGCCTTACCTGAAGTGCTGCTAGTTGTTTCCTCTACCCGAGACTTCACTGAGAGTGTCTGAAGAAGGGACCGAGAAAGATCCGACAGTGGAATCTCGGCCAAATAGGTGGCTCGGTAGTGGAGAATTAGGGCAGATCTGGAGAGGGCTCCGTACTCCCTCTTCCGGCCAAAACTTACAGACAAAAAGGGGCGGCGATCTGAGATCTCCACGACGAGGGTGACGGCGGAAACTCATGAAGAGGGAGAGGCTCAAGCATCGCCGGCGCTTGGCCAAAGAAATGCAAAGCAGTGGCCGCTGGAGAGGAAACGGCCCGTGGCCGTCGGCTTCAAGCTAGGGCACGACGTCGGCACTAAAGCACGGTTGAAAGGGAGGTGTTGCGAGCGGCGCCGTCGAGTGGAGCAAATCGATCGGGTTGGGGAGACGGCGTCGGCTAGGGCACGTGAGGAAGAGGAAGAGGAGAAGGAAAGGGGAACGACTCGGCTTTTTAATCGCGAGGCAGTGAAACCGTGTGGCGTCGATTAGGGCATGGGAGGAGAAGAGAAGGCGCGGGGGTTTGGGGCACGACAACAGGAGAGGAGAAAAACAAAAATAACGAAAAAAAACAAAAAGGAAAAAAGTCACACTTTTCCTCGCTTAAATTGGGTAGCCTAAACAGGCTTTCCCCGGGCCCCGTTTTATCCCCGTATCCTCGTCCCTACGAGCTCCGAAAAATTCTCGAAAATTTTCTAAAAATTTTGGAAAATTCCCTTATTATTATTCGCCCTTTTTCGGTATTTTACATATCAACAAGTTAAGTTAGGTCCTGTGTGCTTCTAACCTTGTGTCTAAGTATACAGGAGCTTAGGAGCACAGGTAGTCGAGGGGAAGACGTAGCTAGCAAGAAGGACGGCACGCGGTGTGTTTGCGGGACGAGGCGCTGCGGAAGATTACACCGGCGGACAAGAAGGAAGCGTGCGGTGGTTCCGAGGGACGAGAAGCCGGAGCGGAAGACTGCTCGTGGAGCAAGAGATGTAACTAGGAAGAAGGTCGGCACGGGGTGCGACCGAGGGACGAAGATTGCGGATGAGTACGCTGGTGGACGAGAAGGAAGCACGCGATGATTCTGAGGGACGAGAAGCAACAGTGGAAGATTGCTCGAGAAGGCCGGGAGTTGGGTTCGGGTGAGCCCTTTTCCGGATGGCCGAGATCACCCAAGTGAGCGGATCCAGAGTTGAAGACTCAGACCGAGGTGAACTGAACCAGAGCAGAGGTCCCGGACTAAAAAGTCAACTGGTGTTGACTTTATGGCTCCGGGGGCCCGGTCCTGAACTTTGGCCAGGATCGTGTCAATCGCGATCTAAACGTTAGGGGATAAAATTTTATCCCCCCGGGGCACTCCGACCAAGGCTATAAATACAGTCTTGGTCCAGAAGCTTTTAATCAAAACAAGCAATTCATTTCCAACACTTGTACGCTCAATTTCTAGATTAGCTTCTCTGTTTTGCGCTTCAACGTTGTACGAGGCTTCTCTGCCTGAAAGAGTATTTAGTGCTACATTTCCTTGGATTAACAACCTCCCCGGTTGTAACCAAGTAAATCCCGGTGTGCCTCGTCTTTTCTGTTTTTCTGTTTAAGTTATAATTTATGCAAGTGTTCTGTTAAAAGATTGAGAAGGGTTGTGTTTTATTTTTGCAGGCTATTCAACCCCCCATTCTAGCCGACCCAGCGGTCCAACAATAGTATTACAAATGTACGCAACATGGATGGTAACAGTGGGGGCTGACCGATAATAGTTCAGCTGACAAAAATGAAATTGAATGCATTGCTGCTCATGGACATAATCTGAGGATAATCAATGTACCGAAGTTCATCTAGATATTAGTGGGCTTAAACTTGATTTTCTTAGCCATAATTCTGATTTTGGTGTTAGTTTATCTGGATAGGTTGTTTTAAATAGTGTTGGTATTGTCATGTAACTGTTGTAAGTTTGGATTTGGATGCACCCTTCATGTTAGTTCATCTATAATATTAGTGTTGAAATTATAGTAGGATAAGGAATTAGTGTCAAGTACTATTTTTGCCCTCTATCATTTTGTTAATTCATCTTGTTAATTAGTGTCGAGTATTATTGGAAGATGTGGAGCATTTTATTATTGATTAAATAAATCCACAATGCAAATGCGAGCCAAACTTAGCATGAAAAAAGAGACGCACAGGCGACTTTCAATTGATTTTATGCCAGGAGTACATCAAATTGGATTATAAGTACAAAAGCAAAATGCTTGGAATTTATTAACACAATGGCCCAACAATTTCTTTACAAGATAAATATGACCAGTACAAAAGAAGTATAATCACATTGGTGTAAATCTCCTCAACTCCAACTGACAAGTAATGTCTGCTAAGCACTTTTGACACCACCAATATGCCTCCATAAAAAAAATCTATATTCAAAGGTATAGAAAGCATGAAACTAGAAAACAAGATCAACTCCAACTCCAATATATTGTGAAGAGTTGGAACTTATTGTCGAGTTTGTTGGTGTGCTGAGGCTTGAAACCACAAGGGTGTGCATTTAGTAGTTTTGCGGCTCTCTCATTTTGAATGGCTCTTGTTTCAGAATCGAGAAGGTTTTGCAAATTGTCATTTACAAGCCATAGCTTGCAACATCAGCATGTCTTCTTTTTTTTTTTTATACTAAACTCAACATAAATTCAAATCGACAATTTACCAAATAACCTACCTAAAGTTTTAAATTTATTTAAAGATGTATGTTACTTTACTATTTACCAAAGGGAGCACCTTTTCAAATGCGATTCCTATTTTACCCTTCCTGACAATCTGACTTTTTCTACATTTTTTCTTTTCTCTAGCATTTTTCTCTCTCTTCTCTTTTTTATAGGCATGCATAACATATAAATAACATTACATAGATTTAGTCAATTTTTAATAATATTTTAATACATTTGAAGAAGTCATAATAAATAATAGGAACTCCTTGCAACTTCAGAAATCTATAGAAACTGAAATAAGTACAATCAAAGCTCTATAGACCCATCAGTAGATTTTGACCAAAACTCACTAATGGACCTAGAGAGCTCTGATTTCACCCATTTCAGTTCCTATGGATTTCTGATGTTGCAAGGAGTTCAAATATGGTATCCATTATTTATTTCAGCTTTTTATAGATATTAATATGTAAAATGTAAGAATCATCAAAAAGGCCCATATTGCGCCTAATATGGTTTTATATCAGGCCCATGTTGGGCCTAATATGGTTTTATATCAGGCCCACGTTGGGCCTGATATGATTCCATATCAGGTCCAATGTGGGTCTTTTTGATGATTCTTCCTTATTACATGTTAAGATCTATGAAACGTTGAAATAAATAATGGATACTATATTTGAACATCTTGCAATATCAGAAATTCATAGGAACTGAAATGGGTGCAATCAGAGCTCTCTAGGTCCATCGGTGGATTTTCGTCAAAACCCACTGATGGACCTATAGAGCTCTGATTGTACTCACTTCAGTTCCTATAGATTTCTGAGGTTCCAAGGAGTTCAAATATAATATCCATTATATATTTTAACTTTTCAGAGATTTTAAAATGTAATAAACAAGAATCATTAAAAGTATTCATGTTGGGTCTGATATGGAATGATATCAGGTCCATATAATTTTATGCAGTAACTAAATGCCAAGTTCAAAAAGCAAGAATCATATCAACAAAAGTAATGGCTAAAAAAAATCCTTCTCCATAGGGCCTAATATTTTCCAATTATCAGGCCCAGCGTGGGCCTGATAATTTCCATATCAGGTCTAGGCTGGGCTGATATTTTCCATATCAGGCCCACCGTGGGCCTGAAAAGTTTACGGAGATGTTACTGAAAGGAACAATTTAGATAAAGGAAACTTGGATCACAACATACTTACACAGCTTTAATATATATACTATAAAGTTGAACTAGAATAAACCACCAATTGCCTGGAAATGGAAAACAAAGCCTTATAAAATTCTACTTGCAATCATGATTTCTACTTGGCCAAGAAGGTCCCAATGAACTATTACATGAAGTTTCTGTATTGAGGTGGTTTATTTGTTGATGCAATCTGAATAGTTACAACAATCTGTCTATAACTTGAAACCGAGTTGGAAATATTATAGATGAACATCAACAATGTTAAATCAACAACATAGAAACAACAAATTGCACCAATAACATGAAATAAATTCCACGATACTTTGAGAAATCAAGTCTAGTTTGATAGCTTGGATACAAATTCAACAGTACATCAACAATTGGTTTCTTGATTAACAAACCTACAAAACTCCCAACTAACATATGATACAAATTCAAACATCAAAAAGATAAACTAAGCCAAAAAGAGAAACAATTACATTACAAGTAGAATAACTGTGCTAATAGCAATTTAACAGTGCTAATAACAATTCCATGTTCTTCCAAAAGTCCATTTCAACTTTAGAACCAACAACTTAACAAAATTCCATGTTCCTCCAAACCGGCAACTTCAGAAGCCACAACTTCAGATAAATTGTCTAACATAACAAAGGCAAAACAGGATCCATGTTCTTCCAAAAATCTCTAGAGAAGACAGTGCTAGTAAATAAAACTCGCATTACTAGGATCAAAACCAGCAACTCCCTGCAACAAATTTTAAACTAGCTAAAACCACTGTTGGGATCAGAACTAGCAACTCCCTGTATTGAAAATGTAATTATAGTGCTATTTACATAGAGCAATATCCAGCATTTTCATTAACTAACTTGTACTAAAATTCTACTTGCAATCTTTGCCCGATGGCATGGAAATGGAAAACAAATCCAATGATATCAAGCATTTTCATTCCATCTTCAACCAAAAAACAACACTCATAGCTGCAAGATAGATTATAAATAAACTTTAAACTAACTAAAACCACATGAATATACTTGTACAAAACAATAACACACAATTACTTTAGGTATCTATTATATGCATCACATACCTTCTTTCGGGCCTTTGCAAGTGATTTATTCACAATTTGTTCAACCTTAGATTGTTTCCTCTTTGTGGGTGGACAACCTTTGGTTCTTACTTTCAATGGAGAGTGTATCACTTTTGCCCCAGATGTGGATGCTTCTTTAAGTTGTTCAGCCCTTGATTGCCCATTCTCCATAGCAATAATAAGTTTTTCCTTAGTGTCTTTCATGATTTCCACCAAAACAGAACAAATCTCGTCACTTTCAGCTCCAAGTTGTTGAACCTCTTGCATCAATGGGTGAGAGTATTATACCGAAGTCTTTTTCCACCACAACCATAATCATCATATATATTACTAATGCTTTGATACCCACGCTTAATATCTTTGTGACATCAGTCCATAATATAACTCATAGGAACCTCAATAATATTCATTCTCATCAACACTTTGATCACATGCCTACATAAAATTCCCCGGAACTCAAACAGACGGCACACACACTTTAATTGGCAATCTAACTCGGTATAATGTACCCTAAAGGAAATTTTTCTTCCAAGTTGTCCATTCTTTCCCAACATATTTTCTACTACTTTAAATATTAAAGTTGTCCCTTCTTCCCTCAACAAAGAGGCATCGCAAAACATCAAACCTCTTATTTCATCTTGGAACAACATAAATATATTATTAGTGTAGGCATTTTGGAATTATCTTTCAATAGAATGACCAAAAATAACTGGCATGATAGAATTAAAAGAAATAAAATCCATTTTTTTCATTCTCAATATTCTTCTTCAATGCACTATCATACTGCTAAATAAATTGACTCAAAGATGTTTTAGAATGAACATAGTCATCAAAAATGCATTCATACTTTCACTTCTTTGAGTTGTGGACATACCAGCCCAAAAGTGATATTTAACATACATAGGTATCCATCTATTTCGTTCCTCATACAAAGATTTGAACCAATTATTGTTCTCCAACTTAAACTCCTTAATCATTTTTAACCAATTCTCCTCACACTCATCAATTGTAAGCGAGTTATAAATAATGGTTTTCAAATGTTTCTTTATCATTTGTATTGAACATGACCACCTAACTTCACTGGCAGTTTTTTCATAATATGCCAAAGATATAGACGATAATGAGAACTCAGAAATACCTCTTCAATTGCTATTGTCATTGCACGACATTGGTCCGTGATTATAGCCTTTGGAGTACATCCGTGCATACATGTCAACCATGAGTTGAACAACCATGTGAATGTTGCTGAGTCTTCACTTGATATTAATCCACATCCCAACAAAATAGATTGCCCATGATGATTCACCCCAACAAATGGAGCAAAAGGCATGTCATAACTATTAGTCAAATAAGTTGTATCAAAAGTCACGACATCACAAAAGTAATCAAACACAGCCCTACATCTTGCATCTGCCCAAAAAATATTTTTTATTCGAGATTCACCATCTAAATTCAGCACATAAAAAAGTTTGGGTTCTTACTTTGCATGCAGCAAAAATAATTACTCAAAGCTTCATCATCTTCTTCCCCTAACCTCAACCTTCCAGCTTATGAAATATAATTTCTACATTTTCTTTCATTAAATGATAAATTCTCATAACCTCCAGCCTCAACTACACATGAATGAAAACTTTTGCTTAAAGTTATTCCAGCTAGATCATTTAATTCCAATTTTCTCTTCGTAGTTGAATCCAATACTTTATTACATCTAAAATATCGTGACTTTCCAGAGCTCAAGAGATGATTATGTTTAAGGTCTACACTAGTTATCACAAAATTCCCATCATTTCAAACAGCTACATTAATTTTAGCTTTGCAATTTGTCTTACTAGAAAGTCGAGGGTGTAAAACATTTTTAGCTTGAGATACTTTCTTACGATTTTTGGCACATCCAATAGAAAAATATTTTTGTTTTTCATCATCTCCATTCCTAACACCTAATTTCAAAATACCAAAACCAACATTGGTAGCATAGGAATTATAAAAAGTATGAACTTCTTCTTCAGAGGAAAATATCATTCCAATCTCAGGTAGCTTGACTTCTTCGATGATAGATGGAGATGGGTGTTGATCCGCATGGTCCATGTTATCCTTCATCTCATTTGAATCAAATTTTTGTTCTGCCATGATAGTTTCTTTACCTACATTTATTAAGAGAAAAGTTAATAACATAAACCAAAAAAGAAACAAAGAACATGCCCTGAAAAGTGAACAATATGTCTGTATGAAATTGTTTGTATTTGTATGCATAACCTCCACACATTTCAAAAACAACCCTGCTAGATACTTTTTAACAAGCTCTTCTATCAACATTCTTTCTAAACACTTATAGATACATGTATGTACAGCTTAATTACAATCGTTCTTTCTAAACATGAGCCAATATCTGGGTGTTCAAGAACAAATTCTCTCTCTCTCTCTCTCTCTCTCTCTCTCTCTATATATATATATATATATATATATATAATAGGGCACAAACTGCTCTCACCTTATTTATGCTTGGTTCTAAATGAGAAAGAGAAATTAGGGCTGAGGGTCGTGGAGGGAGGTAGGTCAGTGGTGGAGGAGGAAAGATGAGGTCATCGATTGCTCTTGGGCTCAAAAATTAACAGCCCTAACAGTGGGGTCTCTCCTTCTCTATCTCTCTCTTCTCCACAAAATTAGGTCTATGCGGAGGCAAAAACTCACTCGTCTTTCACTGAGGGAGGTCGGTCGTGAAGGAGGTCATCACAGAGGAAAAAGGAGGTCGTCATCGCAGAGGTCGTCGCGGAGGAAGAAGGAGGTCAGTCAGAATTGGAGAATGGAGGCTGGAAATCGCAGGTCTGAGGAAGAGGAGAAATTCCAAGAAGAAGCCGCGGCAATGAGGATGTATAATTTTGTGAAGAAGAGAGAGGCAGAGAAAGAGAAGAGTAGAGGCAAGTATCATTTACCTGCTGCTGACTTGGTCTCATCCATGTGGGTCTCCAGCTGGGTCGCGAACAGTCATCGCGGAGAAAAGTAGAGGCAAGTATCATTTTGCTTTTAATTAAGCATAGCAAAGTTAAAAGTTAACTAAGTTTTTTTGGAAAAAGCTAAGACAATTTCAAAACTTAAGATTAGCTAAGTTTTTTTTTTTTTGGCTAAGTAATTTTCAAAGCTCAAGTTTAGCTAAGTTTTTGTTGAAAAAACTAAATATTTTCAAAACATTTCTAATTTAGCTAAGTGTTTTTCAAAGTAATTATTTTCAAAGCTAAGTTTGGCTATTTTTTTTTTAAAAAGCTAACTCACTTTTAACTCTTAAAAATTAGTTAAGGTTTTTTTTTTAAGTGCTACCCTTCAGGGGGAGCTTAAAGTTAAACAGAGTAGAAGCTTTTTTGTCAAACAACCTTCTCTCCACTTATATTACTTTTTGATTTATGTCAAAGGGAGAGAGAAAAGTTAAAGTTAAGAGTTAAAACATAGATTTTATGAAAGGGGGAGCAAAAGGAATTTTTTTTTACAAATTATTGTTCATGCTTCAATTCCTTTATTTATTGTTATGTTTTACTTAACTTTGAATCATATTGCCATAATCAAAAAGAGGAAAATTATTGGTACGTGAAGCATCAGACGATCGAACCTGAGTTTTGATTATGTCAAAGGGTCCAAAATTAAGATGTCTTGTGATCTAATAAAATTGATTGAGCTTGCAGAAAAGTCCTAAGTTATCTTAGGCTAAAGTCCTAGTGGATTCTATACAGGTGGAAAATCCTAGGGGGAGGTAACCCTAGGTCTTAGGGGGCGGTAACCCTAGGTGATGAAAAGTCCTAGCTGCGGTTAGGCAGGTGGAAACCCCTAGAGGGTGGTAACCCTAGGTTATGAAAAACCCTAGGGGGAGATAACCCTACGTCCTGGGGGTGGTAACCATAGGCTATGGAAAACCCTAGAGAGAGGTAACCCTAGGTCCTAGGAGGTGGTAACCTTAGGCGGAAAGTCCAGTCGGTCTGGAGGACCGGTCTGACAATAGGTAATCTTTCTTGAGAGGAATAGGTGAGGGCGTGTTCCCTATTGAGGGAACAGTAGGTGTCGGTTTGACCTAGGGTTTTCGGAGGAAATTCGAAGTCAAAATCGGACAGTCCAAAGGCTGTCAAGTTATTTATTTATATATTATTTACTATTTTGTCTAACTCTGTTTTGTAGGAAATTAACAGTTTCGTAGGGCTGACTTAGCCTTGATCGATTTACCGAACGGCTGGACCGGTCGACTGAACCACAGTACAACAAAGTTGATTTCTAGCCAACTAACCGGATTCGACCGAAGGATCGGTCGACCGAACCTGAGATCGGTTGATCGAAAAGTGGATATATGATGGCTGAGATCAGGCTGGATTGATTGGATAATTCCAAATAAGCCAACGAGGATAGCGAGATTGGTTGACCGAATGGCGGGATCGGTCGACCGGACGAGGACTCATTCGAAATTGAATTTGGATGGGAAGACAGACCAATTCAGGCAGGATCGATCAACCGAACTAGGGGATCGGTCGACCGATCAGTGACGAGTCAAACCTGATCCCGACATTAGTGGATCTAGATCAGGCCTAGCTTGGCTATTTAAGGAGGGCTCGATCAGTTGCTTCAACAATACAATTATCGAGATCAAGAATGAACAACTGCTGCTCTCTTCAATGCTGCTTCAACAACCGACGAACAAATTCTTAATTCCTTATTGTCGGTATATTTTGTTTTTTCAGTACTTGTAATTGCCTACTTATAAAAGATTTCTGAACTACTAGTAATTGCCTACCGAAAGCGATCAACGATCACAGACTCTGGAGTAGGAGTCGTCATAAACTCCGAACCAAGTAAAATAAATTGTGTTAACACTCTCTTGTTCTCCTTCTTTATTCCGCTGCGTATTCTGTGTCTTACGAAATGAACAAATTAGTCATGAATGTTATTCACCCCCTCCCCACTCTAGCACGTTATCGATCCTACAACATGTGCCCTCATAGTGTAAGTAGTTGTGGATCCATATAGTAGGACCTTTTTAGACCCCCCAAACTCTTTAATGACTTGCTTTCTAGATTCATGCCAACCACGGCCATTGTAATCTGGTAAAGACCTTTGCTTTCTATTTCCACTCTCAAATGCCCTTCTTGGCTTGTCAAATAAAAGCCCTTCTCTAAGTGATTCTACTTCAAGAACACAAAGATCAAATAGCTCTGCATGTAAGTGACAGACAAAAGAACTAAGTTTTTCATTGGGTTAACAAGATAAATAAAGCATTCCATGGAGACTTTGCAGTTGCAGCACCTTCACAAACTGGAATCCCTACATTTTTCCCAAGTATCTTATGCTAAGAGCTGAAAAAAGTGGACCGTCCTTTAAATCAATGCCACCACGGTGTAGCACTGGTGCCATACCAGGTGCACCTTCATTTATCGCCCGACCAGCATGGAATCTTCTGCAGCAGTCTTGGCACCATTTGGAAGCGTGAGCAGGTCTTGGACAATCCCAAAGGGCATACTTCGGCCTCAAAAATGCAGAAGGTGGGAGTAGTATAGTCGGCAACACATCTGACATGGGAGAAAACATCTGGCTCATTTTGCTCAGTAGAATTTCGGTTAACATAAAGCTCATGCGTTCCTGTTGCAAATTGTACTGCTGATAATCAAAGTGATTTGCCATCTGCAGGCAAGTGACAGCAGCATTCTGTGGACCTCTAGGGAGGTTGCTTTTGTAGTGACCAGAATAAAGGTACTCCCTGCCTAGCTACTACATCCTGATGCACGTAGTACTCCTGTAAGGCTGCAAGAAGAGAATTTCAAATTGTAGTTGTCAGAATTCCAAAGTTTGAACTTCTATTGAAACCAAACAGAGCAAACAGGATCATAAATTCTTGCAAAAATGTTGAGAACTCAGAAATGTAATGACAAGAATATGAAAAATAAACAACACCAAGAAGAATACTGGAATAAAGAAAAGGCATCCAATTTAACTCTCAAATGATACAACAATAAATAATAATAAATTAAGAAGTGTTAATTAAGAAATAACCTTACAAAATTTTCTAAGATTTTTTAGAAACTTTTCAAGATTTAAACGAAATTCTTATGATAGGTTTAAGGAATCTATTAGGCATAGCGAAAGCTGGTTTGAAATATCACTTTAGTTAGGAATTGATTGATTTTATTTAACATAAGTTATAAATCATTAGCCTAACTATATAAATTAAAACCCTAATTAATTCTTCTCCTATTCTTATTCGTCGATTCATTTCCTCTCCTAATCCACTCTTCACCGCCGTCGTAGCTACCTCGCGAACTCGTCACGCTGCCACTACCAGATCATTATCGTATCGCGGCTCCCCTTTCAGTGTGAGTTAAGTGCGGTGACATCGCAGCCTCCACCTCACCATTTGTGTCACGCCCCATAGGAGCCCCTGCCCGACAAACAGACAACATCTCCCCTGTAACAGTGATAATATGAAATATGCATATAATGTCATAAGACTACTCACAAGCTATAATCAACAGTCCATATGACTGGAACATACACTACCACGCAGTTATATACACAGTTCACTTGGCTGGAATAAAATGATTACAACTACGCAGTTGTATAATAAATAACCCACACGACTGTACTAAAAATACAACGAAAAATGAAAGGACTCATAAATCAAGAACAACAAATTGCTAGCCGGCAAGGCTTATACAACCAGAACAAAACAACTACAAGACACCACATAGCAACACTCCAAAACAAAGTTGAGTTATACAATGCCAAGTCCATAAATCGTAATGTGAGTAAAATATGAAACAAAATCAAAAACCATCCTCAGATGTGACGTGAGACCGGCAGACAGGATACTGCAAGTGACTCCACAATTATCTACTTGCTACCTGAGGAAAAAGACAATACACAAATGCGGTGGTGAGTGCGGGTCACTCAGCGAATAATAGATAAGATAGTGCATGATCTAAATAAAACATGGAGATCAAAGTATATAGTCTCAGTAGGGAAATAAGAACATGATCATACTGACATAAACAATGCATCTAAACAGAACTGGTGTAATGAATACACATACCGAATCTGGATCTAACGCATAAGATCATGATCACACATGACATAATAAACATACATACTCAATCAGGATCTAACACATAAGGTCAAAATCATAAATGAAAAAATAAGTGCACATAACCATAAGGACATAATGAAATGCACATACCTAATCTGGAAATCGACACATATGGTATAATGATCATTAAACTCATCGGGGATCGGCAACAGATCTGCTTTAATGCCTGATCAATATAATCGACAACATATACATGTATAATAAATGACATGTATAAAACATGACAACCATATGCAACAATCATAGCTTAAACAAATGCAACATATCACAATCACATGTAGCTAGTATCTACCAGACATGTATGCAAATATATCTCCACAAGATGCACCGTGCATCATATACAAGTGTACATGCATGCCACATGGTGTAACTCCCGCCCGCCCCTCCACCTGCCATGACCTCTATGTGGCTGAGGAATCGGGATAATGACAATTATACAACCCTCTAGCTAACACTACTCTCGAGTAGCCGAGGTGACAATGCTCTAAGTAGTTATCTAACTACATAGTGATGGGGTCCCTGACTGCTCACAACGCCGGATATCATAACGCCTAGTAACCCAGTGGCACAACAAGATAAGCGATAACTGCTCCAGCTACCACTACCCATGAGTGGTTGAGTGTACGATGCTAAAAATGACTGACGACTTTCTCACGCCACAAGGGACACAATGGTCGTCAGCATGCAATGCAATGATGAACATAATATAACTAATCATGATATCAATAAGATCATCATCAATGCAACATCCCAATCATCATAAATACCTCCAATACAATGATTCATCTGATACCTATGTCTACAAGTATGGATAAATCCAACTAGTGTCACTAAACAATAAATACAATCAGTAGCCACATCAAACACGTACATACCATACACGTACGCACCCTACAACGTAGGTATAATCAACATAATACCTCAAATGTTACACCAATAACATATGATCACCAACATGGGCGTAATTCACATGACTCCTCCAATAATACACATCAAACATATATACACACAACCACATTGGTATAATCAACAAGAAACCTCCAATAGTCATACCAGACATGTATACACACAACCACATAGGTATAGTCAACAAGAAACCTCCAATAGTCTTACCAGACATGTGTTCATACACAACATGTAAATAGACAGTCAACATGGTAACTCCTACAACACATACCAATCATGTGCACACTCGACATCATATGCAAAATCAGCATGTTCGCACAGTCAACAAGATATCTCCTACAGTAAATATTCTACATGTGTATACACAACAGAGTATAGATATCAGAAGTCAAGACTGTATATGAAATAACCAGATCATCTCTAAGGTCAAGCAGATAAGTCTCAAGCATTATAACAAAATGAATAGATTTAAGGTAAAACAACCTAATCCATCAACCAATAGCAATCATGCACTAAGTTCAAAGAACTAAAGAGGCCAAGGAAGAAATACCCGCCTTTATATAACACATTTGAAAGAATCCCACTTCGAGACGCATGTCCCAACTTCAAGTCCTGCTATCACATAATGTATTTAGCTAATTACATATGAAGTAAATAGATAAATAAAATCCCCAATCTAATTAGAGTAACTATAATCATATATGATCTTTAATTAACATCTAATTAATGATTAACTTAACTTAATCCCAACTCCTTGATTGAATTAGGTCTAGTCCACACTAACCCTAATTCTTCTCCAATTCATCTAATAATCTCATTATTAATCCTAATCTAATTCATCCCCAGAATTAGATTAGTTTTAGCCATAAATCATCCCTGATACTCACTGAGCACAATGGTAGTTGCTGGTGGCTCTCGACCGAAGAGGTTCACAGCCCGAAATGGTTGTCGGAGCTGTGGATCGCTTGCAAATAGTGATGGCTGGAGTTATGAATCTATTATCTTCTAAATCAAATGCCCCAATCAGTAGTGTGTATAAACCAAATTATCACATCGAGCTAGGGTTTGTCGATTTCCTCTAGTGCGGCAGCAAGAAGGCTCCGTGTAAGACAATGCTCAACTAGCGCTCGACTGATTGGGAAGGAGGAAAAAAGATGGTCGATCCAATCTCTCATGCCGGGTGGTAACTGATTTGTTCTGACTCTGACAGGGGAAGAAGAGGAAGATCAGCGATAATGGGTCTGAAGATAGGGTATAGCCGAGGGGGTGACGACGGCTGTGGAAGTGACACATCACGGTGGTCGTGGCAACGTCACCGATGTGAGACCCAAGATCGCGTGTGGAAAGAGAGATGCAAGAAGAGTGGGCAGCGCGACACCGGCTAGAAATCACACCAATCTACTCGTGACAGAAGGAGGCCAATAGCAGCTCCCCCCTAACGACTAGCGATGTTGGGACATTGAGGACCATAGAAGATCGCGAGAAGAGCTAGACGCCGGCGATATCGGAAAAGAAAATCCGGCATTGATGAGATTAGGAGAGAAAAGCTCGCAGAGGAGATGAGGAGAGGTGGTGTCGACAAGAATTAGGAAGAGGAAAGAATCAGGAGCAAATGAGGATGAAAGAAATAAACTTCTAATTAAACCTTATGTTAATGAAATTAATCAACTCCCACTTAAAAGATATTCCAAAGAGACTTTCGCTAAGGACAATCGATTCATCCCCTTAAACATCTCATACAGACTCCGTTTAAATCCTGAAAAAATTTTAAAAAAATCAATAAGGTTATTTCTCCATAACACTTTTTATTAAATTTGACGTATCTTACAATTTATCCAGTCACCATGGTCAAATGCGGTCACTGCGGCCTGACTTAAGTGGCCAGACACTGCTAGTCGTGGCCACCGGTGCCGGCCCACAGCCGCAACCAACTCTGCGGCTACTAGGGCCAGCCCTTGCGGTTAGCCACGACATTGTTGTTCCTACCCTGTCGGCTGTTGCTCCGTAAGATGAGAGCCATCGCCGCCAGCCTATAGCCATCTGCTACATCCCATAGCATTGCCGAAGAAGTCGAAGGGTAACAAATTTGCCTTACTTAAGCTTTGTGTGAACTAATTAACCGATCCTGTTACCGAGTTTAAACTGGAGTTTAGTTATTAGATTGGGTTGATTAAATTTGCTAATAATGTTGAGGAGGTCGATGGGTGAAATTTCATTCAATTACTTATCCCATGCCAATTGTAACAGTAAGGTTTAAATTGAATCCGATGGTTTTGAATAATTGAAGTATGTTAAGAATGGTTAACTAATTGGGTTGGATTAATTTATAAGGAGATTAGCTATGAAAAAAGTGTTGGATCATTAAATGAAATTAAAACATGGTTTCCTAATCGGAATAGGATCAAGTTTAACTGTTTGATTTATGGTAGAACTTAGCTATAATATATATTCTGTGTTGTAGGATACTAATTTGAGACAAGCGTTTCGACGTGAAGACATTCAGCACGATCTACATATCAGGTGGGTAGTTCATGCTTGTCTTCTTTAGATCTTTGACCTTAGTGCATGATTCTATTATTTGCATTGATTGAGTAGTAGTTATTTTACCTTGATATCTACTCTATGTTAATTCTTGAGCTTGACCTTTTATTACTTAAGCTTATATTTTGATTTATTTTAATATCTATGTAGTCTCCTTTGCTTTCGTGCATGTATTGTTTGGGTATGTATGATATTACTAAACAATAATATAGTTACCAATTGATACTCGCGCATTTACATCACATTCTCGTTATACACTTAGGTTTGTACTTATAAATATACACGTACTTATACGAGTGTATATATGTCAACGAGACTATACCTACCTATACATGATAGACATCATATTTTAGCAGAGGGGTATAGTATTCACTAGGTTATCTCCTTAGGACCAACCCCCATGACTACTTAATTTCGAACCTAGTGGTTTATGATATTCATGATGATACAAGGAAGTTAAATGAGATATTTTAACTAGATGACTAGGATTTCCTTGATTGAAATTGTTATTATTACAATTGTTGTTGTGGTACTCAGATGCATATTATTAGACTTGTTATTTATTGCATGTCTATGCATTTGAACTGTCCATTAAATCAGATAGTGATATTGAGCTATCACATGTAAACCATAGCGATTGTTTGAGCTTGTGACTATATGCTAGTGAGATCATATCATAGTGTAGCTAGCAAAGTTTACTCTCGAAGGTGATTGTCATTGCTTATTTATCATTTTTGGTTTGTACACTTGTACATCCTGTTTACCCACAGGACCATCCGTGGTAGAGTATTTCTCCTGTAGTCAGTAGTTGAGGAGCTAGATAGCTATCTCATCCTGTCCACCCATGGAACCATCCGTGGTAGAGCATTTCTCCCGTGGGCACTATTTACTTATTCTGACTACACACGGGACCATCTTTAGGAGAGCGTTTTAACTACAATCAGTACTTGTTATATGCTTTCTATATATATCGGTCATGTATTTGTTTGTGTAGGTTGGGATGGACTGCATGTACTCCCGATTTATTGGGTATACCTAATTGAACAAGTTAGTGGGTGTTATATTATATATTGGTTACGCTTGTGGGTTAGTAGATGATTATATTAACACTCTTACTTTTTGTAGCAAGTATTTTACCTGAGACTGTATTTTCTTTGATCTCCTTTACACTATATTGATTGATGTGGTGATGAGGAGGGGCCCCACCCCGTGGCCACGATGGAGGTCAAAGTCAAGGCGGTCAATGCTTGGATATCCACGATCGATCGGGTAACCATGTCCCGGCCGGAGGGAGAAGGTACCGAGCCGCTGCCTCCTTCGCCATAGGGAAGTCAAACAATTGACGCTCAAGAGAAAAGATGTGCAGAAGCTTAGCCAAGCGGCTACCCCGCTCGACCAGACAGCAGAGCTTGATAGGGCAGAGTTCAACTTCAGCTGATCGGCTATCCCGCTCAGCTTGGCAGCAGGTCTTGACAGTGACAAAGTGGAACTTTTGTCAACTGGACATGACATAAGCATAGTGAAATGACGGTCGAGCAGAGACACACACAGGAGTTGCATGGTTCTGGAAGACGGGACGGGGCACCAAAGCGGTGGAATGCCTACCAAGCAGCCAATCCGCTCGGCCTAGTAGTACACTCTCTCTGATTTCCATCGACATTCTTTTGGGAGTTGGTGTCATCGACACTGGGTATGGACAGTCAGAAGATCGTATGGCGGAAGCTTCCACTGTCACTTCAGAGATATGCTCGGCCCGTTAAGGTACTGTGTCAGGGACACTTTACTAACAAGTCTTTTCAGGGAAAGCTTTGAGAAGCATGCTCTCCTTGGGAAGCATGCACGCGTGCTACAGGAGCTCTATATAAGGGGGGGTCCAAGCATCGACGGAGGTATGCGATATTTACTGTTTGCGCTATAGTCTTCTTGTTGCTCAACATTATTCTTCATCGTCGGTGACTGACTTGAGGATCGGAAGGTCAACGTCAGGGACCCATTCCCTAGCTCGGCACTGATGCAGTCAGTGTTGTAGGTCCGAGAAGAGTCCACAGGAGGTCAGCGTGAGCGCCACATCCCCAGCTTTCCGTCTCTTCGACTATCGGACATGATCATATTTAGCATCATTTATGGGAAGGTAACCTGCATCCGAGCCGAGTGGATGGAGGACGCTGGATGACTCACCACTGTAACACTCACCTAAGAAGAGCTTGACATGCTCGTTCAAGCCTGAGCAGCGAAGATGATCAAGCAACAACGACAACAGGCGTTAGCCGATCAGCAAGTGCCACAGCCTGCAACATCGGCGGTGTCACGCCCCGGGGGAGTCCCTGTTGGTTGCTACTCGGAAAACCTAGAGGTTCCACTGTACAAAAATTTTGTACAAAGGTCTGAACCTTTTCCTAGCTACCATGTGTTCTTTTAAATTAAATTTTGGATCGCCTGCGGAACTTAACACGTTTGATCCAAAACTTAATCTATTCGTTCTTTTAGGTTTTGACTTGGGTCTCCTGCGGAACTTAACACGTTCGACCCAAATCACCTTAAGTTATTAATTTCATTAAATATTAATTTCCATAATTAGTTCCCAGTACTGACGTGGCGAGGCACATGGCCTTCTTGGATATGGGAGCAACCACCACCGACTAGACAAAACCTTTTATAGAAAGCTAATATTTAATTTCCTAAAATAACTTTAGGTTAACCGAAAAGAACAATCAAATCACAAGGAAGAAAAAACAAAAGAACACAACATCGAAAAACATATTCGAAATTCTAGAATCGTAAGCCTCTTGTATTTGGTATTATTTCCATAAATAACTAGTATGATGCGGAAAGAAAAATTACTAGTTATACCTTGTAGAAAAACCTCTTGATCTTCTACCGTATTCCTCTTCTAACCTCGGACGTTGTGTGGGCAACGATCTTCCGAGATGAGAACCACCAAGCACCTTTTTGCCATCAAAACTTCTCCTAGGATGAAGAGGTTCGGCCACCACCACCATGCTCCAAGGGATGCTAGAAAAGAGGCTTCTTTTCTCTCCTTCTTCTCCTTCTTAGATCCGGCCACCAAAGCTATCTCCACCATGAGAAGGTTTCGGCCACACAAAGGAGAGGAGAGGAAAGAAAGGGCCGGCCACACCCAAGGAGAAAAGAGAGGAAAAATATAATAGAGTCATTTTTTTTAAGCCTCCTCTACCCCCTCTTTTATAATCCTTGGTCTTGGCAAATAAGGAAAATTTAATAAAAACTTCCTTAATTCTTTTGCCATTGAAAAGGAAAATTTATTTAATTAAAATAATTTTCTCTTTTCAAATTATAATGGCTGGCCACTCTTCTCCCCAAAACAAGGAGAGTTTTAATTAAAACAAAAATTAAAACTTCCTAATTTGTTTCTAGAAATTTATAAAAATTTCTCCAATAATTTAATCCCTTCATGATTGGTTAATAAAAATAAATTTTATAAATTAAAATCTTTCTTTTAAACATGTGGATAATTTCCAAAAAGGAAAGTTATCTCTAAAAATTAAAATCTCCTTTCAATCTACAAATAAGGAAAGATATTAAATCTTTTCTTAATCTTTTGTAGAAACTAATAAAAGAGAATTTTTAATTTTTAAACTTTCTTTTAAATCATGAATATAATTAAAAGGAAATTTTTTACCAAAATTAAAATCAACCTTTTAATCTACAAATAAGAAAAGAGATTTTAACTCTTCTCTTAATCTTTTGTAGAATCTTATAAAAGGAAGGATTTAAATTTCTAAACTCTCTTTTAAATTATATTATCCACATAAGAAAAATTTTAAAATTAAAATTCCTTTTTATTTTAATAGGGTCGGCCACATGAATTCACCCATGAACATACCCATGGTCGGCCCTAGCTTGGTCTCCAAGCTAGCTTGGCCGGCCCCTATAGGATGGGTAAGAAGGTGGGTATAGTACTCTATAATTAAGAGGCTACGATAGGGACCGAGAGGAGGAATTGGTTTTGGTCTCCCGATAAAATTAAGCATCCCGTGCTCGCCTCGAACACACAACTTAATTTTATCAATAATAATTCATTCCACTAGAGAATTATTATTGAACTACCGCACCAATCCCAAATTACATTTTGGGCTCCTTCTTATCATGAGTGTGTTAGTCTCCCTGTGTTTAAGATATCGAATGTCCACTAATTAAGTGAGTTACTGACAACTCATTTAATTAATATCTTAGTCCAAGAGTAGTACCACTCAACTTCATCGTCATGTCGGACTAAGTCCACCTGCAGGGTTTAACATGACAATCCTTATGAGATCCTCTTGGGGACATTCTCAACTTAGATCACTAGGACACAGTTTCCTTCTATAATCAACAACACACACTATAAGTGATATCATTTCCCAACTTATCGGGTTTATTGATTTATCGAACTAAATCTCACCCATTGATAAATTAAAGAAATAAATATCAAATATATGTGCTTGTTATTATATTAGGATTAAGAGCACACACTTCCATAATAACTGAGGTCTTTATTCTTTTATAAAGTCAGTATAAAAGGAACGACCTCAAATGGTCCTACTCAATACACTCTAAGTGTACTAGTGTAATCATATAGTTAAGATAAACTAATACCTAATTACACTACGACCTTCCAATGGTTTGTTCCTTTCTATCTTGGTCGTGAGCTACTGTTTATAATTTATAAGGAACCGATAACATGATCTTCTGTGTGTGACACCACACACCATGTTATCTACAATATAAATTAATTGAGCAACTACATTTATCATAAATGTAGACATTTGACCAATGTGATTCTTATTTCTAGATTAATGTTTATACCAAAAGCTAGGCTTTTAGTATACACTCTAACAATCTCCCACTTATACTAAAAGACTAAGCTGCCATATCTGCTGTCATACATCTGATTCCCAACCCTTCAACATGTCCATCAAAAGCTCTTGCCTTAAGGACCTTAGTGAAAGGATCTATAGGTCATCACCTGATGCAATCTAGGCAGCAACAACTTCTCCTCGTTTATACGATTTCTCGTATTGGGTGGTACTTGCGCTCTATTGTGTTTACTTGCCTTATAGACTTATGGTTTCTTCGAGTTTGCTACTGCACCAACATTATTACAATAAATTGTAATAATCTTTGGACAAACCAGAAATCATATCTAAGTCTATCTTGAGGTTATTGAGTCATTCAGCTTTTATGGCTACCTCAGAGGCTTGCCATATACTAAGCTTCTATGGTGGAGTCCAGAAAAACACCTATGCTTATCACTCTTCCATAGTTATGACTATACCTCCTAAAGTAATCACAAAACCCCGAGGTTGACTTATTATTATCCCTATCCGATTGGAAGCCAAAATCCATGCAACCCACTAGGACCAAATTAACTACCTTGTAAGCTAGCATATAATCTCTAGCGCCTCTAAGGTACTTTAATATATGCTCAGTCCAATGTCCTTGTCAAGGGTTACTTTGATATTCTGCTAACTATGCCCTTGGCAAAACAAATTTCAGATCGTGCATAGCATACATTAGGTTGTCTAGCTGCCTAAAGAACTGCCTACATGTCCTCAATCTCCTTTAATGTCATCGGAGACATCTCTTTAGATAAAGACACTCCATGCTTAAAAGGTAAGAAACCTTTTGAGGAGTTTTGCATGCTTAAAGCGAGCAAGGATTTTCCGATGTATCAAGCTTGGAATAAATATTTTTTTTGTGATCCCTTATTACTTTGATCTTAAAATATATACATTCTCCCAAGTCCTTTATATCGAATTATTTGGACAACCATACCCCTACTTCTGACAACATTTTGATATTGTTTCCAACTACCAAAAATGTTATCTACGTATAGTACAAGAAATACCACCACGTTTCCATCACATCTTTTGTATACACAAAACTTTATCCGTTTACTCAATAAATCCATAGGTGTGGATTACTTTGATAAACTGGATGTTCCAAGACCTTGAAGCTTTGTATCAGTCCATAGACTGATTGAGCTTGCACACAAGATGCTCTTAGCACTTTGCAATGAACCCTTCTGGTTGCTTTATATGGATGCTTTCTTCAAGACTTCCATTAAGGAATGCTGTCTTGACATCCACTTGCCAAATAGATAAAAGAATCCGGATAGACTTAAGCATGGCTACCAGTGGAAAAAGTTTCCTTTTTCATCAAGCCTTGCTTTGAAGGTTTCTACCTTCCTGTCTATCCCTCTTTTTCTATTATAGACCTTTTACACCCAAAGGCTTTTACACCACTTGGTGGTTCTACAAGCTTCCAGATTTTATTAGAATACATATATTCTAATTCTATTATTCATTACTCTTTGCCAAGATGCTTCATATTTATCTTGGAGTGCTTCGTCATATGTCCGGAGATCAGGTTCATGTTCTTCAGGGATCGAGTTCAAAAACTCTCCCAAAACATGAATCTTTTAAGGTTGCTTAACAACCCTCCCACTACGACAAGGCATTTTCTGCAATTGTATCATTTGTTATACGTGTTGCAGTTTGCTTGTGGTATCTCATCTTGTACAGTTGGTACTAGATTAGACATGTCTTTTATTATTTTCTTAAGAACAAATTTACTTATGAGCACGTGGTTCATTATATAGTCCTTTTCTAAAAATCAGTCATTGATGTTATCAATGACCTTCTGATTTTTAAGACTATAAACCTACTTTTGTTTATCTAGGATAACTTACAAACAAGTGAACTCCTATCCAACTTATCATTATCTCTCTTTAACATATATGTTGGATTACCTGAATCCGAATATGCTTCAAAATAGGCTTACGCCTATTCAGCAATTCTATATGAGTAGAGAGTTATGACTTGGAAGGCACTATGTTCACTTTCATTTTCAGAGTTTATCCTTAAAACAAATTTGGTAATTTTCTTAATAACTCATCATCTATCTAATTATTCCATAAGAGTTCTTTTCCTTCTTTCTACTACACCATTCTGTTGGGGTGTACCAGATGCAGTTAGTTAGGATTGAAATCCAACTTCTGATAAGTGACTCCTAAAATCTCTCAAGAGGTACTTGCCACTACGATCTTCCATAGTGACTTTGTACTTTATTCCTCCGCATCAACCTTGTACTCTTTGAACTAATCAAAGTACTTAGTCTTGTGGTACATTAAGTAAATTTATTTGTATCTTGAATAGTTATCTATAAATTAGACAAAATATTCAATACTACCTCTTGTCTGGATAGTCATATGATCACACAAATCAGAATGAACCGATTTCAACATATCTTTGACTCCATACCCCTTGGACTTAAAAGCTTCTTGGTTATTTTCCTTCCAAGTAAGACTCGCAGGTTGGAAAGATTTCCACTACCAATGAACCCAAAAGTTCATCAGCTACCAATGAATCCTACTCAAGTATAACCTAGCTTTAGTTGCCAAAGATATAATTGGTTCAATTCCGAAGGTTGCTTTCTCTTAAAATTAGAAGATGTGTTACTAATTTCCATTTGTTGCATCGTGGGAGTTATTGGATTATAAATTGTCAACCATCATACCAGAATAGATAACTTCCCTATTTGTCTTGATAACAACTTTGTTATCAAAATAGACACAATATCTATAATAGTTTAGAAACTGAAATCAGGTTCTTTCTAAACTTGGTACGTAAAGACAATTACTTAAAATCCATATTTTATTCTTATCAAAGGATAAACATCTCCTACTGCAACAGCTACCACTTTTACAGTAGTACCCATGTGGATGGTGATTTACCTTTCATTTAGTTGTCGGGTTTCCTGGAACCCTGCAATGAATTGCAGACATGATTAATGGCATCTTGTATCTACACTCCAGGTTCTGGTAGATAACACCACTAGACATGTTTCAACTAATGAATTAAATACACCTAAATTGTTCTTAGTTCTTAGAAGACAGTCTACCTAAATGTCCAAGTCCTATTTCCAATCATTACAATTGGGACTACTAAGTCTTTTTTATAGTATGACTACTGGGGATTGACAAACATCCTAAGAATCACAAAAATATTTGGTCAAGATCAACTCCTTAAAATCTCCATGAATTTTGTGTATACAAAATCGAAGAGGAGATTTTATTCATTAATTTTATTATCTCGTCAACTTTACTTTATGACGAATAAAATTAATAGTTGATCTGTCTTTGATCAAATATTTGGTCAAAACTCTTTGAATTTAAAATAACATTGATTCCTCAAACAATATTATTTAAATTCACCAACACCTCAAACACCGTGAATTTTGCATGCCATGTTAGTGTGGACGTATACAAATTCATCATTTGTAAGAGGAGGATTTTACCCATTGACTATCTTGTCAATATAACTTTTTGACAAATAAAATTACCTCAAACACCATGAATCTTGTATGCCACGTTAGTGTGGACGTATACAAATTCAAACATTTGTAAGAGGGGTTTATTAATTTTATTATATTGCCAATCTAATTTTATGACAAATCAATAGTTGGTTTACCTTTGGTCACACAAGTGATAGTAGTGACTCCGTTGGGGAGGATACTATTAAATGTGTCTAAGTGTATACCATTACTTGACACTAAGTCCATTAATAAGATTATGCCCCTTCCGTTGGGGAAGATCACACGCTCTTAATTAACTTCCTATAGTCATCCAAAAAAATGGAAGTCTGTTCTAGTGATCCGCAAACAAGCTCATCCGTTATGGAGGAAGGCACTCAGAGCCAACGCGCAAGCTTGTTTGCATCACTTACAAACCAGTAATGGAGACCATGTGATTTACTTAAAAATCCCTCTCCCACTTAGTTATTTATAAATGAGGAATTTTAACTATGCTAGCCTACTAAATATGTAAACTAACATGCACACACAGCACAATATAAAAGCAATAAATAGAAAATCTAATTTTCAACTATTATGGCTTTTATCTCTAGTTATCCTCCATGTGTTGTCATCCCAAGCTGCTGCCATATTTGGCCACTGCCACCGGGTCTAGCTGTCGCATCCATCTTGCTCCTAGTTCCGCTGCGCCTCTGGTCCTTGAAGGTTCCACCCTTTGCAAGATTCGATCCGCGACATAAATAGAATTTTACATTTTGATCCTATATTCCTCGAAGGAATGTACATGTAAACTAGATCGAACATAAAATAAAATTTACATCCATCGATCCTATATTCCATAAAAGAAATGTACATGTAACTAGATCAAAAAATAAAATCCTAATAAAACTAAATACAGCTCCTGCTGTATTTTATGATACAATCATGCACACACAATAAAATGCCCTTGACATGTCCAAGGGTCCAATCACACACATAATAACTATAAGCCATAATAGTTGGATCCTGCATCCACAAAGTTAGCAAATCCTACTATTAACCTGCCTAAATTATGTATGACATGTGCATAATTAAACTAATACCAAATACACAGAGGCAAAACCCTAGCTCTGATACCAATTGTTGTTTGCTACTCGGAAAACCTAGAGGTTCCACTGTACAAAAATTTTGTACAAAGGTCTGAACATTTTCCTAGCTACCATGTGTTCTTTTAAATTAAATTTTGGATCGCCTGCGGAACTTAACACGTTTGATCCAAAACTTAATCTATTCGTTCTTTTAGGTTTTGACTTGGGTCTCCTGCGGAACTTAACACGTTCGACCCAAATCACCTTAAGTTATTAATTTCATTAAATATTAATTTCCATAATTAGTTCCCAGTACTGACGTGGCGAGGCACATGGCCTTCTTGGATATGGGAGCAACCACCACCGACTAGACAAAACCTTTTATAGAAAGCTAATATTTAATTTCCTAAAATAACTTTAGGTTAACCGAAAAGAACAATCAAATCACAAGGAAGAAAAAACAAAAGAACACAACATCGAAAAACATATTCGAAATTCTAGAATCGTAAGCCTCTTGTATTTGGTATTATTTCCATAAATAACTAGTATGATGCGGAAAGAAAAATTACTAGTTATACCTTGTAGAAAAACCTCTTGATCTTCTACCGTATTCCTCTTCTAACCTCGGACGTTGTGTGGGCAACGATCTTCCGAGATGAGAACCACCAAGCACCTTCTTCCTTACAAGTTTCGGCCATCAAAACTTCTCCTAGGATGAAGAGGTTCGGCCACCACCACCATGCTCCAAGGGATGCTAGAAAAGAGGCTTCTTTTCTCTCCTTCTTCTCCTTCTTAGATCCGGCCACCAAAGCTATCTCCACCATGAGAAGGTTTCGGCCACACAAAGGAGAGGAGAGAAAAGAAAGGGCCGGCCACACCCAAGGAGAAAAGAGAGGAAAAATAGAATAGAGTCGTTAGCATTGAAGCCTCCTCTACCCCCTCTTTTATAATCCTTGGTCTTGGCAAATAAGGAAAATTTAATAAAAACTTCCTTAATTCTTTTTCCATTGAAAAGGAAAATTTATTTAATTAAAATAATTTTCTCTTTTCAAATTATAATGGCCGGCCACTCTTCTCCCCCAAAACAAGGAGAGTTTTAATTAAAACTTCCTAATTTGTTTCTAGAAATTTATAAAAATTTCTCCAATAATTTTAATCCCTTCATGATTGGTTAATAAAAAGAAATTTTATAAATTAAAATCTTTCTTTTAAACATGTGGATAATTTCCAAAAAGGAAAGTTATCTCTAAAAATTAAAATCTCCTTTCAATCTACAAATAAGGAAAGATATTAAATCTTTTCTTAATCTTTTGTAGAAACTAATAAAAGAGAATTTTTAATTTTTAAACTTTCTTTTAAATCATGAATATAATTAAAAGGAAAGTTTTTACCAAAATTAAAATCAACCTTTTAATCTACAAATAAGGAAAGAGATTTTAACTCTTCTCTTAATCTTTTGTAGAATCTTATAAAAGGAAGGATTTAAATTTTTAAACTCTCTTTTAAATTATATTATCCACATAAGAAAATTTTTAAAATTAAAATTCCTTTTTATTTTAATAGGGCCGGCCACATGAATTCACCCATGAACATACCCATGGTCGGCCCTAGCTTGGTCTCCAAGCTAGCTTGGCCGACCCCTATAGGATGGGTAAGAAGGTGGGTATAGGTGGGTATAGTACTCTATAATTAAGAGGCTACGATAGGGACCGAGAGGAGGAATTGGTTTTGGTCTCCCGATAAAATTAAGCATCCCGTGCTCGCCCCGAACACACAACTTAATTTTATCAATAATAATTCATTCCACTAGAGAACTATTATTGAACTACCGCACCAATCCCAAATTACATTTTGGGCTCCTTCTTATCATGAGTGTGTTAGTCTCCCTGTGTTTAAGATATCGAATGTCCACTAATTAAGTGAGTTACTGACAACTCATTTAATTAATATCTTAGTCCAAGAGTAGTACCACTCAACTTCATCGTCATGTCGGACTAAGTCCACCTGCAGGGTTTAACATGACAATCCTTATGAGCTCCTCTTGGGGACATTCTCAACTTAGATCACTAGGACACAGTTTCCTTCTATAATCAACAACACACACTATAAGTGATATCATTTCCCAACTTATCGGGTTTATTGATTTATCGAACTAAATCTCACCCATTGATAAATTAAAGAAATAAATATCAAATATATGTGCTTGTTATTATATTAGGATTAAGAGCACACACTTCCATAATAACTGAGGTCTTTATTCTTTTATAAAGTCAGTATAAAAGGAACGACCTCAAATGGTCCTACTCAATACACTCTAAGTGTACTAGTGTAATCATATAGTTAAGATAAACTAATACCTAATTACACTACGACCTTCCAATGGTTTGTTCCTTTCCATCTTGGTCGTGAGCTACTGTTTATAATTTATAAGGAACCGATAACATGATCTTCTGTATGTGACACCACACACCATGTTATCTACAATATAAATTAATTGAGCAACTACATTTATCATAAATGTAGACATTTGACCAATGTGATTCTTATTTCTAGATTAATGTTTATACCAAAAGCTAGGCTTTTAGTATACACTCTAACAGTCCCTACCGAGAAAATTTCGGCAGCGTCTCCCCTGTACCAGTGACAATATGAAACATTACTACAAAGCCCTTAGGGCCACACAAACCTCGGCCAAAACGACCAAAACAATAACAATAAAAATAACTAACAATCCACGTAGTTTATATTAACTCTGCCTCTGGCTGGCACAACCACAGAGTTTATTTAAATAAAACCTATTCCACTTATACGACGAAAAACTTAAACCCACAACAAAAATCCAACACAGCGAAAAACAAAGGCAATAGACCAAAACTTGATAAAAATCCACAAGTACAGTTATACATCACAAATATATAAAAATATAACAAGAAAACCACAAGTCCAAAGGTGGAAAATCGTCCTGACTCAGGGTGGGGACTAGCGATTGAAACCTCCTGATAGCTTCAACCTGAAATGGTAATAATCAATGGGGTGAGTCCAATACTCAGCGGATACCAAGCTGACATGCATAATAGGAAATAATCAATAGTAACAATTATGCGTACAATCTCCTGGAATAATGAAAAATGCAAAACTGAAGAAAATGGGAGAATATGTACTCACCGGGACCTCCTATCAGGATAATAAGGGTCGTAAGACTAGATACAAAATGTCACCTGTATGCATATCAATCATATGCATCCACCAAATATGCAGCAAATAGAGTGCAACAAACACAAGCAATAAATGCAATCCATTCATATGATGCAAATGACATGGTCACCCTTGACGCTAGTTACCCATCTCACACACGATGGTGAGACCGAGTGGGTAAGGCTATGACAACTATGCACTTTGCCATCACTGCTCCTGATGAGTGAACAAGTGGACAGGATGCTGTCAGAGTACACATATCCTCCTACCTCAAATCATAAGTGGGAGAGCTCAATGCTCTCATCTCCCTGAGACAGTCCAGAGGAAGGACCCCTATCGTGCTACCACGCTGTGTCACGCAACTCATGAGTGGACCAGCGAAGCACTGACAGAGCAAACTGCAACAACACACCCTGCCTGAATAAAAACCACTAACCCATGAATGGTTGTGTGTGCAGATCCATGTAACTGGCGATGTGCTCAACAATAGTGGAGTCGACAATCGCGCAGCATGCAATCATACAAGATGGTGCATGACACTAAGTATAAAAAAATCCTGACCATATCTATCTCCATGAAACATGTACAAACAATAAATAACTCAAATAAAAAGGTCTAGGTACACGTATCAGATATGGTAAATGTCTAGTCCGGTATATCATAAGGCATGGTATGTCACTACCACTATGAGCATAAATAATCAAGAGGGTAATGAATGCAAAATATATAAGCAAAATCAAGCATGCAACAGGTAACAAGTAGTGACATATTGATGCAGATATGAACATAATCATTACTACTCGTTAAAATCTACCTTGCATATCAAATGACAATATCTAAAGATAAGTCAAGGTATCCGTCTCAAATATAGATCGAGCTAAACAATCGTTATGTCAAAGTTCTCATCCCGAATCAAAGTCTTGTAATAAATCGTAATCAAAGTCTTGTAATAAATCGTACAGTTTTAGTTAAGTTTCATTATAACTAAACAAAATCCTAATCCGATTAGAAACTATGTAACTCGATTAGCTAATCCCTCTTGTTAACATCATAAATCGGATCTAACCCGAAGCTTAGATTAGATCTAACGTTTTAACCCCAATTACCTCCCTCTGGATCAGTTATCCCATCTTACAAATTTTGAGATGATCTGTAGCTTAAAGAATAAAGTTTTTACCCTTTCAATAAAAATGCATATTATGATTCGGCTCAAATAAATGCTACTGATCTTACAAATTTCCTTTTTGCAACAAACCTAATAATTAACCAAAGGCGTATCACCACTACTTTGGATCCAAATTCCTCCATCATAGAGGGTTAGGCTAACCATGGAACACACTCCAAAACTCAATCCGAAACTGATGCCTCAGCCGCTGATCCAATCCTGAAGAGCCCACTACTGAAATTTGGAGAAGCTGCTGTGGGAAAACTGTAACGAGTACCACAGTTATCAGCCAACAAGTTTAGCATAGGATCCTAATCAAAAATTCAAATTCCCAATTAGGCCTTACCTAACTCGATAGCCCTGGTTTCCTCTCTATTGGCGACTGATGGCGAAGAAGGAAGACCCGGTGGTGAGGTCTAGGGCACAACCAACAGACGTGGGTGCTCGGCTGCATGACCGATCTGGCCTCTAGAGAAGGGGGAGGTCGCCGTCAGTAGGCGACAGACGCTGGCGACCGGCTGAGAGGGGGCTACTTCGTGCACGAGAGAGAGGGAGAGAGAGAGATCATGAGAGGTGGGAAGTCGGTGTTAGCTATGATTGAAGGAAGATAAGGAGACGACTGATGTGCGTAGATTATATACTCTTTTATGCATGTTTTTACGCACATTTACATACTTTGAGCATGCTTGATCTATGCATTTTTATACTTCCAGCTTTCCTTTTAGCATATTTACTCTTTTGGTTCGGAGATCTACTTTTTGTGCATTTTCTGTACACAGGAGTCGAAATTGGTGAAGATTGTGCGTCCTCAGACAAGCTTGGAAGGAATTGAAGGGAGAGAGCATCAGGCCGTGTACCACACACGGCCGTGTAGTTTTAACAGGAAGGGAAGAGGACATGGCCGTGTGAATCTCACACGGCCGTGTCTTGATTTGAAGAAATTAGAGCAGATGCCTTACATGGCCGTGTAGATCTACACGGCCTTGTGAGGTTTCTAGAGGCCAAGCAGGTGGTGGCTGTGTGCACCACATGGCCGTGTAGCATTTCCAGAGAACAGAAGGGTCCTGGCCGTGTGAGTCACATGGCCGTGAAGCTTTGGCAGAGAAGGAACTGGACATAGCCGTGTGAATCTCATACGGCCGTGTCATGGGGCCGTGTGGCGCCCGATTTCCTCCTCTATTTAAACCCTCCTTCATGAATTGAAAGGGGATCTCTCCCCCTTTGGGAGAAGGCAAGATTTGGTGGTTTCCTCCCATTCTTGGGAGGATTTCTGGGCGATTCGAGGGGAGTTCTTGACGATTTTGACTCCGGAGCGAGGATTGGATCCGAAGACGAGGCTTCTTCGTAGATAAGTTTTCTCTTTCCCCCTTTTCTTGGTTTCTTGGATTGGGGATTTAAGAAATGCTTGTAATCTTTATTTCTTCGGGTATTCTTCCTCGATTCATGGAGTAGATCTTGTATTCTAGGATTAAGGGAGTATTAGTGTATGATGGATTGATGTAATCTCTTATGGATTTGCTAATTTCTTGTTTCAATGACATTGTCTTGCTTGTATCAATTAGATCTTGAATGATTAATGGTGATTTGTGCTTAATTCTCATTCTTGATTGATTGTTTGGATTTCTTGTGGACTTAGTAAAGATAAACTCTCACTCGATCATCCGAGGGATCCACGTGACAGGTGCAAGCCCGTGTAAGGACGTTTGAGAGATAATCTTGAAGAGGAAATAGGAATATTCAAGAGAGTAGGATGGATCTTGTGATTAGTTTCTTGTATCTTGATAGATTAATAAGTTGTGGGCTTCTATGTTGATATCCGAGGAAGACATAGTAATAGGTGCGCTTCTGTGTAAGGACAACGTAGGTTCACGTCTAATTGATCATATTTAGATACATTTCTCAGTTCTTAGCCGGTTATCTATTGCAAGAGAGAACCGACAACTTTCTACTAGTGTTTGGCAATTGAGGGATAAGAATTGGTGAACCATTTACATTCAAGAAATCTTACAAAGAAACTGAAACTCCTAGAATCTCCCTTTATCATAACCCAAAACACTAAACTCTTGTTTGTTGATATTTAATATTAGATTTGTTTACCTTCACTTTGCATTTGAAACAATTGGATAGTTGTTTATCTAATTCACATTGAGACATTTCTAGTGCTTATTCCAGTCCCTGTGGATACGATAATCTTTTATATTACTTGCGACATTTTCGTACACTTGCGGAGCGTAACAAGTTTTTGGCGCCGTTGCCGGGGACTGCGCTATAACATTAGGAATTATCAATTGAGTTAGACTAAACATAACATTTGTTTTCCTTTCATATTGCATAGTTGTAACTAATCATTAGATTTCTGTTTTTACTTTCTTGTATAACTTTTACTTCTTGTTAATTCTTTTTGTACAAATTCAATTCTGCATTTTTTATTCTTTTATTTTTCTTTTTCTGTTGAATTGTCATTTGCTATCTTGTTCTTGTGTATGCGAAGATCTAACTTTGCAGGGGAATTCTTTCCTTTTGACCCTGAGATTGACAGAACTTTTCATAAAAGAAGAATTCTGCAAAGGTAAATAGAAGAACAAGAATATCTAAACATGGTGTGCAAGTCACTAGGAGATTATGGAGCTCCGAAGTCTGCAAAACAAATGGGAGCAATTGTTTACCCTAACATACAAGCAAGAAATTTTATACTCAAATCATCTTTTGTTTCCATGGTTCAGAAAACTCAGTTTGGAGGATTGGAGATTGAGAACCCTTATTCCCATTTGATGGAGTTTTATAGATATTGTTATACTTTGAAATATGAAGAAGTTTCATCTGATATTGTTCAGCTGCTTGCTTTTCCTTTTAGTCTGAAGGATGCTGCAAAAAGATGGTATAATTCTCTAAAGTCTCAAAGTATCAAAACATGGAATGAGTTAGAGCAAAAATTCCTTGACCAATATTTCCCTCCAAGGAAAACTACTTATTTGAGAAGTCAAATTTTAAATTTTAAGCAATTGGATGGAGAAAAATTATACCAAGCCTGGGAAAGATATTCTTCTCTTCTGCAGTTATGTCCACATCATGGAATTGAGAAATGGTTAATTATGCATTTGTTCTATGTTGGACTTTCTTTCTCAAATAAGAATCAATTGGATTTAGCATCTGGAGGATCATTTTTGAAAATAAGTCTAGAAGAAACTTTTGAGATAGTTGGCAGAATTACGCAAAATTCCAATGATTGGGCAGGGCAAGATAGCTCATTCTTAACAATGGATATCATTAGAGAAAAGGATGATGTTAAAAAAGGGCTTATCTTGAATCAAAACGATTTCCAAACATTATTTCCTTGGTGCTGTGAATCATTATCAAAAATGTTTGGTGAAAAAGTATTTTCAACAAAAAAGGGGTATGTCTTGGTGATCATAAGGAGGATGATCTGTCTTTAGATAATGAAGAGTTTTTAGAAGAAAGCTTGGCTAAGGAGGAGACTATGTTGATAGAACAAGAGCCAGTTTTACCAGAAATAGTACCACCTCAACTTGAACTTAAACCATTACCACCAAATCTTAAGTATGAATTTCTTGGGCCGAATTCTACTTATCCAGTTATAATTAATGCTCAGTTAAATGAGTTTGAAACAAAGAGACTATTGGATGAGTTAAGGTTACATAGAAAGGCCATTGGATATACAATTGATGATATAAAAGGGATTAGTCCATCTCTCTGTATGCATAGAATTTTACTTGAAGAGGGGTACAAGAACTCAATTGAGCATCAAAGGAGACTAAATCCAAATTTAAAAGAGGTAGTAAAGAAGGAAGCGATTAAACTTCTTGATGCAGGGATTATTTACCCAATTTCGGATAGTGAATGGGTGAGTCCAGTCCACGTGGTTCCAAAGAAAGGAGGAATGACTGTTATCAAAAATGAAGAAGATAAGCTAATTTCAACACGAACAGTGACGGGGTGGCGAATGTGCATTGATTATCGGAAGTTGAATAAAGAAACAAGGAAGGATCATTTCCCTTTACCATTTATTGATGAAATGCTTGAAAGATTAGCTAAACATTCCTACTTTTGTTACTTGGACGGATATTCGGATTTTTCAAATTCCAATTCATCCTCAAGACCAGGAGAAGACTACTTTTACTTGTCCTTATGGTACCTTTGCTTATCGTCGGATGCCATTTGGGCTTTGTAATGCTCCAGCCACTTTTCAGAGATGCATGATGGCAATTTTTTCAGATTTAATAGAAAAAATTATGGAGGTTTTCATGGATGACTTCTCAGTTTATGGAAATGACTTTGATTCTTGTTTGTCAAATCTTTCTACTGTTCTAAAAAGGTGTGAAGATACAAACCTAGTGTTGAACTGGGAAAAATATCATTTTATGGTTAAGGAAGGAATAGTTTTGGGGCATAAAATTTTAGAGCGTGGTATTGAGGTAGATCAAGCAAAAGTGGAAGTAATAGACAAATTACCCCCACCCATCAATGTAAAAGGAGTTAGGAGTTTTTTAGGACATGCTAGTTTCTATAGACGTTTTATTAAGGACTTTTCAAAGATTTCCAAGCCATTGACTAATCTGTTGATTAAAGATGTTGAGTTTTGTTTTGATAACGAATGTATTGAAGTCTTCAATAAAATCAAGAGTGCTCTTACAACAGCTCCAGTCATTCAAGCACCTGATTGGGATCTTCCTTTTGAAATAATGTGTGATGCTAGTGATTTTGCTGTAGGAGCAGTTTTGGGACAACGAAGAAATAAGATTTTACATGCGATCCATTATGCAAGTAAAACACTTGATGCAGCCCAAGTAAACTATTCTACTACAGAAAAAGAATTATTGGCAGTGGTATTTGTTAGGATCTTTCGTACTCGGCTAGAGAGGGGGGTGTGAATAGCCGCCCCAAATCGATCGCGTTTCTTCCTACGATTAGGTTAGCGCAGCGGAAAATACAACAAAGAAACGAAAGAGAAGAAAATCAAACCTTAACACAGCGATGTACGAGGTTCGGAGATGATACTCCTACTCCTCGGCGTGTCCGTAAGGTGGACGAGCCCTATCAATCCGTCGGTGGATGAGTCCCCGGAGAACCGGCTAATATCAACTCCTTGTGGGTGGAGAAACCTCGCCACAATCACTTGCAACAGCAAGCTAAGAGTACAAGAGAATAGCAAGAACAAAATGAATGTAAAACAAACAAGCTTGCCTTCTCGTCGACTGAGGTCCCGGATGAAGTAGCAACTCCACGGACGGATGCAACAAAGCAAGCGATCGAGCCGGGAAGCTCGCGAAGCTTCAAGAAGCGGTTGAGCTCAAAGAAAGCTCGAGCACGTAAGCGAAGCTTCAGCAGAGAGAACTTCGAAGAAAGAAGAAGAAGCCCGAGAAGCCCTCGCCCTTTATACCGAAGAAGAAACAACGAAGAAACTAGCGTTGCGTCATAGCAGCTAGAACTCGATCGGCCCAGACCGATCGCCTTCATATGAAGTTACATTTGTCACCGATCGGTCCCCGCACCGATCGGTGTCGCGATCGAAGCCTGATCGGTCCGTGGACCGATCAGTAACATCTGATCGGCCCGCGACAATGGAAGAAGCCTATGCAGCCGGCGATCGGGTCCACGCAGAGACGAGAACCCCGATCGGTCTACGGACCGATCAGCTTTTCCGCCGCCATCATCTTCTCGATCGGTCTCCGCCGATCGATAACCATCGATAGCATCGATCGATCGATCGGTCACCGGACCGATCGATGAGCCATGTCATTGGATCGATGCGGCCCGATCCAAACTTTCGACCCTAAACCTAAGGCTTCCACACCAACATCCGATCAACCTTGACCTGTTGGTACATCATGTCTAGCATCCGGTCACTCCTTGACCGCTAGCACTCCCCAAGTGTCGGTCAATCCTTTGACCCACTTAGACTTTTCACGTAGTCCGATCATCCCCGATCCATCTGGATTTTCCTTGCCTGGTTTCACTCACCAGGACTTTCCAACCGCCTAACATCTCGTTAGGACTTTCCCACCGCCTAACATCCCGGTTAGGACTTTCTACCTGGCTTCACTCACCAGGACTTTCCACACTGCCTAACATCCCAGTTAGGACTTTCTCACTGCCTGGCTTCACTCACCAGGACTTTCCAACTGCCTAACATCCCAGTTAGGACTTTTCCACTGCCTGGCTTCACTCACCAGGACTTTTCCCGTGCCAAGTCTCCATACTTGGACTTTTCGCGTGCCAAGCTCCCTGCTTGGACTTTTCCAATGCCAAGTCTCCATACTTGGACTTTTCCAATGCCAAGCTCCCTGCTTGGACTTTTCCCGAATCAGGTCAACCAGGTCAACTTTGACCTAAGGTTGCACATACAATCTCCCGAACACCTATTCTTGTCAAACATCAAGAATACAACTCTCTTCTCGTCAAACATCGTCAAACATCAAAACACAACTCGAGTCAGGTCAACTCGAGTCAGGTCAACCAAGTCAACCTTGACCTAAGGTTGCACCAACAATCTCCCCCTTTTTGATGTTTGACAAAATCCAAAATCAAGTTAGGTTAACCCGATAACCTAACTTAGGTTTTCCAACCATCTTCCAATGTCCAATGTTCTTTTCTTGAACATTCTCCGGACATTCTCCCCTTAGGTTAACCCGATAACCTAACTTGGGTTTTCCAACCATCTTCCAATGTCCAATGTTCTTTTCTTGAACATTCTCCGGACATTCTCCCCTTAGGTTAACCCGATAACCTAACTTGGGTTCTTCAATAATTCTCCCCCTTTTTGACACACATCCAAAAGAATTCCAATGTTCTTCCTTGAACATTCCTTGACATTCTTCCCCTAGCTTAGGTTAACCCGATAACCTAACTTGGGTTCTCCAATAACTCTCCCCCTTTTTGACACACATCAAAAAGAAAAGGAGGGTATCAAGGTCAAGAGTTTCTTCCTAATGAAAGTCCCATACCTTTCATTGAAACTCTTAATTTTCCCTTTGATACTAAACTCAACAAATCAACTTAGTGATAATCCCATATCACTAATCCTCAAAAGTCTTAAGGAGTAAAACTCCCCTAAAAGTCAACTCCCCTTGACAATTAGGTAAAACTCCCCTAAAGGTCAACTCCCCCTTGACCATTGCACCAACAATGTCTTGGAGAGTTTCAAACCTTTAGAAATCCAAAACACCAACTCCCAGCTGAAATTTCAGACAAAACAATCAAAAATCAGCAAGTTGGCACACGCTGATCGGTCACCAGACCGATCAGCCTTCACTGGATCGGTCACCAGACCGATCCACACTCGGATCATCACTGGATCGGTCCAGTGACCGATCCACACTCTGAAATCAGAGATTTCTGATTTCCCTTCTCCGGAAATTCAGAAACTCCTAATAAACTCCAGAAAATTCCAAAAATCGCAAAATTTTGAGGATACATCCCTCATATCATACACTATCATGGAAAAATAGTTTTCTATGAAAATAACTTCCATTTTTCAATCTTGATACAAAGTTCAAAAACTTTGAAATAGTTCAAGTTTAACTCAACTTTGTATCATAATGTTCAATGATGAATGCTATCACTAGGAAAGCTTCATCAAGGTTTTTCAAATCAATTTTAAAATGCTTTTAAAACCATTTGAATTTAGGACCATAATCTTAGGGCTAGATGTACATGACTTGTACACAAGCTTTCCCTATGATCCTTAATTTCTTGAATTAGGGTCATCTAGGTACAATGACTATGCACCTTGATCCTAACTCATGATCCTAATATCTCACACACATCTAAGGTGTATCAAACCACATTCAAGTCAATTTGATGTAAGATATGGGTTAAGGTCAACTTAGGCTAAGTTCTCATGCATTTTCTAAACATCAATTTGATCTCAATATCAAATTATATGTTTGTCCTTAAATCAATTTCATTGCTTATAATGCAAGAGATGATGACATGGCATATAATGATATCATAAGTAAAAACATGTGCCAATGTCATGATGTCATGGCATAAAGTATGAAACTTGACTAGAGCATGACATATAATAACCTAAGCATTATCATGACATTTCAAATGATCATAAATTAAATATGATGTCATGACATGGCATATGGCAAACAACCATGGTAAGTTAACACAAATAATATACCTAGATTACCTCTCTAAGTATCCTTAATTACTTAGTTAACTTAAATTCTAATCCTAGATTGCCCAAAGTGCTCCAAGAAAATGTCAAAACCCAAATTGGCATTTCTTGATCTCTTGTTTGATTTATACCATTTAAAATTTTACAAGAGTAGCACTTCTAAATTAAGGCCCGGATTGCCTTGATTACCTAAGAGAATATCAAAATCCCAATTTGATATTTCTCTAGGTTTTTCCAAATTGTGTCAATTTAAAGTAAGATTAATATATTCTCACTTTGGCACACTTTACTCTTCCAAGGAGTGAATGATAAAGATTATTCCATTTCATTTTCAAAGGTTCCCAAAAACCTTGAAAATGCTCCTTGAGTGTCAATTTCCTCAAAGTTGGGTTAACTACCCTTCTTATTGGAGTTGACACTCTCTAACCCATCTATGGGGTAGAGAGGATGCTCCTAGGAACCCAATACCTATTAGAGCTCATTGGGTTCACTAAATATTCACTAGGGATAACTTCCCTAGCAACCCTCCTAATGACCCTCTTAGGCTTTAAAGCCTTGGTCATTTGGGTCTCATCAAGGTCAACTATAGGGGTGACTTCCCTTGTGACCTTGGTAGTGGTCTTCCTAGCCCTAGGTTTTGTTCCATAATCGAATGGAACATTATGATAGGTGGGCTTGACCAATTGGGACTTAGGTTTGTGACCCAAACCTTTCTTGTCCTTGGACTTGGGTTTTTGACCCCTAGACCCTAGAGTCAAATCCTTAAGAGCCTTTTCTAGAGAGTCAAGTCTTGACCTTAAGGCTTGATTTTCTTTCTCTAATACCTCAAGTTTTGATTTGTCATTCTTTCTTGAGGTGTTCCTAGGCATGTGTCTAGTTGATTTAGGGTTTCTACCTAGGTTTTCCTTAACCTTAGAAGTGTTAATCCTAGGGTTAGCATTCCTAGTAGTATCCCTATCTAGGTTGACATGTTTAGCACCTAAGCACATGTATTGATTTCTAGTGTTAACATGCTTATCATTATTGACTAATGCAATAAAATTACTAGCATGTATCCTACTAGAATTGCACGAATGAGCCTTAAAAGATACCTTAGGGTTTGCCTTAGCTCCCCCTATCGATGTGCCCGGTCTCTTGCCCTTATGAGGTTGCCTCCCCCTTGGACAATGGCTCCTATAGTGTCCCCTTTGCTTGCATTGGAAGCACACGATGTGCTCCTTGCCCTTGCGTTTCGGGACTCCGGCTTCCTTGACCTTTGGCGCCGGTGGAGTCTTTCTTACCCTCTTTGGACATTTACTCTTGTAATGTCCACGTTCCCTACACTCAAAGCACATAATATGTAATTTAATTGAACTTAAATTGCTTGAGTTACCTAGGGTTGAGGGTGGATGCGAGCTCTCTTCTTCATCCCTCCCGGAGGAGGAAACTTCTTCTTCTTGCTCCGAACTTGAACAAGAGGAACTCTCCTCCTCTTCTTCCTTGGATGTTGAGTAGCCCTCAACTCTCAATTCGCTCCCTCCATGATGTGAGCTACTTGGCTCACTAGGCTCCTCTTCATGGCTTGAAGTGGAGCTCTCCTCATGAAACTTGGCCAAGTTGTTCCACAATTCCTTGGCGTTGTTGTACCTATCTATCTTGCACAAAACATTATTAGGTAACGCAAATTCAATAATTTTTGTTACCTCGTCATTGATTTCGGATTGTCGGATTTGCTCTTTCGTCCACTCCTTCTTCTTGATAAGTTTTCCTTCCTCATCCATCGGAGGGGAAAACCCTTCTTGTACACAAAACCAATTTAACATATTAGTCCTAAGAAAATACATCATCCTTACCCTCCAATACGTGAAGTTGTCGTGAGACTCGTAGAAGGGTTGAATCGTGATATCTTCTCCATAGAGATCCATCTCTAGCCCGTGCTCCCCCGGGTGTTGATCCGTCGAAGAGCGGCCTCGCTCTGATACCACTTGTTAGGATCTTTCGTACTCGGCTAGAGAGGGGGGTGTGAATAGCCGCCCCAAATCGATCGCGTTTCTTCCTACGATTAGGTTAGTGCAGCAGAAATACAAATAGAAACGACAGGAGAAGAAAATCAAACCTTAACACAGCGATGTACGAGGTTCGGAGATGATACTCCTACTCCTCGGCGTGTCCGTAAGGTGGACGAGCCCTATCAATCCGTCGGTGGATGAGTCCCCGGAGAACCGGCTAATATCAACTCCTTGTGGGTGGAGAAACCTCGCCACAATCACTTGCAACAGCAAGCTAAGAGTACAAGAGAATAGCAAGAACAAAATGAATGTAAAACAAACAAGCTTGCCTTCTCGTCGACTGAGGTCCCGGATGAAGTAGCAACTCCACGGACAGATGCAACAAGCAGCAGCTGTTCCAGCCGGGGAAGCTCACGCGAAGCTTCGGCGGTTGAGCTCAAAGAAAGCTCGAGCACCGTAAGCGGAAGCTTGAGTGAGAGAACTTCGGAAGAAAGAAGAAGAAGCCCCTGAGAAGCCCTCGCCCCTTTATACTGCGAAGAAACAACGAAGAAACTAGCCGCTTTGTCGTGTAGCAGCTAGAACTGATCGGTGACCGTCAGCCTTGGCATATAAGCTTACGTTTGTCACCGATCGGTCCCCGCACCGATCGGTGTTCAGGCTAAGCCTGATCGGTCCGTGGACCGATCAGTATCATCGATGCGGACATCAATCGGAAGAAGCCTATGTCGTTTCGCCCCGATCGGTCCACCGTCGGAATCCTCTGATCGGTCACGGACGATCAGGCTTCGCGCCTCGATCTCTCGATCGGTCTCCCGTCGACGATAACCATCGATAGCATCGATCGGCACCGATCGGTCACGCCGTCGATGAGCTATATCATTGGATCGGTCCGCGGCCCGATCCAAACTTTCGACCCTAAACCTAAGGCTTCCACACCAACATCCGATCAACCTTGACCTGTTGGTACATCATGTCTAGCATCCGGTCACTCCCTTGACCTGCTAGCACTCCCCGCTAAGTGTCCGGTCAATCCCTTTGACCCACTTAGACTTTTCAACACCAGAAGTCCGATCATCCCTGATCCATCTGGATTTTTCCTTGCCTGGTTTCACTCACCAGGACTTTCCAACTGCCTAACATCTCAGTTAGGACTTTCCCACTGCCTAACATCCCAGTTAGGACTTTCCCACTGCCTGGTTTCACTCACCAGGACTTTCCACACTGCCTAACATCCCAGTTAGGACTTTCTCACTGCCTGGCTTCACTCACCAGGACTTTCCAACTGCCTAACATCCCAGTTAGGACTTTTCCACTGCCTGGCTTCACTCACCAGGACTTTTCCCGTGCCAAGTCTCCATACTTGGACTTTTCGCGTGCCAAGCTCCCTGCTTGGACTTTTCCAATGCCAAGTCTCCATACTTGGACTTTTCCAATGCCAAGCTCCCTGCTTGCTGCTTGGACTTTTCCCGAATCAGGTCAACCAGGTCAACTTTGACCTAAGGTTGCACATACAATCTCCCGAACACCTATTCTTGTCAAACATCAAGAATATAACTCTCTTCTCGTCAAACATCGTCAAACATCAAAACACAACTCGAGTCAGGTCAACTCGAGTCAGGTCAACCAAGTCAACCTTGACCTAAGGTTGCACCAACAGTATTTGCTATTGATAAATTTAGATCCTATCTAGTAGGATCAAGAATAATAGTGTATACTGATCATGCAGCTATTCGTATCTACTTGGAAAGAAAGATGCTAAACCTAGGTTAATCAGGTGGATTTTACTTTTGCAAGAGTTCAACCTTGAGATTAGGGATAAGAAAGGAGCTGAAAATGTAGTAGCGGATCATTTGTCTAGAATATCTCAAAAGTTAGAAAATGAGGTGGATTTTGATTTACCTATTGATGACATATTCCCAGATGAACACTTATTAGCTTTATCAAGTGTGAAAACTCCTTGGTATGCAGATTTTGTGAATTTCCTTGCTAGTGGAGTGTTACCTCCGGATTTTTCTCATCAACAAAGGAAAAGTTTTTTTCAGAAGTTAAGAATTATGTTTGGGATGAACCTCTCCTGTATAAGAAGTGCAATGATGTGATTTATCGAAGATGTATACCTGAAGAAGAAGTTAGAGATATCTTATTTCATTTCCATTCTTCGTCCTATGGAGGACATTTGGGTAGTTCAAAAATAATTACGAAAATTCTTCAAGCAGGATTTTATTGGCCAACCTTATTCAGGGATGCTAAGTTGTTTGTTCAGTCTTGTGATCAATGTCAGAGAACTGGGAATATAACTAAAAGAAATGAAACGATGTTAAATTACATTCTTGAGGTTGAGTTATTTGATATTTGGGGAATTGATTTCATGGGACCTTTCCCTCTTTCATATGGGAATAGGTATATTCTTGTGGCGGTAGATTATGTGTCCAAATGGGTAGAAGCTGTGGCATCTCCTACGTGCGATGCGAAAACAGTTATCAAATTATTTAGGAGTATTATCTTTCCAAGATTTAGGGTGCCAAAGGCAGTCATTAGTGATGGAGGATCACATTTTATAGAGAAACAGTTTGAAAACTTACTTAGAAGATATGGAGTGAAGCATAAAGTAGCAACACCTTATCATCCTCAAACTAATGGGCAAGCTGAGATATCTAACCGGGAAATTAAGTCCATATTGGAAAAGACTGTATCCACTTCAAGAAAGGATTGGGCATTGAAATTAGATGATGCTTTATGGGCATATCGAACTACTTATAAAACTCCTATTGGGATGAACCCATTTCGATTAGTTTATGGTAAGCCTTGCCATCTTCTAGTTGAACTAGAACACAAGGCTTATTGGGCAATTGCAAATTTGAATATGGATTTAAAGGAAGCAGGGGAGAAAAGGAAGCTTCAGTTGAACGAACTTGATGAATTAAGGATGGATGCATATGAGCATGCTAAATCTTACAAAGAAAGGACGAAGAAATGGCACGATCAGCACATTCTTCGTAAAGACTTTAATGTAGGAGATTTGGTTTTGTTGTTCAATTCAAAATTAAAACTTTTTCCTGGGAAGCTTAAGTCAAGGTGGACGGGTCCATATGAGGTAAAAAAGGTTTATCCTTTTGGAGCTGTAGATATTTGGAACAAAGATTTTGGGATGATTAAGGTAAATGGTCGACGTTTGAAAAAATATATTCATGGTACGAAAATAGAAGAGGTACAAAGGTTGTATTTTTCTGAACCTCGCCCTCCAGATTGAATTCTTTTAGCTAGTATAAGTTCATTTTGTTGGTTTTTACTTGTTTTTAATTTTGTTTTCAGGTTAGGTGCAAAACAGAGCCCGGCCGTGTGCTATACACGGCCAGGCAAAGGTTGCAGAGAAGGGAAGTGCTTGGGCCGTGTCATCCAGACACGGCCGTGTAGGTCTCCCGAGGAGAAAGAGGTCTAGGTCGTGTCTCAAACATGGCCATGTAAAGAATCCCGAGGAGAAAAAGGTCTAGGCCGTGTCTCAAACACGGCCGTGTAAAGAATCCAGAGAAGAAAGATGGAGAGGCCGTGTCCCAGACACGGCCGTGCGAAGAATTCAGAGAAGGAAGAGGGGGAGGCCGTGTGGATCTGCACGGCCCGTGTAGGAGAGTTATTAAAGTCTTCTTTCTACCTTACACGGCCAGATCTTGGCCGTGTTCCGCACACCCCCAACTCTCCAAAACATATCTTTCTCTCCCAATCTCTTAAAAACTCCTCTCTAATCTCTCAGGATCTCTTAGATCCGGATTCTCCTCCTCTCTAAGACTTGGACTTTTTGTTCTCCTAACCTAAGATCTTTGCTCTTTGAAGTTTTGTTCTTTGAGTTCCATTTTTCCAACCCTAGATAATTCTTCCCCTATCTAAACTCATCAAGATGTCCAATATTTTGAAGAAACTTCGCAAAGGAGGTGGTTGATCTAGTGGAGACAAAGAGAAGGAGCCATCAAGGGACAAAGGAAAACAACCAGTGAAGGGCAAAGGCAAAAGGACTTCACGCAACGAAGGTAATGACAATGAATTCAATATTGTGTTTAGAAATGATGATCAAGTAACTAGATTTGCAATTCTTGTCAATAGAAAGATAGTGTGTACTAGATATATGGACCAAAGTGTTCTTGATATGCCTGGAAGATGTAGATTTGATGATTGGGTTTTTGGATTGGAGTGATATTATGTACACACATTTGCCTACATATCCTCGTCTTGTTTTGAAATTTTTAAGTTCATTGGATGTCCATTTTACTAATGAAGATGATTATTTTGGAAAAATCTCATTTAGACTAATGAATCAAGAATTTCTATGGGCATTTAGTGACTTTAATTCTTGTTTTGGATTAACCACCGGTAGCCCTCGTAGGTTTGATCCAAGGTTTAATTGGAATCATTTTTGGAATGCAATAACTGGGTTAGATCAACCTTATGAGCCTTCAAGAGCTAAGGCCTCCCATATGCAAAACCCCATCTTTAGGTATCTACATAGAGTCATGGGTAAAACTATTTTTGGTAGGGGAGAGAGTGATGGGGTGGTTAAAAAGATAGAGCTTTATGCTTTATGGGCTATGCTTTATAAGGTTGAATTTGATTCTGGTTTTCATTTTGTTCAAACCTTATTAAGATCTGCTAGGGCATCATCGGGATCAATTGTTTTTGGTGGTTTGATTACCCGAATAGCTTTTAATTTAAATCTTGATGTTGATGGGTTGGAAATAATTCATGGTAATGACTTGATTGACATTGATGCATGTCTTGCTATGAAAATGATCGTTCGGGATGAGAATGTTTTCGCGTTTCCTAGGAGGAGTGGTTCTCCTTTACCCCTTCCTTTTACTGAACGAACTACTATTCGTAACCCGGCTAATTAGGTAATTTCTGAGTTAGATTTTGAGGATAACCCTTCTATACCTGGAGACACTGAGCCACATCATGAGCCCTCGTCATCTGGACACCCGCGGCCTTCTAGTTTTATGGAGCCTGCTAGGCATTCTTTTGCATATGGCACGGGATCTTCTAGGTTTGATTTTTCAGATTTTCGTACGTCTCTAGAATCACTTCATGAGAAGCAAGATGCTCAACGAAAAATGTTGGAGGGGCGCTTCTCTTTATCTGATGATCAGTTTAGGGAGGTACAAAATCATTTTCAGTTTTCGAGGAATTTTCAAGGTCAAGTGGCTGAGTTTGTGCAGGATTATGATACTGATCAGGCTAGGATGAGAGATTTTATGCAGAGCATGATGCTTACTAGCCAACAAGTAGATGCTTTATATGAGTATCATAGATCCTTGGGTGAGATTTCAGGTTTTCCTAGTTTTCCTATTGGCCAACCACGTCGTAGACCTCCTTTCTCTCGTCCACCTCCACCTCCTCCACCATATTGATTTCATCGGGACGATGAAAAGTTTAAGTCTGGGGGGGGTGTCATGTACTGTTTAGTTTGGTTTTCAGTTTTTAGTTTTTGTTAGTTTTTCATGTTGGTTCTTATTTTCATTGCTTGTTGCTTTATTTTGCTTGTTTTTGAAATAATCATGCATTTTTGAGAACATCAACATCAAATCTTCACTTATATGCTTTCTTGGATTCAAGTGAAATGTTAGCACAATTATTGTCTTGATTCACGATGTTCGAATGATGCTAGTAGTAAACTTTGTGTAGTTCTTTTTTTCTATCTTGGGAAGCATTATTAAGCTAAGAATCTTATGGTGATGAGTTTTAGTTTTGGTTCAACCTTAAGGATTTTATCTTCACTACACTTGTGCTAGATGCTTGAATAGTTGATGTCATTGAAATAGTCATGATTCATCTTGTTTGCTTAGTACTTGGTTTCCATGGTGATTTCTCAACTTTCATTTTGGTTACTGGATGAGGCTCAAATCATTAAAGCTCATTTGGAAAAATCAAAATATCCCAACATGTGTGCTAAAAGTACATTTGTGAATAAGTTTTGCACAATGCAAACACTTAAAAAAAAAAAAAAAAAAAGGATATAAAAAACAGTTGTCATGAGTGGAATCTAGCAAGTCACCCCTTTGAGACCGAGTTAGGTTACTAGGGAAATGACTGCCTAGCTTCCCTTGAGATTGAGCACACCTTTGAGACCTTGGGTTAGTTGAGAAATATGAACCAAGTGAATGGTGAGTAAGTGCCTATCACTGGTTACTTGTCTTTCACTGGAAACACTAGGAATTCAAATTTGATGACGACTTGACTAGGACATGGATTGAAACTTGAAGGGTGTTGAGTTACTTTTACACTGTGCACAAGATTCTTATGCTTGAACCATACTTTACTTGTTTCCATGATCACGCTTGTTAATGAAACTTTTTGATAGAGTTAGGAAAGTGCACTAGGTTTTATGAATGTGTTGTAGAACATATGAATTTAGACTGCGACATTTTGCTAGGACAAGGTTTAAAGCAGGGTGGTGATATGCGTAGATTATGTACTCTTTTATGCATGTTTTTTACGCACATTTACATACTTTGAGCATGCTTGATCTATGCATTTTTATACTTCCAGCTTTCCTTTTAGCATATTTACTCTTTTGGTTCGGAGATATGCTTTTTGTGCATTTTCTGTACACAGGAGTCGAAATTGGTGAAGATTGTGCGTCCTCGGACAAACTTGGAAGGAATTGAAGGGAGAGAGCATCATCACACACGGTCGTGTAGTTTTAACAGGAAGGGAAGAGGACATGGCCGTGTGAATCTCACATGGTCGTGTCTTGATTTGAAGAAATTAGAGCAGATGCCTTACATGGCTGTAGATCTACACGGCCTGGGCAGTTTCTGGCAGTGGTGGTGTCGTGCACCACACGACCGTGTAGCATTTCCAGAGAACAGAAGGGTCCGACTGTGAGTCACATCATGCAGTGCGACTTTGGCAGAAGGAACCGACATGGCGTGTGAATCTCATACTGTCATGGGGCCGTGTGTGCCCGATTTCCTCCTCTATTTAAACCCTCCTTCATGAATTGAAAGGGATCTCCCTTGGGAGAAGGCAAGATTTGGTGGTTTCTCCCATTCTTGGGAGGATTTCGCGATTCGAGGGGAGTTCTTGACGATTTCGACTCCGGAGCGAGGATTGGATCCGGAGCTTCTTCGTAGATAAGTTTTCTCTTTCCCCCTTTTCTTGGTTTCTTGGATTGGGGATTTAAGAAATGCTTGTAATCTTTATTTCTTTGGGTATTCTTCCTCGATTCATGGAGTAGATCTTGTATTATAGGATTAAGGGAGTATTTGTATGATGGATTGATGTAATCTCTTATGGATTTGCCAATTTCTTGTTTCAATGACATTGTCTTGCTTGTATCAATTTAGATCTTGAATGATTAATGGTGATTTGTGCTTAATTCTCATTCTTGATTGATTGTTTGGATTTCTTGTGGACTTAGTAAAGATAAACTCTCACTCGATCATCCGAGGGATCCACGTGACAGGTGCAAGCCCGTGTAAGGACGTTTGAGAGATAATCTTGAAGAGGAAATAGGAATATTCAAGAGAGTAGGATGGATCTTGTGATTAGTTTCTTGTATCTTGATAGATTAATAAGTTGTGGGCTTCTATGTTGATATCCGAGGAAGGCATAGTAATAGGTGCGCTTCTGTGTAAGGACTACGTAGGTTCACGTCTAATTGATCATATTTAGATACATTTCTCAGTCCTTAGCCGATTATCTATTGCAACAGAGAACCGGCAACTTTCTACTAGTGTTTGGCAATTGAGGGATAAGAATTGGTGAACTATTTACATTCAAGAAATCTTACAAAGAAACCGAAACTCCTAGAATCTCCCTTTATCATAGCCCAAAACACTAAACTCTTGTTTGTTGATCTTTAATATTAGATTTGTTTACCTTCACTTTGCATTTGAAACAATTGGATAGTTGTTTAGCCAATTCGCATTGAGACATTTCTAGTGCTTATTCCAGTCCCTGTGGATACGATAATCTTTTATATTACTTGCGACATTTCCGTACACTTGCGGAGCGTAACAACGACGTCGGTGGCTTAGGGCTCGACGACTATGGACCCAATCTACAGCACAACGAGGCACGCCAGAGAGATCTGGTTGTCAGCGCTGCTCCGTTCAATGGCGGCGGACTGCAGAGAGGCTAGGGTAGAGCTTGGGAGAAGGGGAGAGGAATAGGCTTGGCTTTTCCTTGGGCCGATGGATTTTATTTACGTGGGAGAAGAATGGTTGCGGCGGCGCCGTCGGGTGGAGGAGCCGTAGTGGAGAAGAAGAGAAGAGGGGAGAAGAAGGGACGGTGATCAGGAGGATTAGGGCACAGGTTCGGCGATGAAGAGAAGAAAAAGAAAAGGAAAAAAGGAAAAGAAAAATAAAACCTTTCCTCATTTAAATGGGTAGTTTAAATAGGCTTTCCCATGGCCCAATAATTGATCCTCCTTAAACTCGTCAAACGAGCTCCGAAAAATTTCTAATTTTTTTTTAAAAATTTCTAATTTTTTTTTAAAAATTTCTAATTTTTTTTTAAAAATTTCTAAATTTTTTTTAAAAATTTCTAAAAATTCCCTTAAGTTTATATTTAGGTGTCGTATTTTACAAGCGGTCGGTAGACGAGCGGGGCAGGAAGACCGAGTGGAGCAAATCTCCGTCTGGGGGCAGAATAGAAGGTCGACCGGCACACAGGGGGAAGCGCCGCCCGCACTGATCCCCTTTCATCGAGCCTTGTTCCAAACTCCCTCGGAGATAGCCCAGCGAATCAACAGCGGGGATCGTCTTCGGATGATGCTCCTGTTCGGGATGCATGAAAAGACAAGACACCCCGAAGCAAAGCGTCACCCGAACGGATCAACTGGCAGTTCTCCGAGGAGATCTTACAAGACCCTCTGCCTAGACACTATACCTCGTTGGCGATCGAGGCCTACAACGGATCGACCGATCCGGATGATCACCTGGATCGGTTCGATAATGAAGTCACGTTGCACCAGTATACAGACGGAGTGAAGTGCTGAGTCTTTCTCGCTACCCTCTCCGGATTGGTGCAGCGTTGGTTCATAAGACTGCTGGATGGATCTATACATAGCTTTAAGGACTTCTGAGTTTCCTTCTTACACCATTTCGCCAGCAACCGACGCTATCAAAAGACGAGTGTCAACCTCCTCTCTCTGAAGTAAGGATTGAGAGAAATGCTCCGAGCGTACATACAACATTTCAATCAAGTAGCCATGGATATCCCCTCGATCTCGTCCGAGACGATGATGAACGCCTTCACTTAGGGACTCATCGAGGGAGATTTCTTCTGATCGCTCATCAGGAAGCTGCCCAGGGACTTCGATCACATGATCAAGAAAGCCAACGAATATGTAAACGTGGAAGAAGCCCAAGTGGGTAGAAAGAAAGAAGCGCCGACGGAGCGCCAACCATCAAGCAGTCATCATCTGCCCAAGGGGCCGAGGGCCGAAGGAGTGCGGCCACACCAGGAGACCAGGGCACCGACTGAACCCAAGCGGCCAAGCGGGCAGAAGGAAAGAGGCGCCGACTGAACCCTCGGTGCCGACCGAACTCTCAGCGCCGACTAAGCGCTGGCCATCAAGCAGCCATCAACTACCCAAGGGGCCGAGGACCGAAGGAGCATGACCACACTAGGAGACCAGGGCACATGCCGTACAGCATGTGGCCTCCAATCGGCCAAAGGCGCCAATGGGAAAAGTATGGATGTCGATGTTTTGTTCTTTCCACCAGTTGGTGACCCACAACACGCGTGATTTCCGTGGTCTAACACCAATCGTCAGGCGATTGGCTCCACGTGGATATTGTCGCCGATCTCCTTCTCCCAATCGACGGCAAAGACCTCGATCCACTAGGTGGCGAGAGGGCGAAATAAGGGCACCCAAGCGGCACAATCAACACCAGCAAAGGGACGACGACACCTCCCGATGCCCGGTCGAGCGAAATAGACATCCGTTCGGGAAAGTGCACAAAAAAGAAGTACTCCTTCTAGTGTTTGTTGGGGGTCGGCATTTTATCAAAGAAAACCAAGCCCACTCGGGCTTGGAAAAGAAAAGTCCCTGGCTCGGACGATTTGGGATAATAAAAATAATGAAAGAGCCAGGGAGTAAGGGGAATGTGATGCAGGTGAAAAAGAATCACCATCCCGCACAGCAGCCGAATGGAATTCGGCACTAGTTGCTGAAAGGAGACTCGAAAATATTTACACACGGCTGAAAAAGGGTGGATGGGAAATCGTAGACCGGCGGTAAAATGGTCCCTAAAGAAGTAAATACAGCTGGGCGGCGGAGAATTTGACCGATCGGAAGGAGAAGGAAGAACAACTTCATATTCAGGAGGAAGCTCAAAAAGCAACCTTCAGACTTTCAGCATCGTCGATGTCAAATCAGGACTCGGTAGAGGTGTACTAGAGCCTAGGGATGCCAGCGGGAGGCTGTGAGGAACTTTCCATCACAAAAAAATGAAAGGTGAAGAGATTCAAAGGAAAGAAAACCTACGGGCAGAATTATTGCCAGACACAGAAAAACTCGAAGACAAGGAAGTACAGACGATGGAAGATGAGAAAGCAAGGGGCGATGGGAAGGAAGCCTACTGAAAAGGTCGTTGGAGGAGCAGGGAAAGAGGAACGTCGCCGGAGCACGGAGCATCGCATCACCGAAGAAGAAGGAAGTATGCAAAGGCGGCGACACTCATGGGCTTATAAGCTTCGGGGTCGGCCGACCGGAGCCGTCCGATCTAGGTTGCAAAAATCCAGGACGACATCTGACCATTGAATTTGAACCGTTAAACATCACATCATAGTGGATATTCACCTGTCACCTCAGGCATGCGGCGACAGTGGGCAGGACACGTGGCACATTGCCACGGGTCGGCATTTAATGAAGGCATGGTGGCACTCTTAGCCTTAATACGCAGAGATTTACATGATTTCCCAAAAATCGGGGTGACGTAAGCCTGACTCATGCTCGCCCAAGATAGTCCAAGAAATGATTTCACAAGTACAAACTGTTAGTCCATTGGTGGTCGGCAAGAGGGGAGGGGTGAATTGGCCTGCAAAAATAAACTCAACCCTTTCTTAACTTATAGCTTAATTATGAATACTTGCAAATAACAATTAAGAGACTAATTAAAAAGATAGAGACACAAGGAGAATTACTTGGTTTGCAATCAGAAGATTGTTAATCCAAGGAAAATGAAACGCACTTTATGAAGATCTCCTTCGGGCGGAGTAGCCTCTTACAACGCTAACAACTCACAATTAATAGTAGAATAGAAAGAAAGAAATTACAAGTCATTATCTGATCTACTGAAATCAGATCTATATTTATAGCATTGTTTCGAGCGCCTGGAGTGGGATAGAATTCTATCCCCGACACGTCAGTCAACGTACATGTCGAACTTGAAAAAAGTTGAGTTTCGGGCGCCTAGAAGGGTTCCGAGCGCTTGGACCACCAAAGTCAACAATGTTGACTTTTTCGATCCGGGCCCTCTGCTCCGGTTCTGCTCGCCTCATTCGGGGTCTTTCGCTCCAGCTCCACTTGCTTTGGGTGATTTCGGTCATCTGAAATAGGGCTCACCCGAACACAATTTCTGACCTTCTCCTCGAGCAGCCTTCCTCCCTGGCTTCTCGTCCCTCGAACGTCGCGTATGTTCTTCTCCTCCACCGGTGTACTCTTCCGCAGCACCTCGTCCCTCGGATGCACTGAGCCCTTCAGCTCTCTCCCATGCCGTCCTTCTCGCTAGTCGCGTCTTCCGCTCGACTTCCTGTGCTCCTGCACACTTAGACACAGGGATTAAACCAAACAGGACCTAACCTAACTTAGTTGATCACATCAAAACAACCACGGGGTCCAACAATCTCCTCCTTTTAGATGTGAATCAACCTAAGTTAAGTTAGGATAAAGAAAATATGAAATTAAAGACATGAAATATTATGTAATAGATTGAAGATTGACAAATATACCTCCCCCTTAACTTAACTTCTATTTCTCCCTCTTTGATCATATTAAAAAAAAAGAAGGGTACTAAATAAAATCTTAAGGGAAATTTTTTTTTTAACAGATACAATTTAAATGAAACTTGCAAATAAAATTTCCAAGTGAGATTTGGAAAAAAAAAAATTCTATGTGAAGTTTGCAAAAAAAATTTTAATAAATGCTAAACCATTGACAAATATTGAAAGATTTAATTTAATTAACTATTTCATACTTATCAGTTTGTTAATTAGATATTCAATTCAGAAATTATCTTCAGGTTGTGGCGAGGCAGTAGGCCTTCTTGATTATTGAATCATCAACCACTTCTAGACAAAGCCTTTTAATGAATTCAAATATTTAATCTTCTATCTGAAAGCCCTAAGTCTAATTTTACTTTTAATTTAAACAAGTTTTTGGAACCCAATATAGGTTCCTTCCTACAGGGTTAATCAAGTATTTTCTAGGGATATAAGATTTTGTTACTTTTTTGATCTGACCTTTGTGAAATCTATAGTACCAGTTTAATCCTCTATAGTTTCTCATCTTTAAATCAGAAATATTTGAACATGAAATTTTTTTTAAGTTTTCTATTTCTTCCTTTAATTTAGCATTTTCAAGTTTTGCTTTTTCCAAATCTTCTATTAGGCATGATTTTGCTAAAATTCTTTTTATTTCTAAGTTTTCAATTTTTAATTTATCATTTTTACTTTTTAACTTGAACATTGATTTTTCCATAGATTTAATACCAAAATAAAGTTGGTCAAGAGGTAAGAGGCATACCTCACTTACCATATCAGACTTAAAGCATGACTCTCTCCCTACTTCGCTGCATTCATCGGAAGTTGCTCCCCCTTCATCGATGTTGGCTTCTGAGGTGCTTTTTCTATATGGCTCGCCATCAGTGCTAGTCCAGAATATTCTTCTATTTCTGACTCAGATGATGAGCTGTCGTCCTAAGTAGCCTTTAGAGTCTTGTACTTGTTTTGCTTGGGAATCTTGCCATTTTCCTTTTTGAGTTCTGGGCAGTTCTCTTTTATGTGTCCTTCCTTTTGACATTGGTAGCAATGAACCCTTCTTCTATTTCTTGGATTTTTCCTATTCTGCATTTCTTTAAATTTGTTAGATCTAAAGAATTTTCTGAATTTCCTTACCATGTAAGCTTCTTGATCTTCTTCTGAGTCTGACTCAAGTTCATCCTTCTTGATTGTATTTATTGCCATAATTTGGCTTGACTCTTTTGTTGTACCTGCACATCTAGTTTCATGTAATTTTAAAGTAGAAAAGAGTTCCTTTAGGGTACTTACATCTAGGTCCTTTGAGATGTAGTAGGCGTCGATTATCGAGGTCCATTTTGGATTCCTAGGAAAGACATTGAGTGCGTAATATTTCGAGTCCCGGTTGGTTACCGTTTCACCAAGGTTTTCGAGTCCGATGATTAGTTCTTTGAGCTTCGCATGTAGATTGACTACCTTCTCACCTCATTCTAGATGTATACTCGTCAGTTTGTTCTGAAGTATGTCTCGTCTTGTAAGCTTGGCTTCGGATGTACCTTCGTGGAGTTCCAGGATTTTTTCCCAGAGTTCTTTGGCCAACGAGTAGCTCCCGATGCAGCTGATTTCTTGAGGTGGCAGTACACTCAGCAAGTGATATTCCGTTCTGTTATTTGCTACGGAATCATTTTGTTCTTTCTTTGTCCAAAGACTCTCCTCCTTCTCCTCTCTGCTTTTATTCATAGGAATTACAAAACCATACTTTATTATTAAACGAATCTCAAAGTCAATTTTTAGAAATACCTCCATTCGGGGTTTCCAGTGTGCGAATTCTCCCTTGAATTTTGGTGGAACGATGCTTGGTCCGACCATTGGTTTCTTTCCTTTGGTCGACAGTTAGTCATTCTGAAGTGTCCTCGCTTTGATACCACTTGTTGGTCCCTTGGTAGCCGACAAGAGGGGAGAGGTGAATTGGTCTGCAAAAACAAACTCAACCCTTTCTCGACTTATAGCTTAATATGAATACTTGTAAATAACAATTAAGAGACTAATTAAAAAGACAGAGACCTAAGGAAAATTACTTGGTTTATAATCAGAAGATTGTTCATCCAAGGAAAATGAAGCCCACTTTATGAAGATCTCCTTCGGGCGGAGTAGCCTCTTACAATGTTAACAGCTCACAATAAATAGTATAACAGAAAGAAAGGAACTACAAGTCGTTATCTGATCTATTGAAATCAGAGCTATATTTATAACACTGTTCCAGGTGCCTGGAAGGGTTTCGGGCACCTGGAGTGGGATAAAATTTTATCCCTGATGCATCGGTCAACGTACACATCGAACTTGATAAAATTTGAGTTCCAGGCGCCCGGACCACCGAAGTCAATAATGTTGACTTTTTCGGTCCGGACCCTCTAATCTAGTTCTGCTCACCTTGGTCTGAGTCTTCTGTTCCAGCTCCGCTTACTTTGGGTGATTTCGACCATCCAGAATAGGGCTCACCCAAACCAAATTTTGGCCTTCTCCTCGAGCAACCTTCCTCCCCGACTTCTCATCCCTCGAACGTTTAGTACGTTCTTCTCATCCACCGGTGTACTCTTTCGCGGCACCTCGTCTCTCGGAAGTACTGAGCCCATCCGCTCTCTCTCGTGCCGTCCTTCTCGTTAGCCGCGTCTTCCGCTCGACTTCCTGTACTCCTAAGCTCCTGCACACTTAGACACAAAGATTAAACCAAACAGGACCTAACTTAACTTACTTGATCACATCAAAACAACCATGGGGTCCAACACAAACCTTCGTTGTGCCAATCAGATTGAGGGAGCATATCTACGGCCAAATGACAAGCTTCAACATGTCGATCGACAAGGAGCGGTCACATCCCGATCAGAAACCACATAGTGTCGAAGGTCGATCAGGTGGAAAACTATTCAAACAACTATCTATTCAGTCGGACTTGCAGCCTCCTTCGACCAGACTTGAGACGGAGGCATGTGATGCAGTGATGAGGAGGGACCCCACCCCACGGTCACGATGGAGGTCAAAGTCAAGGCGGTCAACGCTCAGATGTCCATGGTCGATCGAGTGACCATTCCTCGACCAGAGGGAGTAGGTATCGAGCCACTGCCTCCTTCCCCACGGGGAAGTCAAACAACCGACGCTCAAGAGAAACGATGTGCAAAAGCCGAGCCGAGCGGCTACCCTGCTCGGCCAGACAACAGAGCTTGATAGGGCAGAGTTCAACTTCGGTCGAGAGGCTATCCCACTCGACCTGGCAGCAGGTCTCGGTAGTGACAAAGTGGAACTTCGGTCGAGTGGATGTGACATAAGCATAGTGAAATGGTGGTCGAGCGGAGACACACACAGGAGTAGCGAGGTTCTAACCGACCAGATGGGGCACTAGAGTGGTGGAATGCCTGCCGAGCGGCCAACCCGCTTGGCCTAGCAGTATACTTTTTCTGATATCCATTAACATCCTTTTGGGAGTTAGTGCCACCGACACTAGGCATGGACAACTAGAAGATCGTACGACGGAAGCTTCTACTGTCACTTCAGAGATATGCCCGACACAATAAGGTGCTGTGTCAGGAACACTTTATTGACAAATCTTTTCAGGAAAAGCTTTGAGAAGCATGCTCACTTCGGGAAGCATGCATACGCACTACAGGAGCTCTATATAAGGGGAGGGGGGTCCAAGCATCAGTGGAGGTATGTGATATTTACTATTTGCACTAAAGTCTTCTTGTTGCTCAGCCTTATTCTTGTGCGTCGGAGGGCCAACACCAGGGACCCCTTCCTTGGCTCGGCACTGACGTAGTTTGTGTTGCAGGTCTGAGCGGAGTCCACAAGAGGTCAGCGTGAGCGTCACATCCTCAGCTTTTCCGTCTCTTCGACTTTCTGACAGGATCATTGATCATGCACTAGTTGTCTTATATCTGCTGTGTATTTTGTACTCACTACCCTTGCTTTCCCTTTTATTTCTCGGTTAGTAGGTAAAGGATGTGTAGTGTCACTCAACTGTCCTCGCTATCCCACATCACACTCAAGATCATGTTTTCCACATTGTTTGTTGGTGCAGGTTACACTGGAATTAAACCTAAGTTTTGATGTTATCAAAGGTTCAAGTTAAGTCTTGTTGTGATCTAACAAGTTGATAAAGTGTGCAGGCTGTTTACTTAATTGGGAAAGTCCTAGTTGGAGGCTAGGCAGGAAAGACCTAGCAGATCATGGAAGCCAGGCGAAAATACCAAGTGAGTCAAGAGGATTCAACACCTGGCGAAGAAACTCAATAGGTTTAGAGGACCGTAGATCGAGGGAAAGTCTTGGGTGGCCGATCCAATACTAACTGGTAAAGTCCAAACATGTCTGGAGGACTATGTTTGGTAGGTAGGTTAAGGTAAGTAACTGGAGGAGCGACAATGAGGTCGTGTTCCTGAAAGGAACAACCTAAGGTCGTTGATCCAATTGAAGAAACCGGGAAGGTTTCCAAGTTGAGATCAAGATAGTTCTACTGTCTAATTACTATGCTAACCTCTGTTTTGTAGGATTATATGTCTAATACTGTTTTGCAGATCTAGCTTAATCAGTCAACCAAATGTAGAGATCGGTCTACCGAACCAGGTTGACTCAGACCAGATCAGAACCGAACAAAATACAACTTCCGATCTAAGCTTGATCAGTCAACCGAACAAGCTTGAACAATAAAGGCATTAATGGCGCATTAATGAAGAATCATGACGAACGGGGAAAGCTCATCGTTCTATCGACCGAACAATGGGATCGGTCGACCGAACCATTAAACATCATTAATGCCTGAGGATCGGATCTCAGTAAAGAAGGCAGGGAGTGGGTTCGGTCGACCGAACCTAGGGATCAATCGACTGAACATTGACCATTCTTATAAAAGTGAAGCTCGAGGTCTGAGGCTCAACAACGAATCTGTTGAAGTTGATCTCTATGCAAGCTGTTGTTCGTACTACAACTACTCGTCTTTATAAGCAAGCTACTGCTCCAAGAAGTGCCGACAAGCTACATCTCTAATCTTCTGTCGGTATATGTTTATTAGCTTGCATTATACTTATTACTTGTAAGATATTAGGCTGTTACTATCTTACTCATCTATTTGTACGCACTTCTTCTTTCTGAGAATTTTGGAAAGAAGAGTTATAGTGAATTGCCCAATGGTACGATCAAGGATCGCAGATTTTGGAGTAGGAGTCGACGTAGGCTTCAAACCAAGTAACCACTCTAATCTTTTGTATTGTTTTTCGCTGCCACTTTGTTATTTGTTTTACGAGTCATTATGAAAAGGAAAGAGTTTTTAAAATAGCGATATTCACCCCTCCTCCCCTCCTCTATCGCACTCTTTTGATCCTACATTGTCTTGTTTCTTTGTAATTGCATTTGGTTTTGTTCGTGGATTCTAGTCTCGTGGTGTATTTGAATTCAATAGTGATATTTGTTGTGTTGTGTTAAGTCGTGCTAGCACGTAGTTACTTTTAGTTTTCATGTTGTGAGTGGATTGTATAAATTTCTCTATTGTGTAGTTTGTTATTTTACGTCTTCCGTTGTATATATGTTCTGGATTTATAGACTTATATCATATTGTATCAAATATTGTTACAATGGGATACCATCCATTCTATCGGACAAGTACATCTCCGGAGCATGACAAAATAAGTGTTCATGAGATCAGATAAATTTCTAACATATCAGCATATTCAAATGCTAGTTAGAATATTTGTCATCTAAGCCAGTTTATATCATCAACAGAAAAGACCCTAAGATCCATATCACAATCTTAACAAACCATACATGCACCGTCCTAATTAATACCAAATCATTCCTTTAGCTTCTTTTCTTGTCCAATAATACACATTACTTATGGAATAACTTCTACTCTTGTCATAAAATGTTGGATACGATTTTGCAAATCAAAATCTTGATGTCATCGATCATTGAAAGTCAAGTTTGACTTCAAAACCGAAATCTACGTTTCGCGTAGATAAATCTGGACTATTAATTTGCTCAAAACCGATTACGGTTGAATGAGAAATTAATTGTTCAAAGATGTGCTCAAATTAACATTAAGGAAATTAAAAAGATGGGGTTTTAGTCTCACCAACGTTTCCTTATATATGTTGCTGTGTTAATGTTGTTAATACAAAAGCACAGGTGCTCTCTACTCTTGGGCGAGCAAGTGCTCGCACCTACGAGCCCGCCACCCGTGCAATGGGCGCTTTGTTGGCGCACTTTACACTTTGCATCGTCGCGAGAAGCTTTAATTTATGCTCCATGTGGCGGTGACATGGCATGTCGGGTGACGAGGCAGTGCCTATGTGGCACGTGACTGTGTAGAGAGCAATGACTGGATTGGGAGAACAGATGGTGACCGTCGGATCAAAGATGAGGACAGATCGCAATTAGATGTGATCTGGAGCGTCAAATTCTAATCTGGCGTTGAAGAGGAAGGCTTAATCTGAAGCGTCAGATTAAATGTTGTAATCTGATGGCTGAGATCCAGATGAGATCTGGAGAGTTATAACTCTTCAGATCAAGGGACGAGATCATATCAGAATCTGAAGAGTTATATCTCTTCAGATCTGATGGTTGAGATTAAAAGTAATATGACGAGTTATATCTCTTCAAATCTGATGGCTGAGATCAAAAGACCTTTAAAGGGTTATACCCTTTCAAAATGAACGATCCAGATCAGTCCAAACCAAGGGTTACTTACCTCTTCACCCAATATAAATAGATCCCTCTCCTTCTTGGAAATCATTCATTCAAAAAAACATTTGCATTCAAACCATTCATCCATCTCTTGCATAAGAAGAGTCCAAAAAGCCTACGAGAAGGTTCGCCGGTCTCGAAATTTGAAGTGCTACTATTTCGAGACGTCGTCATTATATCTTGGGAACGAATTGCTGCTATCCGTGAGCACCATACACTACAAGAAAATCCTCTTTCAACAACACTCAAACGACAACGGTTTTATACCAAATAGTTGTTGTTTTACCTTTTAACAACGGCTTTAACAAAAACCGTTGTCTTTTAGCAATTTTTTTGGCCTACGACAATGGTTTTTAAAAACCGTTGTCTATTTATGTTTTTTTAAGACTACGACAACGGTTTTTAAATGCTACAACAACAGTTTTTGAAAACTGTTGTCTATGTGCACTTTTTTTTGCGATTACGACAATAGTTTTTAAAAACCGTTGTCTATTAAGTGATGTTGAATACCGGTGTTTTTTTTCGTTCGCCGTTTTTTCCCCTTCGCCAATTTTTTCCCCGCTTTTTTTCTTTCCCTCTCCCCGAAAGTTTTTTGCCGCCGCATTCCACCCTTTATCTTCTCAATCCCTAAGCATTTCTGTCCCTCTTTTCTCACAATCTCTCGCTCACCGGAGCCGCGCAGGAGCAGCAGCAGTCCACGAGTCCATAAAGGACGCCCTCACCGGCAAGACCTCCGACATGAAATCCACTAACAGTAAGTGTCATCTACTTCTTCCTCCTGCATCTTCTCGTCGAAAACCCTAGATGCTCCACTGCCTTCCATCCTAGATGGGCCTCAGGTTCGCTTCTGCCATATGCGTCGCTGCCGCCTCAACTAAAAGGCCTCTCTATCATGCACTCTTCAACATGCGACTCAGTGATCAAACCCAAACCCTAATGAAAATGAACGTGCGATGGAGGAAGAGATCTCTGCTGCTCTTGGACAAACTTCTTCTCCGCGTACTCGCCACTGTCACTGACACCCACTACAAGAAAAAAGCTAAACAACAACGCTTTTTTGGCGTTGTCGTATGTACTTAAAAAGTGATGTTGTAGATGGTGTTGTAGAAAGTCATATCAAAGACAACGCTTTAAAAGCGTTGTGGTTGGTCACAAAGACAACGCTTTTTAAGCGTTGTCTTTTCATTCTTAAAAAGCGTTGTTATAGATGCTGTTGTAAAAATGCACATATCAAAGACAACGCTTTAAAAGCGTTGTGGTTGGTCACAAAGACAACGCTTTTTAAGCGTTGTCTTTTCGTTCTTAAAAAGCGTTGTTATAGATGCTGTTGTAAATTTGCACATATCAAAGACAACGCTTTAAAAGCGTTGTGGTTGGTCACAAAGACAACGCTTTTTAAGCGTTGTCTATTCGTTCTTAAAAAGCGTTGTTAAAGATGCTGTTGTAAAAATGCACATATCAAAGACAACGCTTTAAAAGCGTTGTGGTTGGTCTCAACGCTTTTTAAGCGTTGTCTTTATTCTTAAAAACGTTGTTTTTTAAGTGTTTTTTAAATAGCAAAAATTATAAAAATACTCAAAATTTACATATAATTGAATATCCACAACCACAATCATTTTTATAATAAGACTATTTAACAAATAAATAAAACTTTATATTATACAAACAAAATGTATACATATTGATCCACAAATTAAATTTGTATCATACAAGTTATCCTTAACTTCATGACAATAATTTTTCAAACACACAAGTTTTACAAAACCTCATCATTGACTAACCGCTGTTGTTGGTGTCCATCGCATGGAATTGCTTCTTTAAGTCCAGCAATCTCTTCTTCTGAAAGGCTTTCAGCTATCACTCTTAGAGCCATCTTCTTCAACTTGTCATCAGCACACCTGGGGTTGTAGGCAATCAAGAAATTTTGTATGAAAACTTTCATACATGTAAATCTCGTACTAAATAATATGTCAATGTTATATATACATGTAATTCATACCGTAAGTGTGTTTATATCGTAACTGACAAGTTTTCTTTAGGGCCAACTTCTACTCAAGCTCTTTAAACACTGCATCAAAATAAAAAAATTGGCATTAGTTCTGTGCTAAATGAAAATCATATTTAGAGGAAAAAGCGGGAGTGCTGTAGATGGATATATTAACCAAGCATATTAATGTTTGACCTGTCTTTACAAGTTCTAAGCATATATATTAACCAAGCATATAACCTAAGAGGAATAAGTTACAAAATGCTACTTGATGTTTGACCTGTCTTAATTTATTGGATTTTGCGGCCCCGGTCTTCTAGTAGCCAGGCACAATGTAATACTTGATGTTGTTTTTTTTTTTATTCATTCTACATTTGTCGTAACCCTTTTGTTTATGCTACGACTAGTAGACTTCGCAGCCGAAGGAACAATGAGTCATTGCGTCTAGTAATTCGCATGAGATTGTAAAGTTGTCCAAATGTTACTTCGTGTGGAAGGCCTATAATGGCAATGACAAATGGGAAGCAAAAGGTTGTATGGCGTACCTCCACTTATCATTATCGATGTGTTGAGCAACACTCCTATTAAGTTGATTGCCCACATCAATGTGTTACTAACCGATCATTTTGTAATCGGTGAAAGAGCGCCTTTCTCCATTCCAATTCTACAAGCAAAATCTTCCTTAATTCTATACTCTGCTCGGTCCATAAGGATCGACAGAAACAGGAGTTTTCCAGATCTTGGGTTCAAAGGCTTCCTATAGGACCCTAGAAGCTGGAAAGCTAAAAGTCCATTTGCCATTCCATAAATATTTGGAACAAAGCCTACGTGATGGAACCCATGAGCAGTTGCTCAAATCTCTAGTATCCCAGCCTCATTTGAAGTATCTTAGATGAAGTACAAATTCAACTTAGCATGAGCTTTTCCGTCTATATCTACCTTCGCCATCACATCCTTGCATCTCATTTCAGTCAGCTGAAGAAGTGCACAGCTCTTAGACCAAGATAATATCATCTTGTATGCAGTATTGCATAGATTAATTATTAATGGGCATAATTTCGGCAATAGTTTCAGGTTGTTCTTTCTGTAGCATAATAATTTAATAGATAGATTCATAGAATATTCGCATAACACAATCAACAACCTAACATAACCCTAAACCCTAATACCCTCAACCTCTTTGAGGTATGAGAACCAAAAAGGGCTAGTTAAACAGTCCACTTCCTCGTTCACAATGTTCTCCGCATAAACTGGACTAGCAATTCTCCAACAATATCCAACAATACCGCATTTAAATGTGACATTGACTTGAACACTTGTAGTATTTCTTCTCCAAGTCTCCTGTTACATTGGTTACATTGGTGAAAATTGAAAAACATCCAGTAAATGAGGTAAAATATTAGCAAAGGCCCCCAAGAAAGTTGTCCATATCAAATTTCTTTAAAAAACAATAAAAATGTGAACTACCCTGAGAGCAAAATTCTGGAACCAGTCAAAGTACAAGACACTTGCAAACTAAAATTCAACCTTCAGCTATTTTTTGTGAGCTATTAATTGTTTCACTGCGAATGTGAAAAATGAGAGATGACATATTATAATTTCACAGCATAGACTCCAAGGGAATAAAACTTTTAGAGAAATTGCAGATGACATTACTAAACTTCTTTGAACGGAATATGGTTCAGTGGATAAGCAACCAGAACACAATAAGGTCACAGCATCCAGCACAATTAAAAAGCAATCTAGCAAGTAGTATGAAGTACGAAGAAACGCAGATAACAAGATAAATGGCCTTGCCGATCAAAGGCGAGAAATGACATCTTTAACCTCGGCAGGTGTATATAGATGGTAAGTAGGAGCCACCTTTGCAATGTCAACATTATTAGGGGTTACTTGTTAATGCAAATGAGTAATTAGCAATGTAAAAGTTGCAATACTCTGCAATTTATGTAAAACAAAATGAAACCCTAGAACTGGATCCTTAAGCATCAGTCCAATTTACCCGTCTGATACAAAAGTACCCAAAACATACATTCAGGTCAGCTGGTACCAGATTGAATAGTGTATTCTCTCTTTATCATATTTAAATGCAGTGTTTATATGATTTAGAAGTAAACATCTAAGCACACCCGATTAGTTTATCCAAATAGACCAAGTAATAATTCATTAACCAGGAGCCTGAATGAACCTAATCCAGGTTTGATAACAGGGATGCTTTATCTATCTTCTAAAGCAGGTAGATACAGAAAAACCACAAGAAATATACCTTTTCTTCCATGACTTGTTTCAGGATGGAAAGAGCTATAGTTTCAGCTTCCAGAAGGGACAGGTCCTGGATAAACAAGCGCCCTCATGAAATTATTCTCATCACCGCCACCACAATACCACAAACAGAAAATTACTATAGATCTAAGTAGCCACAATAGAGAAGGCTGCCGTCAAAGCAAATTTGCCTTGCACAGCCATGTATATCTAAAATTGCCATAGTAGCTACCTTGTTGTATTGCTCTTGAAGAGAACTATCAGCTCCTTCGGATCCAGATCCTATTGCTTTTGCATTGCATTGCCAGAATGTGCCAGATGGATCGGTATAGTACCTGCAATTTATAGCATGTAACATTTGAAGCAAAACATTGAAATACAGGACTACATAGCAGAGACTGTGTAGGAGAGACTTCAGATTTTACCAGATAACTTCTGACATTTGTAATATCGAGCAGAAACATTAACATACGAAAAGGTCCAGCACAATAATACATATGCACTAGAATATTTGTATCTCCTAAAGAGTGATCTCTGGGAAGAATCGTTTAGGACACAGGAAGATTATGTTAATAGTAGTAAACAACCCACTAGGACAATAAAATCAGTTCCCTAATAGGAGGGTTTAACGTGAAAATTTTATACATTTTAGCACTTCAGACACTGTAGCTTATTGAGGAAATAAAATATTATCAAAAGGATTGTGTCCACCCATCCTTGTTCATCAGCTTGGAACCTTTGAAATGAAAGCTGCATTGGGTACATGGAAAAAACAACAAAAAGGGAGGATAAATGATAGCCACCAACCTAATTGTTCACAAATATCTGTATAAGTTATTAAGGGTGTTCATAGAAGTTGATCCTTTAGCCGTGTCTGTTAGATGGTCAAATCTAGGCGCCAACTCAAAATGTTGGCGTCCAAGTGTTAGTGTTCAACTACTTCTGATTTTCTTCATCTTTGAATTGTTAAATACATAGGGTATTTATAGGGAATACTCAAGATGTATCTAAATAAATACATGAACCAATATTAAATGACATACATTCATCATCCGAAGAGTCATTCATGAATCCTCCAATATTCATGCTCCAGATGACCATACATTAGATTATAAGTCCAATTAATTTGATTGCAAGGTTGTAAATAGTCCTTGAGGGCTATTGATAGTGATTCCAGTACGTACTGGAAAATAATGGAACAAACCTATGAAACAGCTATCAAGGGATTCACTTCAACTTTCCTAAACCAAAGAAGAAACAGATGGATTACAAAAGAAAACAATTTGCACCATCAAACTGAAACTTATAATAAGCCTTAATAAATTAATGAAAAAAGAATTGTTTAGAAGTTCACTGAGAAACATATGAAAATACAACAAATGCAACTGCAAAAAAAAAATAAAAAACTAGTATCCAATTAACTTTTTTTATACTTTCAGATCAAAAGGTCAAATTTATATACTTTGGTTCATGTTCAAGCAAGAGGATAACAATCTCATCGACAGTTAGTATTTCCTTTTAATATAGAACACTAAAAAGAAGGAATATCAATGATGAAACAAACCTGAAAATGCGAGCTACTGAGGCAGCGAGCAATCTGCTTGAACAAGGTAATCATGCAGCATTGGAACTCTGTCGTGAGCATCAAAGACCAAATATTACCAAATATTAAGATCACTGACAAACCAAATAATACCTTATTTTTAACAGCTATCTAGAGGATCGGCTTTTTGACTTGAAGTTGGTTCAAAGAAGACAAATCAAATATACAAATACTAAGATGAAAGCATAATGAAGTAGTTAACTTTTTCTACTTTACCTGATTATAAGATCTACAACTTCTTGCTCAGTATTTTGCTGCATGAGTAATTATTAGAAAAACAAACCCAATAGTGGAACAAAAGCTAGATAAAGAAACTAGATAATTTACATCGACAAAACTTTACAGAATAACATATAATACAGTGCTTTGTACTTGCATATTAATCCAGAAAACATCCTTTCACCTAAGTGACAATTTTTCCAAAACATCATCATTCACAAAACATCATCATTCACTAAAAATTTTCACAAGTTTTTAAACTTCAGTGACAACTTTTCTTTGGGGTCAAATGCTCAAGGTCGATCTGGTAACTATGCACTGCATCAAAAAAATTGGCATTAACTATGATTCCACCAAAAAAAACCACCATTCCATGAACTTAAATCTAAATAGAATTATGGCAACTATCATTCCATACCTATTCATAAATATGATCTTGTATGCACTCCGCCAACTCGGACCGAACCTCATCAATTTGTTCACGAGAGTACCCTATTTTTGTGAACTGTGAGCATACACAATTTATGTTAATGGAAAAATAATCAACACTGATCACTTTGCAATTTTAAATAGTTTATGTCAAATAATTTGAGATAAGCTAAATAATGTTACTATTGATTGCAGCGAATCTCTCTCAATAGTCTCAACTTCTTCAATAATTTCTCTCATAAATCGCATCACAAAAAAACCACATTGTTTCGCACCCGGTTGTTGAGGAGCCTATATATAGTAATTAGAGTCAAATTGTTAATGAAAATTATACACATTACAATATATGTTAAACAAAAGTACACATACCTTAACTACTTCCCACTTAACATTTTTCCTACCTTTCCTTCCCTTGGTTGAATTAAACAATTTTAAGGCTCTTCATACGTTAAGAATATTTGTTAAATAAGATTTTTATTATAATAAATATTTACTAAAAGAAATCTGAACTCACATTTCCATTACGTATTTTGAATCATCATCGCGAATGCGGCAACTTAGGGAATCCAGCAGGTAAATAGCATCCTTGTAAGGTTCAATAACACTAAGATTCCAATGGAAACTAGGCAAATACATAGGATTAGATCATAAAATTGAATAAATTATCGAAAGGAAGCAATTGAAAGTGATGTTTTACTTCTTGCTTACCCGACATTACATGGCACTAACACTAGTTGATCTGTTGATGCACTTGTCAGCTTATCTGCTAAAAGAGTTGCCCTTTGATTCAGGGTTTCAAGCTTAACTGATTTGTCTTGTGCCGTTTTTGCCAGATATGGGAGTTTGTGAGGATTCATAAATCTGAATTTCTTTGTCTTGGTATCTTTCACCATCTTTTTATACAGACACCTATCATTGCAAAGAAAAAAAATATTTAGATACTAAATAATAAAATTTAGATACAAAACACTCATAATAAGTTGGAAAAAATAATGATCACTCATAACACTAAGTTATGGCTGATGATAGTAACATCCATACATGAGAACTTACTATGAACAGTCTTGCATATTAAACATACCAGAAATGTATACATGCAAATTCTTTTATTTCTTGAGGACAAGCACATTTAAGATACTTAAAAATATACAAGAAAAAGATATGAGCAAAGTACTTCCTGTCTAGAAGAACAAATGGCAGAAGGCAAACATTAAGGGCCGATTGAAAATGAATGAGCTATATTTATGTAAAGTGTACCACATCAATTGATATTAGTAAACCTCTCAATAGAAATGATGAACTATTAACTTAATGAGAATAACATGGTATGAGAAAATTACTAGAAGTTGAATTTTCAAGAGTAAACTTGTTCACACAACAATATTAGTAAACTTCTTGCAGTTCAAATCGAGGATTTTCTGTCTTGCTAGATATTAGAATTTCCCAACAAACATAAAGCAATGCAGTAATTTCCCAGATAAGTAAAGCAATGCAGTTGCAACCGAGAAAATAATATTTAGATACTAAATAATAAAATTTAGATACAAAACAATCATGTGGATTAAAAAATAATGATCACTCATAATAAGTTGGTGAAATTGTAACAATAAACCATAATAAGTTGCTAAAATTGGGAAGCAAACATGTGATGAAAAAGTTGCTGAAATTGCTTAAATAAACTTACTTACCATATGTAGGCAACGATCAAATTTTCTGAAATTGACTCCAAATGATACAAAGAATTGATGTCCTCAAGGTCAAGAAAAAGTTCACAATCTTCATCAAACACTTCATTATCTAAGCACATTGATATACATTTTCCTCCATCTAGAGCATGCTTACTGTAACAATATAACATATGTAATGCTCTTGGGACACTTGTTGACAAAGTAGGTTTTGATTTTTTTCGTTCAAACTTCTTCCTTCTAGGCTTCTAATAATTTCAAATATAAACAAGTTAGATAGCTAGGTTGAATAATAATAAAGTGGCAATATAATTAGAAATATAATAATAAAGTGATAATATAATTAGAAATATAATATCTCATATACCTCATCTTGCTTCACAATCTGCTGTTCAGGCCAAGCCACAACAGTTCCTATGGCATCACCAATTACTTCACATTCACTTGGAATTGGATATGGCAAAGGAGCGGATTTGTCCACTGCTTGATCAATGGAGACTCGAATGCAATTCTTGGGAAATGGAATACCATGAAGCATTTTTTCCATGCCATTGAAACAAACAATTGTACCATATGCAGCAATATTTGAGCAAGATTCCAATGTCAATGCAACTGATTGACCCTAAAATATTAAAAAAAACATGTTGATTATATTTAGTTTATAATGCTATAATAATAATGAATATCACTATAACTTGTATTTTACCTATAAAACTTCGTCTTTACCCACAATCTGTACGTCATCTTCTTCAATATTCTTCTGATGAAACTTCACCGAGCAACTGCCTTTGTCATCAATTGAATTGTCCCATGCACCCCTTTTATGCATTAATGCTTCAAGTTTTTGGATGCGTACATCTTGTTCTAAAATTTGCATCTTCGCCTCCTTCAGCTCCCTTTTATGCTCAACGATTCTATCTAGGGTAACATCATATTTCTTCCTTGTTCTACCAACATTGAAATAGATTGTTGGGTTGATATGACCTCGATACCCGGACACGCCCGAATATTCCTGAGTTTCAAGTGCCTTGGTAAGAATATCCTCTTTTGCTCCTTCGCATTGCAGCTTACCCTCCCTCTTTTGCTGTATATATTCATCCTGTAATGCAACATTAAAAAGAATTATCAGTACTTTACCAAGGATAATTACCAAGGATATGCAATATTGGTTTAAAAAATACTGATGTCCAGGCCGGTTCTTCCCGTGATAGCTCAAGTCAAGTGCTTAGTAAGTCATATTGAACAAATATGAAGTTGACTTTGAAATATTTTTTCCTTTTTTGGCATTCAATCATATATTTACTTCTGCATAGTTCTAAAAAAGGCACATATTTGATTGAGCAATTGACTACAAGTTTAATAAAATGACAAAATTTTAATAAATTTTCACTACACAAACCCATAAAGAGAGGACCACCACATAATTGAAGCTAATTGTCTGGAGTTGCAGGAAAGAATAATCAAAAGTAAAGTTGTTCCCAACCTCTCAAGTTCCGATTCATGAATCTTATGCTTTAATTCAAACTAAAACAGCACAAAGAGAATGCTCAAGGAGACAAGGAGCTTTATTTGTCACCAATCAAGTGGGAAAACATAATAGAAGCTTCAGAGCAGTGGTCTGGGGAACAACTTTACTGGCCCTTGGGTTACTAAAGCTTACAAATTGCTTACTGCCAAGAACGTTTCAAACCTGGTTGATTTATCTGCATCTGTTCTATAGAAACTCTAGCTATCACCTCTAAGTTCTCAATGCATTCACCATTAATTGATTGCAGCAAAAGGAAACCACTGCATGTAATAGACTTTTCGACTTGATCTCTTCTCCAAGTAAGAACATTTCAAACCTAGATACCTAGTAAATCCACATCTGTTCTATATAAACCCGTCACCTCTAAGCTCTCAATGCATTCATTCACCATTTACTTCCTCAATACATGCTCTAGTACTGAGAATTCAAGCTATGCAAGGAATGGTGTTAAACTCCTCATTGCACTGCTTGCCTTGGCTTCCTCACGCAAAGGGTATGCATGCATGCAACTTTACTCTCGAAAACTAGAAGATATATTGAAGTCATTATCAGAAGAACATGAAAATTTACTTACAATCTTGTGTACTGTGTCCACCAAATCTTCACCTTCAAACTCTCCTCCTTTGTTGGCGCGTCCTTTCTTCCACATAATAGCTCTATTGATGTCATTATCATCACATAATTCAGTCCCCTACAACAAAGAAAAATCAAATAACAAATGTGAAATAATTTAATGTGAATCAATTAGAGGGTTCTTAGAGGAAATATATTTTAAAAATACTTACAATTTCTTCAGCAAAGCGTGCATACCCTTTGCGTGAGAGTCGATGAGGATATCTATTTTTTTTCCTTCGCTCTTTTTGTTGATCACTGAGTTTCTAGTTATTTCAAACATGCGACATATCAAATTTGAATAATACATAATGAATTATGATCGAATAGTTTCAAAAGAAAAAATTTAGAATCTTACAATGAAATCTTCAAAAATGCGACTAATGACAAACGCACGCCAATCTTCTCTTGTAATTTCAAAGCCAACAGGTGGCTCATTCAACTCCTCAGGTTTGTCACGCCTGCTTAAAATAAATTTTTGGGTGAGATGGGTCTTGTATTGCCTCCACTTACTGTTTGCAGACCTCAAACATCCCTTTTTCCACTTTGAGTCAACATTATAAATCAACTGTACATCAAATAAGTGGAAAACATTAATAAGATTAATTAAGACAAACATAAAATATATCTATCATTAGTAGTGAAATATTATAATTGTTAAAACATGCTAACTTGCTTACATTGACTGATTCCCATATTAATTCTTTGACAGCAATTGGGACTTGCTTCCATGTCTTGTATTTAATATTAACCTTTTGCCGAGCCAAGACACCAATGTAACTTTGCATGGCTACAGCAGCTGGTCCTATCGGTTGTCCAAAATTATTGAATGACACCTCATTTCTAATACCTTGCATTCTTTGCTTTGTAATCTTATCCAACTGTGTGCGACCTCTAGAAGTTCTTGAGGAGATAGTGTCTTTGGAATCCAACACTTTATCACCCTCGCAACTCTCTTCACGAGCAGCTGTAATGACTTCTTTACCCTTGTCCAACTTTGCAAGTTGCCCTATTCTCTTACTCTTTCTAGTAGAATCCATTGATCTATAACAACTTAGACTGATCAACATAAGTTTAGTTAGAAACATGCATAAACTCACAGCAAGATGATATATTTACACCAACAAATTCACAACAGTATGAAAAAAAATAAAAGATAAAAGCAGAAACTTGCAATAACATCACAACATATCTGATTCGAATTAAAGTGAGGAATATAACATATTAATATTGTCCACAAATTCATCCTCATAGGTAAATTGTTTACACACTTATATTCAAAAGCAAAAATTCAGCAATTAAATATTGTCAATCCAACTTCCATCACAGTCTTCACGAATACATGGTGGTTCATTATCATCTTCTCCGTCAATATCCATTGATGGTAACCCCCTACTAAAACATTGATAGTGGATAGCAGTGTCCTCTAACTCTTCGCCCTTTAGGTATTCAAAGTAGTCTCTGTTTGGTGTTGCAAGTACAACACTCCATAAAGGATCTTCGGGATCTTCAATGTAAAATACTTGCTTTGCTTGGCTTGCCAGGATAAAAGCGTCAGATTTGAATCCAAGTCTATTGAGGTTTACCAATGTGAAACCAAGATCATCTACTTTAATGCCGTTATTATGCTCCACCCAATTACATTTAAACATTGGAAGTTGAAATTTATGGTAATCAACTACCCATATTTCTTCTATAACTCCATAAAAAACCATATCTGACACAATAGGATTTTTATCCTTTGCACTTGCAACTTGCATTGTCTTTGCAACTAAGCTGACTCCGGAGTTTTGAACAACTCGTATAGCATCACGCTCTTTTGTAGCATAAGTAACCCCATCAATCAAATAGCTAGAGTATTTTAGTACTTGCTTGTTAGGCCCGCCAGCTATCCACATCAATCTTTCTGAAACTTGATGAGTGGAATGGTCAACTACATCAAGAACCTAAATTTTTTATGCAATAAAATTTTAATTATGCATAAATATGAAAATGAATGTATGCCAATATGTAATACTAAAGAAACTTACACGATCACGCAACCAAGTAATAAACGTTCGATTATGCTCATCTTGTAACCACTTCTTGGACTTAGCCTTACGAGGAAATCTTGCATTCAAATACGTCATGTGTTCCCTAATCAAATTATTTGGTATAAATAAACCAACAGAATGTAAGCAAACCACATTAAAATATTAATAAGTTAGATACATTACTCGATATAGAGATCAATCTCAGCATCATTTGCCAATACATAACGATGTGCTTGCGTTAACTCATCGTGAGTAGTGGAGTAGACTACTGCACCTGATAAAGGCCTAGTAAGTTCTATTTGTCGATGACTTGATGGGATCCCAATTGTGTGCACACTAGACAGATAGTCTGAGCAAAATTCAATAGCCTCTTCAGCAATATAAGATTCAGCCATACACCCTTCAGGTCGATTGCGATTTCGCACATAACCTTTCAAAATCTTCATGTATCTTTCAAATGGATACATATACCTATACCAAACCGGTCCACACAGTTTCACCTCCCGCACAAGATGAACACTTAAATGAATCATTATATCAAAAAATGAAGGGGGGAAATACTTTTCAAGTAAACACAATATTGTCACAATCTCTCTTTGCATATCATCCATCCTTGAAACATCTATCACTTTATTACATAACACATTGAAGAAGAAACACAAGCGAGTGATAGTGTCTCTAACATGTTTGGGCAAAACACCACGTATCGCAACAGGAAGCAATTGTTGCATTAAAGCGTGGTAGTCGTGTGACTTAAGGCCAATAAGTTTTAAGTCCTTCAACGACACGAGGTTTTTAACATTAGATGAGTAACATGATGGAAGTTGTATTCCAAACAAAGAATTCAAAATTTTCCTTTTCTCATCCTTACTAAGTGTATAACAGGCTGCTGGCAAAAATGTTTTCTTCTCCCCATCCTTGGTGCCAAATCTATCCCGACATTCATTTCCAAAAGGTCTAATCTCGCTGCTACTCCATCCTTTGTTTTTCTTGGAATATCAAGTAACGTTCCGATAAGACTTTCACAAATATTCTTTTCAATGTGCATCACATCAAGAACATGTCGAATGTATAGATGTTTCCAATACTGAAGTTCAAAGAAAATTGATTTTTTTTCCAGCATGATTTTACATCATCATTCGACTGAGACTTTCTACTCATTTTTCCCCAATGACAATTAATTCTTTCAACTCTTTCAAAAACTTCATCGCCACTTAATGGTTTTGGAGCAGGGTTAAATTCTTGGTTCCCATTAAATGCCTTCCGTTGCCTTCGATAAGGATGAGTTGCAGGTAGAAACCTTCTATGACCTGTATAAGACATTTTCCTACTATGCTTCAACCTTGTTGAATAGGTATCTTCACCACAAATAGGACATGCATGATATCCTTTGACAATGCATCCTGACATGTTCCCATATGCAGGAAAATCATTGATCGTCCATAATAAGATAGCCCTAAGCATAAAAGTTTCTTGGCGATATGCATCATATGCTTCGACACCTATATCCCATAAGCATTTTAAGTCATCAATTAGAGGTGCTAAGTAAACATCAATATCATTTCCCGGCTATTTGGGACCAGAAATTAACAATGTGAGCATCATAAATTTTCTCTTCATACACAACCATGGAGGAAGATTATAAGTAATCATTAAAACTGGCCAACAACTATATGCAGAACTCATTAAACCATGAGGATTCATCCCATCAGCTGATATAGCCAATCTGAGATTTCTTGCCTCAATACCAAAATCTGGCCATTTGTGATCAACTATTTTCCAAGAAGGTGTATCAGCTGGATGGCGTAAATATCCATCACAAAGTCTTTTTTCGGCATGCCAAGTCAACTCCTTAGATATCTCTTTATTCCGAAACATTCTTTGAAATCTTGGAATAGGGGGGAAGTACCACAAAACCATGGCAGGAATTCCTTCATTTATCATATTTTTTTTTCCCAACTTCCACCTTGACATCCCGCAAGTAGGGCAATTAGTTAAATCCTCATACTCCTTCCGGTATAAGATACAATCATTAGGACAAGCGTGAATTTTTACATAATCCATCCCTAATGCAGATAAGCTTTTCTTTGCATCATACAGAGATAAAGGCAATTTATTGTCATCTGGAAGTATTTCTCCTAACAAACTGAGTAGGTCAGTGAAACTTTTATCACTCCAACTATATTTGGCCTTCAAGTTGAATAATTTCACAATTGCAGATAACCTTGTAAATTTAGTGCATCCCGGATATAAAGGTGTCTCCGCATCTTCAAGAAGCTTATTGAATTGGGTTGGATTCTCAGCATAACTATCATATGCATCATGAACCATATTTATTGGTTCCTCACGAACATATTCATTTGGCCCTACTTGGTCACTTTCATTTTGTGAAATCCCTATCGTAGATCTTTCGCCGTGCCATATCCATGTATGATATGTCATATCTATACCGTTACAATACATATGTGCCCTGATAGTTTGTATATTTTTCTTCTTTAGATTGCCACATTTTGCACATGGGCAAGATATTCCCATATTCGGATCATTAGTGTTTTCCATTGCAAATTGCAAGAAAGACTCAACTCCATTCTCATATTCAAGTGATAGTCTATCCTTTGACATCCAATCTTTGTCCATTCTTTATAACTAATCAATCAACAATGAGCTAATACCTAAAAATATTAACACAAACAATAGTGTGAAACTATAACAAAATATTTAAACAATTAATCAAAATTGTATTTCTACCTGAAAATTTTTGACCATACAGGTTTCTCATCAAAATGCAATCCCAATAGCAAATTTCTCACTTGGGGAGATAACCTAGTTATCTATATTATCCATATGTACATGTTTGTTAGAGTCTACGTATAGGTAGTTAGGTACTTTTGCCTTGGTATAAATTGTAGAGTCATATAATATTGGAGCATTCACCAAAACATATTCTCTATTGAAACATGTTAACCTTTAGTTGAAAAATGAAACCATTCCAGGAAAATGCTTGAATTATAACTTATAATAAGCAACTTTGTTTCTTTAGCACTTGAGAATCTGCAACTTCCTCAAAGGGACATCAACATAAGCAACTCAATGCAATAGTGCATGATGTATTAAATCATACTTAAGCCATTAAGCTCTTAGAAGGCAAGTGACATAAATATAACAATAGTAGTTGATATAAATTCAACAAACTGAGTAGGCACAAGTCACTGCCCAGAATTAAGATGAGATAATGCAGAACACAAGTTTTAGATACAATAAAAATGAGAGATATTCTCTGCGCATTAAGGGTACACAATAAAAATAATAGTAGAATAACACTAGAGATTGATTAATTTCAAGCTGCACATTATACCTGACGACAAAGAAAGGCTGGAATGTGAATAATATCTGCAACTTGGCCAACAGCTTCACACTGAATTTGAGAAAAAAGGATAGCATGTTATATGCTTCATGCTATTTTTAAGGATTAATACCTACTGCCAAAGTCTATAGCTAAACGTTTAAAAATTCCAGATTAAATCATGAGAAAATACAATCAGGGGAGGGGGAAAATTGATGCAGTATGAATCCGGCAAAATGGCTAGTTCGGAAAATAATCAAAAATAAACAAAATCTTATTCTAGAGGGATGGAAGAAATTTTACCTTTCTTTCTTCCGTTCCTCCTACTCTCGAATCTGCTCTGCGAGGAAGGAACTAAGATCGAAGGGTTCAAAGGAGTTGAGGAGCCGTGAGAAGATTAGGAAGGGTAAGCTGACTTTGATTGAGGAGATGGGGAAATGCGAGATTAGGGATCTCGACTTGGAGGAGTTGGGCCGGCGTGAGGAGTTTTGCGTGAGGAGTTTGGGTCGAGATTAGGGTTCAGAGGAGATCACGCGGCAAGGAGAGGAGAAGGCGCTCGTGGAGAGGAGTGGAGAGGAGAAGGCGCTCGTGGAGAGGAGAAGGAGAGGAGAAGGCACTCGTGGAGAGGATTGGAGAGGAGAACTCGTGGAGAGGAGTGGTGAGGAGAAGGCGCGCGCGCGTTGATGGTTTAGAGTTTAGCAAAGCGAGGGCTGCGAATTTATTTTAAGTGAGTTTAGGGGAAACATACACAACACTTTAAAAAATGTTTTTTAAAAAAATGTTGTCTTTGACCATAAACAACAACACTAAAGACAACACTTCATTAAAAACCGTTGTCTTTAGTAAAAAGTAAATACCATAGACAACGCTTTTCACTAAAAGCGTTGTAAAACAAAGAACGACAACGTTTTTATTAAAAAGCGTTGTCTATTGGGTGTTGTTGAATGCAAAAATTCTTGTAGTGACCCTTCGCCTCCCCGCCTCCCTCATTTTCAAATCATTTGAGGGGTTTTGCTCCTTATATATTTTTTATGCTTGTTTCTGCCCAAATAGAGTCCTTTTTGTGATCTATTTCTGCGTAAATTTTTAGTCACAAAATCTTCAATTTTTTGACTGATTTCAGGTCGATTCTTAGGGCTTCCAGTCGTGAGATGTTGGTGTTCAAGCTTAGTAGATTTTTGAATCTACTCATCCCTTTTTTAATGATTTCCAGCATCAATTTGGATTTTTCTGGTGAGTATAGCCTCCTTCTCTATTCCAGCTTTCGGTATATCAAGTTTAAAGATTTTTAAGAACTCGATTTCAACCTCTAGTGTGAAATTGCAGATCGGTTTCGTGAGGTATACAGGCTGCCAAAATGGGAATTTTACCTACTTCGATTTAAATCTATTCACTGCAATGATTTAGCTCATGATCAAAGTAAACTTAAAGGATTAATCCAGAGCCTATGGGAACTTTCTGAATTCATTTTATTTAAGGTATTCTTTCCTTTAATGGTCATCCCTTTAGTTTTCTTTGTATCAGTATATTGTTATGTTACATATCTTTTTTTTTGTGGGAATACTGAAGCTAGTTACATGATTATCTGTCATAATTGCAAATAAAACTAAATGTTTATGTTTGGGGTGTTTTCTGTTGTCAGTCTTATTATTGGGGTACTTTCTGAATTATTTTTAGAGTTCAACCATGTGGAAGGAAAATGCATTTGGTAAATATATATACAACACGATAGAATATGTTGCTTGTTCTTGTGTTGGATTAATTATTAATTATGTTTTTTTTCATGGTGTTAAAATCACTATATATTCTAGTTTACATTTTACTGCTTCACATCAACATATATATCTATATATATATTGACTTAAATTTTCTTGCAACATCATTCTATCAGAAGACTGAAGCAAGGCAATCTCGCTCTCATTCTGCCATTGTCATTGGTGGTGGATTTGTAGGGATTGCAGCTGCTCATGCACTGCAAAAATGCAGCTTTTCAGGTGTTATGTCGATATAAATTAACAGTTTTTTCAGTTGCCTTTACATATTAGATTCTAAGTTCTGATATGAATGCAGTGTGTGAAGTGGCTAGGTAAATTTGTATCACATGGAAGTTTATTTTTTATTCCTCGGGTTGTGCTTTTAGAATCTCGGGATAGAATTGGTGGTCGAGTTCACACTGACTACTCATTTGGTTTTCCTGTTGACATGGGAGCAGCCTGGTATGCTTCTTTTTTTTGTGTTTTTGTTTTCATTCCTTCGGAAGAGGATTGTGGCCAGCCTTCAAAATTTCAGTGACTAGAAGTTTTAATTTGGACACTTCAGGTTGCATGGTGTCTGCAACGAGAATCCATTGGCATCTTGGATTGGAAGACTTGGTCTACCAATTTATCGAACTTCTGGTGACAATTCTATCTTGTATGATCATGACTTGGAGAGGTAATGGTTAACTGAATAACTAACAGATATCACTGATCATGGAGACTATAATCTTATGGAGACAAATTTACTTCTATTTTTCAGCTACGCACTCTTTGATGGTGATGGACATCAAGTGCCTCAAGATCTAATGGAAAAAGTTGGTAAGGTGTTTGAAACCATTCTGGAAGAGGCAAGTTCTTTATTAACCTTATATCTGCAGTGCTGATAACTTGGAAATATTTCTCTTGTGAAATGACTGTTCAACGTTTACAAGCTAACAAACTCAGGTATGAAACAAATGAAGACATGTCTATAGCACAGGCTATTAAGCTAGTCATGGAGAGGCATTCAATATGATGCATTATTAATGAATTAAGTCTACTTTATGAGATTTCAGATTTTTTTATTATTCATAGGCATTTAGTTTAGATCAAGTGGCATTTCTTTATCTTCTTCTTACAGGTGGAGTTTGAAGGATTAGGAGAATTAAGAAGCAAGGATGTAGAAGATGAAGGATTAGGAGAATTAAGAAGCAAAGATGAAGAAGATGAAGGCATTTAGTTTATCTTCTTTCTTTATCTACTTGGTCCACTTCGATCCAAGTACGATGCAAACATGGCAAGGATGAAGAAGAATTAGGAGAATTAAGAAGCAGTTTTTTGTTACTCTTCTAGTGTTGTACATGGTAAAAGTAGTTCAAATGATCCAACTCTTCAAAACTGGATATCAAGATTAGGATGTTGTGTTACTCTTCTAGGATTAGGATGTTGTGTTGCTCTACCTTTGTTTTAATAGTGTCGTTAGTTGTCATTTTGTTGGCTGCTTTTGAAATTTCTTCAGAATGTTGTAAATATTATTTTCGAATGTTAGAAAATTATATGTTAAATTTTATTTACAAATTTAGTATTTTGAATGATTTATAATACTAGAAAATAGTATAATAAATTTTAATATTTTTTTTTATTTTTTATCAAAAAAAGACAACGATTTTTCACTGTTGTCGTAGATAGTTTAAAACTATTGTTGAAGACCCTGTTATTAAAGGTAGACGCTCAAAGACAACGGTGAAAAACTGTTGTCTTTGAAGGAAAAGACAACAGTTTTTCACAGTTGTAAAAATGTTGTCTTTGCCTTCAAAGACAACGGTTAAAAACTGTTGTCTTTGGGCACCCCTTTTAACAACACGACCTTTAACAACAGTTCAAAATGGGCTACGACAACGGTGAAAAATCGTTGTTGTTAGGCTTTTTTCTTGTATTGATAGCAGAGCAAAATCGTTTTACGGAGATAGTGTTGAACACTAGCCTTGACGACAACTCAGTTTGCTTCCTCCTGACAGCAATCTCCCGGAAGTCCCTATAGTCGACTAAAATCGACTATGTCAAATACCAAGGAGCAAATCCAAAGATTAGAGGACCTCACATAAAATAGATAACAAATTTCACATAGCAAAGCCTGACTCTTAAAAAAAAGTGTTGGTGGAACATGATCTAACCATGTTGTAACAAACATTTGCATAGATACCTACAGTTATCCAAGTAGGACTTTGGATTATCCTAGTGATAAGAGGCATGCTCTGTCAACATGCTCACTTCTGGATATTCTCTTGAAGGAGCAGAAAGAAATTCAAACAAAACGAGGTCCAATCCTGTTTTAAAGAGTAAAAAAACAAAGCATGCTGATCATTTCTAACTCCTCTCTTCTTTCAGATTTAGTAGAATAGAAACAAAAAAGATGTTATAGAAAAAGACAAAAGAAAACTAGGCTAATATGGCAAGGCTAAGTCGATGTTCAAGAGAGGTGTTAATGGGTGTCCCGGAGCTATGGTACGATCGTAAGAGGTGAGACAAACACTCTAAAAAATGAGGATTTAAATCTCACCCAGAGGAGTTTGAAAAAACTTGTGATATTCTACGCTTCTGAATTTACTTTGTCGGTAGAAAATTTCTATAGGATGGGATTGGGCACCTCCTGGATTAGTCAAAACTGAATATCTAGATTATCAAAAAACAAAAAAAAAAACAAAATAAGAGAGGCGCTAATGGCTGTGTCCATGAGTCTTGCACCGGCCTCCGACACATGATTGGCCAAGTGGATGGGCAAGTTGGTCATACAGTCAACTACAAAACTCACAAACCCTACTAAAATTAAACCTTGTACTAAAGAAATAAACTCCAAAGCAATTCAAATTATACTTAGTCAATAGCCTAGCTAAAAGAGTTATTGCTTGAGGAAAACAAATTAGAAAAGATTCATATACTAGAATCATAGAATTCCGTATACATAATTTTTCCATCGTAAGGCTGGTCGGCACTTGACATCGTCCTAATTTATGTTGTAATGCTGAAATTCTGAGAAAAATTTTATCATGTCCTTAGGCCGCTTGAAATTATACTGTGAGTTTAGAGGTCTGAATGAAATCCCACCATATCTTTATGATCCTATCACTGTTCATACATATTGATCTATACAGGAGCAGCATTTGATAATGGAGGTTTGTCGGTAGACAGCCAGTAAGTATCAAGCCAATCCATATTATAGGAGGAAGCTCCATTATCGGCAGTTAGAAAATAACTTGGAGACACTCCATGTACAGATTAGAATGCATCCAATACAATTAAAACAATTGAACAAAACTTTGAATGGGAGCAAAAATTCGTTCCAAATAAATATCAATTAGACGGAAGGAGTTGAAGGACCATTAATTAATCGAATTGATGAGATGCCTAGCTCATATTACTTTCCAATTCCTCTCAGAATTTTTAAGTAAAATGCATTCCAAATCTCACTTCCTTCCAAATGTTATTCAATCAATCTTATCATTAATTCCCATTAATTAAACTTCTTTATTCTCCCGTGGAATCTCTCTATAAATTATATTCACGCACCAGTAGAAAATGTATCTTCAATAATTATCGCAATGGCGGCCACCAGTACGTTTTTCCGCCTCCTCTTACTGATCTCCTTTGTGCCGGCCCTTGTCCCACAGGGCACTGTCTTCGACGTCGAGTTGCTCCACCGTGACTCCCCTAAGTCGCCACTGTACAACAGCTCGATGACGCCCTTCGATCTCCTGCAGGCCGCCGCCGTCCGCTCGGTCAACAGAGCTAGCTACTTGGACAGCCGCATCGCCATGAAGACCTCTGCCGACATGCAGATCGGCATGCTCTTTGATGACTGGGAATTCTTGATGTGGTTCAGCATGGGCACGCCAAACCCGGAAGGTGTGTGGGGCGTCCTCGACACCGGCAGCGAACTAAACTGGGTCAACTGCGCTGGCTGCCAATGCTTCAACAGGACCTCCACCGTATTCAATCATAGTGAATCCCTCTCCTACACGGAGTTATCTTGCCTTTCCGATGAGTGCAAGAGCTTTAGGCCGGGTCGTTGCACTAATGATCAGTTGTGCGTGTACCATTACTCCTACCGCGACGGCTCCTACATCGACGGATTTTTAGCCACAGACACCTTCCGTTTCTTCTCATTAGATACGTTCAACTATACCTCCATTCCAAATATACAATTCGGTTGCAACTTCCGGTCCTTGAACACCAGAAATATCGACCCCGGCAGCTACATTGGAATGGGACCCTGGCCGCCTTCTCTGATCCACCAGCTCGCCCCTAAGTACATCAGCAAGCACTTCTCCTACTGCCTGAACAATTTAAATGGGGGAGTTAGCAGCAGGCTCTTCTTGGGACGCGGCAAACCGACAGTCGCCGGAAAGGCGAGCGTCACGCAACTCATGACGCAAGACAGCTACTACGCCGTGCAGCTTAACTCCATCTCGATCCCGGGTGAGTTCGACATCTCCCTTAGTAGTAGGGGGCCTAGGTTGACAGCCGGCAACATCATCTTCGACTCCGGCACCGCCATGACCATTCTGAACACTCAAGTGCTAGACCAGTTGGTGAAGGAATTGATGTTTTACATTACCCTGCCTACATTGCAGACAGGAGGCCAATTTAAATTGTGCCTCATTGTAAGCTCCACACAGCAAGAGGAGCAGCTGCCGGGGTTGTGGTTCTCATTTGCCGGGGCATTGGGGAACTTCAGAGTGAGACCTGAAAATCTGTTTAGGTGGTTTACTCCACGTGTGAAATGCATGGTGATAATGGGAACGAATGGTTTACAGGTCTTTGGGAATATTATGCAGCAAGATGTTTTGGTTGGACATGATCTAGAAAATATGGAATTGACTCTTATAGAGAAAAATTGTACCGAGTTATACAAATCCTAATAAGCATGTATTATGCATATGAAGTGCTAAGTTGAGCATTCATATTTATATTTATGGCCATAAATCAAAGAATTTCAATGAAAAGAAATATGCATTTATTTTATTTTATTTGTACAATGATTTAATTAGACAATTTAATTGAGTAGGGGTAATAGTTTTGATTGAATATAATTTTCTTTCTATCTCTCTTTTAAATGATACTAATTTAATATTACATGTTATTTTTAAAAATACTAGGAGGTGTTTTGAAATTTATTAAGGCGGTTTGAGTTCCATATATTTCCAACTGTTGAAAGTGTTAGAGAGAGTGAATAATGACTAGCTTTCATTTTAATCGTTACTTGTCTATAAGATTTTATTGTATAATAAAAAATAAATGAATTTTACTTTCAAATGATCGAATACTTCCTCGTAATAAAAAAATACTCTCTATTTCATTGATCCAATATCAATAAAACTATCTACTAATTTCGTACCAGAAAATATAGATAGATTAATTTGAAAGCTTAGGTCTTTATAAGACTCCTTCCTACCACTATATTTCTAATGTATAATGACTGAGATGATAAAGATAGATTTAAAACTATTAAAATGTGAGATAATAAAATTATTTAGGAAAAATAATATAATATAATGGATAATTAGAAGAAAATAGATTTATATGAATTAAAAGAAATAATTAAAAAAAATAGATTTTATATGAATTTTTGAATATTTTATTCGGATAAATCTGTGTTTCTATCCTATTGAAAATGGAAGTTAATTGATTCAATTAACTTAAGTTTATATTTCGAATCTAAACTTAACTTTTATCCCCTCAGTGTCTTTTCCCTCACCCCACGCGTATTCACATACAATCGACGTCGGTGCCGTGCTTCTCCTTCCTCTTCTCTCCTCTCACCACCACTGGTTGTTGTGTTTGAGCAGCCGCATTCTGCTTTTGCTGGCCGCTGCCGGAATTCTCCGTCGACCACCTCGAGCAGACCCAAAATCCGGCCTGTCATGTGGCCACCTTCTTTTCGCCCTCATGCCCTCAACTCCATATTTTCATAGTCATTGTCATAGCCACCGACGATCTTATAGCCGCCCTTCCTTGACCGTGAAACTAACCTCCCTCACGGAGGCATCACCAGCGAGGTAAAAAGCTAAGCATTGATTTTCATTAATTAAATGATTAATTGATTATAGTGTTGATTGATTAAGATTAATTACATTAGTAATCAAATTGACAATTACTTATTTGTTTTTAGTTTCCAAGCATTCGGCTTAATTAATCTAGATGACTGGCCTGATTTTCATCAGCCATTTTGGTAAATCAGAAAAGTACAAGTCCATCATGATAGTAAGTGTTCTTACTTAATTGATTTGATGTAAACAGTGAAATTGATTAATTAAAGTTGTGATTGTCCATTTAATAGATCAATCAATTAAGTATAAGGATTGATTTAGGAGATTAATCTAGATAAGTTAGGATTAATCGTTATTAATGAATTTAAGTAATTCATTAATTAAATTTTGATTTGTTGGTTAATTAAATGATTAATTAATTTGATAATTAATGATTTATCATTTACGGGATAGATGGTTAATTCATAATTAAGTCAAGTAAAATATTTCCATGAATGGTTTGGATTATATAATCAATTGAAATAAATGGATTTCATAAATTAATTAACTAAGCTTAGTTGATTTATTAAGTTGTTAACCTATAAATTAATTTGGATGACTTAATTACCAGATGGATGATCTAGATTTGAATTATTTAACGAAGTAATTGGATATTTATCACAATTTAATTATTTAATATTTATCCATGAGAATAAATTATCGATAAAATTAAGAATTAATTATGTTAAAGGGTTAATTAATAGATTAATCAATTAATCAATAGAGTTTAAATATTAATTAATAAATCCTTAGATTCTTTGTATTTTTTATTTATAGGATTCGAGCTTGAGACACATCTTTGACTTGTAGATGATTAGGATATTCTACCATTGAGGTGAATAATTTCTTCTTTAACCTCTCTAGATCTTTGACCTTAGTGTATGAGATTTGATAACGCATTAGTTATATATTTACCTTAACTTTATTCCATATTTTCTATGAGATTGATACATAGTTACTTTATTTTATTATTATTCTACTTGATATTAATATAGTCTCGTTATTATCCATGTTATTCATTGTTTAAACTTGTTGTTTTATGTTAGCGATATCGTAGTATCGGATATTAAGTATCCTACTAGACCTGTGTTGATTATTTAGGCTCGTGCCTATATGCATATGTTAGTAAGACATCTTGTTTGTTATTTAGGTTTGTGCCTACTAGACTATACTATAGTGTAGAATATCAAGTATTCTACTAGATCTTTACTTGTTATTTATGCCCATGTCTATACATTTGTGAGGTCAAACCATAGGGTAACTTGTAGAGCATTATCCTTGAATGGATTGCTACTACTTATTTTATTATTATGGCTTTGTATACACATATATCTTGATTGTCAAACAACCATCTGTGATAGAGTGTTTCTCCAACTGTCTGTAGTTAGATATCTACTTACACACTTGTCTGCCCACGGGACCCGTCCATGGTAGAGTGTTCCTCCCGTATACAATGGCTACTGATTTATCTAGAGTGCCCATGGGACCTGTCTATAGTAGAGTGTTTCTCCCATAGTCCATATCTAGATAGTTACCATTTATCCTGTCTACACATGAGATCCATCCACAGTAATGTTTCTCCTGCAGACAGTGTCACGCTCCGAAGGTATACTTATTCTTCAAATCAGACAGTACCCACTAGTGATAATATAGGAAATAATCGATATCAAACTAATTTAAAGCCAACACAACAAGATAAGAATGATAGTGCGAGTATGTATGCATGTACATGTGAACATGCTCAAAACTAATACAGAAAGCAAACTGTAAACATAAGCAGTGGGAAAAAAATAAAACAAGCAACTCAACAAAAATTCATACTCGAGTGGGACCGACAATCAGGACCTTTGAGTGATACAGCACATCCTCTATTTGCTAACCTGAAAGTCAAAGGAAAAGCAAGGGGTAGTGAGTACAACAACTCAGTGGGTATAAGAAGATAGTGCATGATACTATATATAAGGAGATCAAAAGAAGTAGCCTCAGTTAAAATACTTACTATAGAAGTTCAGCTAGGTATAACCAATAAATCGGGAGTACTTAGAGTACATCCAAATCTGCATGAACAAATACATGACCAGCATATAACAAGCACTGACTGCAGGAGAAACACTCTATCATGAATAGTCTTGTAGGTAGTTAGTGTAAGTAAATCGTCACTGTCTGCAAGAGAACTCGCTACCATGTATAATCTCGGGGGCAGACAAGGTATTTACGTAGCTATCTAGCTACAGAGTGTTGGATCGATGTGGCCGGCTAGAAAGGGGGTTGAATAGCCTGAAAATAAAAAAATATACCCTTCTCGAGCTCTTAAACTAACACTTGCAAAATAAGATAAACAAAAAGTAAATCAAAAAAGTAAATGACACACCGGGATTTACTTGGTTACAACCGGGGAGGTTGTTAATCCAAGGAAAGCGTAGCACTAGTATCTCCTTCAGGCGGAGAAGCCTTTTACAGTAATGAAGCGCACAACAGAAGCTAAACTACAGAGAAAGCGTACAAGTGTTGAAAGAATTGCTTGAGTTCTGATTGTTGAAAAGCTTCTGGACCAAGGCTATATTTATAGCCTTGGTCGGGGCGCCTTGAGGGTTCCGGGCGCCCTGGGGGATAAATTTTATTCTCCAACGTTTAGATCGAGTCAAAACTCTATCTTGTGAAAAAGTCAACTCCGGGCGCCCCGATACGTTCCGGGCACCTCGGACTATTCCGGGCGCCCCGGGCAAGAAAGTCAACCCTATTGACTTTTTTCAGCCCGGGTCTTCTGCTCCAGCTCCGTTCGCCTCAGACCGAATCTCCCACTCGCTTGGGTGATCTCTGTCATCCGGAATAGGGCTCACCCGAACCCAATTTTCGGTATTCTCGAGCAGACTTCCGCTCCGGCTTCTCGTCCATTGGAATCACCTCGTGCTTCCTTCTCGTTCGCCAGCGTACTCATCCGCAGTCTTCGTCCCTAGGTCGCACCCCGTGTTGACCTTCTTGCTAGCTGCGTCTCTTGCTCCTCGAGTAGTCTTCCGCTCCGGTTTCTCGTCCCTCGGAACCACCGCACACTTCCTTCTCGGCCACCGGTGTACTCTTCCACAGCACCTCGTCCCTCTGACGCACCACGTGTCATCCTTCTCTCTAGTTGCGTCTTCCATTTGACTACCTGTGCTCCTAAGTTCCTGCACACATAGACACGAGGTTAAAAACACACAGGACCTAACTTAACTTGTTGATCACACCAGAACAAGCTTGGGGTTCCAACAATCTCCCCCTTTTTGATGTGAGCAACCCAAGTTAAGTTAGGGTAAAAATAGACATAAAATAAGACTAACTAAATTTGCAATTAAGTGCAAAAAGATAGAAAAATTAATTTTTTGTCTACCTCCCCTAATCTTATACTTTTTCTTCTCCCCCTTTGATCACATAAAAAAATGGGGTTCCAAGAAAAAATCTAAGGGTTATAACTTAGAAAATTTTAAAAAATGATTTTCTAGAAAATATTTCTAAGTAAAAAATTTCTAAGTTAAAATTTTTGTAAAAACAGTTTCTATGTGAAAAAAAATTCTAAATGAAACTTTAAGAAAGTTTTCTAAGTAAGGTTTTAAGTAAAAAAATATTCTGACTTAGGCAACTTAAAGAAAATTTGAAAATTTTTCTAAGTAATTTAAGAAGAATTTTTAATTTTTAAAAAAACTTTTAACTTAGGCAAAACTGATTTTTGGAAAAAAAAAATCTAAGTAAAAATTATTTTTTATAAAAAAAGTTTGAATAACTTTTTAAAGCATTATTTAGTTTTAATTTTAATGTTTTACCAGAAAGTTAATAAAACATTTAATTTCAATATTTTGGCTTTCAGGTCGTGGCGAGGCACTAGGCCTTCTTAGTTATTAGAGCAATAACCACTTCCCTAGATAAATCCTCATAAAAAAATTTAACATTTAATTTTCTCGCTGAAAGAGCTAATTTCGATTAAAATTTAGGCTAAGCAAGATTTAGGAACCCAATATAGGTTCCATCCTACTGGATTGACCAAAAATTTCTTAGAGACATATTTTCTTGAAATATTCCTAATTTGTCCCTTATGATATCGAAAATACCAATTTAAATTGTTGTATTTTCTAAAATATATTTTATTTGAACATGCATGATTTTTCAAGTTATCTACTTGAATTTTCAAATTTTTATTTTCTGATTTCAATTTCTCATTTTATAATTTAACTTTATCTAATTCTTCTAAAGGACAAGATTTAGCTAATATTATTTTTAAATTCTTAATTTCTTTTTCTAACTTGCAGCAGTCTTTAGTTAGCAACTTAACAAACTTAACAAGTTTATCGGGAGGAAGAGATCGTACCTTACTTACCTTGTCGATCTTGTTGTCCATGTTTCCCCCTGAACTGCTGCTTTCTTCCGACGTAGCTCCCCCTTCATCGATGCTCTCGATGCTCATCTCGGAAGAGCTTGAATCATAATCGTCGTCTTGATGACTCGCCATTAATACGAGTTTGGAGAATGCCCCCACTTCCGATTCGAACGACATATCGTCCCACGTCGTCTTTAGGGCTTTGCGGTTTTGGACAGACTTCTTACCTTTATCATTGTCCTTGTTCTTCAGCTTGGGGCAGTTGTCCTTGATGTGCCCTTCTTCGCCGCAGTGGTAGCAGCGGATAGTTCTTTTCTTTTTCCCCTGCGGATGGTTAGTAGTTCTAGATTTAAAAAGTTTTTTAAACCGTCTTACCATCATTACCATTTTCTCATTGTCGAGAGAAGATTCCGACTCAAGTTCGTCTCTCGATGCTTTGAGGGTGACGCTGTTCTTGGGCTCCTTCGTACCTGCACATCTTGATTCGTGCACTTCAAATGTTGAGAAAAATTCTTCTAGTGTAATTTTTTCTAAATCTTTCGAAATGTAAAAGGCATCTACTTGTGATGCCCATTTTAAATTTCTCGGAAAAGAATTTAAAGCGTACCTTAGCGAATCTCGGTTACTTACCTTTTCTCTGAGATTCGACAGTCCGGTGATGATCTCTTTGATTCTCGAGTGCAGATGCGCAATTGTCTCATCTTCCCCGAGTCGCAGGCTGGTGAGCTGATTGCGAAGTAGATCCCGTCTAGCGAGCTTGTCTTCGGACGTTCCTTAGTGCAGCTCAAGGAACTTCTCCCAAAGTTCCTTTGCCGAGTCATAGTTCTCAATCCGGTTGACTTCTTGTGGTGGAAGAACGCTTAGCAGATGGTATTATGTTTTTCCATTCGCCACGTTGTCGGTCTGCTCCTTTTTCGTCCATTGATATTTTTCTTTGCCCTCTGGAGCTACAAAGCCAAATTCCATTATTAAAATTAATTCAAAATTAGTTGTAAAGAATACCTACATTCGCCTTTTCTAGGTAGCGAAATCGCCTTTGAATTTTGGCAGGTAGATGCTTGGTCTGACCATTATCTTTGCTTCGATTGGCGGTTAGTCCTCCTGAAACGCCTTGGATCTGATACCATTTGTTGGATCGTTGCGGCCGGCTAGAAGGGGGGTTGAATAGCCTGAAAATAAAAAATATACCCTTCTCGAACTCTTAAACTAACACTTGCAAAATAAGATAAACAGAAAGTAAATCAGAAAAGTAAAAGGCACACCGGGATTTACTTGGTTACAACCGGGGAGGTTGTTAATCCAAGGAAACCGTAGCACTAGTATCTCCTTCAGGCGGAGAAGCCTTTTACTGCAATGAAGCGCACAACAGAAGCTAAACTATAGAGAAAGCATACAAGTGTTGAAAGAATTGCTTGAGTTCTGATTGTTGAAAACCTTCTGGACCAAGGCTATATTTATAGCCTTGGTCGGGGCACCCTGAGGGTTCTGGACGTCCTGGGAGGGATAAATTTTATCCCCCAATATTTAGATCGAGTCAAAACTCGATCCTGTGAAAAAGTCAACTCCGGGCGCCCCGTGCAAGAAAGTCAACCCCCGTTGACTTTCTTCAGCCCGGGTCTTCTACTCCGGCTCCATTCGCCTCAAACCGAATCTTCCACTCGCTTGGGTGATCTCTGCCATCCGAAATAGGCTCACCCGAACCCAATTTCCGGTCTTCTCGAGCAGGCTTTCGCTCCGGCTTCTCGTCCCTCGAAATCGCCGCATGTTTCCTTCTCGTCCTCCAGCGTACTCATCCGCAGTCTTCGTCCCTCGGTCACACCCCGTGCTGACCTTCTCGCTAGCTGCGTCTCTTGCTCCTCGAGCAGTCTTCTGCTCCGGCTTCTCGTCCTTCGGAACCACCGCAGGCTTCCTTCTCATCCGCTGGTGTACTCTCCCACAGCGCCTCATCCCTCGAACGCACCGCGTGTCGTCCTTCTCGCTAGCTGTGTCTTCCGCTTGACTACCTGTGTTCCTAAGTTCCTGCACACTTAGACACAAGGTTAAAAACACACATGACCTAACTTAACTTGTTGATCACACCCAAACAACCTTGGGGTTCCAACACAGAGTACACGCAAACTCGCTACCACGAATGTCTCATGGGCAGTCATATATATCATGGTCGCTGATGACTCACTCAACCTCGAATAGGAGATAATAGTTGATAGGATATAATAATGGTCACTAATGACTATCTTAACCACCACTACAAAAAATAAGGCTTTCTGGGACGAATTTTGGGACGAATTTAAAAACAAAAATTCGTTGCAAAATTTTTTGGGACGAATTCAGGGACGAAAATTTTTTCGTCCCAAAATGTTTGATGCCAACTTTTGGAACGAATTATCGTTTGTTGCAAATTTGGCAATGAATTTGGGGACGAATAAAATTTTCGTCCCCAAATTCGTCGCAAAAAATATACAAATTTGCAACGAAAAATTTTTTTGTTGCAAACTTAGCAACGAATTTGGGGACGAATTCACATAATTTTTTTTACCAAATTTGTCTCTATTTTTGCAATAAATTTGGGGACGAATTCGGTGACAAAATATTTTTTGTTGCCAAGTTTGTCCCTAATATTGCAAGGAATTTGGGGACGAATTCGGTGACAAATTTTTTTTTGCTGCCAATTTTGTCCCTAATTTTGCAACGAATAATAAATTTGTTGCAAAATTGGCAACGAATTTGGCAATAAAATTTGCTAACGACTTAAATTTTCGTTTCCAAATTCGTTGATAATTTTCATAAGCATTTGCGACAAATTTGAAAATGAAAATACTAATTCAATTAATTAATAAATTTTTATCCCATAATTCGTCCCAGAATCTGGGACGAATTTTGGGATGAATTTTGTGGATTCGTTCCAGATTCTGGGACGAATCCACAGATTCGTCCCAGATTCTAGGACGAAATCTGGGACAAAAATAAATTTATCGTAAAATTATCGAGGAACAGTAATTACGACAGAATGGAGACAAATCGTTTTCGTTGCCAAATTCGTCCCTATATTAAAAAAATTTTCCAGATTCAATTTATTTCTGCAATTCAATCCATAGATACATAAACACCAAATTCAAATAACATATTATATACATTCAACACATCCTAATTTCACATATAGTATTAATAATTGAACTCAACTCATAATTCAACAAATATAAAGATCTCAACAAATTTTACAAGATCTATCTTGTTCAAGCTTCTAGAAAATATTATACAAGTTCAACAACCCAATGTTATATAAGTCCATCATCCATCCAAGAAGGTAAATAAACTAAGAATACATCAAGTCATCTTCGTCTGCCACAAAAGCTTTGCTCCCCTTAAATCTCCTTTGCCTACATAACAACAAACAAATATACCAGATCATGTGTAACAAGAAAGATTGTAAATATGATACGATATGCCCATGTAACAAGAAAGATTGGAAACAAGACATAACTGTGAAATTCCTTAAACATTCAAATAAATGCCCTATTTACCAACGATATAAACCATCCGTGTCATAGCAACGGTAAATAAAATTATAAGAAGTATCTTGAAGCTAAGTACAAGTATCGTAAATATGATACAACCTAATATAATTGGCACATCAAATTGTTATGATAATACCTATTTCACCATATCAATCAATAGCTACAAATATTCTATGTCCATGTGACATGGAGAGCATGAAAGGTATTCTTAAAATTTTCTAACATATGAAAATAGCTCAAATGAAGAAAACACAAACTAGTTAAGCTTAATTTGGTGATACTAGTCTTTTAGTACTAATGTTTACTTGGTTGCTAAGTAAACTCTAATCATAATTTGGAATTTGAACTAATAATGCAGTAGTAACAAATTTCAATAAATTAAAAGCAATTAGAAAAATAAATAAATAAATAAATAAAATTAAAAGTTTAACATGTTACTTAATACTTACTTTTTGCTATGACCTTTAGTTCACTTCACCAACCCTGTTAAAAACAAATTGGCAATATTAATTAAAATAAAAATTAGAAAAGTTAACAAGCCATTGATTAATGTGTAAAACAGTAAACATGAGACAAATAATTATCATATATAATTAAAATCATCAAAAACCATCACCACCATCATCGTTATCATCGTAGGCATCATCATCATCGTCATTGGGAGGATTCTGACTTTGAGCGGAGCTCAACTGAAGGTGTTGCATGATTAATTCTTGTTGTCGGTGCATATCTCTAATATCTTTCTCCAAATTAGCCCGTTCTAGGTCTCTTTGCACCCTTTCTTGGTCTCTTTGCGATATTATTTCCTTCATATTGCTAACCTCATCAGTCGAGGTATTTATTTCGGTCGTAAGTGCTGATGTGGAGGAAGATGTTCCACTAATCTTTGGGTTCTGCTCAAGGAACCCATCCCCAATATCCTTCCCCCTTTTGGTCCTCCACTGGCCTCTAACCATAAACTCAAATTATTGCCAACAGACTCCTCAGACCCATGACTATCAATACCAGCTTGTGAGCATGTTTGGGCTAGCTCGAGTTGATCATATTTTTCCTGTTTTGTAAAACACATACGATATTGATTAGATATAATAGAAACACATATAATATTAAAACAGTGATGGTACATAACTAATTAAATTTAAACCATATATTAAGATAAAATTAATATTAATTCCAACCTTGACTGCTTTTGCTCTTGCCCCACTCCATGTGTTATCTTTTTTTTTTTGAAAAGTGCGGGTGAAATTATCAATGAAAGAAGGCTCCTTCCCTATCTCCTTGGTCTAAAAAAACATTATTTCAAATAATGAAATAATTTGATATATATTAAAAATTTGTGAAAGAGTGAAAAAATTATCATTCTCCGTCTATGCTCATCTATGTTAATGGAGCCTCCCGCATATATAGCACATGAGTCACCAGAATTGTGAGATTGATTCATTCTATTCAGGTCACTCCTTTGGTTACTCTCCTCCGTTGCCCAAAATATAGTGATCCTCTGCCAATTTTCTTCGGTGATGAAGTTTGGCTTTTTCCCCCGATTCTTGGCGTGACTTAATACATGTTTAATGTGATAGCCACATTTCTTTTTAAATATTCTTCATATCTCCATTTCGTCATTCGGGTCCCAAGTATTTAAGCGCTGAAATGGAAATTTGTTTTATTATATATTAACTGTAAAATTGAAGTAAACTCAAGAAAATATACTTTGGACTCGCTCCACCAAAGTTGTTTTGTGGCCGGTGGAGTGCTTGAATATGTCATAGAATCCCCTCCCCAATAGTTGTTCACGATTCTATTTATTTCTCGAACAACTTGTACTGGATTTTCAAATCTGCATTAAATTATAAAATAACGATGTTAAATAATTAAGATAAGACTAAAAAATAAAATATTTTATAGTACTTACGAATAACCGATGGGGACTAAAGGAGCTCTATCATTCCTAAACTCAGCAAATGAATTTCTTGCTGAGTCAGGAGGATATGAGTGGATAGGTAACTGCTCTGGGTATGGTACTTGCGGCGGTGAATATGAAACCGGTGCAGAAGTTACATGAGATGGGCCCGGCTGATGAAGGGGTGGCATAGGTACACTAGCAGGGGAATATGATGTCGGTGGAGAAGACACATGGGATGGTCTTGCCTGATTAGGGGGTGGCATAGGTTCACTGGCAGGTGATGGATTTGTCTGGTCCTGTGGTCCCTGTCTACGCCCACTACATCAAAATATATGTTGGAAATTCCAATAATTTGATAAAGTTAATTACAGATCAAATACATAACAAAGGATAATTAAAAACTTACCATTTTTATGTAAATATTCTGGAAAAGGGGGGAGGGAGAATTTATGAAATGTCACCTCTAATGACCTGTAGGAACAAATACAATGTGTTAACAGATAAAGTAAATCAAATTATAAAAGAGACAGTATATACAATAAATTATGGGAAATTTCTTTAAATAAGCTAACAAAACTTACCTATCATCAAAAATCAAAGTCATCATTGTCATTATCATCCTCCTCCTCCTCTTCCTCTTCCTCCTCCTCCTCCTCCTCTTCCTCTTCCTCTTCCTCTTCTTCCTCCTCCTCCTCCTCCTCCTCATCATCATCAATTTCACTTCTATCCACGTTTATTACTACACCGTTGGGATCTCGTAAAGTTGGGATAATATATTCCTCAGTCTGAAAGGTGTTTGCAACTTCCTCTTGTTGATATGCAATGTTTTCCCAACGTGCCTCAATTTTTTTTCGTGCTTTGGTTTTACAAACAGTCCACCAATCAATCTTATCGCGTTTCAAACTTGGATATGAAGAATAGAATACTTGAATTGCTTGTTGTGCCAACACAAATGGTTCATATCTCTTATAAAATCTCTTATGATTTATTTCAACTAAATTATAATGTGGATGCACTTTCATCCCTCTAACAGGGTCAAACCAGCGACACATAATTTGTGGCCCTGTGTATTCTACTTCTATAATTTCATCCAACAAACCATAAAAATCATTACTTGCACCTCCTTCATTGGATGACGATACACACACCCCACTATTCATGGTATTCTTTCCCATTCCATAGTCTTGAGTATGAAAATTATATCCATTTATGAAATATGCTGGCCAAGTGCGTACGCATGAATTTGGACCCCATGAAATGATGGATTAGCCATTCTTGCTCAAGGTGAGCTTGATTAGCTTGAACCTACGGTCAAAACACCAATTGTTAAAAGTATGCATATGTATCAACAAAATATAGATTGTTTACTTACATATGATTTGAACCATGTAGCAAATTCTTCTTCACAAAATCGATCGAACTCTTGTGTCGATAATTCAGAATATAAGTTGTTAAATATCCTACTCAAAAAAACATATTGTTGCGCAAACAATTGACAAAATAAAAATATATATATATATATATATATATACTTACTCGTAATATGACGATACTTCTGGACAATTTAGTAAAATATATGTTTGGGTTGCCCGCTATTCTTTACCAGTTATGTATCTTTGTTTACATGGTCCACTTGGTCGACCAAGGTAGTTAAAAATTGAAAATGAGGTAACATTTGGATCAATAGGACCCTCATCATTTCTGCCCGCTCTTCGCCTTTTGCATTGAACATGAGGTTCAAAATAATATGATGCAAAAGTGGTGACTTCCTCCACAATGTATGCATTAACAATAGAGGCTTCAACTCGTGCTTTATTTTTCACTTTTTTCTTCAAATGATATAAGAATCTGTTGGAGATATATAAAATTATATTAAATATAAATATATGATCCAGGAGTAGAAGTAATTTTTTTTTTTTGCATTCAAACAGTCGAATTATACAAAAAAGACACTCTACCTTTCAAATGGATACATCCACTGAAAATGGACGGGTCCTCCAACTTTGGCCTCATATGGCAAGTGAACCAAAAGATGCTCCATGGAGTCAAAAAAAGAGGGTGGAAATATCCTTTCCAAATTGCACAAAATGATTGGAATATCTCTCTCTAACTTCTCCATGTGTGAACGTCTCAAAACTGTTGAGTAAATATCATGTAGGAAAATACTGAACTCCGTAACAGCTCCTCATTCAAATTGTGGTAAGAGTTCCTTAAAAGCAATAGGAATTCGTCTTTGCATTATGATATGACAATCATGACTTTTCATACCAATTAACTTCCATTCTTTTATATCGACACATCTTCCAAGATTAGAGACATACCCATCTGGAAATTTCAAAGATTTCAACCATTCACATAGGACACGTCGTTGATCCTTATTTAATGTATAAACTGCCTTTGGCTTTGGTCCCCTACTATTTTCATCAACATCAGGAGTGGGTCTTTAACATATGAGTCACATATCTTTTCTTGCATTGAGATTATCTTTTGTTTTTCCGGTGATATCCGTCACAGTATTTATCATATTATCAAAAACATTCTTCTCAATATGCATTACATCGAGATTATGATGTATCAAATGACTAAACCAATACGGTAAATACCAAAATATACTTCGTTTAGTCCATTTATGCGTACTCCCATATTCATATGTTGTACCATATGGTTGTTCAATAACAGATGGAAAGTGAAGCACTCTGTACCAAATATCTAGACCTGTCAATCTCAATGGCGAAAGTGTTCTTTCGATCCTATTTTTAGTGAATTCATCTTTATTCTTTCTGAAATTATGATTTGTTGGTAAGAATTGCCTATGACAATCAAAATAACTTGGTTTCTTTCCGTGTTTCAATCTGAATGACTTTGATCTCTCCATACATATGGGGCATCCCAAGATCCCAGCAGTACTCCAACCTGATAGCATACCGTAAGCTGGAAAGTCATTTATGGTCCAAAGAAGAGCAGCCTTCAGTATAAACATCTAGTTAGAATGAACATTGTATGTAGGAACACCTTCATCCCATAGTTGTTTAAGTTCTGCTATCAGGGGTTGCATATAAATATCTATTAACTTCTTTGGATTTTGCAGACCTGGTACAACCAATGTTAAAAACATATAAGGTGTTTTCATGCACATCCCAGGTGAAAGATTATACGGCGTTAAGATAACTGGCCAACAAGAATAATTTCTTCCCGATTTACCAAACGGAGCAAATCCATCAGCACAGAGACATAATCTAATGCTTCTAGTCTCCTTTGCAAAATCTGGATATGTTCTATCAAAATTTTTCCACGCATCTGCATCTGATGGATGACACATTAAACCCTCTTCTGTTTGATGAGTTGTGTAACGACCCAATTTTCCCTATTTCGAGTTCCAAATGTCCCTAAAAATATTTGGAAATGTTTTTAAAATATTCTAGAGATTTTTAGAGTATTTTTACGTAATTTTTGGAGGTCGTTTAGTATGTTTACAAAAAGAAAGAAATTTTGACAAAAATCGTTGAAGGTAAGGCTCGAACCCGTGACCTCCGGCCGAACCAAACCCGATCGGACACAGCAAACCAATCGAGCTGCGCACGCTTTGTTAACCAAGTATGAGGAGAAATAAATTTAAGGTATAGTATAATGGGAACCCAAAATTAGACCTAGCTATAAAAGGTTAAGTGAAAAGGGATTATTTTTGTTCTTCTTTTTCTCCCGAAATCCTTTCTTCCTCTCGTTCTCGCGTGCGATAGCGGCGGCGTTGCTTGGGCGAAGACGAAGCCGAAATTAGGGCTGCATTCCGGCGGCTGGTGAGCGTTCTTCTTCAAGGGTTCTTCACAAACCAAGCTTCTCTCGGCAAGGCAAATGCTCGGGCAAGAGAAGAGGCCGAGATTTGGAGCTTCGCTCGAACCCTAGAAGCTTCCTTTCCTTCTTTCCGGTTGTAAGTGCAAGAAACCCTAGGTAAGTACTACTCACCTGTGGTAGGAGTTGCTCCGATCTTTCGGTTTCGTTTCCTTGTTTGCTGAATTTCTTGAATCCGAAGCATGCTATGAGATTGGGGATTTTTGTTGTGCTGCCGTGTATTTCAAAGAAGAGAAATAGGGTTAGTTTGCTTGTTTAGCATGTGGTTGGTTGCTTAGAATCTGCTGGAATTTACAGATTTCGTTTTCTTGTTTTGCCGTGTACTTCCAATAAGGGAAATAAATGGTATGGGTAAGCATGTGGTTTAGATCTCGTTAGCTTCAAACAGAGCAAAGGATTCTCTGTTTTGAATTGGTAACCATGAATCACAAAGGAAGAAAGTAGTAATCCAATTTTTATTAGTTGCTGCCATCCCGAATTTAAGGTGTTGTTTTCTGGTTTACATGGTTTTGTTGCCGTGAGATTTATAAGAAGATGGGAATGGTTTTTTTTAATGAATTTGGCACATAGTCTAGACTTCCCAATTCTGATAATGAGCATCTCATAGTTGGATTTTTGTTTCCCCTTGCATGGCTGCTGTGGTGTGCCATAATCTGATAACCTTGTTATCAGTGGAAATATTGTCAACATTTTATCATGCATAAACATATTTTATGCTCTAGATATCACATGCCATCTATGAATGTAGTTTGTAAAAGAAGCCCTAAAGTAGCATTCTATGCCATGTTTCTACAGCATGATTAGAATCACTTAAGTAGCATTATATGTCATGTTTTTTTTTCAGCATGTTAAAGAAGCCTAAAGTTGTATTCTTTTACCTTATTTATAGCATGTTTAGAAAGCTTAAGATCACATTCTTTTGCTACCCTATACAGCATGTTTAGAAGCCCTAAAGTAGCATTCGTTGCCTATTTTTACAGCATGTTTAGAAGCCCTAAAGTAGCATTCGTTGCCTATTTTTACAGCATGTTTAGAAGCCCTAAAGTAGCATTCGTTGCCTATTTTTACAGCATGATTAGAATCACTTAAGTAGCATTATATGTCATGTTTTTTCAGCATATTTAGTAAGTCCCAGTTAGCTTTCTTTTGCTCTATTTTACAGCATGTTTAGAAAGTTCAAAGTTGCATTCTTTTGCCTATTTTTATAGCATGATTAGTAAGCTTAAAGTAGTTCTCTTTTGCTCCATTTTGTAGCATGATTAGCAAGATCAAATTAGTTTTCTTTTGCCCTATTTGATAGCATGATTAGTAAGATTAGATTAGCTTTCTTTGCTCTTATCGCAACATGTTTTAAAAGTTCAAACTAGCTCTCTTTTGCTCTATTCTAGAGCATGATTAGTAAGTTCAGATGTGCTTTCTTTTCCTTTGTTTTATAACATGCTTAGGGAGTTCAGATTTGCTTTCCTTTGTGTTATTTTTATATAGCATGCTTGGTTAGTTGTAATCCTATACTTGTTAGATACATCTAAAGGATTTTAATAAGCTCTAATAAAGGATTATGAGAAGTATAAGTAAAGAAAAAGACTAAAGTCTAGTTAAAAAGAAAGATAACAAGTAAAGCAAGAGGCTAGTACCCGACATCCAAGAGCTTGTCGTTAAACAAATCCAGGTGACCATTTCCGAGGTCTTGGCCCTGGTAGACCGAGGTCTGCTCTTTTAGGATTGGTGGCTCGCAACCCCAACCTATTAGGGAACGCGCATGAGATGGTACTAAGCCTGGGCCCAAAGAAAGAAAAGTAAAGAAAGAAAGAAAGAAAAGTAAAGAAAGAAAGAAAAGAAAAGTTAAGTAAGAAGAAAGAAAGAAAGAAGAAGAAAGTAAAAGATAGAAATTAAAAGATTAATTTCTAACACAAGGATATAAGAAATGAAATAAGTTCCAAGCTTAGAATAAATAAGAATGGTTAGTTTCTTTGATTCTAAGTTTACATTGTTAGTTTCTTGTTATCCTGCTTGATACTGAGTATGATTTGTATCCCGTTCATTTTCTGTATACCATGAGCACATGCAGATAGCTTTATTATTTCAGTTTCAGCACTTATGCATTTCATTTATGCATTTCGAGTTTTGTGAGATAGATTAGTACTTACTAAGCGTTTTCGCTTATAGATCTTTTTTTTTTTTTCCTCCTACTGCAGATAAAGGAAAAGCTAAGATATAAAGGGAGGCGACAGGGTGGTGGTGATGATGGATGTGTGTGGTGACTGAACTATGGAGAGGTCCAGAGGGGACTAGCAAGACTTATTTATTTAGAGTTTATGTCTAGTTCATTTTCCTTATTTCTGTTATGAAGTTATGAGTTTATGACTGAGTTTGATGTGCATTGTAGCTTATTATGCTTCATTCTGGGAGATTGAGTTTAGTTCAGGTTGCTAGATTAGTTTTTGATTATGATATGATTTATTACTGCGTGGTTGTGAATAGATTGTGATCCAGCCGCATGTGGCTGTGTATATATCTTGTGTATTATAGATTTGGTCACCGGTACAGGGGAGACTCTGCCGAAATTTTTCGGTAGGAATTTCTCTGAACCGTGATAAATCTAAGTGTCGCTAATAATAGCATAAGTGACACTAGTAAGTAGAGTAGGAGTTAGGTAACGGTCGCCCTTAGAGAGTAGTAGTAAGAAGGGTGGGCGTTACAGTTGGTATCAGAGCAGTTTCCATTCTCCAGCATCACACACACATCAGCATCATCCTCGCCGTCTCCAAGTAAGAAAGTATTTAAATTCTTCCTTTATTCTGCTTTCTTTATTATTAACTGCAGTATAGAGTATTTGTTTTTTTTGAGTACTAAAGTAAGATAGAAGATTTAGTCTCCCTTTTCTTTATTCATATTTATGTATGATTAGAAGGGTTAAAGTAAGATATCAAGCCTTTACCTTGCATAATTAGATGTTAAGAAAAAGGATGTCCTTGTACCGTTCGTACGAACCAAGATCAGGAGAACGAAGAGCTTAGATCAATTGAGCCCAATCTCTCTGAAGTTGTTGTCTAACTCCAGAGACAAGTAGCAGAATAGCAGCAAGTGATTGTCAATCTGATGGCAAACCAGCCAGCAGTTCCTCCCCTAACCATTTATGTGGAGACCCAAGTGATGACTGAAGTCCTATCGGTTGCCCTAGAAGTCGCCACAACACTTAGAAGACAAGAAGCATACCTCATCCAGTGGCTGAGGATAAAGACCAAGAGAGCAACCGATCAGATGAGCTGGGCAAATTTTCAGTTAGAGTTCTATGAAGAGTTCTATCACCAACAAGCACTATGAGGAGTTTATAGAGTTCAAGCCAACCAAGATAGAAGATAAGACAATAGGGAGCCCGGAGCTCCAGTCAAGAAAGTGCAGAAGAACAGAAAGAAGGTAAGAAAGAGGGGGTTTGGGTAGTCTGTGAATATCTCGAGGTATTCCCAGCAGATCCACCTAGACTACCTCCCAATAAATGAGTGGATTTGAGATTGAATTGGTTCCTGGAATCGGTCCAATTTCAAAAGCTCCGTATCGCATGTCTCCAGCAGAGCTGAAGGAGTTACAATAACAACTACAAGAGTTACTTGACAAAGGCTTTATTCACCCTAGTCATTCATCCCGGGGAGCTCCAGAGTTGTTCGTTAAGAAGAAAGACGGATCCGTGCTAATGTGCATAGATTTCAGAACGCTGAGCAAAGTAGCAGTTAAGGACAAGTACCCCCTTCCCAGGATCGATGACTTGTTTGATCAGTAAAGAGGGGCAACAGTGTTCTCAAAGATAGACCTACGCTCTGGGTACCATCAGCTGAAGGTGAAAGAAAGAGATATACCCAGAACGGCGTTCAGGACCAGCTATGGACACTACGAGTTTGTAGTCATGCCTTTTGGTGTGACTAATGCACCAGCAGTCTTCATGGACTTAATGAACAGAGTGTTCAGAGAATATCTTGACAAATTTGTCATCGTATTCATCGACGACATTCTGATTTATTCAAGGACCCCAAAGGAGCATGACACGCACTTGAGGATAGTACTGCAGACTCTTCAGCAGAAGCAGCTTTATGCTAAATTCTCAAAGTGCGAGTTCTGGTTAAATCAGGTGGCGTTTTTAGGTCACATTATTTCTAAAGAAGGTATTCAAGTGGATCCAGCCAAAGTGGAAGCGGTCGACAACTGGAGTAGACCCAAGAACGTCAGAGAGATCAGAAGCTTCCTTGGTTTAGCAGGGTACTACAGGAAGTTCGTGGAGGATTTTTCCAGGATAGCTTCCCCACTAACAGCCCTCACCAGAAAGAACAAGAGATTCGAATGGTCAGATGAATGTGAGCAGAGCTTCCAAGAGCTCAAGAAGAGATTAATCAGTGCTCCCATTCTGACTGTTCCACAGAGCGACAAGAGTTTCGACATCTACAGCGATGCTTCCAAGATGGGTTTAGGAGCTGTACTCATGCAAGAAGGACAAGTCATAGCTTATGTTTCCAGACAACTCAAAGATTATGAGAAGAACTACCCTACTCATGATCTTGAGCTGGCAGTTGTGGTTTTTGCACTTAAACTCTAACGACATTATTTGTATGGAGTTCAGTGTAGAATCTTCACAGATCATCAGAGTCTTAAGTACTTCTTCACTCAGAAGGACTTAAACATGAGATAGCGTAGGTGGCTAGAGTTGATCAAAGACTATGCTGTGAAATCCCCTACCACCCAGGCAAAGCTAACAAAGTGGTAGATGCACTAAGCAGAAAGTCCAGTGCATCCCGGATGTCTTTGACATCATTAGCCCTGCCACTGCAGAAGGAGTTGTCAGATTCCGGACTTGAAATTATAGAAGGGCAACTCTCTGCATTGACCTTAGAGTCTACCTTGCTTGAGAACATACAGAGAAAGCAAAGTGAAGATCCAGACATCCAGAAGATCAAGCAGGGGATACAGAAAGAAGACAACTCAGAGTTTAGAGTAACAGATAGCGGAATTCTTTATCAGGGGAGTCGCATTTGCGTGCCCAATGATGAGGAACTGAGGAAGAAGATCTTAGAGGAAGCTCACAGTACACCATATTCCATGCATCCTGGTTCTTCCAAGATGTACCAACAGAGGTTTTGGTGGTCAGGACTCAAAAGAGATGTAGCTAAGTATGTCAGTACCTGCTTGACATGCCAGAGAGTCAAAGCAGAACACCAGAGACCAGGAGGAGTTCTTCAGCCTCTTCCAATACCAGAGTGGAAGTGGGAAGACATATCCATGGACTTCATAACAGGTCTTCCAAGAACCACCAATGGATATGATGCGATATGGGTAATAGTAGACCGATTGACCAAGTCTGCTCATTTCCTAACCATCAAGGTGTCCCACTCCATAGGTTGGCCCAACTATATGTTAAAGAGGTAGTCGGACTTCATGGAGTTCCTAAATCTATCATTTCGATAGAGATGGGCACTTCACCTCACACTTTGGGAGTGCGTTCGAATGCACTAGGCACCAAACTCAAGTTCAACATAGCCTTCCAGGACAGACAGAGCGAGTGAATCAGATTTTAGAAGACATGCTCGAGCTTGTGCGTTAGATTTCAAAGGAAGTTGGTGCAAGTATTTGTGCTTAACTGAATTCGCTTACAACAATAGTTATCAGGCCACCATTAAGATGGCGCCATATGAAGCACTATATGGCGAAATGCAGATCACCCATATCTTTGGCAAGAAGGGAGAGAAAAGAGATGGAAGCGAGCTAGGTACTGTATGCGAGGAGACAACTCGGGCTATTCGAAGAGTTATCTTGACACCTTGAATTCCAAGTAGGGGATTCAGTCTTTCTCAAGGTCGCTCCTATGAAGGGAGTGATGAGATTTGGCAAGAAGGGCAAGTTAAGTCCTCGCTATGTAGGACCTTACCTGATCATAGAGAGGATTGGGAAAGTAGCTTACAGGCTGGACTTACCACAAGACATGTCAGTTATACACAATGTATTTTATGTCTCCATGTTAAAGAAGTGTCTTCATGACCCAAGCCAAGTGATTCAGCCTCAGTCAGAGGATCTTAGTTATGAGAGCAGACCTACACAGATAGTGGATAGAGCAGTCAAGAGACTAAGAGATAGAAGTACCACTAGTGAAGGTCATCTGGTAGAACCAGAAGTACGAGGAAGTCACTTGGGAGCGTGAGGACAGTATGAGACAGAAATATTCAGAACTATTCTAAGTTCGAGGACGAACTTTTTATAAGGTATGGGGGATTGTAACGACCCAATTTTCCCTATTTCGAGTTCCAAATGTCCCTAAAAATATTTGGAAATGTTTTTAAAATATTCTAGAGATTTTTAGAGTATTTTTACGTAATTTTTGGAGGTCGTTTAGTATGTTTACAAAAAGAAAGAAATTTTGACAAAAATCGTTGAAGGTAAGGCTCGAACCCGTGACCTCCGGCCGAACCAAACCCGATCGGACACAGCAAACCAATCGAGCTGCGCACGCTTTGTTAACCAAGTATGAGGAGAAATAAATTTAAGGTATAGTATAATGGGAACCCAAAATTAGACCTAGCTATAAAAGGTTAAGTGAAAAGGGATTATTTTTGTTCTTCTTTTTCTCCCGAAATCCTTTCTTCCTCTCGTTCTCGCGTGCGATAGCGGCGGCGTTGCTTGGGCGAAGACGAAGCCGAAATTAGGGCTGCATTCCGGCGGCTGGTGAGCGTTCTTCTTCAAGGGTTCTTCACAAACCAAGCTTCTCTCGGCAAGGCAAATGCTCGGGCAAGAGAAGAGGCCGAGATTTGGAGCTTCGCTCGAACCCTAGAAGCTTCCTTTCCTTCTTTCCGGTTGTAAGTGCAAGAAACCCTAGGTAAGTACTACTCACCTGTGGTAGGAGTTGCTCCGATCTTTCGGTTTCGTTTCCTTGTTTGCTGAATTTCTTGAATCCGAAGCATGCTATGAGATTGGGGATTTTTGTTGTGCTGCCGTGTATTTCAAAGAAGAGAAATAGGGTTAGTTTGCTTGTTTAGCATGTGGTTGGTTGCTTAGAATCTGCTGGAATTTACAGATTTCGTTTTCTTGTTTTGCCGTGTACTTCCAATAAGGGAAATAAATGGTATGGGTAAGCATGTGGTTTAGATCTCGTTAGCTTCAAACAGAGCAAAGGATTCTCTGTTTTGAATTGGTAACCATGAATCACAAAGGAAGAAAGTAGTAATCCAATTTTTATTAGTTGCTGCCATCCCGAATTTAAGGTGTTGTTTTCTGGTTTACATGGTTTTGTTGCCGTGAGATTTATAAGAAGATGGGAATGGTTTTTTTTAATGAATTTGGCACATAGTCTAGACTTCCCAATTCTGATAATGAGCATCTCATAGTTGGATTTTTGTTTCCCCTTGCATGGCTGCTGTGGTGTGCCATAATCTGATAACCTTGTTATCAGTGGAAATATTGTCAACATTTTATCATGCATAAACATATTTTATGCTCTAGATATCACATGCCATCTATGAATGTAGTTTGTAAAAGAAGCCCTAAAGTAGCATTCTATGCCATGTTTCTACAGCATGATTAGAATCACTTAAGTAGCATTATATGTCATGTTTTTTTTTCAGCATGTTAAAGAAGCCTAAAGTTGTATTCTTTTACCTTATTTATAGCATGTTTAGAAAGCTTAAGATCACATTCTTTTGCTACCCTATACAGCATGTTTAGAAGCCCTAAAGTAGCATTCGTTGCCTATTTTTACAGCATGTTTAGAAGCCCTAAAGTAGCATTCGTTGCCTATTTTTACAGCATGTTTAGAAGCCCTAAAGTAGCATTCGTTGCCTATTTTTACAGCATGATTAGAATCACTTAAGTAGCATTATATGTCATGTTTTTTCAGCATATTTAGTAAGTCCCAGTTAGCTTTCTTTTGCTCTATTTTACAGCATGTTTAGAAAGTTCAAAGTTGCATTCTTTTGCCTATTTTTATAGCATGATTAGTAAGCTTAAAGTAGTTCTCTTTTGCTCCATTTTGTAGCATGATTAGCAAGATCAAATTAGTTTTCTTTTGCCCTATTTGATAGCATGATTAGTAAGATTAGATTAGCTTTCTTTGCTCTTATCGCAACATGTTTTAAAAGTTCAAACTAGCTCTCTTTTGCTCTATTCTAGAGCATGATTAGTAAGTTCAGATGTGCTTTCTTTTCCTTTGTTTTATAACATGCTTAGGGAGTTCAGATTTGCTTTCCTTTGTGTTATTTTTATATAGCATGCTTGGTTAGTTGTAATCCTATACTTGTTAGATACATCTAAAGGATTTTAATAAGCTCTAATAAAGGATTATGAGAAGTATAAGTAAAGAAAAAGACTAAAGTCTAGTTAAAAAGAAAGATAACAAGTAAAGCAAGAGGCTAGTACCCGACATCCAAGAGCTTGTCGTTAAACAAATCCAGGTGACCATTTCCGAGGTCTTGGCCCTGGTAGACCGAGGTCTGCTCTTTTAGGATTGGTGGCTCGCAACCCCAACCTATTAGGGAACGCGCATGAGATGGTACTAAGCCTGGGCCCAAAGAAAGAAAAGTAAAGAAAGAAAGAAAGAAAAGTAAAGAAAGAAAGAAAAGAAAAGTTAAGTAAGAAGAAAGAAAGAAAGAAGAAGAAAGTAAAAGATAGAAATTAAAAGATTAATTTCTAACACAAGGATATAAGAAATGAAATAAGTTCCAAGCTTAGAATAAATAAGAATGGTTAGTTTCTTTGATTCTAAGTTTACATTGTTAGTTTCTTGTTATCCTGCTTGATACTGAGTATGATTTGTATCCCGTTCATTTTCTGTATACCATGAGCACATGCAGATAGCTTTATTATTTCAGTTTCAGCACTTATGCATTTCATTTATGCATTTCGAGTTTTGTGAGATAGATTAGTACTTACTAAGCGTTTCGCTTATAGATCTTTTTTTTTCCTCCTACTGCGGATAAAGGAAAAGCTAAGATATAAAGGGAGGCGACAGGGTGGTGGTGATGATGGATGTGTGTGGTGACTGAACTATGGAGAGGTCCAGAGGGGACTAGCAAGACTTATTTATTTAGAGTTTATGTCTAGTTCATTTTCCTTATTTCTGTTATGAAGTTATGAGTTTATGACTGAGTTTGATGTGCATTGTAGCTTATTATGCTTCATTCTGGGAGATTGAGTTTAGTTCAGGTTGCTAGATTAGTTTTTGATTATGATATGATTTATTACTGCGTGGTTGTGAATAGATTGTGATCCAGCCGCATGTGGCTGTGTATATATCTTGTGTATTATAGATTTGGTCACCGGTACAGGGGAGACTCTGCCGAAATTTTTCGGTAGGAATTTCTCTGAACCGTGATAAATCTAAGTGTCGCTAATAATAGCATAAGTGACACTAGTAAGTAGAGTAGGAGTTAGGTAACGGTCGCCCTTAGAGAGTAGTAGTAAGAAGGGTGGGCGTTACAAGTTGCATGCCAAGTCATGTGTTCCACAGTTGCCTTTGATGCATACAATCTTTGTAACCTAGGAGTTAAAGGTAAATAAAACAACTGGCTGTGTGATTTACGTCGTTGTTGACTCCTTCTGGTTGTCTTATACCTATCTTGATTACAGAATTTACAAACCTCTACATCTGCATCATCTCCCCAATATAACATACAGTCATCTCTGTAAACATCAATTCTTTCAACCGGAAGACCTAAATCTTTCACCAGTTTTTTCATACTGTAAAAATCAAGAGGCAAATTGTGATCACGTGGCAATGTATCGTCAAATGCTTGAACAATATCATTAAAACAATCTTCCGACATATTATGATCTGCCTTTATATTTAATAGTCTGGAGGTTAGAGATAATTTAGTTTGACTGTCACAACCGGAATATAATGGTTCATTTGCGGCACTCAATACTTCTTGAAATTTGTAATATATTTCATCCAGACCAGGTACATCAGGCTCCTCCAACGGCAATGTATTAGTGGCAAACATTTGTTCACTTGTTGGAGGAAAACTAGAACTTGCACCAAGCGTCTCGGTAATATAATTCTGACAGCTTGCATCAATTACCATCCTCTGATATGGATTGAATTGTTCATAATAACTCTAATCCCCACTAGCAGAGGCTTGGAAATTCTGTCCATAATCCTCATCAGATATGAACGGTTCGCCATGACTTATCCAATTTTAATAATTCGGAGTAAAACCAAATCTACAAAGATGTTCTTCAACTTTATCGGTGGGTAAAAATTTGTCATTGTGACAGTTTCTACATGCACACCTTATCTTCTTGCCATCCATATACATAACTTGACTAGATGCAAAATTCAAAAATTACCTCAGGCCAGTGATAAACTCAAGAGTTAACCGCTGACGATTAGGCATATTATTGTTATACATCCAACTTCTCTCATTCTGCATTTTACCTGAATTCAGCTATTTAGTCAAACATTATTAACAGTAACTACAGATAAATCTTATCATTGAATACAAAACAACAAAGAGTAGCCTATCAAAAAGAAGGAACACAATTAATCAACTATAACATAATTATTTAAAGCTAACTTTATATATAGATCAGTAAATGCATATTAATGAACTTAAAAATATCGAAAAGAGGTGAACAAATACAATTTTCTTCAACTACACTAAGATCATGCCAAATTGAGACCTGCACAAACAACATTATCAATTCAGTCAGTAACTTCCGAATATTAAATAAAAAATGAAATAATGATCAATCTCATCTTGCCCGGCATTGCCACGCGGCCACCCGCGGCCAAACGTGGCCACCGATGGCACCGGCAGCCAACCCCGGCCACCCACATCCAATCGAGGCCAGGGACGTGACACGGGGCAGAGTTGGCCAGCCACACGACGGCGGCCAGCCACGGCTAGGCCCACGCCAACGGCTAGACGCCAGCCTGCCAGCGCCTGGCAGCGGCCAGCCACACGTCAGCCAGGCAACGACCAAGCAGCGTCCAGCCCGTGGCGGCGACCATCCCGCGGCCAGCCCGTGGCGGTGGCCTGCCCGCGGCCACCCCGGAGATCACGTCGTCGCCGAGAGAGGGAGATCCGAGAGCAGCGTAGAGAGATGGGCTTACCAATCGAAAAGCTTCGACCGCCGGAGATCACGCGGTCGTCGCAGATCACGCCGTCGTCGGTCGGAGATGTGGCCGAAACCCTGGAAATCGCAGGTTGGAAGGGGGAACGGAGGAGAGAGGAAAGAAATGGGGAAGAAAATAAGAATCGTGATGAGGTATAGATCGAGGGTTTTACCATAAAATATTTTTTGTTCCCAATTACGTCCCTAAATTTGGGCAAATCCCTGAATTTGTCCCAAATTTTGGGATGAATCCGGGATTCGTCCCAAAATCTAGGACGAATTCAGGGATTCATCCCAGAATTTATTTTTTTTTAATAAAAGAGGAAAAAATTCGGAAGGAATAAATACGGACCTAGAGATATCGGAATTTGATGAAACAAGTTTCTATGCATTCGTATCATTGTCCTGATCGTAAATATATCCATAAAAATATTTTTGACCAAATATATTGATTTTTGGAATTTTTTAATCCCAATTTAACCTATTTTTGGTGTTAAAAATTTGAATCACTCAAAATAATAATTCAAAATTATGGATGATGGTATATTTACGACCAGGACAATGATACGAACGCATAGAAACTTATTTCATGAAATTCCGATATCTCTAGGTAAAGAAATAAGCCTTTGGTGTTTCATTTTTTTTAAAATTCTTTTCTATTTTGGGACGAATCCAGGCATTTGTTCCAAACTTTGGGACGAATCCAGAGATTCATCCCAAAATTTAAATTATTTAAAAAAAATGGAAAAAAATGGGGTAACTTAAATATGGACCCAGAGACATCGGAATTTGATGAAACAAGTTTCTATGCGTTCATATCATTGTCCTGATCGTAAATATATCCATAAAAATATTTTTGACCAAATATATTGAATTTTGGAATTTTTTAATCCCAATTTGAGCTATTTTTAGTGTTAAAAATTTGAATCACTCAAAATAATAATTCAAAATTATGGATGATGGTATATTTATGATCAGGACAACGATACGAATGCATAGAAACTTGTTTCTTGAAATTCCGATGTCTCTATGTCAATATATAAGCCTTTGGTGTTTGATTTTTTTTTTTAAATTATTTTCTGTTTTGGGACGAATCCAGGGATTCGTTCCAAACTTTGGTACGAATCCATAGATTCATCCCAAAAATTAAATTATTTACAAAAAATGTAAAAATATGGGACGACTTAAATATGGACCTAGAGACATCGGAATTTGATGAAATAAGTTTCTATGCATTCGTATCATTGTCCTGATCGTAAATATATCCACAAAAATATTTTTTGACCAAATATATTAATTTTTGGAATTTTTTAATCCCAATTTGACCTATTTTTGGTGTTAAAAATTTGAATCACTCAAAATAATAATTCAAAATTATGGATGATGGTATATTTACGATCAGCACAATGATACAAATGCATAGAAACTTGTTTCATGAAATTTTGATATCTCTAGGTCAAGATATAAGCCTTTGGTGTTTGATTTTTTTTTTTTAAAAAAAATATTTTATGTTTTGGGACAAATCCTGGATTTGTCCCAAAAATTAAATTATTTAAAATAAATGGAAAACAAATGGGATGACTTAAATATGGACCTAGAGACATCAGAATTTGATGAAATAAGTTTCTATACATTCGTATCATTGTCCTGATCGTAAATATATTCATAAAAATATTTTTGACCAAATATATTGATTTTTGGAATTTTTTAATCCCAATTTGACCTATTTTTGGTGTTAAAAATTTGAATCACTCAAAATATAATTCAAAATTATGGATGATGGTATATTTACGATCAGGACAACGATACGAACGCATAGAAACTTATTTCATGAAATTCCGATGTCTCAAGATCAATATATAAGCCTTTGGTGTTTGATTTTTTTTTAAAAAAAATATTTTATGTTTTGGGACGAATCCTGGATTTGTCCCAAAACTTGGGACGAATCCAGAGATTCATCCCAAAAATTAAATTATTTAAAATAAATGGAAAAAAATGGGATGACTTAAATATGGACCTAGAGACATCAGAATTTGATGAAATAAGTTTCTATATGTTCGTATCATTGTCCTGATCGTAAATATATTCATAAAAATATTTTTGACCAAATATATTGATTTTTGGAATTTTTTAATCCCAATTTGACCTATTTTTGGTGTTAAAAATTTGAATCACTCAAAATAATAATTCAAAATTATGGATGATGGTATATTTACGATCAGGACAACGATACGAACGCATAGAAACTTATTTCATGAAATTCCGATGTCTCTAGATCAATATTTAAGGTTTCAGTCACTTATTTACAACCATTCGTTGTACAACACCTTTTTAGTTAGTAGCAACCTATATATGTTTTAAAAAATATCTAACTAGAGACATCAGAATTTCATGAAACAAGTCTTTGTCCGTTCGTATCATTGTCATGATCGTAAATATATCTAGAAATTTTTTTTTGACCAAATATATTGATTGGCGGAATTTTTTAATCCCAATTTGACCTATTTTTGGTGTCAAAAATTTGAATCACTCAAAATAATAATTCAAAATTAAGGATGATGATATATTTACGAGCACGACAATGATAAGAACACATAGAAACTTATTTCATGAAATTCCGATGTCTCTAAGTCAAGATATAAGCCTTTGGTGTTTGAATTTTTTTTTTTAAATTATTTTTAGTTTTGGGACGAATCCTGGATTCGTCCCAAAACTTGGGACGAATCCAGGGATTCGTTCCAAACTTTGGGACGAATCCTGGATTCGTCCCAAAACTTGGGACGAATCCAGGGATTCGTTCCAAACTTTGGGACGAATCCAGAGATTCGTCCCAAAAATTAAATTATTTAAAAAAATGGGACGAATTAAATATGGACCTAGAGACATTGGAATTTGATGAAACAAGTTACTATGCGTTCGTATCATTGTCCTAATCGTAAATATATCCATAAAAATATTTTTGAACAAATATATTGTTTTTGGAATTTTTTTAATCCCAATTTGACCTTTTTTGGTGTTAAAAATTTGAATCACTCAAAATAATAATTCAAAATTATGGATGATGGTATATTTACGATCAAGACAATGATACGAATGTATAGAAACTTATTTCATGAAATTCTGATGTCTCTAGGTCAAGATATAAGCCTTTGGTGTTTGATTTTTTTTTAAAATTATTTTTTATTTTGGGACGAATCCTGGATTCGTCCCAAAACTTGGGATGAATCCAGGGATTCGTTCCAAACTTTGGCACGAATCCAGAGATTCGTCCCAAAAATTAAATTATTTAAAAAAAATGGAAAAAAAATGGGATGACTTAAATATGGACCTAGAGACATCGGAATTTGATGAAACAAGTTTCTATGTTTTCGTATCATTGTCCTAATCATAAATATATCCATAAAAATATTTTTGACCAAATATATTAATTTTTGGAATTTTTAATCCCAATTTAACCTATTTTTGGTGTTAAAAATTTGAATCACTCAAAATAATAATTCAAAATTATGGATAATGATATATTTACGATCAGGACAACGATATGAACGCATAATAACTTGTTTCATAAAATTCTAATGTCTCTAGGTCAATATTTAAGGTTTCGATCACTTATTTACAACCATTCGCTGTACAACACCTTTTTAGTTTGTAGCAACCTATAAATGTTTTAAAAAATATCTACCTAGAGACATCAAAATTTCATGAAACAAGTCTCTGTGTGTTCGTATCATTGTCCTGATCGTAAATATATCCAGAAAATATTTTTGACCAAATATGTTGATTGGCGGAATTTTTTAATCCCAATTTGATGTAATTTGTGTTAAAATTTTGAATCACTAAAAATAATAATTCAAAATTATGGATGATGGTATATTTATGATCAAGACAATGATACGAACGCATAGAAACTTGTTTCCTAAAATTCTGATGTCTCTAGGTCATGATATAAGCCTTCGGTGTTTGATTATTTTTTTTAAAAAAAATTATTTTAAGTTTTGGGACGAATCCAGAGATTCGTCCCAAAAATTAAATTATTTAAAAAAAATGGGACGACTTAAATATGGACCTAGAGACATCAGAAGTTGATGAAACAAGTTTCTATGCATTCGTATCATTGTCCTGATCGTAAATATATCCATAAAAATATTTTTGACCAAATATATTGATTTTTGGATTTTTTTTAAATCCCAATTTTACCTATTTTTAGTTTTAAAAATTTGAATCACCCAAAATAATAATTCAAAATTATGGATGATGGTATATTTAGGATTAGGACAATGATGCGAACGCATAGAAACTTGTTTCATGAAATTCCGATGTCTCTAGGTCAAGATATGAACCTTCTGTGTTTGATTTTCTTTTTTAAAAATTATTTTCAGTTTTGGGATGAATCCTGGATTCGTCCCAAACTTGAGACGAATAAAGGGATTCGTCCCAAAATTTGGGATGATTCCAGAGATTCGTCCCAAAATTTGGGACGAATCCAGAGATTCGTCCCAAAAATTAAATTATTTTTAAAAAAATAGGGAAAAAATGGGACGCCTTAAATATGAACCTAGGGACATCGGAATTTCATGAAACAAATTTCTATGTGTTCGTATCGTTGTCTTGATCGTAAATATATCCATAAAAATATTTTTCACCAAATATATTGATTTTTAGTATTTTTTTAATCCCAATTTGACCTATTTTTGGAGTTAAAAATTTGAATCACTCAAAATAATAATTTAAAATTATGGATGATGGTATATTTACGATCAAGACAATGATACGAATGTATAAAAACTTGTTTCATGAAATTCCGATGTCTCTAGGTCAAGATATAAAACTTCGGTGTTTGATTTTCTTTTTTTAAAATTATTTTCAGTTTTGGGACGAATCCTGGATTCATCCTAGATTTTGGGACGAATTCTGGCATTCGTCCCAAAACTTAAAATATTTAAAAAATAGGAAAAAAATGGGGCGCCTTAATATGAACCTAGAGATATCGAAATTTCATGAAATGAGTTTCTATACGTTCATATCGTTGTCCTGATCATAAATATATCCATAAAAATATTTTTGACCAAATATATTGATTTTTGGAATTTTTTAAACCCATTTTGACCTAATTTGTGTTAAAATTTTGAATCACTCAAAATATTAATTCAAAATTATGGATGATGACATATTTACGATTAGGACAACAATATGAACACATAGAAACTTGTTTCATTAAATTCGGATGTCTCTAGGTCAAGATATAAGTCTTTCGTGTTTTTTCCTTTTTTAAAAAAATAATTTCAATTCTGGGACGAATTCTAGATTTGTTCCAGATTTGGGGTCGATTTAGCAACGAAATTTTTTCCTATTGCAAACTTGAAACGAAAATTTTTTGTTGCAAATTTCGTTGGTCATTTGGGTCGAAATTTATTTTCGTTGGTAAATTTGTCCCAATTTTGGGACGAATTATTTTCGTTCCAGACTTTTGTCCCCAAATTTGTGTTTTTTTGTAGTGCACGAATGAGAGATAATGGTCGACAAGATATAACAACGATCGCTGATGACTCTCTTAACTATGAATGAGAGACAATTGTTGACGGGATATAACAACGTAATTATAACTACTACTCAATGTAAAATAACTACTACTCAATCAATGCAAATAGTAAAATCATGCACTATGATTAAAAATCTAATGAAGACAAGTAGGACCTATCTACCTCTATCATAGATCATCCTATCTTCAAGTCAGCGAGTTAGCTCGATCTCGAATTCTACAAGTACATGGTATAAAGCAAAACTAAATACTAGTGAAATTCTAATATCCATAAATAATCTATATAAGTAAATCATTTATTCTCCTTTCTAACCCTCTAACTTTTTTAATCTTATTATCACAAATCCTTAGTTTGAATAAAGACTTGTAAATCAGTAAATTGATCTATGACTTAATTAATCAATCTTATTAATTAATTCATCTTCAATTAATAATCAAATCAATTATAAATTTATTAATTACTCGATTAATTATTAATGAATTTAATAATTACCCAACTTAGTAATAATCTGATGATTCTTTAATCCAAATAATAATTAAATAATTATTTGTTCACACTAATCAAACTATAATAATTCATTTAATTTAAATTTTAACGTTTTAATCATTATTTTAGATATAAATGTTGGATATAATTATCGCTATTAGGTGGACTTATTTGTAAGTTACACACGTGAATACGATCCGAACCCTTTAAAGTGATCTAACTTATGTCTAATATGTTACGGGTAATTGGATGTGGATCTCATATGTGTAGAACCTATAGTCCCGCATCTATTATCATGCATCTATGGCTGATAATAAATGTGCATTATATAATGGGTTGGTCCCCAGAGGATTAAGGTAATCTTGAGACGTCTCTTCATTCCCCGTTGACGAAGAGAATTCGGCGTTGTCAACCCTAACTCCTCCGAAAGACCTACCTTTTCCTTCCGCTGTTTCTTCTTCCGCAGGATCTTCTTGACGACGCTAAAGGACAAAGATATGGCTCTTCAATCAGGTTCTTTGTCATTACATTTATGTATTATTTACTTTCTTATGTCATGTTCTCGATGAAATGAAGATTCATGCTCATATGTTCTTGTTTTTCCTATACGAATTCTTATTTTGATTGTCTAGAATTCATGCGGCTTAGGTTTTTACGAGAACCTTCAATTGATATCAAAGCCAAATTTTTGTTTCACCGTTTTCATTAGCAATAAAGTTTAAGTTTTTCGTCGATTTGTTGTTTGTATGCTAGATCAAGTTTTTCCTAGTTAATATAAATTTTTAATCGTCGAAAATCATATAAAAGAAAACTAGGATAGACTTATTTTTTGAATTTTTCGTGTTTCTATGAAGAATATGAAGAACGATGAAAATCATCATAGTTTAACCAAATTTTAGATAAAATTGTGATAGCTCAATCATTTATTTTGATTGAGTAATTGATTGTCGAGTCTAAATTTTTTTTTAAAAAATAATTAAAATTCAATTGATTAACTATCTTAAACTCGTAAGTATGTCAATTATCATTCGATTAGATTTATTTTTAATATATTATTATTATTATTATTATTATTATTATTATTAATTCAGATTAACTAGTCAATCTTTTCCATAGAACGTTTTTGTTTCATGCACTAACTGTTCAACGTGAAACAGACGGAAAAAAAAAAAGGCAAATTCTGTTTCAACAATGAAACAAGAGGTCATTTATAAAAAAAAATTGAAACAATGGCACAACATGAAGCCTATAAAGACTATATATATATATATATATATATATAATTAAATAGTATTAAATAATACTATTTAATTATAGAACTTAAAGAAAATTTTAATTTCTTAAGGAAGAGTTATATATATAATCATATAGTATAACTATATATGGTAGACTTTTGGATCGATTAGAATAATTGATTGGATCATACCAATCAATTACCATAAGGTATCAATCGATTAATAAGCTTAATTTTATGTTGTTAAGGCTGATTGAGTAATTTTTATTCGAATTGAGTTCTTATAATTTTCTTGAGTTTATCTACACAACGTGCTACTAAGTTGAATTATTGTGTCGGCCCAAAGGAAGACACCTTAGGTAGATTTAGTACATTTTGTGTTGGTAGACGTATATCTATGCTAAAAGTAATCGGCCCAAAGGAAGGTTACTTTTATGCCAGATATATGTGATCCTGCCCCGAAGTCAAGAAGATGGCAACCGGGAAGTAACACTGAGGTGGTTCTTCGTCTTCACCGATGATCCTGTATCCTGCAACCACAAGTCGTTAGTGCCAAGTTGGGAGGGAGTTCCCTGCGACGACCCTCCGACGCTCAAGTCACACACTGACAACAAAGATAGAAAGGAAGTGATGAATAGTGGCTTCAAGAGATGTATCCTACATACCTCCGCGGAGGGCAATCTCCCTTCTTATATAGAGCTTCGTTGGGTAGACTGCACGCTTCCCAAGCGGACATGCTTTCCCAAGCTTTCCCCTAAAAGCTAGCATCGAGAAGGTGTCCTTGTCACCTTACCATAACGTGGCGGGCATATCTCTGCAGAGGCGGCTGAAGCTTCTCCCGTACGATTCTCTGTTTTACCGTCCGATTTTCTGTCCCTCTGCGCCGCCCGTCGGCGGCACTAACTCCCACAAGGATGTAGGCACATGTCTCCTCCTATTTTGTTTGTCGGCTACTATCCTGACTGGGCTCTCCTCGATTGGTTCAGTCGACCGCTTCTTTAATCTTACATCCTTGCGCTGAGGCCGACCGGCTAGGGTATCCTTTACCTTTGTGCATCGCAAGCAAGCTCAGCCATCTCTTGCCGAGCCCCTCCAGCCGACCGGGGATGGAGAGCTTTTCGATCGGTTCGGCCAATAGTGGAGGGAGAGCTGTCCGATCGGCTGACCACTTAGTTGACCCCCCTGACCTTGATGTCTACCGAAACCCTGATCCTCGGAGGTGGGCCCTTCCGAGTCATCCCTGAGTCATCCCCGGATCACAATTGGCACCGTCTGTGGGAAATTCAACCTGAACCCGGGAGCGGAAGATGGAGGAAGTCGGACGACCTACGATCGTAACGCTGACGACAGAAGAACTGGAAAAATTGATCCAGGCCGGATTGGCAAGGGCGATGGAGCAACAACAACGAGTCCTGGCCGAACGCCCGGCGCAAGAGCCAACCGTCTTAGGATCCGGCCAACCAGGAGGTCAGGGTCGCGAAACTGAACCCGTGGCCAACCAGGAAATCCACAAAAAATCGGACACGTTCGGACCAGCACGCAACGCTCCGATCCCCTTCCACCGAGCATTGTCCCGGTTGCCATCTTCTTGACTTCGGGGCAGTATCAATATGCATAAGGTAGCTTACAACTATAGAACAAAATATTATTTTGTTCAAATCATGCACAAAATATGTCGGCCCAAAGGAAGGCATATTATGTGGCCGATTAAGGTTGTTGTAAGCTATGGAAAAAAATATAACTTATATAAAGTATCATATTATGCGCACAATGAGTCGACCCAAAGGAAGGCACATTGTGTGGCCAATTAAAATTTGAGTTATATTAGAAAGTATCGCTAACAAATAATGTGTCGGTCCAAAGGAAGACATATTATGTTGTACTTGGTATCTCACAAAGAGCCCATTTATATGCATTTAAAATTTTATTTTATTTGTATAATTTTATATTACTTATATGTTCTTGTTTTTAGTCAAATCGTTAGCTTAAATAAATTTCTCTCTTTAATTTCAGTGCAATATGTAACTGTCATCATTAATAACATCCCAACACTAATTGGTTCGAATTTTACTGAATGGAAAGAATACGTGACCGTAGTCTTAGGTTGGATGAACTTAGACTATGTATTAAGGAATGATCACCCCACACCTCTGACCAATGCTAGCACTATAGAGCATAGGACTAAATTTCAGCTGTAGGAGAAATCAAATTGCATGTGTCTGAGTATCATGAAACTTTCCATACTGGCACCAATAAAGGGCTCAATAACGAAGGGAGAAGATGCTAAGAGTTTCCTGGACCAATTAGCAGACCGATTCACCTCAAATGAAAATGTCTAGACTACCACACTTCTTACGAAGTTGATAATCATACGGAATAATGGTAAAGGAAACATAAGGGAGTACATTATGGAGATGTCCAATATAGCGACAAGTCTAAAAGCACTAAAATTCGATATGTCTGAGGGTATGTTAGTGCATTTCGTCTTAATGTCTCTGCCTGCACGGTTCACTCCTTTTAAGATATCGTATAATACTCAAAAGGAAAAGTGGATAATGAATGAGTTTATTGCCCAATGCGTGCAAGAGGAGGGGAGACTAAAAATTGGACACTGAGAGTGCTCACTTAGCATCTGGTTCTCAAAGTACGAGCAAGAAATGAAAGAGGATCAATAACAAAGGAAAAGGAAAACTAACTGTAGATTCTGGAAGCAATGGCCAAAGGAGCACAAGAAGCAGGATAAGGAATCCACTTATTTCTTTTGCAAGAAGAAAGGTCATATGAAGAAAGACTGCATCAAGTACGCCAACTAGCATATAAAGAAAGGTAAACTTCTCAACTTTGTTAGTTCGGAAGTCAATATAGCTATCGTACCCATTGATACTTGGTGGATAGATACCGGTGCTACTACTCACATAAGTGTCACTATGCAGGGTTGTCTCAGGAGCCGACTTCCGCTTGATGGTGAAATATACATCTATACAGGAAATGGAAATTAAAGAAGGCTAAAGTTGAGTCGGTTGGTATTTTTAAGCTTTGTTTAGGAACCAATATTTTTCTGAATTTAGAAAATACATTTATTGTACAATCTTTTCGACGAAATTTAATTTCAATTTCTTGTTTGGACAAATCAGGTTATTCTTATTCATTTAGAATTTTAGTATTTTCTTTAATTCAGTGTTGGTTGGCAATGATTCCTTGATTGATAAGATTTATAAATTAAACACCTTTACTCCTATAGTTGACAACGTGATAATGCATAGTATAGGTACGAAATGTAAATTGACTAATAAGAATTCTTCCATATTTTGGCATAGGCGCTTAGGACATATATCAAAACAACGCCTAGAAAGGTTAATGTCACATGGAATTCTCGATTCCCTTGACATGTCAGACTTTAATGTTTGCATATAGTGTCTCAAGGGGAATACCACTAACAAAAGAAATAAGGGGACTACCTGATATAGTGATATTTTAGAGTTAATACATACGGATATTTGTGGACCATTTCCTAAGACATCTTGGAATGGACAGACATTTTTTATTAGCTTCATAGACAACTATTCTAGATTTGGCTATCTGTACCTTATTCATGAGAAATCGCAATGTTTGGACATGTTCAAAATTTTCAAAGCCGAAGTTGAACTTCAACTAGGTAAGAAAATTAAAGCTGCCTGATCTGACCATGGAGGTGAATATTACGGTCGATATGATGGATCAGGTGAACAACGTCCAACACCTTTTGTGAATTACCTTGCTGAGTGTGGAATTGTGCCTCAGTATACCATGTCTGGTACACCCAGTCAGAATGGTGTAGTTGAGCATCGTAATCGAACCCTAAAAGACATGGTAAGAATTATGATGGCTTTCACTTCTCTACTAGAGTTCTTGTGGGGTGAAGCACTCAAGACTATAGTTTACCTACTCAATAGAGTACCTAGTAAGGTAGTAACTAAAACCCCATTCAAGATGTGGACGGGTAAAAGCCTAACATTAGGCACTTACACGTCTGGGGTTGTCTAGCTGAAGCTAGGCGTTATAAGCCTAATGAAAAGAAACTGGACTCAAGAACGATTAGCTGTAATTTTGTAGGATACTCTGAGAAGTCAAGAGGGTATAAATTTTATGATCCCTTTAATAGATCCTTCTTCGAAACGGGAAATGTTAAGTTCATTGAGGACAGTGGGAGTGATAAAATTAGGGAAATATCTTTTGAGGAATGCGTTGGCAATCCTCCTGTGGTTACTACTAGTGTGATCTGTAGCGGTATGGTTATCACACATCTAGTAAGTGTAGTGAACCAAGATATTCCTATGACATCTCCAATGCAATTGGAGGAACCTGTCACTGAAATTGAAGTATTGCATCATATTGATGAGCAAGTACCTGAACCACCTCAAACACAAGTGCCTTTAAGGCAATCCACAAGGGAACGGAGAAGCACAAATTCTCGTGATTATGTTTATCTCCAAGAGAATGATTTTGACATAGGGTTGGAAGGTGATCCTACATCTTTCCAAGAAGTCAAACAATGCTCTGATCCTGAAAGGTGGATTAACGCCATGCAAGAAGAGTTGAAATCTATGGCGGACAATGATGTTTGGGAGCTTATCGAATTGCCTGAAGGAAAGAAGCCTGTTGGCTGTAAATGGATATTTAAAACCAAGCGGGATTCAAGGGGTAATGTCGAAAAGTATAAGGCTCGTCTTATTGCCAAGGGATTCACTCAGAAAAAAAACATTGATTACAAGGAGACTTTCTCAACTATGTCGACGAAAGACTCCCTTAGGGTAATCATGACACTTGTATCTCATTATAATTTGGAGCTACATCAAATGGACGTAAAGACTACATTCCTCAATGGAGACATAGAGGAGTCTATATATATAGTACAACCAAAAAAATTTGAGTGTAAGGACTTTAAGTACCTAGTATATAGATTAAAGAAGTCTATTTATGGTTAAAGTAAGCACCTCGTCAATGGTACCGAAAATTTGATCAAGTGGTTATCTCATTTGGATTTAAAGAGAACCCCGTTGATTAGTGCATATATGTCAAGTTTAGTGGGAGCAAGTTTGTTATACTTGTTTTGAATGTGGATGATATATTGCTTGCGAGCAATAATAAGGATCTGCTCGTTCAAACTAACTCATTTCTATATGGTAATTTTGAAATGAAAGATCTTGATGAAGCATCCTTTGTTTTAGGCATACAGATCTATCATGATCATTCAAGAGGCATTCTTGGACTTTCATAACAGGCCTATATTGAAAAGGTGTTTGTAAGGTATAGTATGCAGAATTATACACCCGGTGACACACCTATGTCAAGAGGTGACAAGTTCAGCTTGCAGCTGTGTCCACGGCTTGAACTTAAAATAAAGGAGTTGGAGCAATTTCCATATGCGTCAGCAGTGGGAAGTCTCATGTATGCATAAGTTTGTACTCGATCAGATATAGCATTTATAGTGGGGATGTTAGGCAGATATATTAGTAACCCAGGACCATCACACTAAAAAGCGGTAAAGAGAGTGATGCGGTATTTGCAAAGAACTAAAGGACATATGCTCACATATCGGAGATCAGATCACTTGGAGGTAATTGGATATTCAGACTCTGATTTTGCTGGATACTTGGATAGCAAGAGGTCCACTTCGGGCTATCTTCATGCTTGCTGGAGGGGTTATATCTTGGAAGAGCGTCAAGCAGACGTTAGTAGCCACTTCTACTATGGAGGTAGAGTTAGTAGTATGCTATGAAGCATCCAATCACGGGATTTGGCTGCGAAACTTTATCACAACATTACAGATTATTGATGGTAATGACAGGTTATTGAGGATCTACTGTGATAATAAAGCTGCAAAACTTTATGCCAAGAACAATCGCAGTTCGTTGAAGTCCAAATGCATCGACATCAAGTTTCTAGCGGTTAAAGAAAGAGTTCAAAGTTGTCAGATTATGATAGAGCACATCAGTACAGATTCCATGTTGACAGATCCACTCACCAAAGGCTTGGTGCCTAAGGTATTTCATGCCCATGTTATTGCTCTATATTTGATAATAAAGACAAACATTTGTTTTGATTATTGTACGTACTTAAAGTTCAAAATATTAATGAAAATTTATATGTTTGTTTGACACTCTGACTGTGATATCATTATTTACTACTACTGTTTAGCATTTGGTGTTTGTAAATATGATAAAGACTCCTTTTGGAATCATAAAGTTGATCATGATTTGCTATTGCAGTTTAGCATAAAGTATTTTGCAAATATGATCTGACCTATTTTAAGGTCATCTTAGGACCAATTGGAAATTAACATGTATTGATCACATTTCATATAATTTTCACTCTACACATCCATATTTTGATCTATGTCATTAATGACATTGGTATTGTGATTACTGTTAGGACTTGTTATGATCATATATAGTAGCTATGACCTCTTTAGTCTTATACCAATGAAGTTAATGGACCAGATTGTTTACAGGGGTATTTTGTACCAATAAAGTTTGATATCAACTAAAGTTTACCTGTATTTCACATACACTCACATATAGCCCAAGTGAAAAATTGTTGGATATAATTATCCCTATTAGGTGGGCTTATTTGTAAGTTGTACACGTGAATACGATCCGAACCCTTTAAAGTGATCAAACTTATGTCTAATGAGTTTCGGGGTAATTGGATGTGGATCTAATATGTGTAGAACCTATAATCCCGTATCTATTATTATCTATGGGCTGATAATAGATATGTACTATATAATGGCTTGGTCCCCAGAGGATTAGAGTAATCTTGAGACGTCTCTTCGTTCCCCATCGACAAAGAGAATTCGGTGCCGTCAACCCTAACTCCTCCGGAAGACCTATCTTTTCCTTCCACTGATAAAAATATGACTTTTCAATCAAATTCTTTGTCATTATGTTTATATATTATTTACTTTCTTATGTCATATTCTCGATGAAACGAAGATCCATGCTCATATGTTCTTATTTTTTCTATACGAATTCTTATTTTGATTGTCTAGAATTCATACGGATTAGATTTTTACGAGAGCCATCAATAAAAATATTTATTTTTTCTTGATACTTATAGTAGTTGAAAATTATAGCTCGAGATCGGTGTCGTAGCTCATTACTATCAGATTCGTAAAAAGGGAAAGCGCAGGAGAAAAAGTAGTAAAAACAATAAGGGCAGTTATACTCAATGGCTCATATATTAATCATCATACCACCTATCCTTATCACCATTATCTTAAATAGGGAGTAAGAGGGTGAGTATGATTCTCAAAGGACGCACCTTTGGAATCGGTGTGCATCTTTCCCTAATTGGTATTATTACAAAGCTCACATCTTTATGTGGCATGCACTCTTTTCATAATTGTTGTGCTACAATTTAGTCTATTAGTCGGTTAATTATACTTGAGTCGAATGTGCGCCGAATTGACTTGAATTGAAATTGATAGATCTAATCCGATCCGCTGACCTGAGCTTCATCCCGAATCTGACAACTTTATGTTGATAAGGTCCTGGACTTGTCAGTAGTTCTCACCACATTAAGAATAAATTAGATAGTGGTGCAGCTTGATTTCAGATATCGATAGTGTATTAAAATTTCAATATCCTGGATATATTAAATTTATATTAAAATTATTTGATATTTTGATATTTTAAAATTATAAAAGAAAAAAAAATGTTTGTCATAAATCAAAATCTAGCAATTGATTTTTAAAATTTAGTACATTAAATAATTTATAAAAAGAATATTAGGTATTTTAGTATATTTTACTATTTTATTAAAAATCTTCCCCCTTTACTAACTAATTTTGATGAAGTTTAAAATGAATTTACGTTAATATCTTTTTTCTATTCACACTAAAAACAATTCCAAACTTTATTAGTAATTCCACAAGCGAAACAATCAGTGATCTAGAGTTCAAAACTTAGCTGCGACGTATTATTATAATTTTTTCTCATCATTAATTTTCTCTGCTTATTTTATATAAAAAAAATATAGTTCTCTTTAGTCACATATCTTAAAATTGACAACACTATAATCAAAGAAGCTTCTATAAATATTTTAGGCCGATAATGTTAAAAAATATACTTTTCTTAGTTTTTTTTTACTAAGATAAGTATAATATTAAATTAAATTAATTTTTTTCATAGGGAAATCCAAACAATTCAGATTTTCGGGTGACATTTGAAAATCCAAACAATTCAGATTTTCGGTGACACTTGAAAATCCAAACAATTCGGATTTTCAAAAACCCAAATAATTTAGATTTTTGAAAGTCAGATATTTTACCCTAATGATTTTGTCAATGTGATTTCAATGTATTATATTACACACGCAATGTGAATACTAATATTAAAAAATTTGGTATAATATAAGTCCTAGAAAGAGTTGAGGAGATATATCCGAATCAACCAATCATGAACTTGGAATAATTAAATAGCCATCCACTTTTGATTTAAAAGGGAAAATAGTAAAAGACCGTCAGTTTGTAATTTTCCTTTCCATTTTGTAAAAAAGATAAAATATTATTTGATTGGTAATTTTTACATTCATTTTTAGAAGTGGAAATATCATTTTAAAAAAATAGAAAATATCTAAGTGTCATTTTTTAAAAAAAAAAGAAAAATGTGTTTTTCAAAAAAATGAATAAATAAAATAGCATGGATCCTCTAGACCCGAATTCTCTAGTCCACCCCTGGACCACAAATTTTATATAAAAGCTCGTTCGCGTGCAAAACACGTGCATGCAGAAACATGACTCACGTAGAAAACGCAGAGTTGGCAGCACGGAGCCCTAACATCTCGCAATCCTCCACCTCCGTGATCCGCCGGGGACAAAAAACCCACCGCAATCCGTCGGCGACTAAAAACCACTACAGCCTCCATCGTCCCCAACGGCCTCCAGCATCCGCAACCTCCCGCGAGTTCCGACCTCCGGAGACCTCCGGTAACCTCTCCCGGGAATCAGACCTTCCTCATTTGATTTAACGTGTGTTGCGCGTTTCGGCCAGGTCAGAGCTTAACCCCTCCGCGACCTCTGGACCCATGCTACTCGGAGTTTCCAAAGGATCCGCATGCTGCGCGCTTTGCAACTCATAGGTGCTGCTCGGAGTTTCTTTCTTTGACGCATGCTGCGCGTTTTGCAACCCAAGCCTCCGACTCCTAATAATTAATATGACTTTGTTGTATGAAATATTTTCTACAGTTCTTCATGTCCATGACACATAAACATGGTAATCATGTGAATGCAATAATAGTTTCAATTGTGTACAAATTAAAAAAAAATCTTACTGTGGTTCTTAGTTAATTACTGTTCTTGAGAGGATCTGGAGCATTTGATAACTAAAGAAAAGTTGGACATGCAGTAATTTGACATAAAATTATTATTTTTAGATGCTTCTTTGGTGGCTGATTTTTTTTTTTTTTGCATGATCAAAATAATTATCATGGAGGATGAATCTACAAGTTGTTGTCGTTTGAATTTTGAAGGAAATGAATATAGTCGAGAAGGTGACTTTATTGTTATTGATGAAGGTAATAAGAATGATATTGGGAATGTATTGAGCTTCAGTATATCGAATTTCACTTTTTATCCATCTTGCTTTGTTTCTTTGATTGTACAGGCTTGAACATTGAAATAGATTTAGATATGCCACAAATGGGATAGGAATTTGAGACAGAAGAAGATGCATATCAATTTTATTTGACATATGCTAAAAAGGTTGGATTTGGCGTAAAGAGAGGTAGAATCCACAAGGATGAATTGGGTAAATTACTTGATAGGGTTTTTTATTGTTGTGCCCAAGGTAAAGGAGGAAAAGACAAACGAGAACTTTATGTCAAAGCAAGTCGTGCTGAAACAAGGTTTGGTTGTGAGGCTAAAATGAAGATTTGTAATCGGAAAAATAACAAGTTTACTGTGGTGCAATTTGTTAAAGAGCATAATCATTATCTCTCAAGTCCAAACAAAACACACCTCTATAGAGGTCATAGGAATATATCTTCTTATGCAGTGATACAGATTGAGATGGCAAGTGATGTGGGAATCCCTCCAAAAGCATCTCATGATCTTATGGTGAGGCAAGTGAGAGGGAGAATTTAGGATTTATTCCTAAGTATTACAAAAACTACTTGCGATCTAAAAGAGCAATAAATATGAGAGTTAGGGATATTGAGGGTGTATTGGAGTATCTGCAGAAGATGCAGTTTGATGATCCTAATTTTTTTATGTTATCCAAGTTGATGAAGATGATTTGATTACTAATATTTTTTGGTCTGATGCTAAGATGAGAGTTGATTATGCTAATTTTGAAGATGTTGTTTGCTTTGATACAACCTACAGAAAGAACAATAAAAGTCGGCCAATTGCATTGTTTGTAGGTGTTAATCATCATAAACAATACATACTTTTTTGTGTCATTTTATTATATGATGAAACCAGTTTGACTTTTGAGTGGTTATTTGATACATTAACTAGAGCTATGTGTGAGAAAAAACCAACTACTATTCTTACCGATCAAGATGCAGCAATGACAAAGACGTTAGCTTCCAGATGGCCTGAAATTGATCATCGTTTGTGCATTTGGCATATTTATCAAAATGCTGCCATACATTTGAGTGGAGTTTTTTTTTCTCAGTTTAGAGGCTTTGCTAAAGATTTTGCCTCTATGATTTTGATGAAGAGGAAGATTTTATTTCAACATGGAATATCATGTTAGCTAAGTATGCACTTGAAGACAATGATTGGTTGAGACGCATGTACAACATCAAGGAAAAATGAGCTTTAGTATATGGACGACAAATGTTTTGCGCGGATATGACTACAACCCAAAGAAGTGAGAGCATGAATAGTATTGTGAAAAAGTATGTCACTTATAAACACAAGTTTTTAGACTTCTTCAATCACTTTCAAGACTCCTTGATGATCGTCGATATTAGGAATTAAAAGTTGATTTCAAATTAAATACAACTGTTCCATATTTAATGTTTCCAATTGAGATTTTAAAGCATACTAGTGAAATTTACACTTCTGAGGCATACAAGTGTTTTCAATAGGAGTGGTGCTTATCTCAAGATTCTAGTCTTGAAATTTGTGAGGATGTTGATACATTTACAAAATATAAAGTTACTTCTCACAAAAAGAAAAATCATCATATAGTTACACTTGATAAGAAGTGTGAAAAAATTGGGTGTAGTTGTAGAAAATATGACTTTGCTGAAATTTTGTGTTCTCATATTTTGAAAATATTTACATGGAAAAATATCATGAAGATCCCAAGTGAGTATGTATTGAAAAGGTGGACAAGAAAAGCAAAAATTGGATATTTTGGAGTTAATGATTCAATGGCCAACAATGCTAGTTTGGATCCAAAATTAATTCAAAACATGGGATACAAAGAGTTGTGTGAGTTGAATATTCAATTGGTTACCAAGGAAGTGGAAAGGGATGATACTTACTAGTTTGTTAAAGATGCTATGTTGAGCTTGTGTAAGATGGTGGATGATAAGTTACAAGATAATGAATCAAATGTCCAACAATCAAAAGTGAGCTAAGAATCTAGAGAATTTGATTATGGTGAAGGGAACTCTACTGGAGTGAAAGGGATTAAAAAGAAGAAGAAAACAGTGTTAGGTGAGAGGTTGAAAGGTGGGTTAGAGAAGATAGGAAAAGAAAAGCTATGAGGAAAACAAACCAAATTTCATCGATTGTAATGATTTTTACTCCATAATTTCAAAATTTATGTTTATTTGGTATTATTTGTTATTAAATTTGAACAACTTAAATCATTTTATTTTTTTTATAACACAGGGTGTAGATCAAACTATTTCTAGCGCGGCTAGCATACAATGTGACTTGATCAATCATCAAGTTGATATTTGTTTTACTTATGCTAATCTAAGATAATTTATGCTATAACTATCTAAGACTGTATTTTATTTTCTTGTTTTTGCCTATAAATTTTGTGTCAATAATTGGTAGTTTTGTTGGTAGTTTCAGTATGACTGAAACTTAATTTTCACCATTATTGGCATCACAACTTTCTTAGGTATTTATTTTTCATACAAGTTGATAATCTTTGTGTAATTTCAGAAGTAGTCTTTTTCTGGCCATTTGTGTAATTTCAGAAGTAGTCTTTTAGGCCATTTTCTTTCATATTATCTAAATCAGTATTTTTCTTCAGGTTGTAGCTACAAGTCTATTATATTGAAAGAAGAACTATTTATATTGTGTTGATTGGTGGGTTGTTATCTTGTTGTTCCTTGGCTGATGAGTATCTGTTATTGTGTATAGATGATTTGTTTTTTTCACCTGGATGTAGAGATTAATCGATAACAGTTCTTATTTACTAGAAATTGGTGGTAGAGTAGAAGGCCAAGTCTAGACTACAAAGACAGGTGAGAAAGAACAAAGGAGGGCCAACTTAAGCCCTTATTTACTAGAAATTGGTGGTAGAGTAAAAAGTCAAGTCTATGCTACAAAGACAAGTGAGAAAGAACAGAGGAGGGCCAACTTAAGCCTTGAAAGAACTAAACTGCTTAGTTCTCAAACAATGGGGCATTTTTATTTGTTTGAAGAGACTTTCTAAAAGATTTACTATCTAATGCTCGTTTGAACTGGTGTCCAACCTTGATTTTTTTTAATTAGATATCAAAGCTTGATTTGGATAGTACATACTTTACCGATTTTTTCTGTTTATTTTTTATTTTTGTTCCTTCACCCAATTGCTCCTCCATAAACTTGTTGACTTTCTCCTTCATTGACATAAGATCTGCTACGTGGCGATTGAATTGCTACAACAGGTCGATTTGCTGTAGGGTCAAAGGATGAGTTTGAGTCTTCATTGACCTTAATTCGACATGACCTTAACATTATAAATATTCTAGAAGATATCTGTGCAGATGTTAAGAATCAATTGTAGGAATGATTATCTTAGTATCTTCTTGTAACATTTAGAAAAGATTGTCAAGCTCATTATAGTTCTGAGAGACATCACTTATATATAGATCTCCAACCCAACTCCAAATCTCGTAGTAGGAGAAGAAAAATCTGAAGATCCTCAAGAACTGCCAAGGAAGCTCTGGTGGATTCAACTATTAGGATACAATGAACCAAATTCTGATATCATGTTACTAGTGGGGAAAACTATTAGGATTTTCTCACCATTGGACACTTTTTTTTAATACATTTGTTCATTTAATTATAATATTTTCATATCTTTTCAACTTTCTCATGCTTTGTCTGGTTGTTGCAGACGGTGAAGGGCGCACCAATTTCTAAAGTTGAATATGAAAAATCTGGCCCCTTCATTGTCCACAGCAAGTGATTCTATGTTAAGTTTCATTTGCATGTTGTTGTGGACGTCTGATGTGATTTTGTTTGAGTATTTTGAATTTGCTGGAGCGATACAATGGGCTACTGGGGAATTATTACTAATAAATATTATTTTTCAATGTTTTGTATCAACAATGAATGTTGTGAGCATCATCAATGAATGTATTGTAGTGTAGATAATAATAACCTTTTCTTGGAGCTTGGTTAACCATTTGTTACCCCTGGGGCTATGGTGCAGCGGTAGGGCATCCAGTTTGTCACTCAGGTACCCGTGGTTTGAGCTCCATCTATGGCGAATTTGCAGGAATTTTTCCTCCAAATGGGGCACGCAACTAAAGGATGTTGGGCTCCTGGACTGCCCACTGCAAGTGTTTCCCGATTTACCCTGGTGGCCAATGGGAAACTTTCGTGGGGCCGAAGCCTGATTAATCATTTTTTTTTGTTAACTATTTGTTTGATTTTTTCCATTCATTATTTTTCAATAATATGGCTTCATATGTGTACCTCAATCTTGGTTAACCACTTGTACAACCACTATCATCATCAGTTGCTTTGACATTAAATGTCTACAGTTTTTCCTCTGCCGAATATGATTCTAAGCATTCTTTGCCTTAAATTTGACTCTTATCGTGAACAGTTCATGTTCTAGAAAAATGGAATCTTGCACCTCACATACCCCTTTGAATTGGAATCTGACAGCTCCGCAGCTTGCATAACATCGGCTTCTAGCTCATGATCACAATCGGCTTCCAACTCATGTTCATTACCTCTGTTGAATTTTTTTAACAAAGTCCAAAAGAAGAAAGAAATATGAAGTCATGTGATTAACACAAAAGGGCAGAAGTATAATTGCTACCAAATGTGACATTTAAGTTTTGGAGGGAGATATAACTATTCTTACCTGAATTTAACATAACACCTAATGCTACCATATAATTTCACATTCTTACTTGACTGAAGAAGTATCAAAGATGAAAACTAAGTCCTGAAAGAAGAACAACACATAATAAATTATTACAAAATATTCAAACCATTATATAACATGCTCCGCATCATCCATCTTAACAAAAAACTAATTATCATATCACATTACAATACCAACATTAGTCAACACTAATTAACCACCTAAACTAATAAACCAATTAGCCTTCAGATGGTTCTTACAAACATTTAATCTGTCATATTACAACAACAACATTACTCAACACTAATTAACAAGACCTAACTAACAAAGTAATAAGATATACGGCCAAAAGAGTCAAATTTACTATAACTAATATCCAAACCACTGATAGTACATTCCAATTTCCTAGATTATGTCCACGAGAAGCAATGGGTTCACTTCCTAACATTGACTCTATTCTTCCTAACCTTCTACGACATATTTCACTGTTGTCTTCAACGGATAAAGTATCGACTATCATCCACTTTTGTTAATCATGTTGCCCACATCCATAATACTTCCTTTCGGGATTTTTGGTCGATCCAGAAATACATATTAATGTTCTTCGTCCGCGGTCCCTACGTGGTACATGTTCAAATTCCGTATTGTCGATAGAACATACCAACCTATTAAGCAAGTGAGAATTACTTAGATTCAAACATTTTTTAATGTTCATAGATTGTATGCTAAATAAATTCAAAAACAGGAAATAAGCTATTTTGCGTTACTATATAAATCAACAATAAGTACCATATAAATTTTCTTATTTTGATAATAAGCAATAAGTAAAGCATAAACCTATTGCTTCAAGCTATCTCATGCTCGGTTTTCATATCTAAGTATCTCATCAAACAACTAACAACTTATTTATTTGAATATGAACCTTTTGACTAAATTACTTTTATTTGAATCATCCTCTACCAAGAAAAATAACTGGATGAGTTTGAAATGAAATCATTTTCAAGAGTCAAAGTATTTGTTTGATTGTCAATGAAGAAAATGTTGCCATGCATAGAGGTTTTTCAAAAGGTTTTACAATAAGTACTAGCATTGACTTCAATATTACATTTAGTAGCAAATCTAAATTATACAAATTCTTAAACTCAGTTAGCAACTTACAAATGAAACAAATTCGACAAAAAATATAGTTTTCAAAAGATATTGGGAATATATCAACTGGAAATGAGAAGTTTGTTGTCGTATATTCCTATATGGAGAACCATAAAGACTCCATGAATAGAGAATTCTTATACAGAATCTTGAACTTGATAGCTACTTGTTAATGACATTCTAGTGTGAACCTTTAACTAGTTTGTTGGATGGGGAATTCGTTAAGGTACATAAAAAATCATTAGATGAGAATTAAAATCAACAAATTCAACATCAAATAAAATAAAGTTATAAAGGAAGGGAAAGTGTAACGACCCGGCCCCTCGGCCCCTTGGGCGGCCCAACTAGCGGCACCTTGGCGGTCCCTTGGGCGGTCCAACTGGCGACCCCTTATGTCGTCGACCGACGACCCTCGGCCGTGTCGTTACTCACTAGGTCTTCCCACCCTTGGCCAGTGGATTTTTGCCTTCCCCAGGATTCGAACTCTAGACTTCCAAGCTAAGTACTAGAGTTCGTGAATCCTGGAGGTCTAGAGTTTGAATCCTGGGGAAGACAAAAAATCCACTGGCCAGGGGTGGGAAGTCCTAGTGAGTAATGACACGGCCGAGGGTTGTCGGTCGACGACATAAGAAGTCGCCAGTTGGGCCGCCAAATGGGCCGCCAGTTGGGCCGGCCAAGGGGCCGAGGGGCCGAGTCGTTACAGAAAGATAGAGAGCTTTAGTTACAAACTAAAATTGTAAATCTGGAACTCAAACTTTTAAATAGGAAGGAATCATTAGATGTAAAGAAAAGCTTAAATTTGCTAGAACCAACAGTTGAAATCAGCCCTAATAATGACAAAGCTTGACCCATCGAGGGTCGATGGCAGGGTGGGACCTCGGAGGAGTCGCGAGAGGTTAGGGAGGGAGTCCGCAGTCGCAAGAGGAGCACGAGAGGTTAGGGAGTCCACATAGAGGTGTTTTTTCGTCGCCGACGGATCGCGGTGGGTTTTTCATCGCCTGTGGATCGCGAGGTGGAGGATCGCGAGAGGTTAGGGCTCCGCGCTGCCAACTCTATGTTTTTTGCGTGAGTCGCATTTCTGCGTGCACGCGTTTTGCACGTGAACGAGTTTTTATATGAAATTTGTAGTCCAGGGGTGGACCAAAGAATTTGGGTCTAGAGGATCCGCGCTGTAATTAAAATCCCCAAAAACCAAAAGCTCCAAAATGTTTCTGAATTGCTTCCTGTTAGTTTTGCTCTTTTAACTCCTCACGTTATTAAAACGACTAAGAGCAACAAACAACTAAAAACATTATAAAAGAACGAGCAAAAAAACTTTAGACGAAGAAGGCATTGTTGATGTTTAATCAAAAGCTTCGGCCTTTTCACTACGCACAAGAACCAAATTGCCACAATAAACAACAAAACCATCTTGTCGCCTTCTCTTCTCAGTTTTCGGTGTTCACGGGTGCCTTCTCTTCTCCTCGCCTCTTCCTTTCTTTTTAGTAATCGACTATCCCACGCTGCAGCGCTAGCTGCGTTGCAATTTTTGTTTCTTCTGTCGGCCGTTGCTTGGGCTCTGCCATGGAAGGAAGCCGACGGAGATTGGGTAGAGACGGAAGAAGAAGCCATTTTTACTCATTTTTAGTCCTGTCGTGCCTCGTCGCTTGCAGTACTTGTGGATTCGCTGAAGGGAGTGAGGCCGGGAGTAACGTCGCCGGCGCCGTTCGTAATGCTGCGAAGGGGAAGGGCAAGAGGAGGGTGACGTCGATCCGCCACCAGCTCTCGCTCGACTTTTACGCTCGCAGGTCGACCGGATCGTCGCCTCCGTCATCGCACAGAGCTTCTGCGAACGCCCATCCACCGGCGCCGCCGTTATCCGCCTCTTCTTCCATGACTGCTTCGTCGAAGTAACTCTCTCTACAAGCTGCCACGGAGGGGCGCATTTTTATGCATGCACATCTTCTCTTGCTAATGTGCGTGTTTACTTCTATCGCGCTGAGCGCCGGCGGCGGGAGAGAGGGAGCGGCCCCAGCGGTGGAGAGGGACGTGGAGGAGAACAGGAGCCTGCAGGAGGAGGCGTTCGAGACGATCGAGATGGCAAAGGCGGCGGTGGAGAGGCAGTGCCCCGGCGTGGTCACGTGCGCTGACATCCTCGCCGTCGCCAGGGCCGGTCCTTACTTATGAGGGCCCTTGGGCGAAAAGAAAAAAATGATATCTTAGGAACAAAATTTACTAACGTATACAAAATTTATTTCTCAAGATTCTTCAAAAAAAAAAAATGTAATACGATACAAAATATGTTTCCTAAGTTTTTCTAAAAAAGTGTAATACCTACAAATAAAAAAATAAGTATGAAATAATCATTGAAAAAAATCTATATATTCTAGTATTTTGAGAAGCAAAATTATCAATAAGGTTTTCAAAATCAAATTTTTCTGACACCTCATTTTCGATACATAAAATTATCAAGCCATTTACATTCAAATCATTATCATTATTTTCTCTCAATTCTTTCTACTCATTCGTTGCATGATTATGGTCATCATTTTCTCTCAATTCTTCCTCCTCATTGATTGCATGATTATTTAATTCTTCTTGATTACTCGATTGCTGCTCATTTTATACATGATCATTTAGTTCTTCTTGACTTTCTTCTTGCAATTCATCAACTGAATTTTCATTGAAGAGCTAGCTTTAAAAAACTTACGAAGAACACGTTTGTGAGTTTTAATAATCTGTTCCACTCTTTCTTTTGTTTATTTTCTAACTCCAAGATTGATATTTTTTTTAGAAACATGTTTGTATTACAAATTTCAAGTGTAAAAATAAAACACACAAAACCAACAACAAAGCTAACAATGAAACAAACACAAGCAGTGAAAATAATAGTCAAAGAACAATAAAGCCTGGTTTGTGCTTGAAGCAATCGATATAACTTATTCTATGATGATCAAAATTGGGATGATTTATTTAAACTCTTTCAAATCTCTAAGAAAAATCATAAAATATTGACTTCAATATAATATTAAAAATTAATATTAAATATTGACAATAAGAAAAAATATAGATAAGTAGGTAACTTACGTTGTATTTTTTTTTAATTTAATTAGAAGAGATTCAAAGGAGAAGAAAGGAGAAAATTAGCGTTCAAGATTCATTTTTTACTCTTTAGAATCTGATGACTTCTGTAAATAAATTAATGAAGAAAGAATTACACAAAAAATAAAATCTTGGAAAGAGAAAAAAAAGATTGTTTACCTTCTTTCTTTTTTCTTTCTTTTCTTTTTTATTTTTTTCTTATATTTTAATAAAAAATATATTTTTTAGACCTTTATTAAAACAATTCAACAATATATATATTTTTGGACTTTTATTAAAATAATCTAATGAGATATATTTTTTAGATTTTATTAAAACAATCTAAGTATATATAATATATAATATATATGCATGTCAAATTTGAGGACCCCTAAAAATCGGGAGCCCTTGATCATCACCCCCGATGATATACCACAGGGCTGGCCTTGGCCGTCGCCCCCAGGGACTTCGTTCACTTGGTATATTTTCTACTTCTGCTATTTTTAAAGCCTTTTTTTTGGTCTGATAATTGTTGTTGTCTCTCTCTCAGGAAAGAAGAACTTAATTTATTTAATTATTTTTTTCTCACAATTGTCTTTCTGTCTCGCACATCCATTTTATCTGGACGTCTCTTATAATTTTAAATTTGATTTATTAATAAATTAATAAATTAATTAATTAATTATGCGGGAGGGACCAATTATGCGGCGACCAGTTCGTGGGCGGCCTCTACGACTTCCGCGGCAGCGCCACTGGCGGCGACCCTTCTTTCGACCCATAGCCGATCCTAATTTTATCTTCTTAGCCCTGTTTCTTCTGAGTTTAAATTCAACGTATTTGTGATAGATACGGTGAATTCATCGAAATTATAAATTATGCTCTTATTATTTAAAAAGTCAAGTTGTTATTAAAATTTCTTTTCAGAAAATTAATAACATATTTTTAATTAAGCTCAGCATTTGTAATAATTATTTTCAAAAGTTAAAATTTAATTAAACTTTTTTTTTAAAAGTTAAGATAATTTCAAGATTAACTAGTTTAGCTAAATTTTTTTTTTGAAAAAATTAAGTATTTTCAAAGTATTTCTAATTTAGTTAAGTATTTTTTAAAGTAATTATTTTTAAATTTAAGTTTAGCTAATTTTTTTTAAAAAAACTCATTTTCAACTCTTAAAAATTAGAAGGTTTTTTTTTTTTTTTTTTTTTTGTTGAAGTGCTACCCTTTAGTGGAAACTTAAAGTTAAATAGAGTAAAAAAAAATTTGTCAAACAACCTTCTTTCCACTTATATTACTTTTTAATTTATGTAGAGAAAAAAATTAAAGTCAAGAATTAAAAATAATTTTTATGAAAGGGGAATGTAAGGGAGTTTTTTTTTTTTTTACAAATTATCGTTCATGCTTAAATTCCTTTATTTATTTTTATGTTTTACTTAATTTTGAACCGTGTTGCCATAATTAAAAAGGGGGAGATTGTTGGTACGAGAATCATCAAACGATCAAACCTGTGTTTTGATTATGTCAAAGGGTCTAAAGTTAAGTTATTTTGTGATCTAATAAGTTTGATTAAGCTTGCAGGAAAGTCCTAAGTTATCTTAGGTAAAAGCCCTAGTGATTCTAGGTAGGTGGAAAACCCTAAGGGGAGGTAACCCTAGATCCTAGGGACAGTAGCCCTGGGTGATGGAAAGTCCTAGCTGCGGTTAGGCAGGTGGAAAATCTTAGGGAGTGGTAACCCTAAGTTATGGAAAACTCTAGGGGAGGTAACCCTAGGTCCTAGGGGTGGTAACCTTAGGTTATAGAAAACTCTAGGGGAGGTAACCCTAGGTCCTAGGAGGTGGTAACTCTAGGCGGAAAGTCCAGTCGGTCTGAAGGACCGGTCTGACAACAGGTAATCTCTCTTGAAAGGAGTAGGTGAGGACGTGTTCCCCGTTGAAGGAACAGTAGGCGTCAGTTCGACCTAGGATTTCCGGAGGAAATCCGAAATCAGAACTGGACAGTTCGAAGGCCGTCAAGTTATTTATTTATATATTATTTGTTATTTTGTCTAACTCTATTTTGTAGGAAATTAATAGAGTTTTGTAGGGTTGGACTTAACCTTGATCAGATGACCGAATGGCCGGATCGATCGGCTGAACCCTAGTACAACATAGCTGATTTCCAGCTAGCTAACCAAATTCGACTGAAGGATTAATCGATCGAATCTGGGATCGGTCGATCGAACAGTGGATATACGGTGACTGAGATCAGGCCGGATTGATCGAATCAGACAAGATAAGCCAGCGAAGATAGCGGGATCGGTCGACCGATCAGCAATGAGTCAAACTTGATCCTGAGATTAGTGGATCTAGATTAGGCCTAGCTTAGCTATTTAAGGAGGGCTCGACCAGTTGCTTTAACATCACAATTATCGAGATCAAGAATGAACAACTGCTGCTCTCTTCAATGTTGCTCCGACAACCGACAAATAAATTCCTAATTCCTTATTGTCGGTATATTTATTTTTTCAGTACTTGTAATTGCATACTTATAAAAGATTTCCGAACTACTTGTGATTGTCCATCAAAAGCGATCAACGATCGTGGGCCTTGGAGTATGTGTCGTCATAGACTCCGAACCAAATAAAAGAAATTGTGTTAGCATTGCTCTTGTTCTCCTTCTTTATTCCGCTATGTATTCTGTTTGTCTTACGAAATGAACAAATTAACCACGAGTGTTATTCATCTCCTCCCCCTACCCCCTCTAACATGTTATCGATCCTACAACATGTGCCCTCATAGTGTGAGTGGTTGTGGATCCATATAGTAGGACCTTTTTAGACCCCAAACTCTTTAATGACTTGCTTTCTAGATGCATTCATGCCAACCACGGCCATTTTAATCTAGTAAAGACCTTTGCTTTCTATTTCCACTCTCAAATTCCCTTCTTGGCTCGTTAAAGAAAAGCCCTTCTCTAAGTGATTCTCCTTCAAGAACACAAAGATCAAATCGCTCTGCATGTAAGTGACAGACAAAAGAACTAAGTTTTTCATTGGGTTAACAAGATAAATAAAGGTTATGCTTGGATGAGCAGAAATTAATGCCAATGCAGACACAGAGCGACCATTCCCGAAGCATTCCATGGAGACTTTGCAGTTGCAGCACCTTCACAAACTGGAATCCCGACATTTTTCCCAAGTATCTTATGCTAAGAGCTGAAAAAAGTGGACCATCCTTTAAATCAATGCCACCACGGTGTAGCACTGGTGCCATACCAGGTGCACCTTCATTTATCGCCCGACTAGCATGGAATCTTCTGCAGCAGTCTTGGCACCATTTGGAAGCGTGAGCAGGTCTTGGACAATCCCAAAGGGCATACTTCGGCCTCAAAAATGCAGAAGGTGGGAGTAGTATAGTCGGCAACACATCTGACATGGGAGAAAACATCTGGCTCATTTTGATCAGTAGAATTTCGGTTAACATAAAGCTCATGCCTTCCTGTTGCAGATTGTACTGCTGATAATCAAAGTGATTTACCTTCTGCAGGCAAGTGACAGCAGCATTCTGTGGACCTCTAGGGAGGTTGCTTTTGTAGTGACCAGAATAAAGGTAGTCCTGCCTAGCTACTACATCCTGATGCACGTAGTACTCCTGCAAGGCAAGACAATTTCAAATTGTAGTTGTCAAAATCACCAAAGTTTGAACTTCTATTGAAACCAAACAGAGCAAACAGGATCATAAATTCTTGCAAAAATGTTGAGAACTCAGAAATGTAATGACAAGAATATGAAAAATAAACAACACCAAGAAGAATACCGGAATAAAGAAAAGGCATCCAAATTAACTCTCAAGTGATACAACAATAAATAATAATAAATTAAGAAGGGTTAATTAAGAAATAGCCTTACAAAATTTTCTAAGATTTTTTTAGAAACTTTTCAAGAGTTAAACGAAATTCTTATGATATGTTTAAGGAATCTATTAGGTGTAGAGAAAGCTGGTTTGAAATATCACTTAAGTTAGGAATTGATTGATTTTATTTAACATAAGGTTATAAATCATTAACCTAACTATATAAATTAAAACCCTAATTAATTCTTCTCCTATTCTTATTCATCGATTCATTTCCTCTCCCAATCCACTCTTCACCGCAGCCGTAGCTCCCTTGCGAACTCGTCATGCTGCCACCACCGGATCGTTGTCGTATCGCGGCTCCCCTTTCAGTATGAGTCCGGCGCAGTGACATCGCAGTCTCCACCTCACCATTTGTGTCACGCCCTAGAGGAGCCCCTGCCTGAAAAACAGACAACATCTCCCCTATAACAGTGACAATATAAAATATGTATATAATGCTATAAGACTACTCACAAGCTATAGTCAACAGCTCACACGACTGGAACATACACAATCACGCAGTTATATACACAGTTCACTTGACTAGAATAAAATGATCACAACTACGCAGTTGTATAATAAATAACCCACACGGGTGTACTAAAAATACAGCAAAAAACGAAAGGAAAACTCACAAACCAACAACAACAAATTGCTAGCCGGCTAGTCTTATACAACCACAACAAAAAGACTACAACACACCACATAGAAACACTCCAAAACAAAGTCGAGTTATACAATGCCAAGTCTATAAATCGTAATGCGAGTAAAATAGGAACAAAACCAGAAACCATCCTCGGATGTGACGTGGGTCCGACAGACAGGATACTCCAAATGACTCCACAATTATCTACCTGCTACATGAGGAAAAAGATAATACACAAATGTGATGGTGAGTATGGGTCACTCAGCGAATAATAGACAAGATAGTGCATGGTATAAATAAAATATGGAGATCAAAGTATACAGTCTCAGTAGGGAAATAAGAACATGATCATACTGACATAAACAATGCATCTAAACATAATGGGTGTAATGAATACATATACTCAATTCAGATCTAACGCATAAGATCATGATCACACATGACAGAATAAACATACATATCCAATCGGGATCTAACACATAAGGTCAAAATCGTAAATGATAAAATAAGTGCACATAACCATAACTGACATAGTGAAATGTATATACCTAATCTGGAAATCGATGCATACGGTATAATGATCATTAAACTCACCAGAGATTAGCAATAGATCTGCTTGTAACGTCTGAGCAATATAACCGAAGTATATACATGTATAATAAATAACATGTATAAAACATGACAACCATATGCAACAATCATAGCTTAAACAAATGCAACATATCACAATCACATGTAGCTAGTATCTACTAGACATGCATGCAAATATATCTCCACAAGATGCACCATGCATCATATACAAATGTGCATGCATGCCACATGATGTCACTCCTACCCATCCCTCCACCTGCCATGACCCCTATGTGGCTGAGGAATCGAGATAATGATAATTGTACAACCCTCTAGCTAACACTACTCTCGAGTAGCTGAGGTGACAATGCTCTAAGTAGTTATCTAACTACATAGTGATGGGGTCCCTGACTGCTCACAACGCCGGATATCATAATGCCTAGTAACCGAGTGTCACAACAAGATAAGCGATAACTGCTCCAGCTACAACTACCCATGAGTGGTCGACTGTACGATGCTAAAAATGACTGATGACTTTCTCACGCCACAAGGGAGACAATGGTCTTTAGCATGCAATGCAATGATGAACATGATATAAATAATCATGATATCAATACGATCATCATCAATGCAACATCCCAATCATCATAAATACCTCCAATATAATGATTCATTTGATACCTATGTCTACAAGTATGGATAAATCCAACTAGTGTCACTAAACAACAAATACAATCAGTAGCCACATCAAACACGTACATACCATACACGTACGCACCCTACAACGTAGGTATAATCAACATGATACCTCCAATGTTACACCAATCACATATGATCACCAACATGGGCATAATTCACATGACTCCTGTTAGGATGTATACTAAAAGTCTAGCTTTTGGTATAAACATTTATCTAGAAATAAGAATCACATTGGTCAAATGTCTACATTTATGATAAATGTAGTTGTTCAATTAATTTATATTGTAGATAACATGGTGTGTGGTGTCACACATAGAGGATCATGTTATCAGTACCTTATAAATTATAAACAGTAGCTCACGACCTAAATGGAAAGGAACAAACCATTGGAAGGTCATAGTGTAATTAGGTATTAGTTTATCTTAAATGTATAATTACACTAGTACACTTAGAGTGTATTGAGTAGGACCTAGGGATGGCAATGGGTTGGGTTCAGGTCGGATTCTATATCCTCCGTACCCATACCCATCGGGTATAGGATATCCAATGGGTATACCCATACCCATTAAAGGACCGGATATATTCTATACGTGTAATTTTTCTTCTTTCTATCGAGCTATTATCATTCAACAAAAACATATTAAAATTAACATCCTATTAAAAAATATATATAATTTTAAAAAATAGATTAAACATCTATATAGGCCTACTAATATCAACAAAAAATAGTAAGTTGATTTTAGAAAAAGAAAATTTTCTTTAATATATGTATATATATTATTTAATCGGGTATTCGGGTCGGGTATCGGGTATTGATAGTCCCTCCATACCCTCCTCCATTCGGGTCGGATGGCGGATCCTCCATCGGGTTCGGGTGAAATTGCCATCCCTAGTAGGACCATTAAAGGTCGTTTCTTTTTATACTGACTTTATAAAGGAACAAAGACCTCAGTTATTATGGAAGTGTGTGCTCTTAATCCTAATATAATAACAAGCACATATATTTGATATTTATTTCTTTAATTTATCAATGGATGAGATTTAGTTCGATAAATCAATAAGCCCGATAAGTTGGGAAATGATATCACTTATAGTGTGTGTTGTTGATTATAGAAGGAAACTGTGCCCTAGTAATCTAGGTTGAGAATGTCCCCAAGAGGAGCTCATAAGGATTGTCATGTTAAACCCTGCAGGTGGACTTAGTCCGACATGACGATGAAGTTGAGTGGTACTACTCTTGGAGCTAGATATTAATTAAGTGAGTTGTCAGTAACTTACTTAATTAGTGGACATTTGTTATCTTAAACACAGGGAGACTAACATACTCATAATAAGAAGGAGCCCAAAATGTAATTTGGGATTGATGCGGTAGTTCAATAATAGTTCTTTAGTGGAATGAATTATTATTGATGAAATTAAGTTGTGTGTTCGGGGCGAACACGGGATACTTAATTTCATCGGGAGACCAAAACCAATTCCTTCTCTCGGTCCCTATCGTAGCCTCTTATATATAGAAGTTTATACCCACCACATACCCACCTTCTTACCCATCCAATGGAGCCGGCCAAGCTAGCTTGGAACCCAAGCTAGGGCCGGCTAAGACCAAGTGGATGAGCTAAGTTGGTGGCCGGCCAAAGCTTGGGTCCCAAGCTTAGGTGGCCGGCCACTAAAATATTAAAAAGGATTTTTTATTAAAATTGTTTCTTATGTGGATATCATGGTTTTAAAATAGAGTTTTAAAATTAAAATTTTCCTTTTATAACTTTCTACAAAAGATTAAGAGAAGAGATTAATCTCTTTCCTTATTTGTAGATTAAAAAGATGGTTTTAATTTTTGGTAAAAACTTTCCTTATTTGTAAATCATCTACATGTTTAAAAGAGAGTTTAAAATTTGAAATCTTTCCTTATTTGTTGATTAAAAGGTGGATTTTAAATTTTAAGAAAACTTTCCTTTTTAACCATGTTCATGTTTTAAAAGAGAGTTTAAAAATTAAATATTCTCTTTTATAAGTTTCTACAAGAGATTAAGAAAAGATTTGATATCTTTCCTTATCTGTAGATTAAAAGAGATTTTAATTTTTAGAGATAACTTTCTTTTTATCCACATGTTTAAAAGAAATATTTTAATTTATAAAATTTCCTTTTTATTAACCAATCATGAAGGGATTAAAATTATTGGAGAAATTTTTATAAATTTTCGGAAACAAATTAGGAAGTTTTAATTCTTGTTTTAATTAAAACTTTCCTTGATTTGGGGCTTGAGGTGGCCAACCATTGTTATTAAGAAAAGAAAATTATTTTTAATTAAATAATTTTTCTTTTTCATGGAAAAAGAATTAAGGAAGTTTTTTTATTAAATTTCCTTATTTGCCAAGACCAAGGATTATAAAAGAGGGGGTAGAGGTGCCTTCATAGCTAACATCTCTATTCTATTTTTCCTCTCTTTTCTCCTTGGGTGTGGCCGACCCTTCTTTTTCCTCTCCTCTCCTTTGTGTGGCCGAAACCTTCTCTTGGTGGAGATAGCTTTGGTGGCCGGATCTAAGAAGGAGAAGAAGGAGAGAAAAGAAGTCTCTTTTATAGCATCCCTTGGAGCATTGGTGGTGGTTGAATCTCTTCATCCTTGGAGGTGCTCTTTTTGTGGCCGAACCTTGCAAGGAGGAGAAGAAGGTGCTTTGGTAGTTTCTCATCTCGGAAGATCGTTGCCCACACAACGTCCGAGGTTAGAAGAGGAATACGGTAGAAGACCTAGAGGTTTTTTGCTTGCAAAAGAGAAGGTACACTAGTATTTAATTTTCGCATCATACTAGTTTTATTTCTTTGTAAAAATACCAAATACAAGAGGCATGTGATTCTAGATTTCGAATTAGTTTTCGATGTTGTGTTCTTTTGTTTTCTTTTCGAACTTGTGCTTCGATTATTCTTTTTGGTTAACCTAGAGTTTTTTAAGGAAATTAAATATTAACTTTCCTTAAAAGACTTTGTCTAGGCGGTGGTGGTTGTTCCCATATCCAAGAAGGTCATGTGCCTCGCCATGCAGTCCTGGAAGCCAAATTTGGAAATTAATATTTAATTAACTTTGTGACCTAGGTGATTTGGATCGAACGTGTTAAGTTCCACAGGAGATCCAAGTCTAAACCTAAAAGAATATATAAGTTAAACTTGGGATCAAACGTATTAAGTTCCGCAGGCGATCCAAGTTTAATTTAAAAGAACACATGGTAGCTAGGAAAGGTTCAGACCTTTGTATAAAATTTTTGTATAGTGGAACCATTAGACTTTTCGAGTAGCAACCAACAACTCCTCCAATAGTACACATCAAACATATATACACACAATCACATTGGTATAATCAACAAGAAACCTCCAATAGTCATACTAGACACGTATGCACACAACCACATAGGTATAGTCAACAAGATACCACCAATAGTCTTACCAGACATGTGTACACACATATGTAAATAGACAGTCAACATGGTAACTCCTATAACACATACCAATCATGTGCACACTCGACATCATATGCAAAATCAGCATGTTCACGTAGTCAACAAGATATCTCCTACTGAAAATATTCTACATGTGTATATACAACAGAGTATAGATATCAGAAGCCAAGACTGTATATGAAATAACTAGATCATCTCTAAGGTCAAGCAGATAAGTCTCAAGCAGTGTAACAAAATAAATAGATTTAATGTAAAACAACCTAATCCATCAACCAATAGCAATCATGCACTAAGTTCAAAGAACTAAAGAGGCCAAGGAAAAAATACCTGCCTTTATATAATACGTCTGAAAGAATCCCACTTCGAGATGATCGTCCCAACTTCAAGTCCTGCTATCACATAATGTATTTAGCTAATTGCATATGAAGTAAATAGATAAATAAAATCCCCAATCTAATTAGAGTAACTCTAATCATACATGATCTTTAATTAACATCTAATTAATGATTAACTTAACTTAATCCCAACTCCTTGATTGAATTAGGTCTAGTCCACACAAACCCTAATTCTTCTCCAATTCATCTAATAATCTCATTATTAATCCTAATCTAATTCATCCCCATAATTAGATTAGTTTTAGCCATAAATCATCCCTAATACTCATTGAGCACAATGGTAGTTGCTGGTGGCTCTCGACCGAAGAGGTTCATAGCCCGAAATGGTTGTCAGAGCTATGGATCGACTGCAAACGGTGATGGCTAGAGTTATGAATCTATTGTCTTCCAAATCAAATGCCCCAATCAGTAGTGTGTATAAACCAAATCATCACATCGATCTAGGGTTAGCCAATTTCCTCCAGTGCGACGGTAAGAAGGCTTCGTGTAAGGCACTACTCAACCAGCGTTCTATTGATCGGGAAGGAGGAAAAAAGCTGGTCGATCCAATCTCTTATGTCGGGTGGCAACGAATCTGTTCCGACTCTGACAGGGGAAGAAGAGGAAGATCAGTGATAATGGGTCAGAAGCTAGGGCACAACCGAGGGGATGACGACGGCTGTGGAAGTGACACATCACGGTGGCCATGGCAACGTCACCGATGTGAGACCCAAGATCGGCTGTGAAAAGAGAGACACAAGAAGAGTGGGCAGCGCGACACCAGCTGGAAATCAGACCAATCTACTAGTGACAGAAGGAGGCCGATAGCAGCTCCTCCCTAACGACCAGAGACGTTGGGACGGTGAGGACCATAGCAGATCGCGAGAAGAGCTTGACGCCAGCGATATCGGAAAAGAAAATCCGGCATCGATGAGATTAGGAGAGAAAAGCTCGCAGAGGAGATGAGGAGAGGAGGTGTCGGCGAGAACGAGGAAGAGGAAAGAATCAGGAGAAAATGAGGAAGAAATAAATAAACTTCTAATTAAACCTTATGTTAATGAAATTAATCAACTCTCACTTAAGGGATATTCCAAAGAGGCTTTCGCTAAGCCCAATCGATTCATCCCCTTAAACATCTCATACAGACTCCGTTTAAATCCCGAAATTTTTTTAAAATTTTCAAAAAAATCAATAAGGTTATTTCTCCATAACACTTTTTATTAAATTTGATGTATCTTACAATTTATCCAATCACCACGGTCAAATGCGGTCACTGCAGCCCGACTTTGTGGTTAGCCACGACATTGTTGTTCCTACCCTGTCGGCTGTTGCTCTATAAGATGAGAGCCATCGCCGCCAGCCCATAGCCATCTGCTGCATCCCATAGCATTGCCGAAGAAGTCGAAGGGTAACAAATTTGCCTTACTTAAGCTTTGTGTGAACTAATTAACCGATCCTGTTACCGAGTGTAATATGGAATTTAGTTGTTAGATTGGGTTGATTAAATTTGCTAATAATGTTGAGGAGGTTGATGGGTGAAATTTCATTCAATTACTTATCCCATGCCAATTGTAATAGTAAGGTTTAAATTGAATCCGATGGTAAGTTTTGCTTGATTAATTAAACAATTAAATATGGTTAAAGAGTGGACTTAATTGAGTTAAGTACATATTTATAGAATGATAAATGGAATGGTTGGATTGTTAGTTCATATCTTGTTTGAATAATTGAAGAATGTTAAGAAGGGTTAACTAATTGGGTTGGATTAATTTATAAGGAGATTAGCTATGAAAAAAGTGTTGGATCATTAAATGGAATTAAAACATGGTTTCCTAATCAGATTAGGATCAAGTTTAACTGTTTGATTTATGGTAGAACTTAGCTATAATATATATTCTGTGTTGTAGGATACTAATTTGAGACTAGCGTTTCGACGTGAAGACATTCAGCACGATCTACATATCATGGTGGGTAGTTCATGCTTGTCTTATTTAGATCTTTGACCTTAGTGCATGATTCTATTATTTGCATTGATTGAGTAGTAGTTATTTTACCTTGATATCTACTCTATGTTAATTTTTGAGCTTGACCTTTTATTACTTAAGCTTATATTTTGATCTATTTTAATATCTATGCAGTCTCCTTTGCTTTCATGCATGTATCGTTTGGGTATGTATGATATTACTAGACCATAATATAGTTACCGATTGACACTCGCGCATTTACATCACATTCTCGTTATACACTTAGGTTTGTACTTATAAATATACACATACTTACACGATTGTATATATGTCAACGAGACTATACCTACCTATACCTGATAGACATCATATTTTAGCAGAGGGGTATAGTATTCACTAGGTTATCTCCTTAGGACCGACCCCCATGACTACTTAATTTCGAACCCATTGGTTTATGATATTCATGATGATACAAGGAAGTTAAATGAGATATTATAACTAGATGACTAGGATTTCCACGATTGAAATTGTTACTATTACACTTGCTGTTGTGGTACTCAGATGCATGTTATTAGACTTGTTATTTATTGCATGTCTATGCATTTGAACTGTCCATTAAATCAGATAGTGATATTAAGCTATTGCATGTAAACCATAGCGATTGTTTGAGCTTGTGACTATATGCTAGTGAGATCATATCATAGTGTAGATAGCAAAATTTACTCTCAGAGGTGATTGTCACTGCTTACTTATCATTTTTAGTTTGTACACTTGTACATCCTGTTTACCCATAGGACCATCCGTGCTAGAGTATTTCTCCTGTAGTCAGTAGTTGAGGAGCTAGATAGCGATCTCATCCTGTCCGCCCATGGAACCATCCGTGATAGAGCATTTCTCCCGTGGGCACCATTTACTTATCCTGACTGCACAGGGGACCATCTTTAGTAGAGTATTTCAACTACAATCAGTACTTGTTATATGCTTTCTATATATATCGGTCATGTATTTGTTTATGCAGGTTGGGATGGACTGCATGTACTCCCGATTTATTGGTTATACCTAGTTGAGCAGGTTAGTGGGTGTTATATTATTGGTTACGCTTGTGGGTTAGTAGATGATTATATTAACACTCTTACTTTTTGTAGTAGGTATTTTACAAGAGACTGTATTTTCTTTGATCTCCTTTACACTATATTGATTGATGCGGTGATAAGGAGGGGCCCCACCCCGCATCCACGATGGAGGTCAAAGTCAAGGCGGTCAATGCTTGGATGTCCACGGCCGATCGGGCGACCATGCCCCGACCGGAGGGAGAAGGTACCGAGCCGTTGCCTCCTTCACCACGGGGAAGTCAAACAATTGACGCTCAAGAGAAACGATGTGCAGAAGCTGAGCCAAGCGGCTACCCCTCTCGGCCAGACAACAGAGCTTGATAGGGCAGAGTTCAACTTCCACCGAGCGACTATCCCGCTCGGCTTGGCACCAGGTCTCGGCAGTGACAAAGTGGAACTTCGGTCAACTGGACGTGACATAAGCATAGTGAAATGGCAGTCGAGCTGAGACACACACAAGAATATCAAGGTTCTGGCCGACGGGATGGGGCACTAAAGTGGCGGAATGCCTGTCGAGAGGTTAATTCGCTCGGCCTAGCAGTACACTCTCTCTGATATCCATCGACATCCTTTTGGGAGTTAGTGTCATCGACATTGGGCATGGACTGACAGAAGATCATATGGCAGAAGCTTCCACTGTCACTTCAGAGATATGCTCGGCCCATTAAGGTATTGTGTCAGGGATACTTTACTAACAAGTCTTTTCAGGGAAATCTTTGAGAAGCATGCTTGCCTCGGGAAACATGCACGCACGCTACAGGAGCTCTATATAAGGGGGCTCCAAGCATCGACGAAGGTATGCGATATTTACTATTTGCGCTATAGTCTTCTTGTTGCTCCACATTATTCTTCATCGTCGGTGACTGACTTGAGCATCGGAGGGTCAACGTCGGGGACCCTTCCCTAGCTCGACACTGATGTAGTTTGTGTTGCAGGTCTGAGAAGAGTCCACAGGAGGTTAGCGTGAGCGCCACATCCCCAGCTTTCCGTCTCTTCGACTTTCGGACAGGATCATATTTGGCACCGTTTATGGGATGATAACCTGCATTCGAGCCGAGTGGATGGAGGATGCCGGACGACTCACCACTATGACGCTCACCCAAGAAGAGCTTGACATGCTCGTTCAAGCCCGAGAAGCTAAGATGATCGAGAAGCAACGACAACAGACGTTAGCCGATCGGCAAGCGCCACAGCCTGCAACATCGGTGGTGTCATGCCCCGGGGGAGTCCCTACCGAGAAAATTTCGGCAGCATCTCCCCTGTACCGGTGACAATCTGAAACATTACTACAAAGCCCTCAGGGGCACACAAATCTTGGCCAACACGGCCAGAACAATAACAATAAAAATAACTAAAACCTATTCTACTTATATGACGGAAAACTTAAACCCACAACAAAAATCCAACGCAAAGGAAAACCAAGCAGTAGACCAAAACTCGATAAAAATCCACAAGTACAGTAATACATCACAAATATATAAAAATATAACACGGAAACTACAAGTCTAAAGGTTGAAAATCGTCCCGACTCAGGGTGGGGACTAGCGACGGGAACATCCTGACAGCTTCAACCTGAAATGGTAATAATCAACGGGGTGAGTCCAATACTCAGCGGATACCAAGTTGACATGCATAGTAGGAAATAACCAATAGTAACAATTATGTGTACAATCTCCTGGAATAATGGAAAATGCAAAACTGAAGGAAATGAGAGAAGTTGTACTCACCGTGACCTCCTATCAGGATAATAAGGGTCGTCAGACCAGATGCAAAATGTCACCTGTATGCATGTCAATCATATGCATCCACCAAATATGCAGCAAACATAAGCAATAAATGCTATCCATGCATATGATGCAAATGGCATGGTCACTCTTGATGCTAGTTTCCCATCTCACACACGATGGTGAGACTGAAGGGTAGGGCTATGAAAACTATGCACTTTGCCATCACTGTTCCTAATGAGTGATTGAGTGGACAGGATGCTGTCGGAGTACACCTATCCTCCTACCCCAAATCATAAGTGGGAGAGCTCAATGCTCTCATCTCCCTGAGACAGTCCAGAGGAGGGACCCCTGTCCTACTACCACGATGAGTCATGTTACCCATGAGTGGACCAGCGGAGCATTGACAGAGCAAACTACAACAACACACCCTGCCTGAATAAAAACCACTAACTCATGAGTGGTTGTGTGTGCAGATCCATGTAACTGGCGATGTGCTCAATAATAATGGAGCCGACAATCACGCAGCATGCAATCATGCGAGATGGTGCATGACACTAAGCATAAAAAAATCCTGACCATATCTATCTCCATGAAACATGTACAAATAATAAATAGCTCAAATAATAAGGTCTAGGTACATGTATTAGATATGGTAAATGTTTAGTCTAGTATATCATAAGGCATGGTATGTCACTACCATTATGAGCATAAATAATCAAGAGGGTAATGAATGCAACACAAGTAAGCAAAATCAAGCATGCAATAGGTAACAAGTAGTGGCATACCGATACAGATATGAACATAATCATTACTACTCGTTAAAATCTACTATGCATATCAAATGATAATATCTAAAGATAAGTCAAGGTATCCGCATCAAATGTAGATCGAGCTAAACAATCACTATGTCAAAGTGCTCGTCCCGAATCAAAGTCCTATAATAAATCGTACAGTTTTAGTTAAGTTTCATTATAACTAAATAAAATCCTAATCCGATTAGAAACTATGTAACTCGATTAGCTAATCCCTCTTGTTAACATTATAAATCATATCTAACCCGAAGCTTAGATTTGATCTAACGTTTTAACCCCAATTACCTCCCTCTGGATCAGTTATCCCATCTTACAAATTTTGAGATGATCAGTAGCTTAAAGAATAAAGTTTTTACCCTTTCAATAAAAATGCATATTATGATTCGTCTCAAATAAATGCTACTGATCTTACAAATTTTCTTTTTGCAACAAACCTAATAATTAACCAAAGGCGTATCACCACTACTTTGGATCCAAATTCCTCCATCATATAGGGTTAGGCTAACCATGGAACACACTCCAAAACTCACCCGAAATTGATGCCTCAGCCACTGATCCAATCCTGAAGAGACCACTACTGAAATTTGGAGAAGTTGCTGTGGGAAAACAGTGATGAGTACCACAGTTATCAGCCAACAAGTTTAGCACAGGATCCCAATCAAAAATTCAAATTACCAATTAGGCCTTACCTAATTCGATAGCCCTGGTTTCCTCTCTACTGGCAACTAATGGAAAAAAGGAAGACCGGTGGTGAGGTCTAGGGCACGACCAACATACGTGGGTGCTCGGCTGCGTCACCGATCTGGCCTCCAGAGAAGGGGGAGGTTGCCGTCAGTAGGTGGCAGACGCTGGCGACCGGCGATCGGCTGAGAGGGGACGACTTCGTGCGCGAGGGAGAGAGATCGTGAGAGGTAGGGAGTTAGTGTCGGCTGTGATCAGAGGAAGATAAAGAGATGGTGTTGGTGGCTTAGGGCTTGGCGACAATGGACCCAATCTAGGGCACGACGGGGCACGCCGGAGAGATCTGGTGGTCAACACTGCTCCGTTCAATGGTGGCGGACTGTGGAGAGGCTAGGGTAGAGCTCGGGAGAAGGGGAGAGGAATAGGCTTGGCTTTTCCCTGGGTTGATGGATTTTATTTGCGTGGGAGAAGAAGGGTCGCGGCGGCGCCGTCGGGTGGAGGAGCCGTAGTGGAGAAGAAGAGAAGAGGGGAGAAGAAGGGACGACGATCGGGAGGATTAGGGCACAAGCTCGGCGATGAAGAGAAGAAAAAGAAAAGGGAAAACGGAAAAGAAAAATAAAACTTTTCCTCGTTTAAATGGATAGTTTAAATAGGCTTTCACGTGGCCCAATAATTGATCCCCCTTAAATTCGTCATACGAGCTCCGAAGAATTTCTAGAAAATTTCTAAAAATTTCAGAAAATTCTCTTAAGGTTATATTTAGGTATCATATTTTACAGGCGGTTGGTAGACGAGCGGGTTAAGAAGACCGAGTGGAGCAAATCTCCGTCTGAGGACATAATAGAAGGTCGACCGACACACAGGGGGAAGCGCCGCCCGCATTGATTCCCTTTCATCGAGCCTTGTTCCAAACTCCATGGAGATATCCCTGCGAATGAAGAGCGGGGATCGTCTTTGGATGATGCTCCCGTTCGGGATGCATGAAAAGGCAAGACGCCCCGAAGCAACGCGTCACCCGAACGGATCAACTGGCAGTTCTCCAAGGAGATCTTACAAGACCCTCTGCCCAGACACTATACCTCGCCGGCGATCAGGACCTACAACGGACCGACCGATCCGGATGATCACTTAGATCGGTTTGATAATGAAGTCACGTTGCACCAGTATACAGACAGAGTGAAGTACTGAGTCTTTCTCACTACCATCTTTGGATTGGCGCAGCGTTAGTTCAGAAGACTGCCGGATGGATCTATACACAACTTTAAGGACTTCTGAGCTTCCTTCTTACACCATTTCGCCAGCAGCCGACGCTATCAAAAGATGAGTGTCAACCTCCTCTCTCTGAAGTAAGGATCGAGAGAAATACTCCAAGCGTACATACAATGTTTCAATCAAGTAGCCATGGACATCCCCTCGGTCTCGTCCGAGACGATGATGGACGCCTTTACTCAGGGACTCGTCAAGGGAGATTTGTTCCGATCGCTCATCAGGAAGCCGCCCAGGGACTTCGATCACATGCTCAAGAAAGCCAACGAATATATAAACGTGGAAGAAGCCCACGAGGGCAGAAGGAAAGAGGCACCGATTGAGGGCCGACCATCAAGCAGCCATCATTCGCCGAAGGGGTCGAGGGCCGAAGGAGCGCGTGTTAGAGTGTATACTAAAAGTCTACCTTTTGCATAAATAATTATTGTAGGACCGTTAGATTCGATAGAGGGGTGAATATCGATTCAAAAAATAAGAGTTTAAACGCAGCGGAAAAGTAAAATAGACACAATGGTTTTACTTCGTTCGGAGCCTGTGACGACTCCTACTCGAAGGCCCGTGGTCCTTGACCACTTTAGTTGGGCAATCACTAGCAATTCGGAATAATGATTACAAAAGAACCGTACAGGGAATGCTAATGAAAACTGAAAAACAAATACCGACACAAAGGGAAAAGAGCGGAGCGTAGTGTCGGAGCTTTGTTGGCGTCGCACTGAACGTCGAGCAGCAAGACCAGCAGTAGAAGAGTTCTCAGCTTGATTGATTTGATTGATCGAAGCTCCGGGCTTCTTTTATATGTTAAGGCGCTGGATCCCTTAAGGCGCACGGAATGTGACAAATCGAGATGCTCCAAGGACGACTTAGGGATAAATTCGCCTTCCGGCACCGGATCCTGGCGGGACCTCAGCCCGGTTTCCTCGCGCCTTGTTTCGAAAACTCCTTTTCTGCAAAACAAAGTTAGTCCGAGGCAAATATACATCCTGTAAAGCAGATTACGTTAAAGTTCAACGGATGGATAAAAGAGTATGACTTAGATTTCGTCTTTCCGGAATCTAGTCACGATCTCGACTTAGACATCCGAAATGGATCTAAGCCGGATCGCGCCTAATGTTCCCTTCCCGGGAAGCGTCCTCACGGTCACTCCCCTCCGGTGACTTACCTCACTTACCTGCCGGACGTCCGGTCAGCCTCGCCAAGCGTCCGGTCAGCCCGTCGACCCGCTTGGACTTCTCGCCAGCTATCCGGTCAGCCCGTCGACCTAGCTGGACTTTTCCTGCACACTCGATCAAAGTGTCAGACAACAACAAAACTAACTTAACCTATTTGTCATTCATCAAAACCTGGGTTAAATCGTTAGTGCTAACCGCACCAACAATCTCCCCCTTTTTGATGGAATGACAACCTGGTTAAGTTAGTGAAAACATATGCAAGAAACAACATGCATTTATGTGGTTTTTAAGTTAGTTTGTATTTTCAATTCTGGTTTAGCTAACTTAACCACCTAACCCTCCCCCTTTGGCATTCATCAAAAAATAAGCAAGGGTACACAATCATATTGAAGAGTTTGTAAAAGTATAATTTTTAACACCAAGAAAAATAGTCGAGTTGAAAAAAAAACAGGTTTTTCAAATTTACTTTTCATTTTCTTTTCAAAAAAAATGAATTTTTCAACTACGATTTTTCAAAATAAAGCAAAAATTAAGCAAGTAAGAATTTTTCAAGAAGTAAAATTTTGCTAAAATAAAATTTTAAGGCTAATTTGATAAAAGCTAAGTTTGGAAAGTTGATTTTTCAAGCATATGTTACAAAACTGAATAAGTTTAAATTTGCAATATTCATCTTTTAAAATCAGGTTTTCATATTAGGGTGGATTAAACTTAGTTAAATTTAACTTTTTGAAAAACTGGTGTTTTAAAAATAAGTTAGTTTTAACATAGATGTAAAAAAAACATTTTTCAAACACACATTAATTTCTCCCCCTGAACTTGACACTTATCTTTAACCAGCTGTCTAACCAATTAGGTACTAACTAACTATCAGAAGATAGTAGCTTTCACTTGGTTAGTCAGATTAAGTTAATTATAACCAGTCAATGAACTTTAATTTGATTAATATCTGAATTGTATTTAACGTCCAGACTTATGCTGATGCACTGAAATAAGCATCTTAAGTCCAGACAGTTGGCCTATGCATCTCACCCCTTTCTATGTTTGTCAAACACAAGCAAGGTAAACCTAAGGTGTTGGTGAGATGCTCAAAAACTAGTCCTATGGGTACATGCTTTCTAAGGATTCAAAACTAGTCTAAGGCCAAAACTGTTTTTGAAAATCTAAAAAATGGAAAGTTTTGAAAACAAATAAGTTTGACTTATAATTTGAAAGAGTGATTTTTGAAAACAATTTTGAAATTGAAAATTCCTAGTCTATTGAGCACATTCCTAATTTTCGGCGTAAGTTGCTAAACTCACTTTCAGGGAGTGGTTTTGTGAAAATGTCAGCTAAATTTGATTTGGACTCAATGTATTTGAGTTCAATATCACCTTTAGTAACATGATCCCTGATAAAGTGGTGCCTAACTTCAATATGTTTGGTTCTTGAATGATGCACAGGGTTCTTGGTTAAGTTAATTGAACTTATATTGTCAATTAATACTTTTACATTTGTAATGTTTAAGTTGAAATCTTTTAGAGTATGCATCATCCATAGTAATTGTGCAACACATTCACCTATAGCTATGTATTCTGACTCAGTTGTAGATAGAGCAACACAATGTTGCTTTCTACTAAACCAGCTAACAAGTGATGAACCTAATAATTGGCATCCTCCACTTGTGCTCTTGCGGTCTAATTTACATCCAGCATAATCTGAGTCAGAATACCCTATTAGTTCAAAATTATTGGTTCTAGGATACCAAATTCCTACATTTATTGTTCCTTTAAGATATCTAAAAATTCTTTTAACTTGTGTCAAGTGGGATTCCTTAGCACAAGTTTGGTATCGTGCACACATACTAACTGCAAATAAAATATCAGGTCGGCTTGCAGTTAAGTACAGTAGGCTACCTATTGCACTCCTATAATATTTTAGGTCAACTGATTTTCCATTTGGGTCATTATCTAAGATTGTGTTTACTGCCATAGGTGTTTTTATTTCTTTTGTATTTTCCATTCCGAATTTTTTAAGTAATTCTTTAGTGTATTTGTGTTGATAAATGTAATTTCCCTCATTTGTTTGTTTGATTTGTAATCCTAAGAAATATGTTAATTTTCCTACTAGGCTCATTTCAAATTCTTTTTCCATTAGATTAATAAATTCCTCTAAAAAATCTGAATTTGTTGAACCAAATATTATATCATCTACATAAATTTGTGCAATAAATATGTTTGAATTTAATGATTTAACAAACAAGGTTGGGTCAATTTGACCTTGTTTGAATCCTTTAGATGTTAAGTAGGATGTTAGCCTTTCATACCATGCCCTGGGTGCTTGTTTAAGTCCATATAATGCTTTCTTTAACTTAAATACATAATCAGGGTGTTCTAGACTTTCAAACCCAGGAGGTTGACCTACATAAACTTCTTCTTTTATTAGTCCATTAAGAAAGGCAGACTTAACATCCATTTGGTATAGTTTGAACCCTTTATGGGCTGCATAACTTAGTAACATTCTAATGGATTCTAATCTGGCTACTGGGCATATGTTTCATCATAGTCAAGTCCTTGACTTTGACAACCAGCCTAGCCTTATTTCTAGTAATTTTCCCAGTTTCACTTAGTTTGTTTCTGAATACCCATTTTGTTTCTATTATTTTCTTATTCTTAGGTGGTGGAACTAGGTCCCAGACCTCATTACGCTCAAATTGGGCTAGTTCTTCTTGCATAGCTATTATCCAATCTGGGTCTAGTAGGGATTCATCCACAGTTTTGGGTTCAATTTTTGAGATTAATGAAATTTGACTTAGGTTTCTAAAGGATGATCTGGTTTGAACTCTTAAGTCTGGGTCACCGATTATTTGATCAATTGGATGATTTGGGTTAACCCTTATTGTTCTAGGAGGTTGATTCTCTTGATGTTGTTCCTCTTCTTCATGACTTAGAGTTTGGTTGGTTTCTGGAACAAACTCAGGTGTTTGTGTAGATCCTATGTCTTGTTTAGTTTCTTCAAACTTTACATTAGTAGTTTCTTCAATTTTTAAGGTAACCTTATTGTAAATTCTGTAGCCTCTACTATTTAGGGAATATCCTACAAAAATTCCATTTTCAATTTTAGAGGTGAATTTTCCTAAGTGTTCTCTTGTATTTAAGATGAAAACTGGGCACCCAAATACCTTAAAATATTTTATATTTGGTTGTTTATTATAAAACAGTTCGAAGAACGTTTTGTTATGAGTTTTATTTATTGTTGTTCTGTTCTGTACATAGCAGGCTGTACTAACGGCTTCTGCCCAAAAGTATTTAACATTGTTCTAGAAGCTTCAAGTAAGGTTCTATTTTTTCTTTCTACAATTCCATTTTGTTGGGGGGTTTTAGGGCATGAGAACTCATGATGGTAACCGTTTTCTAGACAAAAACTGTTAAAGTGGTGATTTTTAAATTCTCCCCCGTTGTCACTCCTAATTCTTTTAATTTTAATATCTTTTTCGTTTTCAATCTGTTTGCAAAAATTTGAGAAAATTTCAAAAGTTTCATCTTTATGTTTTAAGAATTTGACCCAAGTAAACCTAGAATAATCGTCTATAATTACTAAGCAATATAAGTTTCCATTTATAGATTTGACTCCATGGGAGTCAAAAAGGTCTAAATGTAGAAGTTCTAAGATTGAGGTAGTTTGTGGTTGATTTGTTTGTTTGTGGGTTGATTTAGTTTGTTTGCCTTGTTGACAAGCATTACATATGGTTGAATCTAAGTTAGGTAACTTTGGTAAGCCTTTTACAAGTCCATTTAGTTTGATTATATTTCTAAAGTTGGTGTGAGACATCCTCCTATGCCATAACCAAGTTTCTTCTTTTTGTGTTAAATAACACTTAATGGAAGAAATGGTTAAGTTGATGACATAGATGTTGTCTTTTCTAAAACCTTTTAGGCTTATGGTAGGATTATCTAGATGTTTGATTGAGCATTCTGTAGATAGAAACTTGACCTTATACCTAGTATCACACAATTGACTTATACTTAGAAGATTATATTTAAAGTTTTCAACAAGTAAGACATTTGTAATTATAAAGTCTAATTTTAATTCAATATTACCTATACCAATTACCTTGAGTTTGCCGTTGTTTCCAAAGGCAACTGTTCCTAGGCTTTTGTAAGTGAGTTGAGTGAACTTGGTGTGATCTCCAGTCATATGTTTGGAGCAACCACTGTCCAAAATCCACTTGGTTTCCTACAATAAGTAGGATTTAAAGTTAGTCTTTTGAGCATGCATTAATTTAAGTTTAAAATTAAGAATTTGAAATTAATTTTTAAGTTAAAATTAAAATTTTGAAATTAATTTTTAAGTTTTAAAATTTTGACAATAATTTTTAAGTTTAAAATTAAAATTTTGAAATTAATTTTTAAGTTAAAATTAAAATTTTGAAATTAATTTTTAAGTTAAAATTAAAATTTTGAAATTAATTTTTAAGTTAAAATAAAATTTTGAAATTAATTTTTAAGTTTTAAAATTTTAAAAATAATTTTTAAGTTTAAAATTAATATTTTAAAATTAATTTTTAAGTTAAAATTAAAATTTTGAAATTAATTTTTAAGTTTAAAATTAAAATTTGAAATTTATTTTTAAGTTTAAAATTTTGAAAATAATTTTTAAGTTTAAAATTAAAATTTTGAAATTAATTTTTAAGTTAAAATTAAAATTTTTTAATTTTTAAGTTAAAATTAAAATTTTGAAATTAGTTTAAAATTTTGAAAATAATTTTTAAGTTTAAAATTAAAATTTTGAAATTAAGTTTAAAATTAACATTTTGAAATTCATTTTTAAGTTAAAATTAAAAGTTTGAAATTAATTTTTAAGTTTTAAAATTAACATTTTGAAATTAATTTTTAAGTTAAAATTAAAATTTTGAAATTAATTTTTAGGTTTAAAATTAACATTTGAAATTAATTTTTAAGTTAAAATTAAAATTTTTAAATTAATTTTTAAGTTTAAAATTAACATTTTGAAATTAATTTTTAAGTTAAAATTAAAATTTTGAAATTAATTTTTAAGTTTAAAATTAACATTTGAAATTAATTTTTAAGTTAAAATTAAAATTTTTAATTTTTAAGTTAAAATTAAAATTTTGAAATTAATTTTTAAGTTTTAAAATTTTGAAAATAATTTTTAAGTTTAAAATTAAAATTTTGAAATTAATTTTTAAGTTAAAATTAAAATTTTGAAATTAATTTTTAAGTTTTAAAATTTTGGCAATAATTTTTAAGTTTAAAATTAAAATTTTGAAATTAATTTTTAAGTTAAAATTAAAATTTTGAAATTAATTTTTAAGTTTTAAAATTTTGAAAATAATTTTTAAGTTTAAAATTAAAATTTTGAAATTAATTTTTAAGTTAAAATTAAAATTTTGAAATTAATTTTTAAGTTTAAAATTAAAATTTGAAATTTATTTTTAAGTTTAAAATTTTGAAAATAATTTTTAAGTTTAAAATTAAAATTTTGAAATTAATTTTTAAGTTAAAATTAAAATTTTGAAATTAATTTTTAAGTTTTAAAATTTTGAAAAAAATTTTAAGTTTAAAATTAAAATTTTGAAATTAATTTTTAAGTTTTAAAATTTTGAAATTAATTTTTAAGTTTAAAATTTAAAGTTGAAATTTATTTTTAAGTTTAAAATTTTGAAAATAATTTTTAAGTTTAAAATTTAAATTTTGAAATTAATTTTTAAATTTAAAATTAAAATTTTGAAGTTAATTTTTAGATTTGAAATTAGAATTTTGAAATTAATTTTTAAGTTTAAAATTCAAATTTTGAAATTAATTTTTAAGTTTAAAATTTTAAACCTTATTCATCTCACCCGATCTATATTATCAATCAGGGAATCCTATGATTTCGTGAGATGAAATTAGATTTTTAATTATGGAGTTTTGGTTTAACGTGTGTTAGATTCAGAAATAGTTTTGGTTTCCACAAATAGGCATTCTTCGGATAAACTTCTAAGCTTGGTGAGTCACATGGACATCATTAGAAGTAACCAACCTTTCGAGGTTTTCCGAATAGTCCTATCCACGGAACTTAGAACTAAATCTTGGTATAACTGGTTAGGATTCATTTAAGGATAACTTCGGTCAGTTCCACTTGGCCAAATGCACCAGATCGAAGCCATATCTTTCTAGACATGCGATGCCCAAGCTTCCCTAACGTATTATCATCCAAAAATTTCACCAGTACCCTGATTCAAGTTAAACTTGGTCTCTTTTTAACTAATCCTAATTACCCTGCCGGGTTAGTTTGTTTTGGAGGTGCCAGCTATTCTGGAGCCTCCCCCTGAATTATTGGCCATTAATTTAGATTTTGGTTTTAGGCTTGTGTCGATTCTTTTTATAGTTATAGTTAACTTGGTGATAATTTTGTTGATTTTTAAACTGTTTAGATTTTGAATTTGATTTAGGTTTGTATTTTGGATTTTGGTTTGGTTTATACACTTTTATATAATGTATTTTTTCTTTAGGTATATAATATTGATTAAGTCCTACTTGCGTGGTCAGACACGCTTTCGGAACCCAAGCTAGATTGGTTGACTTGTATTGGGTTATTAATGATTTGAAGGTTTTATTTGAATTCGACTTATATCCTAGTCCGGTTTTATTATAACATGCTTTTTGATTATTTAGGATTAGGTCTAAATTTTTTGATCTTGTTGTGAATTTTTCTAACATCTCCTTTAAATTGTTTATTTCATTTTTTAATGATAAATTCTCCTCCTCAAGTGTTAGATCTTGAGTTGGATTCGAATTTTTTAATTGTTCCTTGAGGTTCTGATTTTCCTCAAGAAGTAATTTGTTTTCATTTTCTACTTTGGTTAATTTACTATTTAAACAAGAAATGATTCTAAAAAACTTTTTGTTTAAATTAAAATATACCTCATTCGAGCCTTCGGAAACGAGTACGGACTCGTGGCTTGTTTCGGGTTCAGACCCGTCTTCATCTTCCGACTCGTTTTCTGTTTCAGCTTCGCGGGCCATCAGTGCGAGGTGGCTCTGATGTTTCTGCTCTTCTTCCTCCGATTCGTCCGAGGAGTCGTCCCACGTTGCTTTGAGTGCTTTCTTTTTGGTTGGCTTTGGTTTGTCGAACTTCAGTTTTGGACATTCGTTCTTGTAATGTCCCTTTTTGTTGCAGCCGTAGCAAGTCACGTTCTTTTGTTCTGAGGGAGAGCTGATCTTTTGAAGGTCCTTTTTGCTGAAGCTCCTCTTTCTCCTGGTGAACATTTTTCTTACCAAGTTCACCAGGTGTTCTTCGTCTTCGGAGTCTTGGTCAGATTCTTCTTCAAATTCAGGCTTGCTTTTCTTTTCTTTGGAGGAACCTGCAAATAGAGCTATACCTTTCTCGGCTCCAGCATTAGTTTGTTCGTGTAATTCTAATTCACAGAAAAGCTCATCTAATTTTAAGTTAGAAAGATCCTTAGAAATTTTGTAGGCATCCACTATTGATGCCCACAAACTATTACGTGGAAAGGCGTTTAATGCGTACCTTATTAAGTCTCTGTTCTCCATTTGGTGGCCTATCGCATGAAGCCCGTTGAGGATGTCCTTGATCCTCGCGTGTAGTTGATTCGCTGTTTCTCCTTCCTGCATTTTTATATTAAAAATTTTATTTAGAAGCAGGTCTCGTTTTGTTACCTTAGCGTCGCTCGTTCCCTCGTGCAGTTCGATCAGCTTGTCCCATAGCTCTTTAGCGTTTTTGTGTGGACCGACTCTGTTCAGTTCTTCTCTTGTCAATCCGCACTGTAGAGTGTTGATCGCTTTATTTTCTGTTGATGCTTTTTTCTTGAGATCTGCTGTCCAGTCTTCAGGATCCACTAGATTCCCGGCATTGTCCACTGGAATTTTGTAGGGTCTCGTAATGCTCATCCACTGGTCGAAGTCTGTTTTGAGGTAAACCTCCATGCGCTTCTTCCAGTAAGGGAAGTCGTCCCCGTTGAAGAGTGGAGGTCGCACTGTGCTGAATCCTTCTTGTTGGGACATTCTGTGCACAGGTAAATAACCAAAAAAAATATCCCAAGACTTGGTCTTGGATTAGTAGTGCGGGAAGAGAAAAATAGAAAAAAATCTAGATTCGTGTTGCACTAATTTAAATTGATTAGATAAATATTAAGTTAACGAAACACTAGTTTTAAAATTAATTATCTAACAAAAACAAAGAAAAAAAAATCACCCCCTGTCTGATTGGTGGTTGCACCAAATCAGAGCGGTACCTGCTCTGATACAACTTGTAGGACCGTTAGATTCGATAGAGGGGGGGGGGGGGTGAATATCGATTCAAAAAACAAGAGTTTAAACGCAGCGGAAAAGTAAAATAGACACAATGGTTTTACTTCGTTCGGAGCCTGTGATGACTCCTACTCGAAGGCCCGTGGTCCTTGACCACTTTCGTTGGGCAATCACTAGCAATTCGGAATAATGATTACAAAAGAACCGTACAGGGAATGCTAATGAAAACTGAAAAACAAATACCGACACAAAGGGAAAAGAGCGGAGCGTAGTGTCGGAGCTTTGTTGGCGTCGCACTGAACGTCGAGCAGCAAGACCAGCAGTAGAAAGCTCCTGTCTGGGGCTTCTTTTATATGCTGTTCCGGGCGCCTGGATCCCTTCCGGGCGCCTGGAATGTGACGAAACTGCTCAAATCGAGATGGTCCACGTGGCGACGACTTTGCTGGATAGAATTCGCCTTCCAGGCGCCCGGATCCCTTCCGGGCGCCCGGACCTCCGGGCGCCCGGACCTCCGGGCGCCCTTGTTCGAAAACTCCCTTTTCCGCAAAACAAAGTTAGTCCGAGGCAAATATACATCCTGTAAAGCAGTTGTTAGAACGGTTAAAGTTCAACGGATGGATAAAAGAGTATGACTTAGATTCCGTGTTAGAGACGGAATCTAGTCACGATCTCGACAGACATCCGAAATGGATCTAAGCGGATCGGCGCCTAATGTCCCCTTCCGGAACGCGTCCTCACGGTCACTCCCTCCGGTGACTTACCTCACTTACCGCCGAGGCGTCCGTCGACCCGTCTGGACTTCTCGCCAAGCGTCTGGTCAGCCCGTCGACCCGCTTGGACTTCTCGCCAGCTATCCGGTCAGCCCGTCGACCTAGCTGGACTTCTCGCCAAGCGTCCGGTCAGCCCGTCGACCAGCTTGGACTTCTCGCCAGTTATCCGGTCAGCCCGTCGACCTAGCTGGACTTCTCCTGCACACTCGATCAAAGTGTCAGACAACAACAAAACTAACTTAACCTATTTGTCATTCATCAAAACCTGGGTTAAATCGTTAGTGCTAACCGCACCAACAATTATTTTGAAATAAGAATCACATTGGTCAAATGTCTACATTTATGCTAAGTGTAGTTGTCCATTTAATTTATATTATAGATAACATGGTGTGAGGTGACACACAAAAGATCATGTTATCAGTTTCTTATAGATTATAAATAGTAGCTCACAACCAAGATGGAATGGGACAAACCATTGGAGTGATTGTAGTGTAATTTGGTATTAGTTTATCTTGATTATAAAATTACACTAGTACACTATGAGTGTATTGAGCAGGACCATTTGAGGTAGTTTCTTTTTATACTGACTATATAAAAGAATAAAACTTCTGTTATTATAGAAGTACGTACTCTTAATCATGATATAATAACAAGCAGATATACTTAATATTTATTTCTTTAATTTATCAAAGGGTGAGATTTAGTTCGTTAAATCAATAGGCTCGATAAGTTGGGAAATCATATTATTTGTATGGTGTGTTGTTGATTATAGAATGAAATTGTGTCCTAGTAATCTAGGTTGATGATGTCCCCTTGAGGAGCTTATAAGGATTGCCATGTAAACCCTGTAGGTGGGCTTAGTCTGACATGACAATAAGATTGAGTGGTACTACTATTGGAGCTAGATATTAATTAAGTGAGTTGTCAGTAACTCATTTAATTAGTGGGCATTCGATATCTTAAACACAGGGAGACTAACACACTCATGATAAGAAGGAGCTCATATTGTAATATGGGATTGGTGTGGTAGTGCAATAATAACTTTTTAGTAGTATGAGTTATTATTGATGAACTTGGGTTGGGTGTTTGGGGCGAACACGGGAAGCTCAAGCTCATCGGGAGACCAAAACCAATTCCTCCTCTCGGTCCCTGTTGTAGCCTCTTATTTATAAAGGCTTATATCCACTTAAAGCCAAGCTTCTTACCCATCTTGTTGTGGCCGGCCAAGCCATGCTTGGAGCCCAAGCTAGGGTCGGCCAAGCCAAAGATTGGAGCCAAGTTGTGGCCGGCCAAGCTTGGAGCCCAAGCTAGGTGGCCGACCACATTAAAATAAAAAGGGTATTTTAAATTTTAAAATCTTTCCTTTTGTGGAAGCCATGGTTTTAAAAGAGAGTTTTAAAATTTTAAAATCTTTCATTTTATAACTTTCTATAAAGGATTAAGAGAAAGATTTGATATCTTTCCTTATTTGTAGTTAAAAGAAATATTTTAATTTTTGATAAAACTTTCCTTTTTTGTAACCATCCACATGTTTTAAAAGAGAGATTTTAATTTATAAAATTTTCCTTTTATAACCAACAAGGGATTTAAAAGAGAATTTTTTTAAAAAAAAATTCTTACTGAAAACAAATAAGGAAGTTTTAATTTTATGTTTAAAACTTTCCTTGTTTGGAGCACATGTATAGGGCCGACCATGACAATCATTAAAGGAAGTTTTAATTTTTTGTTTTAAAACTTTCCTTTTTAGTCATTGGCAAGGAATATAAGGAAGTTTTAATTATGTTTAAACTTTCCTTTTTTGCCAAGACCAAGGATTATAAAAGAGAAGGTGGGGGTGCCTCACCTAACAACACATCTTCTATTCCTCTCTTCCAATCCTTTGCTGGCTGGCCCTTGTCTTTTTGTCTTCTCCTTTTGTTTTCTCTCTTGGAGATCGACGACATCAAGGTTGGTGTTCTCTTGGTGGCTGGTTGCTTGAAGGAGAAGAAGAAGAGAAGGAAGCTCTCTTGTCTAGCATCCCTTGGAGGTTAGTTGGTGGCCGAATCTAGGAAGAAAAGGAAGAAGCATGGGTGGATTTCATCTTGGAAGATCATTGCCCACACGACGTCCAAGAGAAGGAGAGGAATACAGCAGAAAATCAAGAGGTCTATAAGCTACAAAAGGTATAACTAGTTATTAGTTTCCGTGTCATAACTAGTTCATCTTTTGTATAGATCTTGAAAAACCAAACACAAGAGGTTATCGGTTTTAGTTTATTATTTTGTTATCGATTTTATTTTTTGATTTCATGTTTCGATATTATGTTTCTATTGAGGTCTCTGTAGTTAAATCTAGTTTACTGTAAGAAGTTAAATATCCGATTTCTTTGAGAGGCTTTGTCTAGGAAGTGGTGGATGATCCCATACCCAAGAAGGCCTAGTGTCTTGCCATGTTTAACTTGGAAGTTGATCTTTGAAATAGTATTTGATTATCTTCTGTAATATGGTTTAACTTAGGAAGATCACATCGGTTAAACTTGGAGCAAAAATGTTAAGTATCATTTTCAATCCAAGTTTAACTTCTGAAGGACAATTTGGATTAATAATGTTAAGCTTCATTTGCAATCCAAATTTAACTTCAGTAGAGAATATGGGTAACTAGGATAGTTCTATGCTTGTACAAATTTTTGTACAGGGTAACTAGAATGGTATTCCGAGTAGCAACCAACGCGCGACCACACCAGGAGACCAGGGCACCGACCGAACCCTAGCGGCCAGAAGGAAAGAGGCGCCAACCGAACCCTCGACGCCGACTGAGCGCCGACCATCAAGCAGCCATCAGCTGCACAACGGGCCAAGGGCCGAATGAGCACGACCACACTAGGAGACCAGGGCACATGCCGTACAACATGTGACGTCCAATCGGCTAAAGGCGCTAAGGGGAAAAGTATGGATGCTGATGTTTTGTTCTTTCCACCAGTTGGTGACCCACAACACGCGTGATTGTCGTGGTCTAACACCAATCGTCAGCCGACTGGCTCCACGTGGATATCGTCGTCGATCTCCTTCTCCCAATAAGCGGTAAAGACCTCGATCCACTAGGCGGCAAGAGGGCGAAATAAGGGTGCCCGAGCGGCACCATCAACACCAGCGGAGGGACAACGACACCTCCCAAGGCCCGACCAAGCGAAATAGACCATCCGCTCGGGAAAGCTCACAAAAAAGAAGTACTTCTTCTAGTGTTTGTTGGTGGTCGACATTTTAGCAAAGAAAACTAAGCCCATTCAGGCTTGGAATAGAAAAATCCCTAGCTCGGATGATTTGAGATAATAAAAGTAATGAAAGAGACAAGGAGTAAGGGGAATTCCATGCAGGCGAAAAAGAATCACCATTCCACACAGCAACCGAAAGGAATTCGGTACTAGTTGGTGAAAGGAGACTCGGAAATATTTACACACGGCGAAAACAAAGGGGTGGATGGGAAACCGTAGACCGGCAATAAAATGGTCCCTAAAGAAGTAAATACAGCCGGGCGGTGGAGAATTTGACCGATCGGAAGGAGAAGGAAGAACAACTTCATATTCGGGAGGAAGCTCCAAAAGCGGCTTTCAGACTTTCAGCATCGCCGGTGTCAACCCAGGACTCGGTAGAGGTGTACTAGAGCCCAGGGATGCCGGCGGGAGGCTGTAAGGAACTTTCCATCGCAAAAAAAGGAAAGGTGAAGAGATTCAAAGGAAAGAAAACCTATGGGCAGAATTATCGCCAAACGTCGAAAAACTCAAAGACAAGGAAGTACAGACGATGGAAGACGAGAAAGCAAGGGGCGATGGGAAGGAAGCTTACTGAAAAGGTCGCTAGAGGAGCAGGGAAAGAGGAACATCGCCGAAGCACAAGAGCATCGCATCGCCGAAGAAGAAGGAAGTGTGCAAAGGTGGGGACTCGCACGGGCTTATAAGCTTCGGGGTCGGCCGACCGGAGTCGTCCGATCTAGGTTGCGAAAACCCAGGACGAGATTTGACCATTGAATTTGAACCGTCAAACATCACATCATAGCGGATATTCACCTGTCACCTCAGGCATGCGGCAGCAATGGGCAGGACACGTGGCGCATCGCCACGGGTCATCATTTAATGAGGGCATGGGGGCGCGCTTAGCCTTAATACGCAGAGATTTACACGATTTCTCAGAAATCCGGGTGACGTAAGCCTGACTCACACTCACCCAAGATAGTCCAAGAAATGATTTCACAAGTACAAATTGTTGATCCCTTGGTGGCCGACAAGAGGGGAGGGGTGAATTGGCCTGCCAAAACAAACTCAATCCTTTCTCGACTTATAGCTTAATTATGAATACTTGTAAATAACAATTAAGAGACTAATTTAAAAGACAGAGACACAAGAAGAATTACTTGGTTTGCAATCAGAAGATTGTTAATCCAAGGAAAATGAAGTACACTTTATGAAGATCTCCTTCAGGCGGAGTAGCCTCTTACAATGTTAACAACTCACAATTAATAGTAGAATAGAAAGAAAGAAATTACAAGTCGTTATCTGATATACTGAAATCAGAGCTATATTTATAGCACTATTTCGGGTGCCTAGAGTGGGATAGAATTCTATCCCTGACGCGTCAGTCAATGTACACGTCGAACTTGAAAAAAGTTGAGTTTCGGGCGCCTGGAAGGGTTCCAGGCGCCTAGACCACCAAAGTCAACAATGTTGACTTTTTCGATCTGGGCCCTTTGCTCCGGTTCTACTCACCTCGTTCTGGGTCTTTCGCTCCGACTCCACTTGCTTTGGGTGATTTCGGCCATCTGGAAGAGGGCTCACCCGAACCCAATTTCTGACCTTCTCCTCGAGCAGCCTTCCTCCCCGACTTCTCGTCCCTCGAACGTCGCGTATGTTCTTCTCCTCCACAGGTGTACTCTTCCGCAGCACCTTGTCTCTCGGACGCACTGAGCCCGTTGGCTCTCTCCCTTGTCATCCTTCTCGCTAGCCGCGTCTTCCGCTCGACTTCCTGTGCTCCTAAGCTCTTGCACACTTAGACACAGGGATTAAACCAAACAGGACCTAACCTAAGTTAGTTGATCACATTAAAACAACCACGGGATCCAACAATCTCCTCCTTTTTGATACGAATCAACCCAAGTTAAGTTAGGGTAAAAAAAATATGAAATTAAAGACATGAAATATTATGTAATAGTTTGAAGATTGACAAATATACATTCCCCTTAACTTAACTTCTATTTCTCCCTCTTTGATCATATTAAAAAAAATGAAGGGTACTAAATAAAATCTTAAGGGAATTTCTTTTTTAACAGAGACAATTTAAATGAAGCTTGCAAAAAAAAATTCCCAAGTGAGATTTGAAAAAAAAATATCTAAGTGAAGTTTGCAAAAAAATATTTTAATAAATGCTAAACCATTGACAAATATTAAAAGAATTTAATTTAATTAACAATTTCATACTTATCAGTTTGTCAATTAAATATTCAATTCAGAAATTGTCTTCACGTTGTGGCGAGGCACTAGGCTTTCTTGGTTATTGAATCATCAACCACTTCTAGACAAAGCCTTTTAATGAATTCAAATATTTAATCTTCTATCTAAAAGCTCTAAGTCTAATTTTACTTTTAATTTAAACAAGTTTTTGGAACCCAATATAGGTTCCTTCCTACAGGGTTAATAAGGTATTTTCTAGGGATATAAGATTTTGTTACTTTTCTGATCTGACCTTTGTGAAATCTATAGTATCAGTTTAATCCTCTATAGTTTCTAATTTTTAAATCAGAAATATTCGAACATGAATTTTTTTTAAAAAAAGTTTTCTATTTCTTCCTTTAATTTAGTATTTTCAAGTTTTACTTTTTCAAAATCTTCTATTAGGCATGATTTTGCTAAAATTCTTTTTATTTCTAAGTTTTCAATTTTTAATTTATCATTTTTAATTTTTAACTTGAACATTGATTTTTCCATAGTAATACCAAAATAAAGTTGGTCAGGAGGTAAGAGGCATACCTCACTTACCATATCAGACTTGAAGCCTGACTCTCTCCCTGCTTCGTTGCATTCATCTGAAGTTGCTCCCCCTTCATCGATGCTAGATTCTGAAGTGCTTTGTTCTTTATGGCTCGCAATCAGTGCTAGTCCAGCATATTCTTCTATTTCTGACTCAGATGATGAGCTGTCGTCCCAAGTAGCCTTTAGAGTATTGTACTTGTTTTGCTTGGGAATCTTGCCATTTTCCTTTTTGAGTTTTGGGAAGTTCTCTTTTATGTGTCATTCCTTTTGACACTGGTAGCAATGAGGCCTTCTTCTATTTCTTGGATTTTTCCTATTCTGCATTTCTTTAAATTTGTTAAATCTGAAGAATTTTCTGAATTTCCTTACCATGTAAGGTTCTTGATCTTCTTCTAAGTCTGACTCAGGTTCATCCTTCTTGGTTGTATTTACTGTCATAATTTGGCTTGACTCTTTTGTTGTACATGTACATCTGGTTTCATGTAATTCTAAAGTAGAAAAGAGTTCCTTTAGGGTACTTACATCTAGGTCCTTTGAGATGTAGTAGGCATCGATTATCGAGGTCCATTCTGGAAGTCCTGGGAAAGGCATTGAGTGCATAACATATCGAGTCCCGGTTGGTTACCGTTTCACCAAGGTTTTCGAGTCCGATGATTAGTTCTTTGACATTCGCGTGTAGATTGACTACCTTCTCACCTCTTTCCAGATGTATAATCGTCAGTTTGTTTTGAAGTATGTCTCATCTTGTAAGCTTGGCTTCGGATGCACCTTCATGGAGTTCCAGGAATTTTTCCCAGAGTTCTTTGGTCAACGAGTAGCTCCCGATGCGGCTGACTTCTTGAGATGGCAGTACACTCAGCAAGTGATATTCCGCTCTGTTATTTGCTACGAAATCATTTTGTTCTTTCTTTGTCCAAAGACTCTCCTCCTTCTCCTCTCCATTTTGATTCATAGGAATTACAAAATCATACTTGATTATTAAACGAATCTCAAAGTCAATTTTTAGAAATACCTCCATTCGGGGTTTCCAGTGTGTGAATTCTCCCTCGAATTTTGGTGGAACGATGCTTGGTCCGGCCATTGGTTTCTTTGCTTCGGTCGGTAGTTAGTTCTTCTGAAGTGTTCTCGCTCTGATACCACTTGTTGGTCCCTTGGTAGCCAACAAGAGGGGAGAGGTGAATTGGCCTGCAAAAACAAACTCAACCCTTTCTCGACTTATAGCTTAATTATGAATACTTATAAATAACAATTAAGAGACTAATTAAAAAGACAGAGACACAAGGAAAATTACTTGGTTTACAATCAGAAGATTGCTAATCCAAGGAAAATAAAGTGCACTTTATGAAGATCTCATTCAGGTGGAGTAGCCTCTTACAACGTTAACAACTCACAACAATAGTATAACAGAAAGAAAGAAATTACAAGTCGTTATCTGAACTACTGAAATTAGAGCTATATTTATAGCACTGTTCCAAGCGCCTGGAAGGGTTTCGAGCACCTGGAGTGGGATAAAATTTTATCCCCGACGCATCGGTCAATGTACACGTTGAACTTGATAAAATTTGAGTTCCGAGCGCCCGGACTCCTGGCGCCAGAACCACCAAAGTCAACAATATTGACTTTTTCAGTTTGGAACCTCTATTCTAGTTCTGCTCACCTTGGTCCGAGTCTTCCGTTCCGGCTCCGCTTGCTTTGGGTGATTTCGGCCATCCAGAATAGGCTCAACCAAACCCAATTTTGGCCTTCTCCTCGAGCAACCTTCCTCCCCGACTTCTCATCCCTCAAACATTGCGTACATTCTTCTCATCCACCGGTGTACTCTTTCGCAGCACCTCGTCCCTCGGAAGCACTGAGCCCGTCGGCTCTCTCCCGTGTTGTCCTTCTCGTTATTCGCATCTTTCGCTCGACTTTCTGTACTTCTAAGCTCCTGCACACTTAGGCAAAGGGATTAAACCAAACAGGACCTAACCTAACTTAGTTGATCATATCAAAACAACCACGGGGTCCAACACAAACCTTTGTTGTGCCAATCAGATTGAGGGAGCATACCTACGGCTAAACGATAAGCTTCAACATGTCGATCGGTAAGGAGCGGTTACATCCCAATCAGAAACCACATAGTATCGAAGGTCGATCAGGTGGAAAACTATTCAGACAAATATCTAGTCAGTCAGACTTGCATCCTCCTTTGACTAGACTTGAGGCGGAGGCATGTGATGCAATGATGAGGAGGGGCCCCACCCCACGACCACGATGGAGGTCAAAATCTAGACAGTCAACGCTCGGATGTCCACAGTCGATCGAGTGACCATTCCCTGACCAGAGGGAGAAGGTACTGAGCCACTGCCTCCTTGCCCATGGGGAAGTCAAACAACCGACGCTCAAGAGAAACGATGTGCAGAAGCTGAGCCGAGCGGCTACCCTGCTCGGCCAGACAACAGAGCTTGATATGGCAGAGTTTAATTTCGGTCGAGAGACTATCCCGCTCGACCTGGCAGCAGGTCTCGGCGGTGACAAAGTGGAACTTCGGTCGAGTGGACGTGACATAAGCATAGTAAAATGGTGGTCGAGCGGAGACACGAACAGGAGTAGCGAGGTTCTAGCCGACCAAATGGGGCACCAAAGCGGTGGAATGCCTACCGAGCGGCCAACCAACTCGGCATAGCAGTACACTTTTTCTGATATCCATCGACATCCTTTTGGGAGTTGGTGCAACCGACACTGGGCATGGACAGCCAGAAGATCGTACGGCGGAAGCTTCCACTGTCACTTCAGAGATATGCTCGACACGTTAAGGTACTGTGTCAGGGACACTTTATTGACAAATATTTTCAGGAAAAGCTTTGAGAAACATACTCACTTTGGGAAGCGGGCATACATGCTATAGGAGCTCTATATAAGGGGGATCCAAGTATCAGTGGAGGTATGTGATATTTACTATTTGCGCTAAAGTTTTCTTATTGCTCAGCCTTATTCTTCATCATCGATAACCGACTTATGCGTTGGAGGGCCAACACCAGGGACCCCTTTCCTGGCTCGGCACTGACGTAGTCTGTGTTGCAGGTCCGAGCGGAGTCAACAGGAGGTCAGCGTGAGCGCCACATCCCCAGCTTTCCGTCTCTTCGACTTTCTGACAGGATCATTGATCATGCACTATTTATCTTATATCTGCTGAGTATTTTGTACTCACTACCCTTGCTTTCCCTTTTATTTCTAGGTTACCAGTTAAAGGATGTGTCGTGTCACTCAAGGGTCCTCACTGTCCCACATCACACTCAAGATCATGTTTTCCACATTGTTTGTTGGTGCAGGTTGCATTGGAATTAAACCTAAGTTTTGATGTTGTCAAAGGTTCAAGTTAAGTCTTGTTGTGATCTAACAAGTTGACCAAGTGTGTAGGCTGTTTACTCAACCGGGAAAGTCCTAGTTGGAGGCTAGGCAGGAAAGACCTAGCAAATCATAGAAGTCAAGCGATAAGACCAAGTGACGAGTCAAGAGGATTCGACACCTGGTGAAGAAACTCAATAGGTTTGGAGGACCGTAGATCGAGGGAAAGTCTTGGGTGGCCGATCCAATACTAAGCGGTAAAGTCCAAACATATCTAGAGGACCATGTTCGGTAGGTAGGTTAAGGTAAGTAACTGGAGGAGCGACAATGAGGTCATGTTCCTGAAAGGAACAACCTAAGGTCGTTGATCCAATTGAAGAAACCGAGAAGGTTTCCAAGTTGAGATCAAGATAGTTCTACTATCTAATACTACTCATGCATCAAATATAATATTACTGTGCTAACCTCTATTTTGTAGGATTATATGTCTAATACTATTTTGCAGATCTAGCCTAATCAGTCAACCGAATGTAGAGATCGGTCTACCGAACAAGGTTGACTAAGACCAGATCAGAACCGAACAGAACACAACCTCCAATATAAGCTTGATCAGTCAACCAAACAAGCTTGAACAATAAAGGCATTAATGGCGCATTAATGAAGAATCTTGACGAATGGGGAAAGCTCACCGTTTGATCGATCGAACAATGGGATCGGTCGACCGAACCATTAAACATCATTAATGCCCGAGGATCGGATCTCAGTAAAGAAGGCAGGGAGTGGGTTCAGTCGACGAAATCCAGGGATCGGTCGACCGAACATTGACCATTCTTATAAAAGTGAAGCTCGAGGTCCAAGGCTCAACAACGAATCTGTTGAAGTTGATCTCTGTGCAAGCTTCTGTTCGTACTACAACTACTCGTCTTCATAAGCAAGCTACTGCTCCAAGAAGTGTCGACAAGCTGCATCTCTAATCTTCTGTCGGTATATTTTTATTAGCTTGCATTATACTTATTTACTTGTAAGATAGTAGGCTATTACCATCTTACTCATCTATTTGTATGCACTTCTTCTTTCCGAGAATTTCAAAAAGAAGCGTTATAGTGAATTGCCCAATGGTACGATCAAGGATCACGGATTTTGGAGTAGGAGTTGACGTAGGCTTCAAACCAAGTAACCACTCGAATCTTTTGTATTGTTTTTCGCTGCCACTTTGTTATTTGTTTTACGAGTCATTACGAAAAGGAAAGAGTTTTTAAAAGAGCGATATTCACCCCCCCCTCCCCTCCCCCCACCCTCCCTCTATCGCACTCTTTTGATCCTACATTGTCTTGTTGCTTTGTAATTGCATTTGGTTTTGTTTGTGGATTCTAGTCTCATGGTGTATTTGAATTCAATAGTGATATTTATTGTGTTGTGTTAAGTCGTGCTAGCACACAGTTACTTTTAGTTTTCATGTTGTGAGTGGATTGTGTAAATCTTTCTATTGTGTAGTTTGTTATTTTATGTCTTCCGTTGTATATATGTTCTGGATTTATAGACTTATATCATATTGTATCAAATATTGTTACAATGGGATACCATCCATTCTATCAGACAAGTACACCTTCAGAGCATGACAAAAGAAGCGTTCATGAGATCAGATAAATTTCTAACATATCAGCATATTCAAATGCTAGTTAGAATATTTGTCATCTAAGCCAGTTTATATCATCAGCAGAAAAGATCTAAGATCCATATCACAATCTTAACAAACCATATAAAGATCCTAAGATCCATATCACAATCTTAACAAACCATACATGCACCGTCCTAATTAATACCAAATCATTCCTTTAGCTTCTTTTCTTGTCCAATAATACACATTACTTATGGAATAACTTCTACTCTTGTCATAAAATGTTGGATACAATTTTGCAAACCAAAATATTGGTGCCATCGATCATTGAAAGTCAAGTTTGACTTTAAAATCAAAATCTACATTTCACGTAGATAAATTTGGACTATTAATTTGCACAAAACCGATTAGGTGAATGAGAAATTAATTATTCAAAGATGCGCTCAAATTAACATTAAGGAAAAAGATGGGGTTTTAGTCCCACATCATTAGCCGGCGAGAGCCAGCGTTTCCTTATATGTGTTGTTATGTTAATGTTGTTAATACAAAAGCACAGGGGCTTTCTACCCTTGGGCGAGCATGTGCTTGCACCTACGAGCCCGCCACCCGTGCAATGGGCGCTTTGTTGTCGCACTTTGCACTTCGCATCGTTGCGAGGAGCTTTAATTTATGCTCCATGTGGCGGTGACATGACGAGGTAATGCCTATGTTGCACGTGACTGTGTAGAGAGCAATGACTGGATTGAGCGAACAAATGGTGACCGTCAGATCAAAGATGAGGACAGATCGCAAGTAGATGCAATCTGGAGCGTCGGATTCTAATCTGGCGTTGAAGAGGAAGGCTTGATCTGAAGCGTCAGATTAAATATTGTAATCTGACGGCTGAGATCAAGATGAGATCTGGAGAGTTATAACTCTTCAGATCAAGGGACGAGATCATATCAGAATCTGATGGTTGAGATTAAAAGTCATTTGAAGAGTTATGTCTCTTCAAATCTAATGGCTGAGATCAAAAGACCTTTAAAGGGTTATATCCTTTCAAAATGAACGATCCAGATCAGTCCAAACCAAGGGTTACTTACCTCTTCACCCAATATAAATAGATCCCTCTCCTTGGAAATCATTCATTCGAAAAAGTATTTGCATTCAAATCATTCATCCATCTCTTGCATAAGAAGAGTCCAAAAAGCCTACGAGAAGGTTCGTCTGTCTCAAAATTTGACGTCTGTCTCAAAATTTGAAGTGCTACTATTTCGAGATGTCGTCGTTGTATCTTGGGAATGAATTACTGCTATCTGTGAGTTGCACCGTAGCGGAGCAATATCATTTTACGGAGATAGTGTCGAACACTAGCCTCGATGATAACTCAGTTTGCTTCCTCCCGACAACAATCTCCCGAAAGTCTCGACAGTCGGCTAAAATCGACTATGTCAAATATTGAGGAGCAAATCCAGAGGTTCGAGGACCTCACAATTGTAAAATGATATCGGCAAACTGATTTGGCCGGGATCAATGACGTACCAACCGCCATCCCTCACATTGAGAAGCCGGAGAAATTCAACAGAGCCGACTTCAAAAGATGGCAGCAGAAGATGCTGTTTTACTTAACCACGCTGAACCTTGTACGATTTTTGCGTGAAGACCCGCCAGCTGCTATGGAAGATAATTCTGGTAGTAAGGCTAGAGAAGAAATACAAAACCAAAAACGCCGGACAGAAGAAATTCATCGCCGGCCGATTTTTGGATTTCAAAATGGTGGATCCAAAAGCGTCACGTCTCAAGTCCAAGACATGCAACTGATAATGCATGAGGACACCGAAGGAATGTCGTTGAATGAGTCATTCAAGGTTGCTGCGGTAATCAAGAAACTCCCTCCGTCATGGAAGGATTTTAAAAATTACCTAAAGCACAAGCAAAAAGAGATGGGACTTGAAGACCTTATCCTGCAGTTGCAGATAGAGGAGGATAATAAAAAATTATCCAACTCTAGAGGAACGAAGGGGACAGTCAACGAGATATCCAACCTAACGGAACCAAAAGCCAAGAAGCCGAAACAACTGAAACAGAAGGCTCAAGGCAAGAAGTTCAAGGGCACGTACTCCAACTATGGAAAGTCAGGACACATGTCCAAGGATTGCAGGCGCCTGAAGAAGACAACTAAGAGTCAGAAGAATGTTGCGAACCAGGTCGCAACTTCTGCTGACATAGATCTCAGCACCATGGATCTCACTGCGGTCGTGTTTGAAGCCAACATGGTGGACACCGGAAGCAGTGGTGGATCGATACTAGAGCAACCCTCCACGTTTGTTCTGACAAGGCGATGTTCTCCAAGTACACCCCGATAAGTAGAAGAAAGCTCTATATGGCCAATTTCATGACACCCCCGATTGTTGGACTCAGAAAAGTAGTTCTAAAAATGACGTCTGGGAAGGAGCTAACTCTCATTGATGTGCTTCATGTTCCCGACATCAGGAAGAACCTAGTTTCTGGATCGACACTTGTTTAAGCCGGATTCAAACTAGTTTTCTAGTCCAACAACTTTGTACTTACGAAGAACGATGTCTTCGTAGGAAAGGGGTATTTGGAACAAAATTTGTTCAAGATAGTTGTAATGACTGTACACCATGATTTTGATGGTAATAAAATAAAAGCTTCCAGCTATGTTATTGAGTGTTTCAATTTATGGCATGATCAGCTTGGGCATGTCAATAATAATACTCTGAAATGTCTCGTCAAACTAAATTTATTACCAAACATCGATGTTGATGAAACACACAAATGTGAAGTGTGCGTGGAAGCGAAAATGACGAGACTACCTTTCCATTTAGTGGAAAGGTCGACGACTCCTCTAGAATTAGTATATAGTGATCTATGTGAAGTAAAATTCGTGCAAACTAGAGGAGGTAAAAAGTACTTCATTACTTTTATCGATGACTGCATGAGGTTCTATTATATCTTTCTTTTAAAAAAATAAAGACGAAGCCCTAGAAGCTTTCAAAACCTATAAAACGGAAGTTGAGAATCAACTTGATAAACGAATTAAAATAATTCGTAGCAATAGAGGTGGAGAATATGGTGCACCATTTGATGAATTCTGTTCAGAATATGGAATTATCCATCAGATAATGACGCCTTACTCACCTCAATTGAATGGTGTTACCAAACGTAAAAATCGAACACTAAAGGAGATGATGAATATTTTGTTGATAAATTCATGCTTACCCCAGAACTTGTGGGGGGAAGCCATTTTATCAGCAAACCACATTCTCAACAAAATCCCTCACAAGAAAAATGATAAAACACCATATGAACTATGGAAAGATCGCAAGCCATCGTACAAATACTTGAAAGTGTGGGGGTGCTTAGCAAAGGTCGAAGTACCTCAGCCAAAGCAAGTTAAGATTGAACCTAAAACGTTCAATGCGATATTTGTCGGATATGCCCAAAACAGCAGTGCATATCGTTGTTGGTTGCTACTCGGAAAACCTAGAGGTTCCACTGTACAAAAATTTTGTACAAAGGTCTGAACCTTTTCCTAGCTACCATGTGTTCTTTTAAATTAAATTTTGGATCGCCTGCGGAACTTAACACGTTTGATCCAAAACTTAATCTATTTGTTCTTTTAGGTTTTGACTTGGATCTCCTGCGGAACTTAACACGTTTGATCCAAAACTTAATCTATTTATTCTTTTAGGTTTTGACTTGGATCTCCTGCGGAACTTAACACGTTCGACCCAAGTCACCTTAAGTTATTAATTCCATTAAATATTAATTTCCATAATTGGTTCCCAGTACTGACGTGGCGAGGCACATGACCTTCTTGGATATGGGAGCAACCACCACCGACTAGACAAAACCTTTTATGGAAAGCTAATATTTAATTTCCTAAAATAACTTTAGGTTAACCGAAAAGAACAATCAAATCACAAGGAAAAGAAAAACAAAAGAACATTATATCGAAAACAAATTCGAAACTCTAGAATTGTATGCCTCTTGTATTTAGTATTATTTCCAAAAATAACTAGTATGATGCGGAAAGAAAAATTACTAGTTATACCTTTTAGAAAACCTCTTGATCTTCTACCGTATTCCTCTTCTAACCTCGGACGTTGTGTGGGCAACGATCTTCCGACATGAGAACCACCAAGCACCTTCTTCTTCCTTACAAGTTTCGGTCATCAAAACTTCTCCTAGGATGAAGAGGTTCGGCCACCACCGCCATGCTCCAAGGGATGCTAGAAAAGAGGTTTCTTTTCTCTCCTACTTCTCCTTCTTAGATCCGGCCACCAAAGCTATCTCCACCATGAGAAGGTTTCGGCCACCTAAAGGAGAGGAGAGGAAAGAAAGGGCCGGCCACACCCAAGGAGAAAAGAGAGGAAAAATAGAATAGAGTTCTTCCCTTGAAGCCTCCTCTACCCCCTCTTTTATAATCCTTGGTCTTGGCAAATAAGTAAAATTTAATAAAAACTTCCTTAATTCTTTTTTCATTGAAAAGGAAAATTTATTTAATTAAAAACAATTTTTCTTTTCAATTTTGCAATGGCCGGCCACACCAAGAAATCTCTAAGCAAATAAAATTTTAAACACCAATTAAAACTTCCTTATTTGCTTCCGGAAATTTATAAAAATTTCTCAATAATTTTTATCCCTTTATGATTGGTTTATAAAAAGGAAATTTAATAAATTAAAATCTTTCTTTTAAACATGTGGATAAAAAGAAAGTTATCTCTATAAATTAAAATCTCTTTTAATCTACAAATAAGGAAAGATATTAAATCTTTTCTTAATCTTTTGTAGAAACTTATAAAATAGAATATTTAATTCTCTTTTAAATCATGAACATGATTAAAAAGGAAAGTTTTCTTAAAATTTAAAATTCTCCTTTAATCAGCAAATAAGGAAAGATTTCAAATTTTATACTCTCTTTTAAATATATAGATGATTTACAAATAAGGAAAGTTTTTACCAAAAATTAAAACCATCCTTTTAAACTACAAATAAGGAAAGAGATTAATCTCTTCTCTTAATCTTTTGTAGAAAGCTATAAAAGGAAAGTTTTAATTTTTTAAACTCTCTTTTAAAATCATGATATCCACATAAGAAATAATTTTAATAAAAAACTTTTTTAATATTCTAGTGGCCGGCCACCTAAGCTTGGGACCCAAGCTTTGGCCGGCCACCTACATGGCTCATCCACTTGGTCTTGGTCGGCCCTAGCTTGGGTTCCAAGCTAGCTTGGCCGGCCCCATTGGATGGGTAAGAGGGTGGGTATGCGGTGGGCATAAATCTCTATATACTAGAGGCTACGATAGGGACCGAGAGGAGGAATTGGTTTTGGTCTCCCGAAAAAATTAAGCATCCCGTGCTCGCCCCGAACACACAACTTAATTTTATCAATAATAATTTATTCCACTAGAGAACTATTATTGAACTACCACACCAATCCCAAATTACATTTTGGGCTCTTTCTTATCATGAGTGTGTTAGTCTCCCCGTGTTTAAGATAACAAATGTCCACTAATTAAATAAGTTACTGACAACTTACTTAATTAATATCTAGCTCCAAGAGTAGTACCACTCAACTTCATCATCATGTCGGACTTAAGTCCACCTGCAGGGTTTAACATGACAATCCTTATGAGCTCCTCTTGGGGACATTCTCAACCTAGATTACTAGGACACAATTTCCTTCTATAATCAACAACACACACTATAAGTGATATCATTTCCCAACTTATCAGGCTTATTGATTCATCGAACTAAATCTCACCCATTGATAAATTAAAGAAATAAATATCAAATATATGTGCTTGTTATTATATTAGGATTAAGAGCACACACTTCCATAATAACTGAGGTCTTTGTTCCTTTATAAAGTCAGTATAAAAGAAACGACCTCTAATGGTCCTACTCAATACACTCTTAGTGTACTAGTGTAATTATATAGTTAAGATAAACTAACACCTAATTACACTACGACCTTCCAATGGTTTGTTCCTTTCCATCATGGTCGTGAGCTACTGTTTATAATTTATAAGGTACTGATAACATGATCTTCTGTGTGTGACATCACACACCATGTTATCTACAATATAAATTAATTGAACAACTGCATTTATCACAAATGTAGACATTTGACCAATGTGATTCTTATTTCTAGATAAATGTTTTATACCAAAAGCTAGGCTTTTAGTATACATTCCAACAATCTCCCACTTATACTAAAAGACTAAGCTGTCATATCTGTTGCCATACATCTGATTCCCATGCCTTTCAAAAAGCTCTTGCCTTAAGGACCTTAGGTTATCATCTGTTGCAATCTAGGCGGCAACAACTTCTCCTCGTTATACAATTTCTTGTATTGGGTAGTACTTGCGCTCTATTGTGTTTACTTGCCTTATAAACTCATGGTTTCTTCGAGTTTATTACTGCACCATTATTATTACAATAAATTGTAATAATCTTTGGACAAACTAGAAATCATATCTAAGTCTATCTTGAGGTAATTAAGTCATTCAGCTTTTATGGCTACCTCAGAGGCTTGCCATATACTCAGCTTCTATGGTGAAGTCCTGAAAAACACCTATGCTTATCACTCTTCCATAGTTATGACTTTTCCTCCTAAAGTAAACATAAAACCCCGAGGTCGACTTATTATTGTCCCTATCCGATTGGAAGTCAAAATCTGTGTAACCCATAGGGACCAAATTAACTGCCTTGTAAGCTAGCATATAATCTCTAGCGCCTCTAAGGTACTTTAATATATGCTTTACTGCAGTCCAATGTCCTTGTCTAGGGTTACTTTTATATCTGCTAACTAGATTTCTGATATCGTGCATAGCATACATTAGGTTGTCTAACTGCCGAAGCATAAAGAACTGCCTACATGTCCTCAATCTCCTTTGATGTCATCGGAAACATCTCTTTAGATAAAGACACTCCATGCTTAAAAGGTAAGAAACCTTTCGAGGAGTTTTGCATGCTTAAAACGAGCAAGGATTTTCCGATGTATCAAGCTTGGGATAAGTAAAATATATTTTTTCTTTCGATCCCTTATTATTTTGATCTCAAAAATATATACCTTCTCCCAAGTCCTTTATATTGAATTATTTGGACAACCATACCTTTTTCGACAACATTTTGATATTGTTTCCAACTACCAAAATGTTATCTACGATAGTACAAGAAATACCACCACGCTTCCATCACACCTTTTGTTTACAAAGACTTATCCGCTTACTCAATAAATCCATAGGTCTGGATTACTTTGATAAACCGGATGTTCCAAGACCTGAAGCTTTGCCTCAGTCCATAGATCGATTGAGCTTGCACACAAGATGCTCTTAGCCCTTTGCAATGAACCCTTCGGTTGCTTTATATGGATGCTTTCATCAAAACTTCCATTAAGGAATGCTGCCTTGACATCCACCGCCAAATAGATAAAAGAATCGATAGACTTAAGCATGGCTACCAAAAAAGTTTCCTTTTTCATCAAGCCTTGCTTTGAAAGTTACTACCTTCCTTTCTATCCCTCTTTTCCTATTATAGACCTTTTTACACCCAAAGGCTTTTACACCATTTGGTGGTTCTACAAGCTTCTAGATTTTATTAGAATACATATATTCTAATTCTGTTATTCATTACTCTTTGCCAAGATGTTGCATCTTTATCTTGGAGTGTTTCGTCATATGTCCGGAGATCAGGTTCATGTCCTCCAGGGATCGAGTCCAAAAACTCTCCCAAAACATGAATCTTTTTAGGTTGCCTAACAACCCTCCCACTACGACAAGGCACTTTCTGCAATTGTGTATCATTTGTGATACATGTTGCAGTTTCCTTGTGGTACCTCATCTTGTACAGTTGGTACTAGATTAGACATGCCTTTTATTATTTCCTTAAGAACAAATTTTCTTATGGGCACATGGTTTATTACATAGTCCTTTTCTAAAAATCAGTCATTGATGCTAACAATGACCTTCTGATTTTTAAGACTATAAACCTACTTTCATTTTACTAGGATAACCCACAAACAAGTGAATTCCTGTCCAACTTATCATTGTCTCTCTTCTGCATATGTGCTGGACTACCCGAATCCGAATATGCTTCGAAATAGGCTTACGCCTATTCAGCAATTCTATATGAGTAGAGAGTTCTGACTTTAGAAGGTACTATATTCACTCCTGTTTCCAGAGTATATCCTTAAAATGATTTTGATAATATTCTTAATAACTCATCAATCTACTTATTTCCATAAGAGTCCTATACCTTTCTTTTCCTACACCATTCTGTTGGAGTGTACTAGGTGCAGTTAGTTTGGATTGAATCCCTACTTCTGATAAATGACTCCTAAATTCTCCCAAGAGGTACTTGCCACAACGATCTTACCGTAGTGTCTTGATACTTTTACTTTGTCGTTTCTCCATGTCAGCCTCGTACTCTTTGAACTAATCAAAGCACTTAGACTTGCGGCACATCAAGTAAATATATCCGTATCTCAAATAGTTGTCTATAAAATAGATGAAATATTTGAAACAACCTCTTGCCTGGATGCTCATAGGATCACACAAATCAGAATGAACCAATTCCAATATATCTTTGACTCCATACCCCTTAGACTTAAAAGCTTCTTGGTTATTTTTCCTTCCAAGTAAGACTCGTAGGTTGGAAAGATTTCCACTACTAATGAACCCAAAAGTTCATCAGCTACCAATGAATCCTACTCAAGTTAATATAACATAGCCTTAGAAGCCAAAGATATAATTGGTTCATTTTCGAAGGTTACTTTCTCTTAAAGTTAGAAGATGTGTTACTAATTTCCATTTGTTGCATCGTGAGAGTTATTGGATTTATAAATTGCCAACCAACGTACCAGAACAGATAACTTCCCTCTTTTTCTTAACAACAACTTTGTTATTAAAAGAGGCAGAATATCAAGTTCTTTGACTAGTTTAGAAACTGAAAACTAGTTCTTTCTAAACTTGGTGCGTAAAGACAATTACTCAAAAATCCATGTTTTATTCTTATCAAAAGATAAACATCTCCCACTGCAACAGCTACCATTTTTATAGTCATTTAGTTGCCGGGTTTCCTGGAACCCTGCAATGAATTCGGACATGATTAATGGCATCTGTATCTACACTCCAGGTTCTGGTAGATAACACCACTAAACATGTTTCAACTAATGAATTAAATACACCTATATTGTTCTTAGTTCTAAGAAGACAGTTTACCTTAATGTCCAAGTCCTATTTCCAATCATTACAATTGGGATTACTAAGTCTTTCTTATAGTATGACTACTAGGGGATTGACAAATATTTTAAATCCTAAGAATCACAAAAATACTTGGTCAAGATCAACTCCTTAAAAATCCCCATGAATTTTGTATGCCACGATAGTGTGGACGTATACAAAATCGAAGAGGAGATTTTATTCATTAATTTTATTATCTCGTCAACTTTACTTTATGACAAATAAAATTAATAGTTGATATATCTTTGATCAAATATTTGGTCAAAAACTTTTGAATTTAAAAAAAAATATTGATTCCTCAAACAATATTATTTAAATTCACCAACACCTCAAACACCGTGAATTTTGCATGCCACGTTAGTGTGGACGTATACAAATTCAACATTTGTAAAAGGAGGGTTTTAACCCATTAATTTTATTATCTTGTCAACCTAATTTTTTGACAAATAAAATTAATAGTTGGTATCATTTGATCACACAAATAATAGCAGTGACTCCGATGGGGAGGATACTATTAGATGTATTTAAGTGTATACCATTACTTGACACTAAGTCCATTAATAAGATTATGCCCCTTCCGTTGGGGAAGATCACACGCTCTTAATTAACTTCCTATAGTCATCTAGAAATGGAAGTCTGTTCTAGTGATCCACAAACAAGCTCATTCGTTATGGAGGAAGGCACTCAGAGCCAACGCGCAAGCTTGTTTGCATCACTTACAAACCAGTAATGGAGACCATGGGATTTACTTAAAAATCCCTCTCCCACTTAGTTATTTATAAATGAGGAATTTTAACTATGCTAGCCTACTAAATATGTAAACTAACATGCACACATAGCACAATATAAAAGCAATAAATAGAAAATCTAATTTTCAACAATTATGGCTTTTATCTCTTGTTGTCCTCCGTGTGTTGTCAACCCTAGCTGTTGCCATCTTTGGCCACCGCCACCGGGTCTAGTTGTCGCATCCATCTTGCTCCTTGTTCCGCTGCGCCTCTGATCCTCAAAAGGTTCCACGCCTTGCAAGATTCGATCCGCGACATAAATAGAATTTTACATTTTTCGATCCTATATTCCTCGAAGGAATGTACATGTAAACTAGATCGAACATAAAATAAAATTTACATCCATCGATCCTATATTCCATAAAAGGAATGTACATGTAACTAGATCAAAAAATAAAATCCTAATAAAACTAAATACAGCTCCTGCCGTATTTTATAATACAATCATGCACACACAATAAAATGCCCTTGACATGTCCAAGGGTTCAATCACACACATAATAACTATAAGCCATAATAGTTGGATCCTGCATCCACAAAGTTAGCATATCCTACTATTAACCTGCCTAAATTATGTATGACATGTGCATAATTAAACTAATACCAAATACACAGAGGCAAAACCCTAGCACTGATACCAATTGTTGGTTGCTACTCGGAAAACCTAGAGGTTCCACTGTACAAAAATTTTGTACAAAGGTCTGAACCTTTTCCTAGCTACCATGTGTTCTTTTAAATTAAATTTTGGATCGCCTGCGGAACTTAACACGTTTGATCCAAAACTTAATCTATTTGTTCTTTTAGGTTTTGACTTGGATCTCCTGCGAAACTTAACACGTTCGATCAAAAACTTAATCTATTTGTTCTTTTAGGTTTTGACTTGGATCTCCTGCGGAACTTAACACGTTTGACCCAAGTCACCTTAAGTTATTAATTCAATTAAATATTAATTTCCATAATTGGTTCCCAGTACTGACGTGGCGAGGCACATGGCCTTCTTGGATATGGGAGCAACCACCACCGACTAGACAAAACCTTTTATGGAAAGCTAATATTTAATTTCCTAAAATAACTTTAGGTTAACCGAAAAGAACAATCAAATCACAAGGAAAAGAAAAACAAAAGAACATTATATCGAAAATAAATTCGAAACTCTAGAATCGTATGCCTCTTGTATTTAGTATTATTTCCAAAAATAACTAGTATGATGCGGAAAGAAAAATTACTAGTTATACCTTTTAGAAAACCTCTTGATCTTCTACCGTATTCCTCTTCGAACCTCGGACGTTGTGTGGGAAACGATCTTCCGAGATGAGAACCACCAAGCACCTTCTTCTTCCTTACAAGTTTCGGTCATCAAAACTTCTCCTAGGATGAAGAGGTTCAGCCACCACCACCATGCTCCAAGGGATGCTAGAAAAGAGGTTTCTTTTCTCTCCTACTTCTCCTTCTTAGATCCGGCCACCAAAGCTATCTCCACCATGAGAAGGTTTCGGCCACACAAAGGAGAGGAGAGGAAAGAAAGGGCCGGCCACACCCAAGGAGAAAAGAGAGGAAAAATAGAATAGAGTTCTTCCCTTGAAGCCTCCTCTACCCCCTCTTTTATAATCCTTGGTCTTGGCAAATAAGGAAAATTTAATAAAAACTTCCTTAATTCTTTTTCCATTGAAAAGGAAAATTTATTTAATTAAAAACAATTTTTCTTTTCAATTTTGCAATGGCCGGCCACACCAAAAAATCTCCAAGCAAATAAAATTTTAAACACCAATTAAAACTTCCTTATTTGCTTCCAGAAATTTATAAAAATTTCTCAATAATTTTTATCCCTTTATGATTGGTTTATAAAAAGAAAATTTAATAAATTAAAATCTTTCTTATAAACATGTGGATAAAAAGAAAGTTATCTCTATAAATTAAAATATCTTTTAATCTACAAATAAGGAAAGATATCAAATCTTTTCTTAATCTTTTGTAGAAACTTATAAAAGAGAATATTTAATTCTCTTTTAAATCATGAACATGATTAAAAAGGAAAGTTTTCTTAAAATTTAAAATCCTCCTTTAATCAACAAATAAGGAAAGATTTCAAATTTTAAACTCTCTTTTAAATATGTAGATGATTTACAAATAAGGAAAGTTTTTACCAAAAATTAAAACCATCCTTTTAAACTACAAATAAGGAAAGAGATTAATCTCTTCTCTTAATCTTTTGTAGAAAGCTATAAAAGGAAATTTTTAATTTTTTTAAACTCTCTTTTAAAATCATGATATCCACATAAGAAATAATTTTAATAAAAATCCTTTTTAATATTCTAGTGGTCGGCCACCTAAGCTTGGGACCCAAGCTTTGGCCGGCCACCTACATGGCTCATCCACTTGGTCTTGGCCGACCCTAGCTTGGGTTCAAAGCTAGCTTGGTCGGTCCCATTGGATGGGTAAGAAGGTGGGTATGCGGTGGGTATAAATCTCTATATACTAGAGGCTACGATAGGGACCGAGAGGAGGAATTGGTTTTGGTCTCCCGAAAAAATTAAGCATCCCGTGCTCGCCCCGAACACACAACTTAATTTTATCAATAATAATTCATTCCACTAGAGAATTATTATTGAACTACCGCACCAATCCCAAATTACATTTTAGGATCCTTCTTATCATGAGTGTGTTAGTCTCCCTGTGTTTAAGATAACAAATGTCCACTAATTAAATAAGTTACTGACAACTTACTTAATTAATATCTAGCTCCAAGAGTAGTACCACTCAACTTCATCATCATGTCGGACTTAAGTCCACCTGTAGGGTTTAACATGACAATCCTTATGAGCTCCTCTTGGGGACATTCTCAACCTAGATTACTAGGACACAATTTCCTTCTATAATCAACAACACACACTATAAGTGATATCATTTCCCAACTTATCGGGCTTATTGATTCATCGAACTAAATCTCACCCATTGATAAATTAAAGAAATAAATATCAAATATATGTGCTTGTTATTATATTAGGATTAAGAGCACACACTTCCATAATAACTGAGGTCTTTGTTCCTTTATAAAGTCAGTATAAAAGAAACGACCTCTAATGGTCCTACTCAATATACTCTTAGTGTACTAGTGTAATTATATAGTTAAGATAAACTAACACCTAATTACACTACGACCTTCCAATGGTTTGTTCCTTTCCATCATGGTCGTGAGCTACTGTTTATAATTTATAAGGTACTGATAACATGATCTTCTGTGTGTGACACCACAAACCATGTTATCTACAATATAAATTAATTGAACAACTACATTTATCACAAATGTAGACATTTGACCAATGTGATTCTTATTTCTAGATAAATGTTTTATATCAAGAGCTAGGCTTTTAGTATACATTCTAACAATCGTTTCATAGTTTATAAGTCAGACATTCTTGATATTCATGTGAGTACAACCATAGAATCTCGGAATCCAATATTCTTTGAAGACATGCTCCCAAATAAGAAGGGAAACATTCAAAGTAATGACAACGGAAGTTCTAACAAAGATGATGTTCCAGAACTTCGTTGTCAGAAAAGGGCTATTGATAATCAAAGCGAAGAGCCACGTCGGAGCAAACGGGCTAGAGTTGAGAAATTGTTCTGGCCGGATTTCATGACGGTTATGTCGGAAATGGACCCAAGAACATTAAGCGAAGCTCTCTCAGGTCCCGACGCCTCACTGTGGAAGGAAGTTATCAATAATGAAATCGAGTCCATCATGAATAACCATACTTGGGAATTAGTAGACCTTCCTTCTGGTACTAAACCATTAGGTTATAAATGGATACTAAAACACAAGTATAAAGCTGATGGATCGATTGATAAGTATAAGGTCAGACTTGTAGCCAAAGGGTACAAGCAAAATGAAGGCCTTGATTACTTCAATACCTACTCACCAGTGACAAGGATTACGTCCATACGAGTGCTAATAGCCATTGCAGCATTGTATGACCTTGAAATACACCAAATGAATGTTAAGACTGCGTTCTTAAATGGTGAGTTAGAAGAAGAAATTTACATGGAGCAACCCGAGGGGTTCGTAGCTCCTGGAAATGAGGGAAAGGTGTGTCGACTTGTTAAGTCATTGTACAGACTTAAACAAGCGCCAAAACAATGGCACAAAAAATTTGACAAAATAATGCTGTCAAACGAATTCAGAATAAATGAATGTGACAAATGTACTTATGTCAAAAGCACACCTGAAAGTTATGTAATCGTCTGTCTATACATAGATGACATGCTCATAATGGGAAATAATCATGATGTAATCATGAGTACTAAGAAAATGTTGACCAATAATTTCGATATGAAAGACATGGGTCTAGCATATGTCATATTGGGAATTAAAATTCTCAGGACATCCGATGGGATAGTTTTAACACAATCTCATTATGTAGAGTCAGTATTGAAAAGATTTAATGCATACGATCTCTCTATTATAAAAACTCCTATGGATCTAAGTCAACACTCAACGAAGAACCATGGTGAGCCCATATCGCAATTGAAATATTATCGCATAATTGGTAGTTTGATGTATCTCACAAACTACACACGTCCGAATATTGAATGTGTGGTCAACAAACTGAGTCATTTTACAAGCAATCCAAACGACACTCATTGAAAAGCACTGATGCGAGTTCTTAGATATTTAAAATATACTATGAATTATGGATTACATTACAAAAAGTATCCCGTGGTCTTGGAGGGATATTGTGATGCTAATTGGATATCAGATACAAAAGACTCCAAATCCACTAGTGGATATGTATTCACGATCGGTGGGGGAGCAGTATCTTGGAAATCCACTAAGCAGACGTGCATAGCTCGGTCAATAATGGAATCCGAGTTTATACCACTTGACAAAGCAGCTGAAGAAGCTGAATGGCTACGAAATTTCTTGGAAGATGTTCCGAGCTGGATGAAACCTGTGCCCGCCATACTTATCCACTGTGATAGTCAATCGACAATTAGAATGCCACAAAGTAGTATGTATAATGGTAAGTCACGACATATACATCGTCGACATAATACCATTAGGCAGTTGATCTCGAACGGAGTGATTGCAATCGACTATGTCAAATCTAAGAATAATTTGGCAGATCCCCTTACGAAGGGGCTAAGTTGAGATCAAGTATACTGCTCATCAAGAGGAATGAGATTAAAAATCTACAACTAAAAATGAATGTAGCGGTAACCCAACCTTGTTGACTGGAGATTCCAAGATCTTGGTTCAATGGGACAACGAAGTTACAGAAGTTGTGTAACAACACAAAAGAAATGATTATCTCTACTATCCCAATCCTAGGATGATTTGGTGTTGTCCTACCACATGTAGTGAGGATAAGCTTATACTTTTAATGACTTTTATACCTTATAAAGGTGGAGTATGGTGGGATACTCTTGATAGAAATGTCACCTATGTGAGTGTGAAGACATGCCGCTTCAATGAAACACTCATGAATCCAAGATGGTGTCCATGGCCGAAACGGAACCAACCATGAGAACCAAAAGTGGATGAGATAAGTCTCTGTGTGGGTGTTATTGTCTTAGTATACACCAACAACTGAGCAGTTCAAGACATCACGTTTACTGCGCAGCCTAGTATGCTCGATAACATTCTACTATGGAAGGTTCAAAGCCACAAACTACCTTTCCCGATGCATTGACTTATCGATTGGACTCTTGTAAAGTGTCAGCATGCATACATGCACTACATGCATTAATTTCCATTCATGTGGGGGATTGTTGGTGCCATCGATCGTTGAAAGTCAAGTTTGATTTCAAAATCGAAATCTGCGTTTCGCGTAGATAAATCTGGACTAATAATTTGCTCAAAATCGATTACGGGTGAATGAGAAATTAATTGTTCAAAGATGTGCTCAAATTAACATTAAGGAAAAAGATGGGGTTTTAGTCCCACATCGCTAGCCGGCGAGAGCCAGCATTTCCTTATATGTGTTGCTGTGTTAATATTGTTAATACAAAAGCACAGGTGCCCTCTACCCTTGGGCGAGCAGGTGCTTGCACCTACGAACCCGCCACCCGCACAATGGGCGCTTTGTTGGCGAACTTTGCACTTCGCATCGTCACGAGGAGCATTGAGTGTTAGGACCTTCGGACGCGGCTAGAGAGGGGGGGGGGTGTGAATAGCCGACCCCAAATTCACGTTTCTTCCTACAATTTTAGTTAGCGCAGCGGAAATAAAAGATAGAAACGAAACAGGAGAATATCAAACCTCAAACGCGACGATATAACGAGGTTCGGAGATGATACTCCTACTCCTCGGCGTGTCCGTAAGGTGGACGAATCCTATCAATCCGTCGGTGGATGAGACCCCGGAAAACCGGCTAATAAAAACTCCTTCTGGGTGGAGAAACCTCGCCACAATCTCTCTTGCAATAGCAAGATCGGAGTACAAAGATAAAGCAAGAAGCCAAGAACAATATGAATGTAAAAACACTAGTTTGCTTGCCTTCTCGTCGACTGGTGATGAAACAACCACTTCACGGATGCCAACAACAGTAGCAACTGATGAGTCCAGGTGAGGGAAGCTCACACGAAGCTTCAAAGGAGAGCTCAAGAAAGCTTAGATCGCAGGAGCAAGAAGAAGTCACCCACTGTAGAGGCCCTCCATCTCTTGATTTATATGAACCGCCAAGAAGAAGACACAGACGTAAATTCAGCCATTGTGACTCATCGGCTAGACTCGGACCGATCAGCTCCACCCCGATCGATCCAGACGGATCTAATCGTCGTGGGACCGATCAAAGATAGGTGGATCGGTCCACGCATCGATCCTCCTATTCCTTCTCCCAATCTGTTTGGTTATTGATCGATCACCAGACTACAGACCATGAATTGAGAATCGGTCAGCAGACCGATCCAGATACCCATAGTATCACTGGATCGGTCAGCAGACCGATCCAATTTCCCAGCCTTAAACCCTAAAGCCTTCCTGATCTAGAGAACGAGCTACCGAGCCCTCTCTGACCTAGTCCGGAGAACGAGCTACCGAGCCCTCTCCGACTCCATCCAGTCCAGAGAACGAGCTACCGAGCCCTCTCTGACCTAGTCCGGAGAACGAGCTACCGAGCCCTCTCCGACTCCACCCAGTCCAGAGAACGAGCTACCGAGCCCTCTCTGACCTAGTCCGGAGAACGAGCTACCGAGCCCTCTCCGACTCCATCCAGTCCAGAGAACGAGCTACCGAGCCCTCTCTGACCTCCCAGGACAAGCTACCGAGCCCTCTCCGACTCCATCCAGTCCAGAGAATGAGCTACCGAACCCTCTCCGACCTAGTCCGGAGAACGAGCTACCGAGCCCTCTCTGACCTAGTCCGGAGAACGAGCTACCGAGCCCTCTCCGACTCCATCCAGTCCAGAGAACGAGCTACCGAGCCCTCTCCGACCTCCCATGCCAAGCTTCCATACTTGGACTTTTCCCCGTGCCAAGCTCCCTGCTTGGACTTTTCCCGTGCCAAGCTCCCTGCTTGGACTTTTCCGTGCCAAGTCTCCATACTTGGACTTTTCCCGAATCAGGTCAACTCAAGTCGGGTCAACCAGGTCAACCTTGACCAAAGGTTGCACCCACAATCCCCCAAGTTCCTATTCTTGTCAAACATCAAAATACAACTTCTCTATTCTTGTCAAACATCAAAATATACCTCGAGTCGGGTCAACTCGAGTTGGGTCACCCAGGTCAACCTTGACCTAAGGTTGCACCAACAATCTCCCCCTTTTTGATGTTTGACAAAAACCATAATCAAGTTAGGTTAACCCGATAACCTAACTTAGGTTTTCCAATAGTTCTCCAATGTTCTTCCTTGAACATTCTCAGAACATTCTCCCCAAACTCCAATGTTCTTCCTTGAACATTCTCTGGACATTCTCCCCCTTTTTGACACACATCAAAAAGAGTGAATCAAGGTCAAGAGTTTCTTTCTAATGAAAGTCCCATACCTTTCATTGAAACCCTTAATTTCCCCCTTGATACTAAAATCAACAATCAACTTAGTGATAATCACTTATCAAAAAAAACTTGACGAGCAAAAATTCCCCCTAAAAGTCAACTCCCCCTTGACCATTAGGTAAAACTCCCCCTAAAGGTCAACTCCTCCTTGACCATTGCACCAACAATGTCTTGGAGAGTTTCAACCCTTTAGAAATCTAAAGCACCAACTTCCATAGCTGAAATTTCAGACAACAGTCGAAAATCAGCATTTTGGCACGCTCTGATCGGTCACCAGACCGATCAGGACTCCACTGGATCGGTCACCAGACCGATCCACACTGCCCTGGATCGGTCCAGTGACCGATCCAGACTTCCCTGGACCGATCAGAATCTTCTCTGATCGGTCCACAATTCTCTGATAAGAATTTCTGATTTTTCTCCCGAAATTCAGAAACCCCTAAAAAATTACAGAAAATTCCAAAAATTGTAAAATTTTGAGGATACATTCCTCATAACATATATTATCATGAAAAAATAGTTTTCTATGAAAATAACTCCCATTTTTAAATCTTGATACAAAGTTCGAAAGACTTTGAAATAGCTCAAGGTTAATCCATCTTTGTATCAACTTGCTCAATGATGAATGCCATCACTAGAAAAGCTTCATCAAGATTTTTCAAATCAATTTTGAAATGATTTTAAACCATTCAATTTAGGACCACAATCTTAGGGCTACATGACTTGTACGCAAGTTTTCCCTATGATCCTCAATTTCGAATTAGGCTCATCTAGGTACAAGAACTATGCACTTTGATCCTAACTCATCATCCTAATATCTCACACACATCTAAGGTGTATCAAACACATCCAAGTCAATTTTGATGTGAGATATGGGTTTAGGTCATCTTAAGCTAAGTTCTCATGTATTTTCTAAACAACAATTAGATCTCCATATCAAATTATGTTTTTATCCTTAAATCAATTTAATTGATCATAAATGCAAGAGATGATGACATGACATAAAATAATATCATAAGTGGAAACATGTGCCAATGTCATGATGTCATGTCATCAAGTATGAAACTTAAATAAGGCATGACATATAACTAACCTAAGCATTATCATGACATTTCAAATGATAATTAAATAAATATGATGCCATGACATGGCATATGACAAACAATGTATGGCAAATAACATATAAATGTATAGAAAATATCTAATTCTAGCCTTAGTTGCCATTTTTGATAATTTTGATCATTTTACCATAAATTCTATATTCCTAAGTGTAATAGACCTAAAATCATATACTAAAGATTTTTAGATCACTATGTGCCAATTAGATTGACCCTAGAAAACTCCTCAAATGTGGTTGGCACATCCTAATCACCTTAGGAATAATTTTTAATTTCATTTTCAAGGCTTGATTACACCTTGAAAATTCCTAAAATGCCACCTTTTGCCATGAGTAGGTTAACTACCTATCCAATTAAGGTTGGTACACCCTAAACCATCTAGCGTGAAGGAATCACGCTCCTAGGAACCCAATACCTATTTGAGCTCATTGGGTTCACTAAATATTCATTAGGGATGACTTCCCTAGCAACCCTCCTAATGACCCTCCTAGGCTTTAAAGCCTTGGTCATTTGGGACTCATCAAGATCAACTCTAGGGGTGACTCCCCTTGTGACCTTGGTGATGGTCTTCCTAGCCCTAGGTCTTGTTCCATAATCGAATGGAACATTATGATAAGCGGGCTTGACCACTTGAGACTTAGGTTTGTGACCCAAACCTCTCATGTCCTTGGGCTTTGATTTTTGACCCTTAGACCCTAGAGTTGACTTCTCCAAATTCTTAAGAGCCTTTTCTAAAGTGTCAAGTCTTGACCTCAAGACTTGATTTTCCTTCTTTAATACCTCAAGCTTTAATTTTCCATTTTTCTTTGAGGTATTCCTAGGCATATGTCTAGTTGTTTTGGGATTCCTATCTAGGTTTTCCTTAACCTTAGATGAGTTAACTCTAGGGTTGGCATTTCTAGCATTGTCCTTATCTAGGCTAACATGTTTGGCACCTAAGCACATGTATCGGTTTCTATGGTTATCATGCTTATCATTATTGACAATTGCAATAAAACTACTAGCATGTGTCTTATTAGAATTGCAAGAATGTGCCTTAAAGGATACCTTAGGGTTTGCCTTAGCTCCCCCCATAGATGTGCTTGGTCTCTTGTCCTTGTGAGGTTGCCTCCCCCTTGGACATTGACTCCTATAATGTCCCCTTTGCTTGCATTGGAAGCACACCACGTGCTCCTTGCCCTTGCGTATCGGGACTCCGGCTTCCTTGACTTTTGGTGCCGGTGGAGTCTTCCTAATCCTCTTTGGACATTTACTTTTGTAATGCCCATATTCCCTACACTCAAAGCACATTATATGTAATTTACTTGAAATTAAGTTGCTTGAGTTACCTAGGGTTGAGGATGGATATAAGCTCTCTTTTTCATCCCTTCCGGAGGTAGAGGCTTCTTCTCCTTGCTCCAGTCTTGAAGAAGAACTCTCCTCCTCTTCTTCCTTAGATGTTGAGTAGCCCTCAACTTCTAATTCCATACCTCCATGATGTGAGCTACTTGGCTCACTTGACTCCTCTTCATGACTTGAATTGGAGCTCTCCTCATGGAACTTAGCCAAGTTGTTCCACAACTCCTTGGCATTGTTGTATCCACCTATCTTACATAAGATATCATTAGGTAATGAAAATTCAAAGATTTTCGTTACCTCGTCGTTGATTATGGATTGGTGGATTTGTTCCTTCGTCCACTTCTTCTTCTCGAGAGGTTCTCCTTCTTTATCCACCGGAGGAATAAAACTTATTTGTACATAATTCCAATTTACTAGGTTAGTCATAAGAAAATACTTCATTCTTACCTTCCAATACGCGAAGTCGTCGCGATCATAGAAGGGTGGAATCGTGACGTCTTCTCCAAGTTGATCCATTCTCTAGCTCGTGCTCCCCCGGGTGCGCTCTGATACCACTTGTTTGGACCTTCGGACGCGGCTAGAGAGGGCGGGGGGGGGGGGGGGGGGTGAATAGCCGACCCCAAATTCACGTTTCTTCCTACAATTTTAGTTAGCGCAGCGGAAATAAAAGATAGAAATGAAACAGGAGAATATCAAACCTCAAACGTGACGATATAACGAGGTCCAGAGATGATACTCCTACTCCTCGGCATGTCCGTAAGGTGGACGAATCCTATCAATCCGTCGGTGGATGAGACCCCGGAAAATCGGCTAATAAAAACTCCTTCTGGGTGGAGAAACCTCGCCACAATCTCTATTGCAACAGCAAGATCGGAGTACAAAGATAAAGCAAGAAGCCAAGAACAATATGAATGTAAAAACACTAGTTTGCTTGCCTTCTCGTCGACTGGTGATGAAGCAACCACTTCATGGATGCCAACAACAGCAGCAACTAATCAGTTGGAGTCTAGCCGAGGGAAGCTCACACGAAACTTCAGCAGTGGAGAGCTCAGCAAAGCTCAGATCGCAGGAGCAAGAAGAAGTCAGCCACTCTGTAGAGGCCCTCCACCTCTTGATTTATATGAACCTGCAAAGAAGAAGACAACACAGAAATCTAGTCGTTGTGACTCAACGGCTAGACATGGACCGATCGGCTCCACCCGATCGATCCAGACGGATCTCGATCGGTCGGGGACCGATCAGGCCGATCGGATCCCCAACTCTCACGAGAGTTGATTGCAGCCCGATCGGCAGGACCGATCAAAGATAGGTGGATCGGTCAATAGACCCATCCTCCTATTCCTTCTCCCAATATGTTTGGTTACCGATCGGTCACCGACCGATCAAATGACCCACGGAAAATCATCGATCGGCCAGACCGATCCGTATACCCATAGTATCACTGGATCGGTCAGCAGACCGATCCAATTTCCCAGCCTTAAACCCTAATGCCTTCCTGATCTAGAGAACGAGCTACCGAGCCCTCTCCGACTTCCACGTCCGGTCCAGAGAACGAGCTACCGAGCCCTCTCTGACCTAGTCCAGAGAACGAGCTACCGAGCCCTCTCCGACTTCCACGTCTGGTCCAGAGAACGAGCTACCGAGCCCTCTCTGACCTAGTCCGGAGAACGAGCTACCGAGCCCTCTCCGACTTCGTCCGGTCCAGAGAACGAGCTACCGAGCCCTCTCTGACCTAGTCCGGAGAACGAGCTACCGAGCCCTCTCCGACTCCATCTAGTCCAGAGAACGAGCTACCGAACCCTCTCTGACCTAGTCCGGAGAACGAGCTACCGAGCCCTCTCTGACCTAGTCCGGAGAACAAGCTACCGAGCCCTCTCCGACTCCATCCAGTCCAGAGAACGAGCTACCGAGCCCTCTCCGACCTCCCATGCCAAGCTTCCATACTTGGACTTTTCCCTGTGCCAAGTTCCCTGCTTGGACTTTTCCCGTGCCAAGCTCCCTGCTTGGACTTTTCCGTGCCAAGTCTCCATACTTAGACTTTTCCCGAATCAGGTCAACTCAAGTCAGGTCAACCAGGTCAACTTTGACCAAAGGTTGCACCCACAATCCCCAAAGTTCCTATTCTTGTCAAACATCAAAATACAACTTCTCTATTTTTGTCAAACATCAAAATATATCTCGAGTCAGGTCAACTCGAGTTGGGTCACCCAGGTCAACCTTGACCTAAGGTTGCACCAACATTGAGGACCTTTAATTTATGCTCCACGTGGCGGTGACATGTCATGTCGGGTGACTAGGCAGTGCCTATGTGGCACGTGACTGTATAGAGAGGACTAGACGATTGGGCGAATAGATGGTGACCATCAGATCAAAGATGAGGACAGATCGCAAGTAGATGCGATCTGGAGCGTCGGATTCTAATCCAGCCTTGAAGAGGAAGGCTTGATCTGAAGCGTCAGATTAAATGTTGTAATCTAACGACTAAGATCAAGATGAGATCTGGAGAGTTATAACTCTTCAGATCAAGGGATGAGATCATATCAGAATCTGAAAAGTTATATCTCTTCAGATCTGATGGTTGAGATTAAAAGTCATCTGAAGAGTTATATCTCTTCAGATCTGATGGTTGAGATCAAAAGACCTTTAAAGGGTTATAACCTTTCAAAATGAACGATCCAGATCAGTCCAAACCAAGGGTTACTTACCTCTTCACCCAATATAAATAGAACCCTTTCCTTCTTGGAAATCATTCATTCAAAAAAACATTTGCATTCAAATCATTCATCTATCTCTTGCATAAGAAGAGTTCAAAAAGCCTACGAGAAGGTTCGCCGGTCTCGAAATTTAAAGTGCTACTATTTCGAGACGTCGTCGTTGTATCTTGGGAACGAATTGCTGCTATCCGTGAGCACCATAGCGGAGCAATATCGTTTTATGGAGATAGTGTCGAACACTAGCCTCGACGACAACTCAGTTTGCTTCCTCCCGACAACAATATCTCGGAAATCTCTACAGTCGACTAAAATCGACTATGTCAAATATCAAGAAGCAAATCCAAAGGTTCGAGGACCTTATTTTAAATTTCACATAGCAAAGCCTGACTCTTACAAAAAGTGTTGGTGGAACATGATCTAACCATCTTGTAACGAACATTTGCATAGATGCCTACAGTTATCCAAGTAGGACTTTGGATTATCCTAGTGATAAGAGGCATGCTTTGTCAACATGCTCACTTCTGGGTATTCTATCTGAAGGAGCAGAATGAAATTCAAACAAAACGAGGTCCAATCCTGTTTTAAAGAGTAAAAAAACAAAGCATGTTGATCATTTCTAACTCCTCTCTTCTTTCAGATTTAGTAGAATAGGAACAAAAAAGATGTTATAGAAAAAGACAAAAGAAAATTAGGATAATATGACGAGACTAGGTCGATGTTGAAGAGACGTGCTAATGGATGTCCCGGAGCTATGATACGATCGTAAGAGGTGAGACAGACTCCCTAAACTACGAGGATTTAAATCTCACCCAGAGGAGTTTGAAAAACTTATGACATTCTACGCTTCCCAATTTACTCTGTCGGTAGAAAATTTCTATAGGATGGGATTGGGCACCTCCTGGATTAGTCAAAGCTGAATATCTAGATTATCAAAAAAAAAAAAAACAAAACAAAACAAAATAAGAGAGGCGCTAATGGGCTTTCTATCCATGACTCTCTCACCGGCCTCCGACACACGATTGGCCAAGTGGATGGGCAAGTTGGTCATAAAGTCATCTTCAAAACTCACAATCCTACTAAAATTAATCCTTGTACTAAAGAAATAAACTCCAAAGCAATTCAAATTATAGTTAGTCAATAGCCTAGCTAAAAGAGTTATTGCTTGAGGAAAACAAATTAGAAAAGATTCATATATTAGAATCATAGAATTCCGTATACTGATCATAATTTTTCCATCATTATATTTAGCTCAAACAATAACTATATATATTCCTTTACAGGAGATGTCAATGGGTAATGTGTCACGTTGAAAATTATGCCAAAATTGTTCCTTTGTTTACCAACATGAATTAATTGCTTCCCCACTTCTTTCTTTCTAAGTTGTGACAGTGTGCCATTGGTTGCATGTTTCTGACCACCAGACATATCTCTGTTACATTAACTGCTTCCCCACTTCTTTCTTTATAAGGCTGGTCGGCACTTGACGATAAATTTCACCCTGTTTATATAGATACTGTCTTAATCTCTCACAATGAGATGATGAAACTCACTACTTAAGTGTGGGTCTCACCATCCCAATGTGAGAGGTTGGGACAGTGCATGTACAGGCAGGATCGAATTAACCGCACTTGACATCGTCCTAATATACGTTTGTAATGCTAAAACTCTGAGTAAAATTTTATCATGTCCTTAGGGCCACTTGAAATTATACTATGAGTTTAGAGATCTGAATGAAATCTCATCCTATCTTTATGGTCCCGTCACTGTTTATACATATTGATCTATATAAGAGCAGCATTTGATAATGTAAGTTTGTCGGTAGACAACCAGTAAGTATCAAGTCAATCCATATTATCGGAGGAAGCTCCATTATCGGCCGTTAGAAAATAACTTGGAGACACTCCATGTACAGATTAGAATGCATCCAATACAATTAAAACAATTGAACAAAACTTTGAATGGGTGCAAAAATTCCTTCCAAATAAATATCAATTAGACGGAAGGAGTTGAAGGACCATTAATTGAATTGATGAGATGCCTAGCTCACATTACTTTCCAATTCCTCTTAGAATTTTTAAGTTAAATGCATTCCAAATCTCACTTCCTTCCAAATTTTATTCAATCAATTTTATTCCAAATCTCACTTCCTTCCAAATAAATTATTACTTTATTCTCGTTGAATCTCTCTATAAATTATATTCACGCACCAGTTGAAAATGTATCGCAATGGCGTCCACCAGTACCTTCTTCCGCCTCCTCCTACTGATCTCCTTTGTGCCTGCCCTTGTCCCACAGGACACTGTCTTCGACGTCGAGCTGCTCCACCGTGACTCCCCTAAGTCGCCACTGTACAACAGCTCCATGACGCCCTTCGATCTCCTGCAGGCCGCCGCCGTCCGTTCGATCGACAGAGCTAGCTACTTGGACAACCGCATCGCCATGAAGACCTCTGCCGACATGCAGATCGGCATGCTCTTTGATGACTGGGAATTCTTGATGTGGTTCAGCATGGGCACGCCAAACCCGGAAGGTGTGTGGGGCGTCCTCGACACCGGCAGCGAACTAAACTGGGTCAACTGCGCTGGCTGCCAATGCTTCAACAGGACCTCCACCGTATTCAATCATAGTGAATCCCTCTCCTACACGGAGTTATCTTGCCTTTCCGATGAGTGCAAGAGCTTTAGGCCGGGTCATTGCAGTAATGATCAGTTGTGCGTGTACCATTACTCCTACCAAGACAACTCCTACATCGACGGATTTTTCGCCACAGACACCTTCCGTTTCTTCTCATTAGATACGTTCAATTATACCTCCATTCCAAATATACAATTCGGTTGCAACTTCCGGTCCTTGAACACCAAAACTACCGACCCCGGCAGCTTCATTGGAATGGCACCCAGGCCGCCTTCTCTGATCTACCAGCTCGCCCCTAAGTACATCAGCAAGCACTTCTCCTACTGCCTGAACAATTTAAATGGGGGAGTTAGCAGCAGGCTCTTCTTGGGACGCGGCAAACCGACGGTCGCCGGAAAGGCGAGCGTCACGCAGCTCATGACGCAAGACAGCTACTACGCCGTGCAGCTTAACTCCATCTCGATCCCGGGTGAGTTCGACATCTCCGTTACTAGGGGGCTTAGGTTGACAGCCGGCAACATCATCTTCGACTCCGGCACCGCCATGACCATTCTGGACACTCAAGTGCTAGACCAGTTGGTGAAGGAATTGACGGATTACATTAGCCTGCCGATAGCGCAGACAAGAGGCCGATTAAAATTGTGCTTCAGTGTGGGCTCCACACAGCAAGAGGAGCAGCTGCCGGGGTTGTGGTTCTCGTTTGCTGGGGAGTTGGAGGACTTCAGAGTGAGACCTGAAAACCTGTTTAGGTGGTTTAGTCCGCGTGTGAAATGCATGACTATAATGGCAATGGATGGTTTACAGGTCTTTGGGAATATTATGCAGCAAGATGTTTTGATTGGATATGATCTAGAAAATATGGAATTGACTCTTATAGAGAAAAATTGTACCGAGTTATACAAATCCTAATAAGCATGTATTATGCATATGAAGTGCTAAGTTGAGCATTCATATTTATATTTATGGTCATAAATCAAAGAATTTCAATGAAAGGAAATATGCATTTATCTTATTGTATTTGTACAATGATTTAATTAGACAATTTAATTGAGTAAGGGTAATAATTTGATTGAATATAATTTACTTTCTATCTCTCTTTTAAATGATACTAATTTAACATTACATGTTATTTCTAAAAATACTAGGAGGCGTTTTGAAATTTTATATTAACACCATTCGAGTTCCATATATTTTCAACTATTGAGTGTTAGAGAGAGTGAATAATGACTCACTTTCGTTTTGATCATTGATAGTATATTCATCTATAAGATTTTACTGTACAGTGAAAAATAAATGAATTTTATTTTCAATTGATCGAATACTTCCTCGTAATAATAATAATCCTTTCTAATTCATTGATCCAATATCAATAAAACTATCTACTAATTACGTACCAAAAAATATAGGTAGATTAATTTAAAAGCCTAGGTTTTTATAAGACTCCTTCTTATCACGATATTCCTAATATATAATGGCTGAGATGATAAAGATAGATTTAGAACTATTAAAATTTGAGATAATAAAATTATTTAGGAAAAATAATATAATATAATGGATAATTAGAAGGAAATAAATTTATATGAATTAAAAGGAATTATTAAAAAAAATAGATTTTATATGACTTTTTGAATATTTTATTGGGATAAATCTGTGTTTCTATCCTATTTAAAATGGAAGTTAATTGATTCAATTAACTTAAGTTTAGATTCCAAATCCAAACTTAACTTTTATCCCCTTAGTGTCTCTTCCCTCACCCCACAAGTTCACAACGTTGTTCTGCCGTATATCCGACCTGGTGTCAGCCGGTACTCACATACAACCGACGTCGGTGTCGTGCTTCTCCTTCCTCTCCTCCCCTATCATCACCACTGGTTGTTGTTCTAGCCGTTGCCGGAATTCTCCGTCGACCACCTCGAGCAGAACCAAAATCCGGCCTATCATGTGGCCACCTTCTTTTCGCCCTCATGCCCTCAACACCATATTTTCATAGTCATTGTCATAGCCACCGACGATCTTATAGCCGGCCTTCCTTGACCGTGAAACTAACCTCCCTCACGGAGGCATCACCAGCGAGGTAAAAAGCTAAGCGTTGATTTTCATTAATTAAATAATTAATTGATTATAGTGTTGATTGACTAAGATTAATTACATTAGTAATCAAATTGACAATTACTTATTTGTTTTTAGTTTCCAAGCCTTCGGCTTAATTAATCTAGATGACCCGTTCGATCTCATGGAAGTTTTTCATCAGTCATTTTGGTAAATAAAAAAAGTACACATGAAGACCTATCCTGATAATAAGCATTCTTGAATCCACTTATAATTACTTAATTGATTTGATGTAATCAGTGAAATTGATTAATTAAAGTTGTGATTGTCCATTTAATAGATCAATCAATTAAGTATAAGGATTGATTTAGGAGATTAATCTAGATAAGTTAGGATTAATTTGTTATTGATGAATTTAAGTAATTCATTAATTAAATTTTGATTTGTTGGTTAATTAAATGAATAATTAATTTGATAATTAATGATTTATCATTTACGGGATAGATGGTTAATTCATAATTAAGTCAAATAAAATATTTCCATGAATGGTTTGGATTATATAATCAATTGAAATAAATGGATTTCATAAATTAATTAACTAAGCTTAGCTGATTTATTAAGTTGTTAACCTATAAATTAATTTGGATGACTTAATTACCAGATGGGTGATCTAGATTTGAATTATTTAACCAAGTAATTTGATATTTATCACAATTTAATTATTTAATATTTATCCATGAGAATAAATTATCGATAAAATTAAGAATTAACTATGTTAAAGGGTTAATTAATAGATTAATCAATAGAGTTTAAATATTGATTAATAAATCCTTAGATTCTTTTGTATTTTTTATTTATAAGATTCAAGCTTGAGATAGATCTTTGACTTGTAGATGGCTAGGATATTCTACCATATGAGGTGAATAATTTCTTCTTTAATCTCTCTATATCTTTGATCTCTCTTATCTTTGATCTTAGTGTATGAGATTGGATTACGCATTAGTGTGAAATAATCAATATCAAACTAATTTAAAGCCAACACAATAAGCTAAGAATGATAATGCAAGTATGTATATATATACATGTGAACATGCTCAAAACTGATACAGAAAGTAAACTGTAAACATAAGTAGTGGGAAAAAAATAAAACAAGCAACTCAACAAAATTTCATACTCGAGTGGGACCGACAATCAGGACGTCTAAGCGATACAACACATTCTCTATTTGCTAACCTAAAAGTCAAAGGAAAAGCAAGGGGTAGTGAGTACAATAACTCAGTGGGTATAAGAAGATAGTGTATGATACTATATAAGGAGATCAAAGGAAATAGCCTCAGTTAAAATACTTACAATAGAAGTTCAACTAGGTATAACCAATAAATCAAGAGTACTTAGGGAACATCCAAATCTGCATGAACAAATACATGACCAACATATAACAAACACTGACTGCAGGAGAAATACTCTACCATGGATTATCTTGTAGGTAGTCAGTGTAAGTAAATAATCACTGTCTGTAGACGAACTCGCTACCATGTATAATCTCGGGGGCAGATAGGGTATTTACATAGCTATCTAGCTACGGAGTACATGCAAACTCGCTACCACGAATGCCTCATGGATAGTCATATAGATCATGATCGTTGATAACTCTCTCAACCACAAATAGGAGATAATAGTTGATAACAATGGTCACTAATGACTATCTTAACCACGAATGAAAGATAATGGTCGACAGGATATAACAACGATCGTTGATGACTCTCTCAACTATGAATGGGAGACAATGGTCGACGGGATATAACAACGTAATTATAACTACTACTCAATGTAAAATAACTACTACTCAATCAATGCAAATAGTAAAATATAATCATGCACTAAGATTAAAAATCTAATGAAGACAAGCAGGACCTATCTACCTCTATCATAGATCATCCTATCTTCAAGTTAGCAAGTTGGTTCAATCTTGAATTCTACTAGCACATGATATAAAGCAAAACTAGATACTAGTGAAATTCTAATATCCATAAATAATCTATATAATAGATTAATCAATAGAGTTTAAATATTGATTAATAAATCCTTAGATTCTTTGTATTTTTTATTTATAAGATTCGAGCTTGAGATAGATCCTTGACTTGTAGATGGTTAGGATATTCTACCATTGCAGTGAAATAATTTCTTCTTTGATCTCTCTAGATCTTTGACCTTAGTGTATGAGATTAGATTACGCATTAGTGTGAAATAATCAATATCAAACTAATTTAAAGCCAACACAATAAGCTAAGAATGATAATGCGAGTATGTATATATGTACATGTGAACATGCTCAAAACTGATACAGAAAGCAAACTGTAAACATAAGTAGTGGGAAAAATAAAACAAGCAACTCAACAAAAATTCATACTCGAGTGGGACCGACAATCAGGACCTTTGAGCGATACAACACATCCTCTATTTGCTAACCTGAAAGTCAAAGGAAAAACAAGGGGTAGTGAGTACAATAACTCAGTGGGTATAAGAAGATAGTGCATGATACTATATATAAGGAGATCAAAGGAAATAGCCTCAATTAAAATACTTACTATAGAAGTTCAACTAGGTATAACCAATAAATCGGGAGTCCTTAGAGAACATCCAAATCTACATGAACAAATACATGACCAGCATATAACAAACACTGACTGCAGGAGAAACGCTCTACCATGGATAGTCTTGTAAGTAGTCAGTGCAAGTAAATAGTCACTGTCTATAGGCGAACTCGCTACCATGTATAATCTCGGGGACAGACAGGGTATTTACGTAGCTATCTAGCTACGGAGTATATGCAAACTCGCTACCACGAATGTCTCATGGATAGTCATATATATCATGATCGTTGATGACACTTTCAACCACGAATAGGGGATAATAGTGGATAGGATATAACAATGGTTACTAATGACTATCTTAACCACGAATTAGAGATAATGGTCGACAGGATATAACAATGATCGCTGATGACTCTCTCAACTATGAATGGGAGACAATGGTCGACGGGATATAACAACGTAATTATAACTACTACTCAATCAATGCAAATAGTAAAATCATGCACTAAGATCAAAAATCTAATGAAGACAAGTAGAATCTATCTACCTCTATCATAGATCATCCTATCTTCAAGTTAGCGAGTTGGCTAAATCTCGAATTCTACCAGTACATGATATAAAGCAAAACTAAATACTAGTGAAATTCTAATATTCATAAATAATCTATATAATAAGTAAATCATTTATTCTCCTTTTCTAACCCTCTAACTTTTTTAATCTTATTATCACAAATCCTGAGTTTGAATAAAGACTTGTAAATCAGTAAATTGATCTATGACTTAATTAATCAATCTTATTAATTAATTCATCTTCAATTAATAATCAAATCAATTAATAAATTTATTAATTACTCGATTAATTATTAATGAATTTAATAATTACTCAACTTAGTAATAATCTGTTGATTCCTTAATCCAAATAATAATTAAATAATGATTTGTTCACACTAATCAAACTATAATAATTCATTTAGTTTAAATTTTAACGTTTTAATCATTATTTTAGATATAAAAATATATATATTTTATTGATACTTATAATAGTTGAAAACAATAAGTATCTCCTATCGTTATACTCTAATCGTAGAGAGGGAAAGCGCAGGAGAGAAAGTAGTAAAAACAATAAGGGCAGTTATACTCAAAGGCTCATATATTAATCATCATACCTCCTATCCTTATCACCATTATCTTAAATACGGAGTGAGAGGGTGAGTATGATTCTCAAAGGACGCACCTTTGGAATCGGTGTGCATCTTTCCCTAATTGCCATTATTACAAAGCTCACATCTTTATGTGACATACACTCTTTTCATAATTGCTGTGCTACAATTTAGTCTATTAGTCGGTTGATTATACTTGAGTCGAATGTGCGCCGAATTGACTTGAGTTGAAATTGAAAGATCTAATCCGATCTGACCCGAGCTTCATCCCGAATCTGACAATTTTACGTTGAGGATAAATTAGGTAGTTCTCACCACATTAAGGATAAATTAGGTAATGGTGCAGCTTGATTTCAGATATCGTATTAAAATTTCAATATGCTGGATATATTAAATTTATATTAAAATTATTTGATATTTTGATATTTTAAAATTACAAAAGGAAAAAATGTTTGTCATAAATCAAAATCTTGCAATTGATTTTTAAAATTTAGTACATTAAATAATTTATAAAAAAATTATTAGGTATTTTAGTATATAAAAAATAGTAATCTTATACCAATACTAATATTAAAAAATTTGGCGTTAAAATTTTTGATTCACTGAAATAATATATGTATGGTATATCAAAATTTTTATTATTCTCCCTCCTATTTCAAATTGTGAAGTGGAAATACCTTTTTATAGACAAAAAAGAGTAAAGAGTTTGAGGAGTTATACCCGAATCAACCAATCATGAACTTGGAATAATTAAATAGCCATCCACTTTTGATTTAAAAGGGAAAATAGTAAAAGACCGCGTTCAGTTTGTAATTTTCCATTTCCATTTTGTAAAAAAGAGAAAATATTATTTGATTGATAATTTTCATATTCATTTTTTAGAAATGGAAATATCATTTTAAAAAAATAGAAAAATATCTAAGTGTCATTTTAAAAAAAAAAGAAAAATGTGTTTTTCAAAAAAAATAAATAAAAAAAACAGTGCGGATCCTCTAGGCCCGAATTCTCTGGTCCACCCCTGGATCACAAATTTTATATAAAAGTCCGTTCACGTGCAAAACACGTGACACAGAAACGCGACTCACGCAGAGTTGCCAGCGCAGAGCTCTAACCTCTCGCGATCACCTCCACGATCCGCCGACGACGAAAAACCCATCGCAAGCTGTCGGCGACGAAAAACCACTATAGCCTCCATCATCCCCAACGATCTCCAGCATCCGCAACCTCCCGCAAGTTCCGACCTCCGGAGACCTCCGACAACCTCTCGCGGGCATCGGACCTTCCTCATTTGATTTGACGTGTCTTGCGCGTTTTGGCCAGGTCAGAACTTCACCCCTCCGCGACCTCTGGACCTGTGCTGCTCGAAGTTTCTAGAGGATCCGCGTGCTGCGCGCTTTGCAACTTGCAGGTGCTGCTCGGAGTTTCCTTCTTTGACGCATGCTGCGCATTTTGCAACCCAAGCCTCCGACTCCTAATAATTAATATGACTTTGTTGTATGAAATATTTTCTGTAGTTCTTCATGTCCATGACACATAAACATGGTAATCATGTGAATGCAATAATAGTTTCAATTGTGTACAAATTAAAAAATTCTTACTGTGGTTCTTAGTTAATTACTATTCTTGAGAGGATCTAAAGCATTTGATAACTAAAGAGAAGTTAGACATGCAGTAATTTGACATAAAATTGTTATTTTTAGATGCTTCTTTTGTGTCTTTTTTTTAGCCCTAATTTTTTTTTTTTTTGCATGATCAAAGTAATTATCATGGAGGGTGAATCTACAAGTTGTTGTCGTTTAAATTTTGAAGGAAATGAATATAGTCGAGAAGGTGACTTTGATGTTATTGATGAAGTTAATAAGAATCATACTGGGAATGTATTGAACTTCATTATATCGAATTTCCCTTTTTATCCATCTTGCTTTGTTTGTTTGATTGTATAGGCTTGAACATTGAAACAGATTTAGATATGCCACAAATGGGACTGGAATTTGAGACAGAAGAAGATGCATATCAATTTTATTTGACATATGATAAAAGTGTTGGAATTGGCGTAAGGAAAGGTAGAATCCACAAGGATGAATCGGGTAAATTACTTGATAGGGTTTTTTATTGTTGTGCCCAAGGTAAAGGAGGAAAAGACAAACGAGATCTTTATGTCAAAGCAAGTCGTGCTGAAACAAGATTTGATTGTGAGGCTAAAATGAAGATTTGTAATCGGAAAAATAGCAAGTTTACTGTGGTGCAATTTGTTAAAGAGTATAATCATTATCTCTCAAGTCCAAACAAAACGTACCTCTATAGAAGTCATTGGAATATATCTTCTTCTGCAGCAATACATATTGAGATGGCAAGTGATGTGGGAATCCCTCCAAAAGCATCTTTTGATCTTATGGTGAGGCAAGTAAGTGAGAGGGAGAATTTAGGATTTATTCCTGAGGATTACAAAAACTATTTGCGATCCAAAAGAGCAATAAATATGAGAGTTAGGGATACAAGGGGTGTATTGGAGTATCTGCAGAAGATACAGTTCGATGATCCTAATTTTCTTATGCTATCCAAGTTTATGAAGATGATTTGATTACTAATATTTTTGGTCTGATGCTAAGATGAGAGCTGATTATGCTAATTTTGGAAATGTTGTTTGCTTTGATACAACCTACAGAAAGAACAATCAAGGTCGACCAATTGCATTGTTTGTAGGTGTTAATCATCATAAACAATTCATACTTTTTGGTGTCGCTTTATTATATGATGAAACTAGTTTGACTTTTGAGTGGTTATTTGATACATTAACTAGAGCTATGGGTGATAGAAAACCAACTACTATTCTTACAGATCAAGATACGGCAATGGCAAAGACGTTAGCTTCCAGATGGCCTGAAACAGATCATCGTTTATGCATTTGGTATATTTATCAAAATGTCGCTATACATTTGAGTGGAGTTTTTTCTTAGTTTAGAGGCTTTGCTAAAGATTTTGCCTCTTATATATATGATTTTGATGAAGAGGAAGATTTTATTTCAGCATGGAACATGATGTTAGCCAAGTATGCACTTGAAGACAATGATTGGTTGAGGCGCATGTACAACATCAAGGAAAAATGGGCTTTAGTATATGGACGACAAATGTTTTACGTGGATATGACTACAACCCAAAGAAGTGAGAGCATGAATAGTATTGTGAAAAAGTATGTCACTTATAAACACAAGTTTTTAGACTTCTTCAATCAGTTTCAATGACTCCTTGATGATCGTCGATATGAGGAATTAAAAGCTGATTTCAAACCAAATACAACTGTTCCATATTTAATGTTTCCAATTGAGATTTTAAAGCATGCTAGTGAAATTTACACTCCTGAGGCATACAAGTGTTTTCAATAGGAAGTGGTGCTTATAGCATGATTCTAGTCTTGAAATTTGTGAGGATGTTGATACATTTACAAAATATAAAGTTACTCCTCACAAAAAGATAAACCATCATACAGTTGCACTTGATAAGAAGTGTGAAAAAATTGAGTGTAGCACTTTGCTGGAATTTTGTGTTCTCATATTCTAAAATTATTTACATGGAAAAATATCATAAAGATCCCAAGTGAGTATGTATTGAAAAGGTGGACAAGAAAAGTAAAAATTAGATATTTTGGAGTTAATGATTCACTGACCAACAATGCTAGTTTGGATCCAAAATTAATTCAAAACATGGGATACAAAGAGTTGTGTGTGTTGAATGTTCAATTGGTTACCAAGAAAGCGGAAAGGGATGATACTTACCAGTTTGTTAAAGATGCTATGTTGAGCTTGTGTAAGATGGTGGATGATAAGTTACAAGGTAATGAATCAAATGTCCAACAATCAAAAGTGAGCCAAGAATCCAGAGAATTTGATTATGGTGAAGGGAACTCTACTGGAGTGAAAGGGATTAAAATGAAGAAGAAAATAGTGTTAGGTAAGAGGTTGAAAGGTAGGTTAAAGAAGATTTCAAGAAAAAGAAAAGCTACGAGGAAAACAAACCAAGCTTCAACGATTGTAATGGCTTTTACTCCATAATTTCAAAATTTATGTTTATTTGATATTATTTGTTATTAAATTTGAACAACTTAAATCATTCTATTTTTTTATAACACAGGGTGTAGATCAAACTATTTTCAGCGTGGTTAGCATACAATGTGACCAGATCAATCATCAAGTTGGTATTTGTTTTACTTATGCTAATCTAAGATAATTTATGCTATAACTATCTAAGACTCTATTTTATTTTCTTGTTTTAGCCTATAAATTGTGTGCCAACAATTGGTAGCTCTGTTGGTAATTTCAGTATGACTGAGACTCAATTTCCACCATTATTGGCATCACAACTTTCTCAAGTATTTATTTTTCATACAAGTTCATAATCTTTGTGTAATTTCAGAAGTAGTCTTTTTCTGGCCATTTGTGTAATTTCAGAAATAGTCTTTTAGGCTATTTTCTTTCATATTATCTCAATCAGTACTTTTCTTCATGCTGTAGCTACAAGTCTGTTATATTGAAAGAAGAACTATTTATATTGTGTTGATTGGTGGGTTGTTAGCTTGTTGTTTCTTGGCTGATGAGGATCTATTATTGTGTATAGATTATTTGTTTTTTTCACCTGGATGTAGAGATTAATCGATAACAGTTCGTATTTACTAGAAATTGGTGGCAGAGTAGAAGGTCAAGTCTAGGCTACAAAGACAAGTGCGAAAGAACAAAGGAGGGCCAACTTAAGCCCTTATTTACTAGAAATTGGTGGTAGAGTAAAAGGCCAAGTCTAGGCTATAAAGACAAGTGAGAAGGAATAGAGGAGGGCCAACTTAAGCCCTTGAAAGAACTAAACTGCTTAGTTCTCAAACAATGGGGCATTTTTATTTGTTTGAATAGATTTTCTAGAAGATTTACTATCTAATGCTCATTTGAACTGGTGTCCAAGCTTGATTTTTTTATTAGATATCAAAGCTTGATTTGGATAGTACATACTTTACAGATTTTTTTCTGTTATTTTTTTATTTTTGTTCCTTCACCCAATTGCTCCTCCATAAACTTGTTGACTTTCTCCTTCCTTGCCATAAGATCTGCTAGGTGGCAACTGAATTGCTACAGCAGGTCGATTTGCTGTAGGGTCAAAGGATGAGTTTGAGTCTTCATTGACCTTAATTCGACATGACTTTAACATTATAAATATTCTAGAAGATATCTGTGCAGATGTTAAGAATCAACTACAGGAATGGTTATCTTAGTATCTTCTTGTAACATTTAGAAAAGATTGTCAAGCCCATTATAGTTCTGAGGGACATCACTTATATATAGATCTCCAACCCGACTCCAAATCTCGTAGTAGGAGAAGAAAAAACTGAAGATCCTCAAGAACCGCCAAGGAAGCTCCGGTGGATTCAACTATTAGGATACAATGAACCAAATTCTGATATCATGTTACTAGTGGGGAAAACTATTAGGATTTTCTCATCGTTGGACACTTTTTTTTAATACATTTGTGCATCTAATTATAATATTTTCATTTCTTTTCAACTTTCTCATGCTTTGTCTGGTTGTTGCAGACGATGAAGGGCGGACCAATTTCTAAAGCTGAATACGAAGAATCTGGCCCTTCCATTGTCCACAGCAAGTGATTCTATGTTAAGTTTCATTTGCATGTTGTTGTGGAGTTCTAATGTGGTTTTGTTGTGAGTATTTTGAATTTGCTGGAGCGATACAATGGGCTACTGGGGAATTATTACTAATGAATATTATTTTTCAGTGTTTTGTATCAGCAATGAATGTTGTGAGTATCATCAATGAATGTATTGTAGTGTATATAATAATAACTTTTTCTTGGAGCTTGGTTAACCATTTGTTTGATTTCTTTCATTCATTATTTTTCAATAATATGGCTTCATATGTGTACCTCAATCTTGGTTAACTACTTGTACAACCACTATCATCATCAGCTGCATTGGCATTAAATGTATGTAGTTTTTCCTCTGCTGAATCTGATTCTAAGCATTCTTTGCCTTAAATTTGACTCTTATCGTGAAACAGTTTATGTTCTAGAACAATGGAATATGACACCTCACGTACCCCTTTGAATTGGAATCTTGTAGCTCTGCGGCTTGCTCAACATCGGCTTCTAGCTCATGATCACAATCGGCTTCCAACTCATGTTCATTGCCTCTGTTGAATTTTTTTTAACAAAGTCCAAAAGAAGGGCATTTTTTCCCATTCACAGCCAAGCAGCAACTGATTTAGGGCTTTAGACAAGGTGAGAGCCATAGTATTGAATTGAATTTTATGCTCATTATAGCCCATTAAGTGATAAATATTTTTGGGTTACAGTTTAGCCGATGAAAGTTTTCTATGTTTGTATTTAATGTGCCCAATCTTTGAGTTGTCTCTTGAGATAATTTTTTCTGGGCTGAATACGATGCATATTGGAAGCAAGTAGGAATGTAGGATCTTTGAGTTGAGTGAAATTATATATGAATGGATATGGAAAATTCATTACATACTAGATATAAGAATGCCAGAATATGTTATTGTTTCTTTGGAATTTACAAAGCTACCATTTTGGGAGCTGAATTCTAGATTCACTATGCTATGAACTGCTCTTGCTGCCTACATTATGTCATGGAGGAATTTTTTTCTTTGACCTACTTGTTTACTTGTGTTTTCAAACAACATATTAGCAGTTGGTCGATGCTTGTTTACAATTACTATCTTGTCTCTGCTTTTGGATCTATTGCTTCTTGGTGGAAGGATCTCTTTAAGTGATTAAATTGAGGAGTCTGTGTTTCCCTTTCTTGGTACCTACTTTTTTCTTTATAATTCAAATTGCCTAGTTATAAGAGTGTTGATTCATATAATTCAGCTCCCAGCTCCCTATAAGAGTGTTTATTCCTATAATTCAAATTGCTTTTGGATTTGTTGCTACTTTTGTTTAAGTGATTAATATCTTGTCTCTTTCATGTTTTCTTATTATATCTATGTTTTTTGTCTATTTTTTTGCCCTGTTATCTGTTTTGATTCTATCTTTGTTTTCTATTTTTTTTCCTTCTATTTTTTGTTTTATTTTTACTCGGATTTGTTTCAAGTATTATCTCTTTTCTGTTTATTTCAAAGGCTCAGTTATCTATTTTTTTCAGGGTTTGCTTTTTGATTTTTTTCATGGCATCATCAAGTTTTAGCAGCATCGACAATGCGAGATGTCAACCTGTAACATGTAGGGATTGCGAACGAAATACATTGGTGCGTGTTTCTAAATCAACTAAGAATCCTGGGAAACAGTTGCTGGAACCCCAAGGTTGTTTTGGTGTGATCAACAAGTTAAGTTAGGTCCTGTGTGTTTCTAACCTTGTGTCTAAGTGTGCAGGAGCTTAGGAGCATAGGTAGTCGAGCGGAAGAAGCAGCTAGGGAGATGGACGGCACGCGATGCGTCCGAGGGATGAGGCGCTGCGGAAGAGTACACCGGCGGATGAGAAGGAAGCGTGCGGTGGTTCCGAGGGACGAGAAGCCGGAGCGGAAGACTGCTTGAGGAGCAAGAGACGCAGCTAGACAGAAGGTCGGCACGAGGTGCGACCGAGGGACGAAGACTGCGGATGAGTACTGATCCTGTCTAAGAAGCTAGGCAAGACGGAGAGCCGGCAAGAAAAACCTACCGCTGATGAAGAATAATACATGTAGAACAATGATCCGAGAAACCCAAAGCGGATCAGGAAAAATAGAGTCACCGAATGCCCTCCTTGCACGAAGATCCGATGAAGAGACACCCAGATTCGGAGCTTCCAAGACTTCCTGCGCACAAGAGACCAGCCAACACTATCGTCAGTGACCTGAGACCGGGGTGGGAATCCCTGGCTAGGCCCTCCGACGCTCAAGTTAATGATCTCTCTTGGTGTGGAAGAAGGAGGAAGATGATGAACAGTAGTTGAAAAATGATGGGTTATGAATGTGCACAATGATGTGAACTTGTGAACTTGTGAACTTACCTGGCCAACGGAGAGGATTCCCCTTTTTATACCACTTCATATAACCTCCGTAGTCATGAAGTGGACCCCGGTTTGTTAGAGTTCGTTATGAGATGACGTCAGCTGCGTACTTGTGGTAGATGATTTTTAAGGAATCTTTTTCGTACCCCAGATGTACCTTCTTTGTCGTTTAGTACCTGCAAAATAATCTGGAAGCATATTTCCCATCAAAATATAACACCTGTTATGTATTTACATATTACAGATATCTCCATTAATTATCTTATTTGAAATATTCATCTATGATCCTTCCTCATACGTCTTCTATTTACACCTCTTTTCATGTTAATATTCAGTATCTTTCCAAGGTATTGATCGATCGGCCCGTACTGGCTCTCCTATCGGGGTATGTCCCGACTGATATTAGCCTAACTTTGCCTGGGAGATATGTCCCGGCAGATATTAACCTAACTTCGCCTGGGAGGTGTGTTTCGGTCGATATGGACTTATCTCCTATCGGGGTATATCCCGACCGATATTACCCTACCTCCTTCCTGAAGTTATGTCCCGGCCGATATTACCCTACCTTCATCATGAAGGTATGTCCCAACCAATATTAGCCTACTTCCTCAAAAGTATATAGGTCTTTTTCCTGGGAGGCTTATTTCGGTCGATATAGACTTATTTCCAATCGGGGTATATCCCGACCGATATTACCCTACCTCCTTCCTGAAGTTATGTCCCGGCCGATATTACCCTACCTTCATCATGAAGGTATGTCCCGACCAATATTAGCCTACTTCCTCAAAAGTATATAGGTCTTTTTCCTGGGAGGCTTATTTTGGTCGATATAGACTTATCTCCTATCGGGGTATGTCCCGACCGATATTAGCCTAACTTTGCCTAGGAGATATGTCCCGGTAGATATTAACCTAACTTCGCCTGGGAGGTATGTACCGGCCGAGATAGACTTAACTCTGCCGGAGAGGTATGTTTCGGTCGATATTATCCTAATTCCGCCTGGTAAGTATGTCCCGACCGATATAGACCTAACTATGCCTGGGAGGTATGTACCGGCCGATATAGACTTAACTCTGCCGGAGAGGTATGTTTCGGTCGATATTATCCTAATTCCGCCTGGTAAGTATGTCCCGGCCGATATAGACCTAACTATGCCTGGGAGGTATGTCCCGGCCGATATTGGCCTATCTTCTTAGTTTCCTTAACCCCCTTTTTTCTTCTTACCAGGGACCTATAAAATCTTACCCATATCAAGTACGCTAGCGGATGAGAAGGAAGCACGCGATGATTCCGAGGGATGAGAAGCCGGAGCGGAAGCCTGCTCGAGAAGGCCTGGAGTTGGGTTCGGGTGAGCCCTTTTCCGGATGGTCGAGATCCCCCAAGTGAGTGGATCCGGAGTTGAAGACACAGACCGAGGCGAACTGAACCGGAGCAGAGGTCTCGGATGAAAAAGTCAACTAGTGTTGACTTTATTCCTCTGGGCACCCGGAATGGATCGCGTCAATCGCGATCTGAACGTTAGGGGATAAAGTTTTATCCCCCCCAGGGCGCCCCGACCAAGCATATAAATACAGCCTTGGTCCAAAAGCTTTTAATCAACACAAGCAATTCATTTCCAACACTTGTACGCTCAATTTCTAGATTAGCTTCTCTGTTTTGCGCTTCAACGTTGTACAAGACTTCTCCACCTGAAGGAGTATTTAGTGCTACATTCTCCTTGGATTAACAACCTCCCCGGTTGTAACCAAGTAAATCCCGGTGTGCCTCGTCTTTTCTATTTTTCTGTTTAAGTTATAATTTATGCAAGTGTTCTGTTAAAAGATCGAGAAGGGTTGTGTTTTATTTTTGCAGGATATTCAACCCCCCCTTCTAGCCGGCCCAGCGGTCCAACAACAATATTACAGATGTGCGCAACATGGATGGCAACAATGGGGGTTGATCAATAATAGTTCAGCCGACAAAAATGAAATTTAATGCATTGTTGCTCATGGACATAATCTGAGGATAATCAATCTATCGATGTTCATCTGGATATTAGTGGGCTTAAACTTGATTTTCTTAGCCATAATTCTGATTTTGGTGTTAGTTTATCTGGATAGGTTGTTTTAAATAGTGTTGGTATTGTAATGTAACTATTATAAGTTTGGTTTTGGATGCACCCTTCATTTTAGTTCATCTATAATGTTAGTGTTGAAATTATGGTAGGATAAGGAATTAGTGTCAAGTACTATTTTGGCCCTTTATAATTTTGTTAATTCATCTTGTTAATTAGTGTCGAGTATTATTGGAAGATGTGGATCGTTTTATTATTGATTAAATAAATCCACAATACAAATGCGAGCCAAACTTAGCATGAAAAAAGAAACGCACAGGCGACTTTCAATTGATTTTCTGCCAGGAATACATCAAATTGGATTATAGGTACAAAAGCAAAATGCTTGGAATTTATTAACACAATGGCCCAACAATTTCTTTACAAGATAAATATAACAAGTACAAAAGAAGTACAATCACATTGGTGTAAATCTCCTCAGCTCTAACTGACAAGTAATGCCTGCTAAGCACTTTTGAAACCACCAATATGCCTCCATAAAAAAAAATCTGTATTCAAAGGCATAGAAAGCATGAAACTGGAAAACAAGATCAACTCCAACTCCAATATATTGTGAAGAGTTGGAACTTGTTGTCGAGTTTGTTGGTGTGCTGAGGCTTGATACCACAAGGGTGGGCATTTAGTAGTTTTGCGGCTCTCTCATTTTGAATGGCTCCTGTTTCAGAATCGAGAAGGTTTTGCAAATTGTCATTTACAAGTCATAGCTTGCAACATCAGCATGTCTTCTTTTTTTTATACTAAACTTAACATAAATTGAAATAGACAATTTACCAAATAACCCACCTAAAGTTTTAAAATTATTAAAAGGCGTATGTTACTTTACTATTTACCAAAGGGAGCACCTTTTCAAATGCGATTCCTATTTTACTCCCTGACAATCTGACTTTTTCTACCTTTTTTCTTTTCTCTACCATTTTTCTCTCCTCTTTTTTACAGGCATGCATAACATATGAATAACATTACATAGATTTAGTCAATTTTTAATAATATTTTAATACATTTGAAGAAGTCAAAATAAACAATAGGAACTCTTTGCAACCTCAGAAATCTATAGGAACTGAAATAAGTACAATTAGAACTCTATAGGCCCATCAGTAGGTTTTGACTAAAACTCACTGATGGACCTAGAGAGCTCTGATTTCATCCATTTTAGTTCTTATGGGTTTCCGATGTTGCAAGGAATTCAAATATGATATCCATTATTTATTTCAGCTTTTCATAGATATTAATATGTAAAATGAAAGCTAGAATCGTCAAAAAGACGCACATTGCGCCTAATATGGTTTTATATCAGGCCCACATTGGGCTGATATGATTCCATATCAGGTCCAATGTGGGCCCTTTTGATGATTCTTCCTTGTTACATGTTAACATCTATAAAAAGTCGAAATAAATAATGGATACTATATTTAAACATCTTGCAACATCATAAATTCATAGGAACTAAAATGGGTGCAATTAGAGCTCTTTAGGTCCATTAGTGGATTTTCGTCAAAACCCACTGATGGATCTATAGAGCTCTGATTGTACTCACTTCAGTTCCTATAGATTTCTGAGGTTACAAGGAGTTCAAATATGCTATCCATTATATATTTTAACTTTTCAGAGATTTTAAAATGTAATAAACAAGAATCGTTAAAAGTATTCATGTTGGGTCTGATATGGAATGATATCAGGTCCATATAATTTTATGTAGTAACTAAATGCCAAGTTCAAAAAGCAAGAATCATATCAACAAAAGTAATGGCTAAAAAAATTCCTTCTCCATAGGGCCTAATATTTTTCAATTTCAGGCCCAGCGTGGGCCTAATAATTTCCATATCAGGTCCAGGTTGGGCTTGATATTTTACATATCAGGCCCAGCGTGGGCCTGAAAAGTTTACGGAGATGTTGCTGAAAGGAACAATTTAGATAAAGGAAACTTGGATCACAACATACTTACATAGCTTTAATATATATTGTAAGATACTAAAAAAAATTAAATAATAAATATTATTGGACGAAAAATCTTATTGGATTTTTTTAAATTTTTAGAAAATTTTTGGGATTTAAACGGAGTCCGTATGACCCGTTTTGAAGAGATGGATTCGGGGTACAGCGGAGGTCGGTTTGGAATACCCAATTAAAGTGGGATTTGATTGAGAAATTGACTTAGGGTTTAATTATTTAAACCTAAGTATATAATCCCTATTTCTTCTCCTTAATTTCCCAATTATGTTTCCCCTTCGCGCGTGAGCTTTCTTCCTCCTAAGGCTTTCTCGTGTGATTCCTCTCCGGTCGATCGTCGACGCCGACGGAGGCTCTTCCCCAACCGTTCTCTTCCTCCTCTCTCTCGGTTCCCACCGCATCTCCGCCTTGATGCCGGTGATTCTTGATCGCGCCGATGATGTCCATCCCGATCGTCGATGTCGACCCTCCCTCCTCCCTTTCTCTCTCGTACCGCTGCGATCCGTCGACCCTCAAGATGTCGGAGCCAAGCCGCCCCTCTTCGGATGCTATCGCCGTTCGACCACCCTCGACTGAGCCTTCGTATCTCAGCGGGCATCGAGCACCCGAGCCCCTATTCGGTCGTGCCCTAGCTCCAAATTTCCGTTGCCATCGCATAACCGGCTGCATAGGTTAGTCTTCGGCTAAGAGGGGGGGGGGGGGGGGGGGGAAAAAAGGTGAGCCCTAGCATGGATTGTTCCTCGTTTTATATTTGATTATCACATTTCGGATCGTTCTATAGCTGATTGATCTATTGCCTTTCTTTTTCCCCTACGCCTGGTGTCGTCTGCCCTGAGGGAACGGGTTCCTCTCTATGACTAGTCTCTTTTGGCAGAGAGCTTGACCTCGCTTCTTCTACCTGGATTGGTTCTCTGGTGGACAAGGAGCGGTTCCAACAGATCATTGATGAGGTATAAACATTCGATCTTTGCTCCTTTGTTGATTAAGATTTTAGATCTGGATTGAGGAATTTGATTCAAGATAAGCTATGTGTGGAGTTTTGGTTGTATTTCTATGATGGTTAGTGGTTAAAGATTTGTATTGGATTATGTTGGAGATGTTGTAATATGTAGTTGTTTGGCTAATTGTGGATAGGTGAGTTTGGAAGACTCATTTCATTTCTACATTTGTTTGGATTAGTGTAGATGAATTGTAGGGATTGATTTAAGGTCCATTGGATTGATTGATGATTGTAGATTATGTTTGGAATGATTAAAGGATTTATGGTGGGAATTATGAATGAGTTGGATTCATGATGATTATTTGGTGAATGGTTTATATAGATGGATGCATTAGTATTTTGCTAATTTGGTTTCTAAAGGATGGTAGGGTTTGTGCTTGCTTAGAGATATGAGTGGTGTGGTGTGAATTGGATGAATTATTGTGGATTAAGGATTAAGGTTTTGCCTCTAGTAGTAAGTATTGTTTTGGTTGATATAGATTATTATGTGATCATTTTTAGGATCATTGGATTGATTGTTGATGGGATTATCAGATGAGGTAGGTTGATGATTTGGTTGTTTGGTTGATGTGGATTTATGATGGAGATTTGAGCTTATGATAGGTTTTGTGGTTGATATCATTATGTGGTGGGTTGGTAATTAAGAGAATAGATTTATTATTGGGTTAAATAAGGTGTTGATTTAGAGGAGTTTTGGAGATGCATCATGTTTAACTTAATCTAATTAGGTTGTATTATGGTTAAGGTTAGTTGGGGGATTAATCCATAATCATGTTTGATTAGGGTTATTCTAATTAGGTGGGGGGGAAGTTGTTTAGTTAATTACTTCCTATGTAATTAGCTAAATATATTATGTGATCGCAGGACTTGGATTCGGGACGAGCGTCTCGACGTGGGATTGGATTATCTGACACAGTCGACAGATAAAGGCAGGTATTTCTTCCTTGGCTCTATGTAGATTTTTATTGAGCTTAGTGCATGGTTTTATGTGATGGATTAGGCTGTTGTACCTTATATCGTGTTCGTTTGTTACTTTCCTGCTGGATACTTATGCTTGATCTTTGAGATTTTCTAGTTATATCATATACAGTCTCTACTCTTGATATCTACTCTGCTATGTTCACATGTGTAGATTATGTACTGTAGGGATTGTCAGGTTGTTTGTATTATCATATTGATTGTGCATATGACGAGGATTGTACGTAGGATGGTATGTGTTATAGGAGTCTTCATGTTGACCTTACATTTACATGTTGTATGTACGCACGTGTTTGTTATGTACTTTTGGAGGAGTTGTGTTGATTGTATGTCTGTGGTTTATACACGTGTCTGATGTGTTTTTATTAGAGGATACATGTTGATTGTACATGTGGGGTTGTGTATGTGTGTCTGGTGGGGTTATTGGAGATTTTTGGTTGACTATACATGTGTAGTTGTATACATATATTTGGTGGGGTATATGGAGGTATCTTGATGATCATACTCATGTTGTGGGGTACTTAGGTGGATTTAGAGTTGCATGAATGATGACGGTGTTCGTATCATGATTATATATATATATCATGTTCATCATTCATTGCATTGCTGACGACTATTGTCTTCCTTGTGGTTGAGAGAGTCGTCAGTCGTTTATAGCTATGCTTTCAACCACTGATGGAGAGTGGTAGCTAGGAGTGGAGCTAGTCCTATCGCGCTTACTCAGCCGCTCAGTGTTCTGTCAGCCTCGACCACTCTGGAGTAGTGAGTCTTGAAGGTACAGTAGTCAGAGGGCTAGAGATGTGAGTGGTCAGGGACCCTTAGCTATGTAGTTATATAACTACTTAGCTGACCGTCCGCTTCGGCCGCCTATAGCGGTGCATGTACTGGAGGCTAGTACGGTTTGTGACGGACCCAATCCTCTCGGCCATACAGGGGTCGTGATGTCTAGAGAGGTGGCGGGAGTGACCATGGAGCATGCATATGCATTTTTGCATATGATGCGCGGTGCATCTTTAGAGATATATTTGTATACATGCCTAGTAGATACTAGATGCATGTGATTGTGGTTGTTGCACTTGTTTGAGATATGCTTGTTGCATATGGTTGTCATACTGCATACATGTCATTTATTTTACATGTATATGCAGTTGTATTTATATTGCACAGGTGTCATGAGTGAATTTGTTGCAAATCCGATGAGTTTATTGATCATTGTACCATATGTCGTCTCCAGAATGGGTATGTATTTATCATCTTGTCAGTTGTAGTATGTGTAGTTTGTGTATGACAGTTATGATCGTTATACCATGTGAGATAGACTAGTACTGGTAGTTTTGTTTATTGGCTATGTCAGTATGATCATGTTCTTTATTCCATACTGAGACTGTATACTTTTAATCTCCATGTTTATTTATAGTCCATGCACTATCTTGTCTATTACCCGCTGAGTTACCTATACTCACCACCGCATTTATACCTTTATGTTTTCAGGTAGCAGATAGATGGTCGTTGTGTCGCTTGGAGTATCCTGTTTGTCGGGTCCTACGTCACATCCGAAGACCGTTTCTGGTTTTGTATATGTTTTATTTGTATTTTCTGTATTTAGTGTGTTGTTGTATTTGTTGTTGTGGTTGTTGTATAAAGCCTAGCCGGCTAGTAGTGTGTTGGTTTGTTGTATTGGGCTTTTCGTTATCATTTTTCTGCTGTGTTGGTTTTTAATGCAGCCGAGTGAGCTGTTTATTGTATATATATAACTGCGTGGTTGTGTTTTATTATATTCCAGCTGAGTGGGCTGAATATAAACTGCGTGATTGTGTATATATTCGAGCCACATGTGGCTGATGTATTTTGTATGTATGTATGTTTCAGATTGTCACCGGTACAAGGGAGATGCTGCCGAAATTTTTTGGTAGAGACTCCTTTGGGGGCGTGACATATATACTATAAAGTTGAACTGGAATAAACCACCAATTGCCTGGAAATGGAAAACAAAGCCTTATAAAATTCTACTTGCAATCATGATTTCTAATTGGCCAAGAAGGTCTCAATGAACTATGACATGAAGTTTCTATATTGAGGTGGTTTATTTGCTGATGCAATCTGAATAGTTACAACAATCTGTCTATAACTTGAAACCGAGTTGGAAATGTTATTTCAAGTTATAGAGGAACATCAACAATGTTAAATCAACAACATAGAAACAACAAATTGCACCAATAACATGAAATAAATTTCACAGTATTTTGAGAAATTAAGTCTATAGTTTGATAGCTTGGATACAAATTCAACAGTACATCAACAATTGATTTCTTGATTAACAACCTACAAAACTCCCAACTAATATAGGATACAAATTCAAATATCAAAAAGATAAACTAAGCCAAAAAGAGAAACAATTAATCATTACAAGTAGAATAACTACGCTAATAGCAATTTAACAGTGCTAATAACAATTCCATGTTCTTCCAAAAGTCCATTTCAACTTTAGAACCAGCAACTTAACAAAATTCCATGTTCTTCCAAACCGGCAACTTCAGAAGCCACAACTTCAGATAAATCATCTAACGTAACAAAGGCAAAACAGGATCCATGTTCTTCCAAAAGTCTCTAGAGAAGACAGTGCTAGTAAATAAAACTCGCATTACTGGGATCATAACCAGCAACTCCCTGCAACAAATTTTAACTAGCTAAAACCACTATTGGGATCAGAACTAGCAACTCCCTGTACTGAAAATGTAATTATAGTGCTATTTACAGAGAATAATATCAAGCATTTTCATTAACTAACTTGTACTAAAATTCTACTTGCAATCTTTGCCCGATGGCATGGAAATGGAAAACAAAGCCAATGATATCAAGCATTTTCATTCCATCTTCAACCAAAAACAGTACTCATAGCTGCAAGATAGATTATAAACAAACTTTAAACTAACTAAAACCACATGAATATACTTGTACAAAACAATAACACACAATTACTTTATGTATCTATTATATGCATCACATACCTTCTTTCGAGCCTTTGCAAACGATTTATTCATAATTTGTTCAACCTTAGATTGTTTCCTCTTTGTGGGTGGACAACCTTTGGTTCTTACTTTCAATGGAGAGTGTATCACTTTTGCCCCGGATGTGGATGCTTCTTCAAATTGTTCAACCCTTGATTGCCCATTCTCCATAGAAATAATAAATTTTTCCTTAGTGTCTTTCATGATTTCCACCAAAACAAAACAAATCTCGTCACTTTCTTCAGCTCCAAGTTGTTGAACCTCTTGCATCAATGGGGTGAGAGTATTATACCGAAGTCTTTTTCCACCACAACCATAATCATCATATATATTACTAATGCTTTGATACCCACGCTTAATATCTTTGTGACATCAGTCCATAATATAACTCATAGGAACCTCAATAACCTTCATTCTCATCAACAATTTGATCACATGCCTACATAAAATTCCCTGAAACTCAAATAGATGACACACATACTTTAATTGACAATCTAACTCGGTATAATGTACCCTAAAGGAAACTTTTCTTCCAAGTTGTCCATTCTTTCCCAACATATTTTCTACTACTTTAAATATTAAAGTTATCCCTTCTCCCTCAACAAAGAGGTATCGCAAAACATCAACCCTCTTATTTCATCTTGGAACAACATAAATATATTATTAGTGTAGGCATTTTGGAATTATCTTTCAATAGAATGACCAAGAATAACTGACATGAAAGAATTAAAAGAAATAAAATCCATTTTTTCATTCTCAATATTCTTCTTCAATGCACTATCCTACTGCTAAATAAATTGCCTCAAAGATGTTTTAGAATGAACATAGTCATCAAAAATGCATTCATACTTTCACTTCTTTGAGTTATGGACATACCAGCCCAAAAGTGATCTTTAACATACACAAGTATCCATTTATTTCATTCCTCATACAAAGATTTCAACCAATTATTGTTCTCCAACTAAAACTCCTTAATCATTTTTAACCAATTTTCCTCACACTCATCAACTGTAAGTGAGTTATAAATAATGGTTTTCAAATGTTTCTTTATCATTTGTATTGAACATGACCACCTAACTTCACTGGCAGTTTTTTCATAATATGCCAAAGACATAGATGATAATGAGAACTCGGAAATACCTCTTCAATTGATATTGCCATTGCATGAGATTGGTCCATGATTATAGCCTTTGGAGCACATCCGTGCATACATGTCAACCATGAGTTGAACAACCATGTGAATGTTGCTGAGTCTTCACTTGATATTAATCCACATCCCAACAAAATAGATTGCCCATGATGATTCACCCCAACAAATGGAGCAAAAGGCATATCATAACTATTAGTCAAATAAGTTGTATCAAAAGTCATGACATCACAAAAGTAATCAAACACAACCCTACATCTTGCATCTGCCCAAAAAATAATTTTTATTCGAGGTTCACCATCTAAATTCAGCACATAAAAAAAGTTTGGGTTCTTACTTTGCATGCAGCAAAAATAATTACTCAAAGCTTCAGCATCTTCTTCCCCTAACCTCAACCATCTAGCTTATGAAATATAATTTCTACATTTTCTCTCATTAAATGATAAATTCTCATAACCTCCAGCCTCAACTACACATGAATGAAAACTTTTGCTTAAAGTTATTCCAGCTTGATCATTTAATTCCAATTTTCTCTTCGTAGCTGAATCAAATACTTTATTACATCTAAAATGTCGTGACTTTCCAGGGCTCAAGAGATGATTATGTTAAATGTCTACACTAGTTATCACAAAATTCCCATCATTTCAAACAGCAATAGCTTTGCAATTTGTCTTACTAGAAAGTCGAGGGTGTAAAACAATTTTAGCTTGAGATACTTTCTTACGATTTTTGGCACATCCAATAGAAAAATATTTTTGTTTTCCATCATCTCCATTCCTACCACCTAATTTCGAAATACCAAAACCAACATTGGTAGCATAGGAATTATAAAAAGTATGAACTTCTTCTTTAGAGGAAAATATCATTCCAATCTCAAGCAGCTTGACTTTTTCGACGATAGATGGAGATGGGTGTTGATCCGTATGGTCGGTGTTATCCTTCATCTCATTTGAATCAAATTTTCGTTCTGCCATGATAGTTTCTTCACCTACATTTATTAAGAGAAAAGTTAATAACATAAACCAAAAAGGAAATAGAGAACATGCCTTGAAAAGGGAACAATATGTCTGTACGAAATTGTTTGTATTTGTATGCATAACCTCCATACATTTCAGAAACAACCCTGCTAGATACTTTTTAACAAGCTCTTCTATCAACATTCTTTCTAAACACTTATAGATACATGTATGTACAGTTTAATTACAACAGTTCTTTCTAAACATGAGCTAACTGAGGGTCGTGGAGGGAGGTAGGTCAGTGGTGGAGGAGGAAGGATGAGGTCGTCGATTGCTCTTGGGCTCAAAAATTAACAGCCCTAATAGCGGGGTCTCTCCTTCTCTATCTCTCTCTTCTCCACAAAATTAGGACTATGCGGAGGCAAAAACTCACTCGTCTTTCACTGAGGGAGGTCGATTGCGGAGGAGGTCATCGCAGAGGAAAAAGGAGGTCGTCATTGCAGAGGTCGTCGCGGAGGAAGAAGGAGGTCGGTGAGAAATGGAGAATGGAAGCTGGAAATCGTAGGTCTGAGGAAGAGGAGAAATTCCAAGAAGCCGTGACAGCGAGGATGTATAATTTTGTGAAGAAGAGAGAGGCGGAGAAAGAGAAGAGTAGAGGCAAGTATCATTTACCCGCTGCTGACTTGTTCTCATCCATGTGGGTCTCCATCTGGGTTGCGAACAACCATCGAGGAGAAAAGTAGAGGCAAGTATCATTTCGCTTTTAATTAAGCTCAGCAAAGTTAAAATTTAACTAAGTTTTTTTGGAAAAAGCTAAGACAATTTCAAAACTTAAGATTAGCTAAGTTTTTTTTTTTTGACTAAGTAATTTTCAAAGCTCAAGTTTAGCTAAGTTTTTGTTGAAAAAACTTAGTATTTTCAAAACATTTCTAATTTAGTTAAGTGTTTTTCAAAGTAATTATTTTCAAAGCTAAGTTTGGCTAAGTTTTTTTAAAAAAAGCTAACTCACTTTTAACTCTTAAAAATTAGCTAAGGTTTTTTTTTAAGTGCTACCCTTCAAGGGGAGCTTAAAGTTAAACAGAGTAAAAACTTTTTTGTCAAACAACCTTCTCTCCACTTATATTACTTTTTGATTTATGTCAAAGGGAGAGAGAAAAGTTAAAGTTAAGAGTTAAAACATAAAAAATTTTATGAAAGAGGGAGCATTAGGGAGTTTTTTTTACAAATTATTGTTCATGCTTCAATTCCTTTATTTATTGTTATGTTTTACTTCACTTTGAATCATGTTGCCATAATCAAAAAGAGGGAGATTGTTGGTACGGGAAGCATCAGACGATCGAACCTGAATTTTGATTACGTCAAAGGGTACAAAGTTAAGATGTCTTATGATCTAATAAGGTTGATTGAGCTTGCAAGAAAGTCCTAAGTTATCTTAGGCTAAAGTCCTAGTGGATTCTATGCAGGTGAAAAATCCTAGAAGGAGGTAACCCTAGGTCCTAGGGGGAGGTAACCCTAGGTTCTAGGAGGTGGTAACCCTAGGTGGTGGAAAACCCTAGGGGGTGGTAACCCTAGGGGGTGGTAACCCTAGGTTATGAAAAACCCTAGGGGGAGGTAACCCTACGTGCTGGGGGTGGTAACCATAGGCTATGGAAACCCCTAGAGAGATGCAACCCTAGGTTCTAGGAGGTGGTAACCCTAGGCGAAAAGTCTAGTCGGTCTGGAGGACTGGTCTGGCAATAGGTAATCTCTCTTGAGAGGAATAGGTGAGGGCGTATTCCCCATTGAGGGAACAGTAGGCGTCGGTTTGACCTAGGGTTTCCGGAGGAAATCCAAAGTCAAAATCGGACAGTCCAAAGGCTGTCAAGTTATTTATTTATATATTATTTACTATTTTGTCTAACTCTATTTTGTAGGAAACTAACGGTTTTGTAGGGTCTGACTTAGCCTTGATCGATCGACCGAACGGCCGGATCGGTCGACTGAACCCCAGTACAACAAAGTTGATTTCTAGCCAACTAACCGGATTCGACCGAAGGATTGGTCGACCGAACCTGAGATCGGTTGATCGAACAGTGGATATATGATGACTGAGATTAGGCTGGATTAATCGGATCATACTAGATAAGCCAACGAGGATAGCGAGATCGGTTGACCGAACGGTGGGATCGGTCGACCATACGAGGACTCATTCGAAACTGAATCTGGACGAGAAGACAGACCAATTCAAGCAGGATCGATCAACTGAACTAGGGGATCGGTCGACCGATTAGTGACGAGTCAAACCTGATCCCAAGATTAGTAGATCTGGATCAGGCCTAGCTTGGCTATTTAAGGAGGGCTCGACCAGTTGCTTCAACAACACAATTACCGAGATCAAGAATAAACAGCTGCTGCTCTCTTCAATGCTGCTCCAACAACCGACGAACAAATTCCTAATTCCTTATTGTCAGTATATTTTATTTTTTCAGTACTTGTAATTGCTTACTTATAAAAGATTTCCAAACTACTAGTAATTGCCCACCGAAAGCAATCAACGATCGCGGACTCTGGAGTAGGAGTCGTCATAGGCTCCGACCAAGTAAAATAAATTGTGTTAGCATTGCTCTTGTTCTCCTTCTTTATTCCGCTGTGTATTCTGTTTGTCTTACGAAATGAACAAATTAACCACGAGTGTTATTCACCCCCTCCTCCCTACCCCCTCTAGCATGTTATCGATCCTACAACATGTGCCCTCATACTTTAATGACTTGCTTTCTAGATGCATTCATGCCAACCACGGCCATTTTAATCTAGTAAAGGCCTTTGCTTTCTATTTCCACTCTCAAATGCCCTTCTTGGCTCGTCAAAGAAAAGCCCTTCTCTAAGTGATTCTCCTTCAAGAACACAAAGATCAAATAGCTCTGCATGTAAGTGACAGACAAAAGAACTAAGTTTTTCATGGGGTTAACAAGATAAATAAAGGTTATGCTTGGATGAGCAGAAATTAATGCCAATGCAGACACAGAGCGACCATTCCCGAAGCATTCCATGGAGACTTTGCAGTTGCAGCACCTTCACAAACTGGAATCCCGACATTTTTCCCAAGTATCTTATGCCAAGAGCTGAAAAAAGTGGACCATCCTTTAAATCAATGCCACCACGGTGTAGCACTGGTGCCATACCAGGTGCACCTTCATTTATCACCCGACTAGCATGGATCTTCTGCAGCAGTCTTGGCACCATTTGGAAGTGTGAGCAGGTCTTGGACAATCCCAAAGGGCATACTTCGGCCTCAAAAATGCAGAAGGTGGGAGTAGTATAGTCGGCAACACATCTGACATGGGAGAAAACATCTGGCTCATTTTGATCAGTAGAATTTCGCGCGGTTAACATAAAGCTCATGCGTTCCTGTTGCAAATTGTACTGCTGATAATCAAAGTGATTTGCCTTCTGGAGGCAAGTGACAGCAGCATTCTGTGGACCTCTAGGGAGGTTGCTTTTGTAGTGACCAGAATAAAGGTAGTCCTGCCTAGCTATTACATCCAGATGCACGTAGTACTCCTGCAAGGCTGCAAGAAGACAATTTCAAATTGTAGTTGTCAAAATCACCAAAGTTTGAACTTCTATTGAAATCAAACAAAGCAAACAGGATCATAAATTCTTACAAAAATATTGAGAACTCAGAAATGTAATGACAAGAATATGAAAAATAAACAACACCAAGAAGAATACCGGAATAAGAAAAGGCATCCAATTTAACTCTCAAGTGATACACCAATAAATAATAATAAATTAATAAGTGTTAATTAAGAAATAATCTTACAAAATTTTCTAAGATTTTTTAGAAACTTTTCAAGATTTAAACGAAATTCTTATGATAGGTTTAAGGAATCTATTAGGCATAGCGAAAGCTGGTTTGAAATATCATTTAAGTTAGGAATTGATTGATTTTATTTAACATAAGGTTATAAATCATTAGCCTAACTATATAAATTAAAACCCTAATTAATTCTTCTCCTATTCTTATTCGTCGATTCATTTCCTCTCCTGATCCACTCTTCACCACCGTCGTAGCTCCCTCGTAAACTCGTCACGCTGCCACCACCGGATCGTCGTCGTACCGCGGCTCCCCTTTCAGTGTGAGTCCGGCGCGGTGACGTTGTAGCCTCCACCTCACCATTTGTGTCATGCCCCTGAGGAGCCCCTGTCCGACAAACAAACAACATCTCCCCTATAATAGTGACAATATGAAATATGTATATAATGCCAGAAGACTACTCACAAGCTATAATCAACAACCCACATGGCTAGAACATACACTACCACATAGTTATATATACAGTTCACTTGACTGGAACAAAATGATCACAACCACGTAGTTATATAATAAACAAGTCACACGACTGTACTAAAAATACAACAGAAAACGAAAGGAAAACTCATAAATCAAGAACAACAAACTGCTAGCCGGCTAGATTTATACAACCACAACAAAACGACTACAAGACACCACATAGCAACACTCTAAAACAAAGTCGAGTTATACAATGCCAAGTCCATAAATCGTAATGCGAGTAAAATAGGAAACAAAACCAAAAATCATCCTCGGATGTGACGTGGGACCGACAGACATGATACTCCCAGTGACTCCACAATTATCTACCTGCTACTTGAGGAAAAAGACAATACACAAATATGGTGGTGAGTACAAGTCCCTCGGCTAGCAATAGACAAGATAGTGCATGGTCTAAATAAAACATGGAGATCAAAGTTTACAGTGTCAATAGGGAAATAAGAACATGATCATACTAACATAAACAATGCATCTAAACATAACTGGTGTAATGAATACACATACCCAATTCGGATCTAACGCATAAGACCATGATCACACATGACATAATAAACATACATACCCAATCGGGATCTAACACATAAGGTCAAAACCGTAAATGAAAAAATAAGTGCACATAACCATAAATGACATAATGAAGTGCACATATCTAATCTGAAAATCGACAGATATGGTATGATAATCATTAAACTCACCGGGGATCAACAACAGATCTGCTTGTAATGTCTGAGCAATATAACCGACAGCATATACATATATAATAAATGACATGTATAAAGTATGAAAACCATATGCAACAATCATAGCTTAAACAAATGAAAAATATCACAATCACATGTAGCTAGTATTTAATAGACATGTATGCAAATATATCTCCACAAGATGCACCGTGCATCATATACAAAAGCGCATGCATGCCACATGGTGTCACTCCCGCCCGTCCCTCAACCTGCCATGACCCCTATGTGACTGAGGGATCGGGATAATGACAATTGTACAACCCTCAAGCTAACACTACTCACGAGTAGCCAAGGCGACAATGCTCTAAGTAGTTATCTAACTACATAGTGATGGGGTCCCTGACTGCTCACAACGGCGAATATCACAACGCCGAATATCACAACGCCTAGTGACCGAGTGGCATGACAGGATAAACGATAACTGCTCCAGCTATCACTACCCATGAGTGGCCGGGTGTGCAGCAGTAAAAATGACTGACGACTCTCTCACGCTACAAGGGAGACAATGTTCATCAGCATACAATGCAATGATGAACATGATATAAATAATCATGATATCGATACAATCATCATCAATGCAACATCTCAATCATCATAAATACCTCCAATACAATGATTCATCTAATACCTATGTCTACAAGTATGGATAAATCCAACTAGTGGCACTAAACAATAAATACAATCAGTAGTCACATCAGACACGTACATACCATACACGTACGCACCCTACAACGTAGGTATAATCAACATGATACCTCTAATGTCAGACCAATCACATATGATCACCAATATGGGCGCAAAATTGACATGACTCCTCCAATAGTACACATCAGACATATATACACACAACCACATTGGTATAATCAACAAGAAATCTCTAATAGTCATACCAGACACGTATGCACACAACCACATAAGTATAGTCAACAAGAAACCTCCAATAGTCTTACCAGACATGTGTACACACACAACATGCAAATAGACAATCAACATGGTAACTCCTACAACACTTACCAATCATGTGCACACTCGACATCATATGTAAAATTAGCATGTTCACGTAATCAACAAGATATCTCCTACAGTAAATACTCTACATGTGTATACACAACAGAATATAGATATCAGAAGCCAAGACTATATATGAAATAACCAGATCATCTCTAAGGTCAAGCAGATAAATCTCAAGAAGGATAACAAAATGAATAGATTTAAGGTAAAACAATATAATCCATCAACCAATAACAATCATGCACTAAGTTCAAATAACTAAAGAGGCCAAGGAAGAAATAACCGCCTTTATATATAACACGTCTGAAAGAATCCCACTTCAAGACGCTCGTCCCAACTTCAAGTCCTGCGGTCACAAAATGTATTTAGCTAATTACATATGAAGCAAATAGCTAAATAAAATCTCCAATCTAATTAGAATAACTCTAACTATACATGATCTTTTATTATTATCTAATTAATGATTAACTTAAATTAATCCCAACTCCTTGATTGAATTAGGTCTAGTCCACACCAACCCTAATGATTCTCCAATTCATCTAATAATCTCATCATTAATCCTAATCTAATTCATCCCTATAATTAGATTATTTTTAGTGATAAATCATCCCTAATACTCACTTAGCACAATGGTAGTTGTCGGAGGCTCACGACCGAAGAAGTTCACAGCCCGAAATGGTTGCCGGAGCTGTGGATCACCTGCAAACAGTGATGGCTGGTGTTATGGATCTATTGTCTTCCAAATCAAATGCCCCAATCAGTAGTGTGCATAAACCAAATCATCGCATCGAGCTAGGGTTAGCCAATTTCCTCCAGTGTGGCAGCAAGAAGGCTCTGTGTAAGGCACTGCTAAGTCGGCGCTCGATTGATCAGGAAGGAGGAAAAAAGATGGTCGATCCAATCTCTCATGTCGGGGTGGCAACAGATCTGTTCCAACTCTGATAGGGGAAGAAGAGGAAGGTCGGCGACAATGGGTCGGAAGCTAGGGCACAGCCGAGCGGGTGACGACGACTATGGAAGTGACACATCACGATGGCAGTGGCAACGTCACTGGTGAGAGACCCAAGATCGCATGTGAAAAGAGAGACACAAGAAGAGTAGGCAGTGTGACACCGGCTGGAAAGCAAACCAATCTACTCGTGATCGAAGGGATGTTGACAGCAGCTCCCCCCTAACGACCAGAGACGTTGGGACGACGAGGACCATTACAGATCGCGAGAGGAGCTCGACGTCAGCGAGATCGGAAAAGAAAATCCGGCATCGACGAGATTGGGAGAGGAAAGCTCGCAGAGGAGATGAGAAGAGGAGGTGTCGGCGAGAACGGGGAAGAGGAAAGAATCAAGAGAAATTGAGGATGAAAGAACTAAACCTAGGTCTTCATATTAAACTTTATGTTAATGAAATTAATCAACTCCCACTTAAGAGATATTCCAAAGAGGCTTTCGCTAAGCCTAATCGATTCATCCCCTTAAACATCTCATACAGACTCCGTTTAAATCCCGAAAAAATTCTAAAAATTTCTAAAAAAAATCAATAAGGTTATTTCTGCAATAACACTTATTATTAAATTTGTCATATCTTACAATTTATCCAATGACCACGGTCAAATGCGGTCACTGCGGCCCGATGCAAGCGGCCAGACACTGCTAGTCATGGCCACCGGTGCTGGCCCACAGTCGCAGCCAACTCCGCGACTACTAGGGCCAGCCCTTGCGGTTAGCCACGACATTGTTTACCTTGTCGGCTGTTGCTCCGTAAGATGAGAACCATCGTCATCGGCCCATAGCCATCTACTGCATCCCATAGCATTGTCGAAGAAGTCAAAGGGTAACAAATTTGCCTTACTTAAGCTTTGTGTGAACTAATTAACCGATCCTATTACTGAGTGCAATTTGGAATTTAGTTGTTGGATTGGGCTGATTAAATTTGCTAATAATGTTGAGGAGGTTGATCGGTGAAATTTCATTACCCCGTGCCAACTGTAACAATAAGGTTTAAATTGAATCCGATGATATGTTTTGCTTGATTAATTAAACAATTAAATATGGTTAAAGAGTGGACTTAATTGAGTTAAGTACAGATGTATAGAATGATAGATGGAATGGTTGGATTGTTAGTTCATGTCTTGTTTGGATAATTGAAGTATGTTAAGAAGAGTTAACTAATTGGGTTGGCTTAATTTATAAGGAGAATAGCTGTGAAAAAAGTGTTGGATCATTAACTAGAATTAAAACATGATTTTCTAATTGGATTAGGATCAAGTTTAGCTATTTGATTAATGGTAGAACCTAGCTATAATATATATTCTGTGTTGTAGGATACTGATTTGAGACGAGCATTTCAACGTGAAGACATTCAGAACGATCTACATATCAGGTGGGTAGTTCCTGCTTGTCTTCTTTAGATCTTTACCTTAGTGCATGATTCTATTATTTGCCTTGATTGAGTAGTAGTTATTTTACCTTGATATCTACTCTATGTTATTTCTTGAGCTTGACCTTTTATTACTTGACCTTATATTTTGATCTATTTTAATATCTATGCAGTCTTCTTTACTTTTGTGCATGTATTGTTTGGGTATGTATGATATTACTAGACTATAATATAGTTACCAATTGATACTCGCGCATTTACATCACATTCTCATTATATACTTAGGTTTGTACTTATAAATATACACGTACTTATGCGAGTGTATATATGTCAACGAGACTATACCTACCTATACATAATAGACATCATATTTTAGCAGAGGGGTATAGTATTCACTGGGTTATCTCCTTAGGACCGACCCCCATGACTACTTAATTTCAAACCCATTGGTTTATGATATCCATGATGATACAAGGAAGTTAAATGAGATATTATAACTAGATGACTAAGATTTCCTTGATTGAAAATGTTACTATTACACTTGCTGTTGTGGTACTCAGATGCATGTTATTAGAATTGTTATTTATTGCATGTCTATGCATTTGAACTGCCCATTAGATCATATAGTGATATTGAGCTATCGCCTGTAGACCATAGCGGTTGTTTAAGTTTGTAACTATATGCTAGTGAGATCATATCATAGTGTAGCTATCAAAGTTTACTCTTAGAGGTGATTGTCACTGCTTACTTATCATTTTTGGCTTGTACACTTATACATCTTATTTACCCGCAGGACCATCCATGGTAGAGTGTTTCTCATGTAGTCAGTAGTTAAGGAGCTAGATTGCTATCTCATCCTGTCTGCCCATGGAACCATCCGTGGTAGAGCATTTCTCCCATGGGCACTATTTACTTATCCTGACTGCACACGGGACCATCTTTAGTAGAACGTTTCACCTACAATCAGTATTTGTTATATGCTTTCTATATATATTGGTCATGTATTTATTCGTGCAGGTTGGGATGGACTGCATGTACTCCCGATTTATTAGTTATACCTAGTTGAGCAGGTTAATGAGTGTTATATTATTGGTTATGCTTGTGGGTTAGTAGATGATTATATTGACACTCTTACTTTTTGTAGTAAGTATTTTACCTGAGACTGTATTTCCGTTGATCTCCTTTACATTATATTGATCATGCACTATCTGTCTTATATTCGCTGAGTATTTTTTGCTCACTACCCTTGCTTTCCCTTTTATTTATAGGTTAGTAGGTAAAGGATGTGTCATGTCATTCAAGGGTCCTCACTATACCACATCACACTCAAGATCATGCTTTCTATATTGTGTGTTGGTGCAAATTACACCACAATTAAACCTAAGTTTTGATGTTATCAAAGGTTCAAGTTAAGTCTTGTTGTGATCTAACAAGTTGACCAAGTGTGCAGGCTATTTACTCAACCGAGAAAGTCCTAGTTGGAGGCTAAGCAGGAAAGACTTAGCAGATCGTGGAAGCCAGGCAAAAAGACCAAGTGGGTCGAGAGGATTCGACACTTGGCAGAGAAACTCAATGGTTTGGAGGGTCGTAGATCGAGGGAAAGTCTTGGGTGGTTGATCCAATGCTAAGCGGTAAAGTCCAAACATGTTTAGAGGACCATGTTTGGCAGGTAGGTTGAGGTAAGCAACTGGAGGAGCGACAGTGAGGTCTTGTTCCTGAAGGGAACAACCAAAGGTCGTTGTTCCAACTAAAGAAATCAGGAAGGTTTCCAAGTTGAGATCAAGACAGTTCTACTATCTAATACTACTCATGCATCAAATATAATATTATTGTGCTAACCTCTGTTTTGCAGGATTATATGTCTAACATTGTTTTGCAAATCTGGCATGATCGATCGACCGAACATAGGGATCGGTCGATTGAACCAGGTTGACTCAAACCAGATCAGAACTGAACAGAACACAACTTCCGATCTAAGCTTGATCAGTCGATCGAACAAGATAATCGATCGACCGAACCCTGATGACTCAGCACAGATCAAATCGAGCTGAACCAAAGAAGGAAGACTGCCTGATTGGTCAACTGAACCAGGGGATCGGTTGACCGAACAATAAAGGCATTAATATCGCATTAATGAAGAATCTCGACGAACGGGGAAAGCTCACCATTCGGTCAACCGAACAATGGGATCAATCGACCGAACCATTAAACATCATTAAAGCCCGAGGATCGAATCTCAGTAAAGAAGGCAAGGAGCGGGTTCGGTCAACCGAACCTAGAGATCGGTTGACTAAACGTTGACCATTCCCATAAAAGTGAAGCTCGAGGTCCGAGGCTCAACAACGAATCTGTTTGAAGTTGATCTCTGAGCAAGCTGTTGTTCATACTACAACTACTCGTTTTCATAAGCAAGCTACTGCTCCAAGAAGTGGCGACAAGCTGCATCTCTAATCTTCTGTCAGTATATTTTTTTTAGCTTGTATTATACCTATTAACTTGTAAGATAGTAGGCTGTTACTATCTTCCTCATCTATTTGTACGCACTGCTTTTTTCCGAGGATTTCAGAAAGAAGAGTTATAGTGAATTGCCCAATGGTACTATTAAGGATCGCGGGTCATGGAGTAGGAGTCGACGTAGGCTCCAAACCAAGTAATCACTCGAGTCTTTTGTATTATTTTCCGCTGTCGCTTTGTTATTTGTTTTACGAGTCGTTACGAAAAGAAAAGAGTTTTTAAAAGAGCGATATTCACCCCCCCCCCCCCTCTGTTGCACTCTTTCGATCCTACATTGTCTTGTTGCTTTGTAATTGCATCTGGTTTTGTTCATGGATTCTAGTCTCATGGTGTATTTGAATTCAGTAGTGATATTTGTTGTGTTGTGTTAAGTCGTGCTAGCACGCAATCACTTTTAGTTTTCATGTTGTGAGTGGATTGTGTAAATCTCTCTATTGTGTAGTTTGTTATTTTACATCTTCCGTTGTATATATGTTTTGGATTTATAGACTTATATCATATTGTATCAAATATTGTCACAATGGGGTACCATCCATTCTATCGGACAAGTACACCTCCGGAGCATGACAAAAGAAGTGTTCATGAGATCAGATAAATTTCTAACATATCAATAGATTCAAATGCTAGTTAGAATATTTGTCATCTAAGCCAGTTCATATCATCAGAAAAGATCCTAAGATCCATATCACAATCTTAACAAACCATATAAAGATCCTAAGATCCATATCACAATCTTAACAAACCATACATGGACCGTCCTAATTAATACCAAATCATTCCTTTAGCTTCGTTTCTTGTCCAATAACACACATTACTTATGGAATAACTTCTACTCTTGTCATAAAATAGATAACAAATTTCGCAGAGCAAAGCCTGACTTTTAAAAAAAAGTGTTGGTGGAACATGATCTAACCATGTTGTAACAAACATTTGCATAGATGCCTACAGTTATCCAAGTAGGACTTTGGATTATCCTAGTGATAAGAGGCATGCTCTGTCAACATGCTCACTTCTGGGTATTCTATCTGAAGGAGCAGAAAGAAATTCAAACAAAACGAGGTCCAATCCTGTTTTAAAGAGTAAAAACACAAAGCATGTTGATCATTTCTAACTCCTCTCTTCTTTCAAATTTAGTAGAATAGGAACAAAAAAAAAGATGTTATAGAAAAAGACAAAAGAAAATTAGGGTAATATGGCGAGGCTAAGTCAATGTTCAAGAGAGGTGCTAATGGGTGCCTCCGGAGCTATGGTAAGAAGTGAGACAGACTCCCTAAACAACGAGGATTTAAATCTCACCCAGAGGAATTTGAAAAACTTGTGACATTCTGCTCTTCCCAATTTACTCTATCGGTAGAAAATTTCCGTAGGATGAGGTTAGGCACCTCCGGTATTAGTCAAAATTGAATATCTGGATTATTTAAAAAAAAAAAAATAAGAGAGGCGCTAATGGCTTTGTGTCCATGGGTCTCACACCGGCCTCCGACACATGATTGGCCAAGTGGATGGGCAAAATTGGTCATAAAGTCAAATACAAAACTCACAATCCTACTAAAATTAATCCTTGTACTAAAGAAATAAATTCCAAAACAATTCAAATTATACTTAGTCAACAGCCTAGCTAGCTAAAAGAGTTATTACTTGAGGAAAACAAATTAGAAAAGATTCATATCTTAGAATCATAGAATTCCGTATACTGATCATAATTTTTCCATCATTATATTTAGCTCAAACAACAACTATATATATTCCTTTCCAGGACATGTCAATGGGTAATGTGTCACGTTGAAAATTATGCCAAAATTGTTCCTTTGATTTACCAACATGAATTAATTGCTTCCCCACTTCTTTCTTTCTAAGTTGTGACAGTGTGCTACATTGGTTGCATGTTTCTGACCACCAGACATATCTCTGCTAATAGGACCAACTGAAGATTTCTCTTCACCTGATGGCATTGCAACTCGAGAGTTTGTACAGCTGCATTCCCACTTCCTTAATAAATTTAATCTCTTCTTAAAGAATGCAACTACTAGTCTGATTTCTTCTTCTTTCTAGATCAACATCTTTTCCCAGAGATGAAATTACATGATGGAAGGTTTCGCTGAAACAGAAATAATGGCATCTGCATGTCCAGAATATTTATGGTTGGCATGCCTAAAGTCGAAAGACTATTTATGGTGTTCAGTGTTATCAACATTGATTTAATATTTTTTTATTATATATGTATTTCTAATTAATATTAATATCTTTATGTGATTCTTGGATTAATACTCATATAAACGGTGTTGAAAATTGAAAACATTGCTATTGATCATGTCCGTAAGTCAATGAGATGGAAAATTAGGGATATGGAGGTCCTGTTGATCACTCGTAGATTCTACTCCGCCTTGCAAAATAGATGACGTCAGTGTCGAGTTAGAAAAGGGGTCCCGGCGTTAATCCTCCGACGCTCAAATCAGCCACCGGCGATGATGTAGAAGGCGGAGCAACAAGAATGAACACTGTAGCATAAATAGTGTATATCGCGTACCTCCATCGATCCTTGAACCCCCCCCCCCCTTTATATAGAGTTCCTGTAGCACACGTGCACGCTTCCCCAAGCGAACACGCTTCTCAAAGTTTTCCTTAAAAAAACTTGTTAGTAAAATGTCTCTGACACAATACCTTAACAAGCTGAGCATATCTCTGATGCTAGGCTGAGCGGGTTAGCCGCTCGGCCAGAACTTCACTGTGCCTTTGCCACGTCCGCTCGATCAGAACTCCGTTGCACATGTGTCGAATCCTGTTGTCGGGCCAAGCGGGGTAGCTGCTTGGCCAGAACTTCGCTGCACCCGTGCCGAGTTCTGTTGCCGAGCCGAGCAGGGTAGCTGCTCGGAATCCTGCATATCGTCCCCTCCTCCTTTCGGCGTCCAACAACACCCCATTGAGCGTCAGTTGTTTGACACACCTCCCCGAGTCAAAGGTGAAGTTAGACTGGAACCTTCTCCTCCTGGTCAGGGGTCTGATCACCAAACCGGCCAATACAATTATCATCCATTTGGCCATATGATACCTGAATGTTGACCGCCCTAACTTTGACCTCCATCATGGCAACTAACCCCTGCAGGGTGGGTCCCTTCTTATCGCTGCATCACATGCCTCCCCCTCAAGTCTAGTCGAAGGAGGTTGTAAGTCCGACTGATTGGACAAATTGTCAATGAAGCTTTTCACCCGATCGGCTTATGACACTACCTAGCTTCTAATCGGACCGACGTAGCCCAACGGTCGTCTATGTGACTGCTCCCTTGTAACTGAGCGAATGTGTTAGCAACTTTCTTTGTCGATCGGCCTGTTGAAGACCGTCGTTCAGTGATACGTCTGCTTCCTTACGTCGATCAACACAAGCAAGATCCATCCTCGAGACCTTCTCTTGCGCTTCCTTGGGTGGGCGCGATCTGGGTTTATGTCATCCATATTTCTAGGAAATCTTGCAAATCCCTGCTCATTATAGCTGAGCGCGCCTCCATGCCTCTTAATTGCTTTCATTAAATACCATCTCGCGGCCAAGCGCCACATGTCCCTCCTGCTGTCGCGCGCACGCTTGACGTGACGGGCGAATATCTGTCACACGCTTTGAATTCAACAACCAGATTTCTGCCTAGGTCTCTGCGACCCTAGATCGACCGACCTTGGGGTTTATAAACCCATGGTCACCACCTTCTCCTTTTGCATATTTCCATCTTCAAGCTCTTTGGCGATACTCCACCTTTGTTTCTCAGCGATATCCTTCCTCTCTTGCTCCTCTGCCGACATTCTAGTAAGCTTTCCTTCCCTTCAATCGTATCTTTTTGCTGCCTTCTTTACTTTTTGCGATGGCGAGCTCTTCACAGACTCCCGTTACCATCCCTGGGCCTTGATACACCTCTACTAAGTCTAGGTTTGACGCCAGTGATGCTGAGAGTCTGACAGCCACCTATGAGTTTCCTTCCAATTACCAAGTTCTTCTTCCTTCTCCTTCCGTTCGACCAAATGCTCCGCCGCTTGGCTGTCTTTGTTTCTTTAGGGATCAATTTACTACCAGTTTGTGATTTCTAATCCACCCCTTCTTTCCTGCGGTATGTAAATATTTTCACATCTCTCTTCATCAACTAGTGTCGAACTCCTTTCGGCTGCTGTGCGGGATGGTGGTTCTGTTTCGCCTGCACGACATTCCTCTCACTCCTCGACTTTTTTATTATTTTTATTATCCCAAATTGTCCGAGACAAGGACTTTTTTTCCAAGCACGAGTGGGCTTAGTTTTTTCAGATAAAATGTTGACCTCCAACAAGCATTGGAGGGAGTACTTCTTTTTTGTGTGCCTTCCCGAGCGGCCAGACTTCCCGACCGACTAGCAGCTCGAAGTGGCGAGTCAGCTTCCACTAAAAAAGTACAAGAGCTGATCGGACTATCTCAATGCAGCTTCAATGCTGGCCGGTCAAAAATATAACATCCACAAGTTACTGCTGGAGGGTGTCCTCTACGTTTTCAGTATGAGTCCGATCCGCACAAGGCTTCCATCCAGCCTAGGTATGCAACTTCTTCACTTCTTCCTTTAATTCTAACAGATTTCTCTTCTTCTTTTGCAGCTGACATCAAGCTGCGTGCGCATCTGCCCGAAAAGGCCAAGCTTGCGGACATTGAGATCAATGCGGTGGTCGTGACCGAGCTGGAGAGCCGCGGTCTGTAGTCGATCGGCTCACAAGAAGACCCGCATGGAGAGAGCGAGGGGACTCCAGCCTTAGTGAGCGAAGGGATAGCCAGCCGAATGCCCAACGGTGGAGCGGTTGGTGCATCGAACACTCCCTTCGAGCGGCTGCCGGTGATTCCGATTGGGAGGGTGTCGGATTCAGCCTCATCTGGGGAACCGCTGATAAGGCGCAAGAGGTGCCGAGTGGAGACTTCATCGCGATCTGCTTCCTCAGTGGTGTGGACCCCCACCAGAACTAGCTCGCACCCTTTCGTCGAGCGGGTTGAAACCTCGACCCTAGCTCTAGCTCCGACAACTATTCCCCCTACATTGTTTGATCGGACACCATCCCTATCCGATCTGCCATAGGGAACCATTTGCGCACCGCTAGTTGCCTTCATTCCACTGCCATCAAAGATTTGAAAGTCTGGCATCTGTCCGACGTTATCATCTAGGTCGTCCAGCAGAGCAACCTCGGCCCAATCAGCCCCGAGAGGCCAACGCCACATAACGGCAGTTCTCCATCTTTTGACTGAGGAATGTCGTGAGTCGAATGGCGCTGAATCCCGAGCCCAGAGCACCAGATAATCATTTAGGGGCCGCTCGCACAAATATGAGCTGACACCCGAGCCCGTGCAATGGTCATGTCTCTGGGGACGCTCGTGGACAGCCACACCTAGATGTCCACTGGGGTAAGTGTTGTATTTTCTTAATTTATCTCCGACCGATGCTTATATTTTCCTGGTTACTCAATATTGGGTAGAGAGTCTGACCATGTGACAAAGGCTTGCTTTTTTAGAGCAGGAGGTTAAGCAACTGAAGACGCCGAGCGGCCAATCATCTGCTTCTCAGGAGAGGCTAGAGCAGATGAATACTGAGATGGCTCAGCTAAGAGTTGATCTGGCTAAGAGCGCCGAGATGCTAGAGGCAGAGAAAGGAAAAAATGCTGAGGAGGCCACCCAAATAGCTCGGCTTAATAAGCAAGCCAACACTTTTGAAGCCAAAATCCATTCGGCCAACACCAGGAAACTCCGGGCTATTGAAGACCTGGAGATCAAGAATAAAGAGTTTCGGGTATTGGCTCAAAACCTAAAGGATGTTGAGGCCGCACTGAAGGCCGAGAAGGATGGACGGTTGGCCGAGCAAACTTCAACAATGACCCAGCTCGACGCCAAGGACAAAGAGTTGGCCCGGTTGAAGGAAGAACTTGAGGCCTCCCAAGCGTCCCTAGAGACATATCAGAGAGCTGAGTCGAGTAGGTTCAAACTCATGAAACAAACCTACATCCGCTCGGATATTTTTAATGACAAGGTCACCGACCGGGCACTTCATCTGTTTGACCTGGCAATCGAAGGGATGTTCAACCAACTCAAGGAAGGCGGCTACCTCCCTGCTGCTCTATCGAGTAAGGTCATCAGTCGGGACAAGCTGACTGAATCGCTGCCCGATAATGTTTTGGATTATCTAGAGTGATCTTTGCTCGAGTGATTTTGTATTCACCCTTCTGTTTGTAATCCTCATGCAAGCTGTTTGTAATCCTCATTCCAAGTATTAATGAATGATCGCCCGTCCGATGATCTTTTCTTATTTGTTCGTCCCCTTGCGGCCATTCGGCATCTTTCGATTTGACTCGCATTTTAGTTGTTCACATGTTGCCGCATAATACCCTGAGCGAGATTGCAAGTTTCTTATTGTGGCTTTGTGACCTTCCGATCGATAACAAGAAGTCATAGCAGAATAATCCTGAATGGTCACCATATTTTGAAGACTTGCAGCTTTTGAGTAGCGCGTATTCATGATTGGTCGTTCATCGTTCTTGAGTTATAAGATCAACGCTTAACCGCTTATCGAGACAAGGGTTTAAGGTCGCCGCTCGACCGCTGATAACGATAGGGGTTTAAGGTCGCCACTCGACCATTGGTGAAGACGAGGGTTTAAGGTCGCTGCTCAACCGTTGGTGAAGACGAGGGTTTAAGGTCGTCGCTCGACCGTTGACTCAGCTCAAAAGTGGTGTACTTTGCTTTTATTCATATTTGTCCTGCATCCATAGAGCAATATACAAATACATCTGTGTTCACTTACGCACCTCTCACCCGACCCTATAGGGTTGGAGATGATTCGCGCTCCACGGCCGCTCAAGCTGCCTTCCGCTCTCATCCTCCAAGTAGTAGGCACCTGGGCGGAGCCTCTGTACGACCTTTAAAGGTCCCACCCATGGGGCTTCGAGCTTGGTGACGTCGCCAACCAGCTTTACTTTCTTCCACACGAGATCGCCGACCTGGAAAGTGTAGGAACCCCAAGGTTTTTTTGGTGTGATCAATAAGTTAAGTTAGATCCTGTCGGTTTTTAACCTTATGTCTAAGTGTGCAAGAGCTTAAGAACACAGGTAGTCGAGCGGAAGACGCAGCTAGCGAGAAAGACAACACGCGGTGCGTCCGAGGGATGAGGTGCTGCGGAAGAGTACACCGGCGGATGAGAAGGAAGCGTGCAGTGGTTCCGAGGGGTGAGAAGCCGAAGCGGAAGCCTGCTCGGGGAGCAAGAGACGCAGCTAGCGAGAAGGTCGGCACGGGGTCCGACCAAGGGACGAAGACTGTGGATGACTACATTGGCGAACGAGAAGGAAGCACGCGACGATACCGAGGGACGAGAAGCTGGAGCGGAAGCCCGCTCGAAAAGGTCGAAATTGGGTTCGGGTGAGCCATATTTCGGTTGACTAAAATCACCCAAGCAAGCGAAGCTTACGGAAGACTGGGACCGAGGCGAGCAGCACCGGAGTAGAGGGCCCGAACCAGAAAGTCAACTTGGTTGACTAAGTGGTCCGAGTGCCCAGAACCATTCCGGGCGCCCGGAGTTGGCTTTTTTACCAGATCGCGTCAAGCACGATTCATTGCTTTGGGCATAAAGTTTTATCCCCCCAGGGTGCCTAGAACCCTTCGGGGCACCCCGGCCAAGGCTATAAATACAGCCTTGGTCCAGAAGCTTAACAACAACTCAAGAATTGTAATTCCAACACTTGTGTGCTTCTTTTAGAGTTTAGCTTCTTTCTTTTTGCGCTTTCATCTTTGTAAGAGACTTCTTCGCCTGAAGGAGATACTAGTGCGACATCTTCCTTGGATTAACAACCTCCCCGGTTGTAACCAAGTAAATCTCTATGTGTCTCTTCTTTTCTGTTTTACTTTACTGCTTTTATATTTTACAAGTGTTAGTTTAAGAAAAGTCGAGAAGGGTTTGTTGTTATTGTTTTTGCAGGCTATTCAACCCCCCTTCTAGCCGGTCCCCAACGGTCCAACAAGTGGTATCAGAGTAAAGGCGTTTCAAGAGGACTAACCGTCAAATGAAGCAATGAAATAATGGTCGGACCGAGTATCTATCCATCAAAGTTCGAAGGGGAATTCGCTAGCTGGAAAAAACGAATGTAGGTATTTTTTAAAACAGATTTTGGTTTAATGTTAATTATGGATTCGGTTTTACAGCACCGGAAGGTAAGGAGAAATACCACTGGATGAAAAAGGAGCAGGCCGACTACGTGGCAAACGGAAAAGCAGAGTACCATATGATAAGCATTCTCCCGCCACAAGAAGTCAACCGGATCAGCAACTACCACTCCACGAGGAACTTTGGGAGAAGTTCCTTGAGCTGCATGAAGGAACGTCCGAAGCCAAGCTCCCAAAATGAGATTTACTCTGGAACCAGCTCACCAACCTACGACTTGGGGAAGATGAGCCAGTTGCACATCTGCACTCGAGAATTAAAATAAAAATCATCACCGGAATTTGGAATCTCGGAGAAAAGGTAAGTAATCGAAATTCGCTCAGGTACGCACTAGACTATTTTCCTAGAAATACAAAATGGGCATCATTAGTATATGCCTTTTACATTTCGAAAGATTTAGAAAAAATTACATTGGAAGAATTATTCTCGACATTTGAAGTGCACGAATCAAGATGTGCAGGTACGAAGGAGCCCAAGAACAACGTCGCCCTCAAAGCATCAAGAGACAAACCTGAGTCAAAGTCTTCTCTCGGCGATGAGGAAATGGTAATGATGGTAAGACGATTCAAGAATCTTTGTAAGTCTAGAAAAACTAACCATCCGCAGGGTAGAAAGAAAAAAACCATCTGTCGCTACCACTGCGACAAAGAATGGCACGTCAAGCACAATTGTCCCAAGCTAAAGAATAAGGACAAAGACAAAGGTAAGAAGCATGTCCAAAAATGCAAGGCATTAAAAGTGACGTGGGACGATGCGTCGTCCGAATCAGAAGTCGAAGCCTTCTCCGAACTTGCACTAATGGCAAGTCATCAAGACGACGACTGCGAGTCAAGCTCTTCCGAAATGAGCATCTAGAGAATCGATGTAAGATACCGTAAAAATTAAATAATAAATGTTATTGGACGAAAAATCTTATTGGATTTTTCAAAAAAATTTAGAAATTTTTCAGGATTTAAACGGAGTCCGTATGACCCGTTTTGAGGGGATGGATTCGGGGTACAGTGAAGGCCTATTTGGAATACCCAAATCAAATGGGAGTTGATTAAAGAAGTAACTTAGGGTTTAATTTGTTTAAACCTAAGTATAAGAGGAAATTAATCTTATTCCTTTAAAATATAATCCATTTCAGCTTCTTTCCTTCCCCGATCCCGAATGCCTTCTGCCTTTTCCCGATCCTCACCTTCTTCACCTCACCGCCGACTCTCGGGAACTCGATCTGTTGCCGGGCAACGACGTCGACGAGCGACGAGCCAAGCCGAGTGCTAGTTCCCTCCCCCTTCTCTCTCGCGCACGGACGGCCCGATGCCGACGGAGAGGCTTCTTCCACCGCGATCTTGGCTTCGTCGCGTTATCGGAGGGAAAGTGTCGCCGGAGCTCGATCGGTGTCGGCCCTAGTCGTGGACATCTGGTGCTCGTCGGAAGCCGTGCGCGCTAGCTGGCGATAGGGTGTAGGTTTCTTGAGCCTCTTCTCCGACTTATCTCTTTACTTGTGCTGGTGATGACTAATGAGCCCTAATGCCGACAGTTGCTAGCTCCGATCGCTGTGGTTAGCCGTCGCCCTCTTCCTTACGCACCTGGGCCCGAGATCGGACCTCTCCACTCCGGCCAACTGGTGCCGGTGATTGTGGCCTAACTCCAATTGTTCTCCCCTCGTCAAGAAGTTGTCTACAGATAGGTTTTGGCTACTTGTGGCTTGTTGCTGACATCTACTTTGACCATCAACCTATTCAAGATTCAGTATTGGACGTCATTTGCTGGTTCTGGTATGAAGTTGTTGGGCATCTTCCAGACATCATCGTTTTGGCAAGAAATTAGGGTTCAACAGAGGGTAAGTTGGTTAGTTTCAGTTGATGGATTGAGGTTTAAATCTAATACTCATATGTTGAGATGTTGGTTATGTTTTAGGATAATTGTTTGGGAGTTCAGCAACCTCACCTTGCCCTAGCTTCCAATTTTCAGTAGCTACAATCGAAGGTTGGTGAACCTTGTGGTGGTGAGGGCAGCTGGACAAAACGAAGCTTTGTGCCCTAGTGTGGAGGTAACAAACAGTGATCGTTTTTCCATTTCTGTATTAGCATTTGATGAGTTCATGATTGTTATTAAGGATCATTGGATTGATTGTGATATAGTAGTCATTGTGAATGTGAATTGACAGAGGAAGGGGAGGTGAATAGTAGTATTGTGGTGATGGAGAATTGATTTTATGATAGGTTATTGTGGTTGATATCTTTATGTGATGGATTGTAGGAATTTAAAGTAAGCTGTATTGGACTGATTAGTGGATTTAGAAGGATTTATGATGAGTTTGGATTAGTGTTTGATTGATGATGAATTACGTGAATTAAATTGGATTAATTCATGAGGAGATTTGATTAGTGTGATGATTGTGGATTATGTTTGGATATAGAAAGAGTTGAATTTAAGGATGAGCCTATCATCTACTTTGGTTTGGATCATTGGGTGGAAACTAAACAGGGTTACCTAAACGACGTAGGATTAAGTTTTTAGGTTTAGTTTGTTGTTGATTATGTGATTAGCTAAACATTATATATATACCATGTGATTCGCAAGACTTGGATTCGGGACGAGCGTCTCGAAGTGGAATTGATTTATCTGACGCGGTCGACAGATAAAGGCGGGTATTTCTTCCTTGGCTCTATGTAGATTTTTATTGAGCTTAGCGCATGGTTTTATGTGATGGATTAGGCTGTTGTACCTTATATCACGTTCGTTTGTTACTTTCCTGCTTGATACTTATGCTTGATCTTTGAGGTTTTCTAGTTATATCATATACAGTCTCTACTCTTGATATCTACTTGCTATGTTTACACGTGTAGAGTATGTATTGTAGGGATTGTCGGGTTGTTTGTATTATCATGCTGATTGTGCATATGACGGGGATTGTATGTAGGATGGTATGTGTTATAGGAGTTATCATGTTGACCTTACATTTACATGTTGTATGCACGCACGTGTTTGTTTCGTACTTTTGGAGGAGTTGTGTTGATTGTATGTCTGTGGTTTACACACGTGTTTGATGTGTTTTTACTGGAGGATACATGTTGATTGTACACGTGGGGTTGTGTATGTGTGTCTGGTGGGGTTATTGGATATTTTTGGTTGACTATACATGTGTAGTTATATACATATGTTTGGTGGGATATATGGAGGTATCATGATGATTATACTCATGTTGTGGGGTACTCATGTGGATTTAGAGTTGCATGGATGATGACGATGTTCGTACCATGATTATATATATATCATGTTCATCATTCATTACATTGCTGACGACTATTGTCTTCCTTGTGGTTGAGAGAGTCGTTAGTCGTTTATAGCTATCCTTTCGACCACTGATGGAGAGTGGTAGCTAGGAGTGGAGCTAGTCCTGTCGCGCTTACTCAACTGCTCAGTGTTCTGTCAGCCTCGACCACTCTGGAGTAGTGAGTCTTGAGGGTACAGTAGTCAGAGGGCTAGAGATGTGAGTGGTCAGGGACCCTTAGCTATGTAGTTATATAACTACTTAGTTGACCGTTCGCTTCGGCCGCTTATAGCGGTGCTTGTACTGGAGGCTAGTACGGTTTGTCACGGACCCAAGCCTCTCGGCCATACAAGGGTTGTGGTGTCTAGAGAGGTGGTGGGGGTGACCATGGAGCATGCATGCATATTTGCATTTGATGCGCAGTGCATCGTTGGAGATATATTTGCATACATGCTTAGTAGATACTAGTTGCATGTGTTTGTGGTATGTTGCATTTGTTTGCGATATGATTGTTGCATATGGTTGTTATGATACATACATGTCATTTATTTTACATGTATTTGCAGTCGTATTTATATTGCACAGGTGTCACGAGTAGGTCTGTTGCAGATCTGGTGAGTTTACTGACCATTGTACCAGGTGTCGATTCCAGATTGGGTATGTATCTATCATTATGATAGTTGTGGTTTGTACAGTTTGTATGTCAGATTATTATGTCAATTATGTTTAAGGTGCATTGTTTATGATAGTATGATCATGTTCTTTATTCCCTACTGAGACTGTATACCTTTGATCTCCATGTTTATTTATGGACCATGCATTATCATGTCTATTACCCGCTGAGTTACCTATACTCACCACCGCATTTATACCTTTATGTTTTCAGGTAGCAGTTGGATGGTTGGTGTGTCGCTTGGAGTATCCTGTCTGTCGGGTCCTACGTCACATCCTAAGATCGTTTCAGGTTTTGTATCTGTTTTATTTGTATTTGGTATTCGCTGTATTTGATGTGTTGTTGTATTTGTTGTTGTGATTGTTGTATAAAGCCTAGCCGGCTAGCAGTGTGTTGATTTGTTTTGTATGGACTTTCGTTATTGTCTTTCCGCTGTGTTGGTTTAATACAACCGAGTGGGCTGTCTATTGTATATATATAACTTCGTGATTATTTTTATTCTTGTTTCAGCCGTGTGGGCTGATTTTATAACTGCGTGGTTGTGTATATATTCCAGCCGCATGTGGCTGATGTATTTTGTATGTATTTATGCTTCAGATTGTCACCGATACAGGGGAGGTGCTACCAGATTTTTGTCTGGTAGGGACTCCTTTGGGGGCGTGACAATCGATGAAGGGGGAGCTACGTCGGAAGAAAGCAGCAGTTCAGGGGGAGAAACGGACAACGAGATCGACAAAGTAAGTCAGGTACAATCTCTTCCTCCCGAGAAACTATTTAAGTTTATTAAATTGTTAACTAAGGATTGTTGTAAATTAGAAAAAGAAATTAAGAATTTAAAAATAATATTAGCTAAATCTTGTCCAATAGAAGAATTTGACAAAATTAAATTAGAAAATAAAAAATTAAAAGTAGAAAATGATCATTTAAAAGTACAAGTAAATAATTTTAAAAACCATGCATGCTCATCTAATACCAATGTTAGAAAATTTAATAATTTAAATTGGTATTTTAGATATCATAAGGGACAAATTAGAAACATTTCAAAGAAATATGTCCCTAAGAAATTCTTAGTTAATCCAGTTGGCTAGAACCTATATTGGGTTCCTAAGTCATGCTTAATCTAAATTTTAATCGGATTTAGCGTTTTCAGCGAGAAAATTAAACAGTGAGTTTCTTTATGAGGCTTTGTCTAAGGAAGTGGTTGTTGCTCCAATAACCAATAAGGCCTAGTATCTCGCCACGACCTGGAAGCCAAAATATTGAAATAAATGTTTAATTAACTTTCTAATAAAGCATTAAAGTTGAAATTTAATAATGCTTTAAAAAGTCTTTTAAACTTTTTTTTTACTTAGAATTTTTTTTCATTAAACTTTTACTTAGAAAAATAAGTTAAAAAGTTCTTTTGAAATTAGAAATTTCTGCTTAAATTTTTTACTTAGAAAAATTTTTCAAAAATATTTTTGCAAAATTTCCTAAGTCAGAATTTCTTTTACTTAAAGTTGTACCTAGAAAATTTTCTTACTTAAAATTTTAGTTAGAAATCTTTTAAATTAGAACATTTTTTCGTTGAAAATTATTTCAAAATTTTTCCAAAGTTACAAATTTTTTCCCTTAGAGTTTTTCTTTGAATGCCATTTTTTTATGTGATCAAAGGGAGAGAAGGAAAAGTATAAGTCTGGGGGGAGGTAGACCAAAATTTAAATTTTCTATCTTTTTGTACTTTATTGCAAAATTAGTTAGTTCATTTTTTTATGTCTATTTACCCTAGTTTAACTTGGGTTGCTCACATCAAAAAGGGGGAGTTTGTTGGAACCCCAAGGTTATTTTGGTGTGATCAACAAGTTAAGTTAGGTCTTGTCAGTTTTTAACCTTATGTCTAAGTGTGCAGGAGCTTAGGAGCATAAGTAGTCGAGCGGAAGACGCAGTTAGTGAGAAGGATGACACGCGGTGTGTCCGAGGGACGAGACGCTGCTGAAGAGTACACCGACGGGCGAGAAGGAAGTGTGCGGTGGTTCCAAGGGACGAGAAGTCGGAGCGGAAGACTGCTCGGGGAGTAAGAGACGCAGCTAGCGAGAAGGTCGGCACGGGGTGCAACCAAGGGACGAAGACTGTGGATGAGTACACTAGCGGACGAGAAGGAAGCAAGCGACGATTCCGAGGGACCAGAAGCCGGAGCGGGAGCCCGCTCGAGAATTGCGAAATTGGATTCGGGTGAGCCTTATTTCAGTTGACTGAAATCACTCATGCAAGCAGAGCCGGAGCGGAAGACCCGGACCGAGGCGAGCAGCACCGGAACAGTGGGTCCGGACCAGAAAGTCAACTTGGTTGACTTAGTAGTCCGGGCACCCGGATCCATTCCGAGCGCCCGGACCGTCCGAGCTCCCGGAACCATTCCGAGCACCCAGAGTTGGCTTTTTTACCAGATCGCGTCAAGCACGATCCATTACATTGGGGATAAAGTTTTATCCCCCCAGGGCGACTGGAACCCTTCCGGGCGCCCTGACCAAGGCTATAAATACAGCCTTAGTCCAAAAGCTTAACAAAAACTCAAGAATTGTAATTCCAACACTTGTGTGCTTCTTTTAGAGTTTAACTTCTTTCTTTTTACGCTTTCATCGTTGTAAGAGACCCCCGGTTGTAACCAAGTAAATCCCTGTGTGCCTCTTTTTTTCTGGTTTACTTTACTGCTTTTATATTTTACAAGTGTTAGTTTAAGAAAAGTCGAGAAGGGTTTGTTGTTATTATTTTTGCAGGCTATTCAACCCTCCTTCTAGTCGGCCGCCGCGATCCAATAGAAAGACCTCGGGATCACCCTTCGGTTGTAGTTCTGTTTCATCCGCTGTCAGTACACCATTAGCCGAATGACTGCTTTAGTCCATGAATCTCCGTCCGACATTTACTTCATCGTAGAACCGCACCTGATTGGATTCCACTCCAACCTCTACAAGGGCGACTGCTTCACCCCCATATATTAAGTGGAAAGGAGTTACGCCAGTCCCCTCCTTTGGGGTTGTATGAAGGACCCACAACACACTGGGGAGCTCGTCAACCCAGCTGCCTTCGGTGTGGTTGAGCCGAGCCGGTAGCCATTTGAGGATTTCCCTATTGGCGACTTCCGCTTGCCCATTGCTCTAGAGGTAGGCCACAGGTGAAGGTCTGCTGGATGCCATAGCCCTCGCACCACTTTCTAAGCTTCTGACTGGCGAATTGTCTCCCATTATCTGATACGAGTCAGCATGGGATGTCGAACCAACTCCCTCTGCCCTTGGCCCTTTGGCCGGTTGATGGTTGTTCGACGGTCGACGCTTGGACACCTCCAAGGGTTCGGTCGGTGTTTCCTTTTTTCTTGCCGCTTGTGCTTCTTCCACATTTATGTATTCAGTGGTTTCTTGAGCAGGTGGTCGAAGTTCCTGAGCGGCTTCCTGATGAGTGACAAGAAGAACTCTCCTTCGACGAGCCCTTAGGTGAAGGCGTTCATCATCATCTCAGAAGAGACCGATGGAATGCCCATGGCTACTTGGTTAAAGCGCTTGATGTACGCTCTGAGTGCTTCCTTGGGCACCTTCTTTATGGCAAAGATGTTGACGCTCGTCTTTTGATAGCATCGGCGACTGGCAAAATGGTACAGGAATGTAGCTCGGAAGTCATTGAAGCTGCGTATTGATCCGTCCGGCAATCTTCTGAACCAGCGTTGCACTGATCTGGAGAGCGTAGTGAGAAAGACTTGGCACTTCACCCCATCTGTGTACTGGTGCAGCGTGGCTGCATTATCAAACTTATCCAGATGATCATCTGGATCGGTCGCTCCGTTGTATTCCTTGATCGCCAACAGGGTATAGTGTCTCACGCAAGATCTCCTGAGAGAATTGTAGATTGATCCGTTCGGGCGAAGCGTGGCTTCCGGGCGCCTTGCCTTTTCATGCATCTTGAACGGGAGTGTCATCCAAAGATGATCCCCGTTCCTGGTTCACTTGGGATATTTTTGAGGGGGTTTGGAACAAGGCACGATGGAAGGGGATTGGCGCGTGCGGCGCTTCTCCCTGCGTGTCAGTTGACCTCCTATTCTGCCCCCATACGGAAACTTGTTCCACTTGGTCTTCTAGCCCCGCTTGTCTTCCGATTTCCGATGTTGCAGGCTGTGGTGCTTGTTGATCGACTAACGCCTATTGTTGTTGTTGCTCGACCATCTTCGTCACTCGGGCTTGCACGAGCATGTCGATCTCCTCCTTGGTGAGCGTCACGATAGTGAGTTGTCTAGCGTCCTCCATCTTCTCAAGTTGGATGCAGGTTAAGTTCCCACAGACCGCCCCAATATGATCCTGTCCGAAAGTCAATTTGATGGAAAGCTAGGGATGTGGAGGTCCCGCTGACCACCCGTAGACTCCACTCCGCCCAGCAAAACAGATGACGTCAGTGCCAAGCCAGGGAAAGGGTCCCCGGCATTGGCCCTCTGACGCTCAAATTAGTCACCGGCGATGATGTAGAAGGCGGAATAACAAGAATGAACACTGTAGCGCAAATAGTGTATATCGTGTACCTCTGCTGATGCTTAGACCCCCTTTATATAGAGTTCATGTAGCGCGCGTGCACACTTCCCTAAACGAGTGCGCTTCTCGAAATTTTCCCTGAAACGACTTGTCAATAAATTGTCTCTAACACAATACCTTAACAAGCCGAGCATATCTCTGATGTGACGGTGGAAGCTTCTGTCGTACGATCTTCTTGTCGACGATGCCTAGTGTTAGCGGCACTAACTCCCAAAAGGATGTCGAGAGATAACATAGTGGGTCTGTTGCTAGGCCAAGTGGGTTAGCTGCTCGGCCAGAACTTCGTTGTGCCTGTGCCGCATCCGTTCGACCGGAACTCCGCTGCACTTGTGTCGAATCCTATTGCCGGGTCGAGCGGGATAGTTGCTCGGCCAGAACTTCGTTGCGCCCGTGCCGAGTCCTATTGCCAGGCCGAGTGGGGTAGCTGCTACGCCAGGATTCTGCATATCGTCCCCTCCTCCTTTTGGCATCCAACACCACCCCATTGAGCGTTGGTTGTTTGAACACCTCCCCGAGTCAAAGGTGGGGTCAGACCGAAAACTTCTCCTCCCGGTCGGGGGCCTGATCACCCGACCGGCTAATATGATTATCATCCGTTTGGCCATAAGATACCTGAACATTGACCGTCCTAATTTTGACCTCTATCGTGGCAACTAACCTCTACAGGATGGACCCCTCCTTATCGCCGCATCTAGCTATCAAGTCAATAGATAATGAATATTTGAACCAGTGATGGGAATAAGAATAAGGATTTAATTCTGATGGAGTTGGAATGGAAACTCTCTAATTAGTCAGAATAGGAGATAAAGAGTGCAGAAGGGGACAGAGATATAATTCGAAAGTGGAGATGGGAATGACAAATCCTTCCCGCTCCGCTGAATTATCACCCCTGTTACAAATGTATAGTTCATATTATACATCTTTAACCTTCATGTATAAATTATGTGGTTTTTTCTTCTCATTTGTTTTTTAAATTTATAGCGTTTGTGAATATCGCGTTATTTTGATTTCATGTGGATTTAACATTAATTGTTTTTATTTTGCAATATTAAAACTATTATTGTCGTGTAATTACGTGATTATGAGGCTTAAATTTGTATAATAGACTCTCTGAGATTCCCTATTGACAGAAACTGTATATACCGAGTTTCCCTTTATAAGAAACTTCGAAACACCAAGACCTTTTGGACATGCTTTTGCCTACAAAAGCTAGGTACCTCTCGGTGCTATAGAGACGATAGGGGTTATGTCGTAAGTGTTAAACGTTGCATCAGTTGCAACGTCGGGAAGATGAAGGGGTGCCCATTCACCTTCATCTTCCTTCATTGAAAGCAGCCATTAAGGCGTCGGTTGGTAACCGATGTCTTGCTTACTATATATGATGGCGTCCAAGGCAATCTAATAAGGAGAGTGTAGCGGAAGTGATCAGAGGAGCGCAGCCGTGACGTGATCGTGTGAGAGCAAAGAAAGAGCATCCAGTGGTTGGGATTTGGCTCGTGAACTTTGGAGCACTTTCCGATTGCCTCGTGATTGTGCTTCCGACAGCGACTGCCCACTTCGACCGTCAGCGTCTTCAGTTGCGACTTAGGGAGATCACTGTGAGTGATTATAATTACCGCTATGCTTCATTTTAGATTTTATACTTTTTGGTCCAACAATAGTATCAGAGTATGGTTTTAGAAAGCATGAAAATCGGCGTGCGAATAGCTCGCTGTTTTTTTTCTGTCGCGAAGAAGATGAACAGTACATTTTTTTTGTTTTAATCGATTACTCAATCGATTCATGAATTTTGAATCGATTGAGAATGAAATTGAATCGATTAAGTTCATGGGACAGTGAATAAATCGATTCATGGATCGATTGAAGAGAAAAAAAATCATGAATAGTGCACTGAATCGATTCTTCAATGGATTGAAGAGAAATAAAAAAATTATCGTTTTTGATGAAGCACAATATTGAATCGATTTAACACTGTTCATAAATCAATTAAAGTTTATAAAAAAAAAATGAAAGAGTGCATAAAGTGTTTAATCGATTCTTCAATCGATTGAAGAGAGAAAAAAATTATGAACGTTCATACTTCGTTTTGACGAAGCATGGTGAAGAGAAAATAAAAACGTACCTGCGTGTTTTTAAGTTTTTTTCTTCTTCACGTTATAAACAGTGGATGTTTTAAAGTTTAATTAAATATATTTGTTAATTAATTAAATACATATAGATATGTCTATTAATTAATAAATAAATATTTAATTAATTTATGGTTCAATTTACTATAAATGGAACCAGACCAACTTGGTCGATCAAACCCAGGTCTGATTTAAATTATTAATTAATTTAAGCAGACCAAATTGATTCAATGATATAAAGATCTGGTTCAAATTATTTGTTGGTTTAACTAGTTCATTTATTATTAAATTTATTGGGGTGACTTTGATTACAGAAGTTGGGTTGATCAAATATGACCGGATTAGTTCTGTTGTGTCAGATTTGATCATAAAAAATTAGATTTTTTCTAATGGGTCAGACTTAATCCAATGGGCATTGGATGAATCAAACGAATCTAAGTTTGATCAATAACTCTGAAATTGACTCGAATGGGCTTAAACAATAATAGAATATAGGTCCAATTAGATTAGTTCTAATATGGACTAGGGGTGCAAACGAATCGAATCGAGCCGAATATATAGAAAAATGTAAGGCTCGAATTCGGATTGAAATAGGTATATTCGAGTTCGAGCTCGATTCGAAGTTCGAAAATTTTAAAATGTCTGGTTCGAGTTCGGTTCGAATTAGGGCTAGAGTTCGAGTTCGAGTTCGGTTCGAATTAGGGCTCGAGTTCGAGTTCGACTCGAAATATTCGAACATATTCGCGAACTATTCAAATTATTGCTCGAAAATAGGTTCGAAAGGTTCAAAATTTATTTATTTAATATATATTTAATTTATATTAATAAATATTAAGGCTCGCGAGCAGCTCGTGAACAGCTCGAATAATATAATTTGGACTCGAGTTCGGCTCGAAAAAAAATTCGAACATGTTCGAGTTCGGCTCGAATTCGATAAATTCGAATACGAATCGAATATTTTTCGAGCTGGCTCGAAAAGCTCGCGAGCCGGCTCGATTCGTTTGCAACCCTAATGAGGACAATAGATTAAGCTTAAGATTCGGATTCCTGATCGACCGATCCTATGTGTCAGTCACATGAGCCTCCCCAAAATAAGTAAATTTATTTTTCTTAATTGCTTGTACATTTTGTATATTTTGTTCTATATGTGGGAATTGAATTAGACCAGTCTTTGTTACTGGTCTGTCGATTTTGTACTGACATCATGATTTTCAATTCCAGATACAAAGAATGATATACACGATGACTGGTCGCTATGAACGACAACATGAGCTATGGGAGGAGATCAAGAAGCTGGAATATGACCCGGATCACGGAGTCGGTAGGCTTAGTGGTCGGCTTGACTAGTTGTTCTGGAATCTCGAGCAAGAAGGGTATCCAGTCCAGGAAATAGAAAGAAAGTAGTCTCTGGTTTATTCATTATCGGAACATTTAAGGCAGATAGCATTCCAACTTTGGGATGATTCTGATGGGCACATCTCATACTCAGAGATGTGTAGACAATTACTTCATTTGCAATGGGGTCCTGATGAATCTGCAGAGAATCCAGATCCTGAAGATATGGATCTCGAAGAATCTGAGGAGGATCCAGAAATGGATTCTGAAGATTTAGAAGAGGATCCAAATCCCGCAGAATCTGAGAATGATCCTGAGATGTGTTGGTGCAACCTTAGGTCAAGGTTGACCTGGTTGACCAGACTCGAGTTGACTTGACTCGAGTTGTGTTTTGATGTTTGACGAGTTATGTTTGACAATGTTTGACGTGAACAGAAAAGTTGTATCTTGATGTTTTACAAGGATACAAGCTTGGGAGATTGTGGGTGCAACCCGTGGTCAAGGTTGACCTGGTTGACCCGAGGTGAGTTGACCTGACTCGGAAAAGTCCAAGCAGGGAGCTTGGCACGGGAAAAGTCCAAGCAGGGAGCTTGGCATGGGAAAAGTCCAAGCAGGGAGTTTGACATGGTGAAAAGTCCAAGAAAGGAGCTTGGCACGGGAAAAGTCCAAGTATGGAGACTTGGCACGGAGAAGTCCAAGTATGGGAACTTGGCAAGTGAAAGTCGGAGAGGGCTCGGTAGCTCGTTCTCCGGACTAGGTCAGAGAGGGCTCGGTAGCTCGTTCTCTGGACCGGATGTGGAAAGTCCTGGTGAGTGAAGCCAGGCAGACGGATAAGTCCTGGTGAGTGAAGCCAGGCAGTGGGAAAGTCCTGGTGAGTGAAGCCAGGCAGTTGTGAAAACCCTAGTGAGTGAAGCTAGGTGAAAGTCCTGGTGAGTGAAGCCAGGCAGTGGGAAAGTCCTGGTGAGTGAAGCCGGGCAAGGGAAAATCCAGATGGATCAAGGGTGATCGGACATCTGGTGTTGAGAAGGTCAAGTAGGTCAAGGGAGTGACCGGATACTTGACACGAAGAGAAAAGTCCAAGTGGGTCAAAGGGATTGACCGGACACTTGGTGGGGAGTCTTAGCAGGTCAAGGGAGTGACCGGATGCTAAGCATGATGTACCAAGAGGTCAAGGTTGACCGGATATTGGTTTGGACTTGGTTTGGGCAAAAACCAAGACCTGGATCGGTCTGGTGACCGATCCACTGATACTGTGGTTTCCTGATCGGTCTGGAGACCGATCAGAAAGCGATCAGTGTGCCTCTGTGAGCTTACTGATCGGTTTGGGGACCGATCAGCATGAAGCCTGATCGGTCCCCGGGACCGATCAGGGTACGCCCAGAGAGTTGGGAGGTGGAGCCTGATCGGTCCAGGTATAGCCGTTATGAGTGACAACGGCTATCTCCGTCTTCTTCGCTGTCTTCTTTACAGTGCAGGTTATAAAAGGAGATCGAGGGCTTCTACGCTACTTCTTCCTCTTCTTCCTACTGACTGCTAAAGTATTTTCTGCTTGAGCTTTGTTGAGCTCTTCTTCACTGAAGCTTCGCGTGAGCTTCCCTCGGCTGGGACTTCAACTGGACTGTTGGTGCTGTGGTTGGATTCCCGTGAAGTTGCTGCTTCATTCAGTCGACAAGAAGGCAAGCTAGGGTTATTACATTTTTGTATTGTACTTAGTTTCCTGCTGTATTCTTGTACTCCTGTTTATCTTGCTGTTGCAAGACATTGTGGCGAGGTTTCTCCACCCAGAAGGAGTGATTATTAGCCGGGTTTCCGGGGACTCATCCACCGACGGATTGATAGGCTTCGTCCACCTTACGGACACGCCGAGGAGTAGGAGTTTCATCTCCGAACCTCGTTACATCGACGAGTTTGAGGTTTGTTATTCTCCGTTGTCGTTTCTATTGTTTATTTCCGCTGCGCTAACCTTGATTTGTAGAAAGAAACGAACGATTTGGGGCGGCTATTCACACCCCCCTCTCTAGCCGCGTCCATCGATCCTAACAAATGATATCAGAGCGAGGTCGCTCTTCGCCGGATTAACACCCGAGGGAGCACAAGCTAGAGATGGATCAACTCGGAGAAGACATCATCATTCCACCTTTCTATGACCGTGACGACTTCGCGTATTGGAAGGTAAGAATGAGGTATTTTCTTATGACTAACCTTGAAAATTGGAGTTGTGTTCAATTAGGTTTCAAGCCTCCAATGGATAAAGAAGGAAAACCACTCGAGAAGAAGAAGTGGACAAGGGAACAAATCCACCATTCCACAATCAACGATGAGGTAATGAAAGTATTTGAATTCTCATTACCTAATGACATTCTATGTAAGATAGGTGGATACAACAATGCCAAGGAGTTGTGGAACAACTTGGCTAAGTTCCATGAGGGGAACTCCACTTCAAGCCATGAAGAGGAGTCAAGTGAGCCAAGTAGCTCACTTCATGGAGGAATGGATTTAGAAGTTGAGGGTCACTCAACATCTAAAGAAGAAGAGGAGGAGAGTTCTTCTTCAAGTTCGGAGCAAGAAGAAGAAGCTTCTACCTCCGGAAGGGATGAAGGAGAGAGCGTTCATCCATCCTCAACTCTAGGTAACTCAAGTCATTTAGTTTCTAGCAAATTACACATAATGTGCTTTGAGTGTAGGGAATTTGGACATTACAAGAGTAAATGTCCAAAGAGGGTTAGAAAGACTCCACCGGCGCCAAAGGTCAAGGAAACCGGAGTCCCAACACGCAAGGGCAAGGAGCACGTGGTGTGCTTCCAATGCAAGCGAAGGGGACATTATCGGAGCCAATGTCCGAGGGGGAGGCAATCTCACAAGGACAAGAGACCGAGCACATCGATAGGGGGAGCTAAGGCAAACCCTAAGGTAATCTCTAAGGCACATTATTGCAATACTAGTAAGATGCATGCTAGTAGTTTGATTGCAATTGACAATAATGATAAGCATGATAATTATAGAAATCGATACACATGCTTAGGTGCCAAACATGTGAGCCTAGATAAGGATAACACTAGGAAAGCCAACCCTAGGATCAACTCATCTAAGGTTAAGGATAACCTAGGTAGAAATCCCAAAACAACTAGACATATGCCTAGGAATGCCTCAAAGACAAATGACAAGTTAAAACTTGAGGCCTTAGAAAAGGAAAATCAAGTCTTGAGGTCAAGACTTGACTCTTTAGAAAAGACCCTTAAAAATTTGGAAAGTCAAATATAGGGTCTAAGGGGCAAAAACCAAATCCCAAGGACATGAAAGGTTTGGGTCACAAACCTAAGTCCCAAGTGGTCAAGCCCACTTATCACAATGTTCCATTAGATTATGGAACAAAATCTAGGGTAAGGAAGACCATCACCAAGGTCACAAGGGGAGTCACCCCTAGAGTTGATCTTGATGAGTCCCAAATGACCAAAGCTTCAAAGCCTAGGAGGGTCATTAGAAGGGTTGCTAGGGAAGTCATCCCTAGTGAATACTTAGTGAACCCAATGAGCTCCAATAGGTATTGGGTTCCTAGGAGCGTGATTTCATCACGCTAGATGAGTTAGAGTGTGTCAACCTTACTTGAATAGGTAGTTAACCTAATCATGGCAAAAGGTGGCACTTTAGGATTTTTCAAGGTATAATCAAGCCTTGAAAATGAAATTAAGAATTATTCCTAAGGTGATTAGAATGTGCCAATCAAATTTGAGGAGTTGTCTAGAGTCAATCTAATTGGCACATAGTGATCTAAAAATCTTTGGTATAAGATGCTAGGTCTATTACACTTAGGAATATAGAATTTATGGCAAAATGATCGAAATTATCAAAAATGGCAACTAAGGCTAGAATTAGGTATTTTCTATACCTTTACATGTTATTTGCCATATATTGTTTGTCATATGCCATGTCATGACATCATATTTATTTTATGATCATTTGAAATGTCATGATAATGCTTAGGTTATTTATATGTCATGCTTTATTTAAGTTTCATACTTTATGCCATGACATCATGACATTGGCACATGTTATTATGTATGATATCATTTTATGCCATGTCATCATTCTTGCATTTATAATCAATGAAATTGATTTAAGGTTAAAAACACAATTTGATATGGAGATCAAATTGATGTTTAGAAAATGCATAAGACCTTAGCCTAAGATAACCTAAACTCATATCTCACACCAAAATTGACTTGGATGTGTTTGATACACCTTAGATGTGTGTGAGATATTAGGATGATGAGTTAGGATCAAGGTGCATAGTTCTTGTACCTAGATGAGCCTAATTCGAAATTGGGGATCATAGGGAAAGCTTATGTACAAGTCATGTACATTTAGCCCAAAGATTGTGGTCCTAAATTAAAGGGTTTAAAATCATTTCAAAATTGATTTGAAAAACCTTGATGAAACTTTTCTAGTAATAGCCTTCATCATTGAACAAGTTGATACAAAGATGACTTAACTTTGAGCTATTTCAAAGTCTTTTAAACTTTGTATCAAGATTGAAAAATGGAAGATATTTTCATAGAAAACTATTTTTCCATGATAGTATGTGGTATGAGGAATGTATCCTCAAAATTTCACAATTTTTCGAATTTTCTGTGATTTTCTAGAGGTTTCTGAATTTCGGGAGAAGAAATCAGAAACCAGAAATCAGAGGTTGTGGACCGATCAGGAGGTTCCCTGATCGGTCCAGGTCTGTGTGGATCGGTCACTGGACCGATCCAGAGGGAGCCTGATCGGTCTGGTGACCGATCAGGGCGTGCCAAATTGCTGAAATTCGACTGGTTGTCTGAAATTTAAGCTCAGGAGTTGGTATTTTGAAGGTTTGAAACTCTCCAAGACATTGTTGGTGCAATGGTCAAGGGGGAGTTGACCTTTAGGGGGAATTTTACCTATTAGTCAAGGGGGAGTTGACTTTTAGGGGGAGTTTTTACTCCTAAAGACTTGAGTGATATGGGATTATCACTAAGTTAATTGTTGGACCTTAGTATCAAGGGGGAAATTAAGGGTTTCAATGAAAGGTATGGGACCTTCATTAGGAAGAAACTCTTGACCTTGATTCACTCTTTTTGATGTGTGTCAAAAAGGGGGAGAGTGTAGGTTTGAGGAGAATAGAGAATGTTCAGGGAAGAACATTGGAAAACCTAAGTTAGGTTATCGGGTTAACCTAACTTGATTATGGATTTGATTATGGGTTTTGTCAAACATCAAAAAGGGAGAGATTGTTGGTGCAACCTTAGGTCAAGGTTGACCTAGTTGACCAGACTCGAGTTGACTTGACTCGAGTTGTGTTTTGATGTTTGACGAGTTATGTTTGACAATGTTTGACGTGAACAGAAAAGTTGTATCTTGATGTTTTACAAGGATACAAGCTTGGGAGATTGTGGGTGCAACCCGTGGTCAAGGTTGACCTGGTTGACCCGAGGTGAGTTGACCTGACTCGGAAAAGTCCAAGCAGGGAGCTTGGCACGGGAAAAGTCCAAGCAGGGAGCTTGGCATGGGAAAAGTCCAAGCAGGGAGTTTGGCATGGTGAAAAGTCCAAGCAAGGAGCTTGGCACGGGAAAAGTCCAAGTATGGAGACTTGGCACGGAGAAGTCCAAGTATGGGAACTTGGCAAGTGAAAGTCGGAGAGGGCTCGGTAGCTCGTTCTCCGGACTAGGTCAGAGAGGGCTCGGTAGCTCGTTCTCTGGACCGGATGTGGAAAGTCCTGGTGAGTGAAGCCAGGCAGACGGATAAGTCCTGGTGAGTGAAGCCAGGCAGTGGGAAAGTCCTGGTGAGTGAAGCCAGGCAGTTGTGAAAACCCTAGTGAGTGAAGCTAGGTGAAAGTCCTGGTGAGTGAAGCCAGGCAGTTGTGAAAACCCTAGTGAGTGAAGCTAGGTGAAAGTCCTGGTGAGTGAAGCCAGACAGTGGGAAAGTCCTGGTGAGTGAAGCAAGGCAGTGGGAAAGTCCTGGTGAGTGAAGCCAGGCAGTTGGAAAGTCCTGGTGAGTGAAGCCAGGTGAAAACCCTAGTGAGTGAAGCTAGGTGAAAGCCCTGGTGAGTGAAGCCGGGCAAGGAAATGTTGGTTGCTACTCGGAAAGCCTAGAGGTTCGACTGTACAAAAATTTTGTACAAAGGTCTGAACCTTTTCCTAGCTACCATGTGTTCTTTTAAATTAAATTTTGGATCGCCTGCGGAACTTAACACGTTTGATCCAAAACTTAATCTATTCATTCTTTTAGGTTTTGACTTGGGTCTCCTGCGGAACTTAACACGTTCAACCCAAATCACCTTAAGTTATTAATTCCATTAAATATTAATTTCCATAATTGGTTCCCAGTACTGACGTGGCGAGGCACATGGCCTTCTTGGATATGGGAGCAACCACCACCGACTAGACAAAACCTTTTATGGAAAGCTAATATTTAATTTCCTAAAATAACTTTAGGTTAACCGAAAAGAACAATCAAATCACAAGGAAAAAGAAAACAAAAGAACACAACATCGAAAAACATATTCGAAATACTAGAATCGCATGCCTCTTGTATTTGGTATTATTTCCAAAAATAACTATTATGATGCGGAAAGAAAAATTACTAGTTATACCTTTTAGAAAGACCTCTTGATCTTCTACCGTATTCCTCTTCTAACCTCGGACGTTGTGTGGGCAACGATCTTCCGAGATGAGAAACCACCAAAGCACCTTCTTCTCCTTTCTTCAAGTTTCGGCCAAGCACTATGCTTCCAAGAGATGAAGATCTTTTTCCACCAATCAAGCTCCAAGGGATGTAAGCTTTCTCTCCTTCTCCAAGCTAAAATCCGGCCACCACTTGATCTTCAATGAGGAAGAGAGGTCCGGCCACAAGATGGAGAGAAGAGAAAGGAAGGAGGCCGGCCACACCAAGGAAGAAAAGAGGGAGAAAATAATAGAGGTTGTTCACCATGAAGCCTTCTCTACCCCTCTTTATAATCCTTGGTCTTGGCAAATATGGAAATTTAATTAAAACTTCCTTAATTCTTTTGTCATGAAAAGGAAAAATTATTTTAATTAAAATAATTTTTCTTCTCACTTAAACATGGTCGGCCACTTATTTCCTCAAATCAAGGAGAGTTTTAATTAAACAAGAATTAAAACTTCCTAATTTGTTTCAAATTTATAAAATTTCTCCAATAATTTTATCCCTTCATGATTGGTTTATAAAAAGGAAATTTAATAAATTAAAATCTTTCTTTTAAACATGTGGATAAAAGAAAGTTATCTCTAAAAATAAAATCTCTTTCAATCTACAAATAAGGAAAGATATCAAATCTTTTCTTAATCTTTTGTAGAAACTTATAAAAGAGAATATTTAATTTTTAAACTCTCTTTTAAATCATGAATATGTTTAAAAGGAAAGTTTTCTTAAAATTTAAAATCCTCCTTTAATCAACAAATAAGGAAAGATTTCAAATTTTAAACTCTCTTTAATCATGTAGATGATTTACAAATAAGGAAAGTTTTTACCAAAAATTAAAACCATCCTTTTAAACTACAAATAAGGAAAGAGATTAATCTCTTCTCTTAATCTTTTGTAGAAAGTTATAAAAGGAAATTTTAATTTTTTAACTCTCTTTTAAAATCATGATATCCACATAAGAAATAATTTTAATAAAAATCCTTTTTAATATTCTAGTGGCCGACCACCTAAGCTTGGGACCCAAGCTTTGGCCGGCCACCTACATGGCTCATCCACTTGGACTTGGCCGGCCCTAGCTTGGGTTCCAAGCTAGCTTGGCCGGCCCCATTGGATGGGTAAGAAGGTGGGTATGCGGTGGGTATAAATCTCTATATACTAGAGGCTACGATAGGGACCGAGAGGAGGAATTGGTTTTGGTCTCTCGATGAAATTAAGCATCCCGTGTTCGCCCCGAACACACAACTTAATTTCATCAATAATAATTCATTCCACTAAAGAACTATTATTGAACTACCGCACCAATCCCAAATTACATTTTGGGCTCCTTCTTATTATGAGTGTGTTAGTCTCCCTGTGTTTAAGATAACAAATGTCCACTAATTAAGTAAGTTACTGACAACTCACTTAGTTAATATCTAGCTCCAAGAGTAGTACCACTCAACTTCATCGTCATGTCGGACTAAGTCCACCTGCAGGGTTTAACATGACAATCCTTATGAGCTCCTCTTGGGGACATTCTCAACCTAGATCACTAGGACACAGTTTCCTTCTATAATCAACAACACACTATAAGTGATATCATTTCCCAACTTATCGGGCTTATTGATTCATCGAACTAAATCTCACCCATTGATAAATTAAAGAAATAAATATCAAATATGTGTGCTCGTTATTATATTAGGATTAAGAGCACACACTTCCATAATAACTGAGGTCTTTGTTTCTTTATAAAGTCAGTATAAAAGAAACGACCTCTAATGGTCCTACTCAATACACTCTAAGTGTACTAGTGTAATTATATAGTTAAGATAAACTAATACCTAATTACACTACGACCTTCCAATGGTTTGTTCCTTTCCATTATGGTCGTGAGCTACTGTTTATAATTTATAAGGTACTGATAACATGATCCTCTGTGTGTGACACCACACACCATGTTATCTACAATATAAATTAATTGAACAACTACATTTATCATAAATGTAGATATTTGACCAATGTGATTCTTATTTCTAGATAAATGTTTATACCAAAAGCTAGGCTTTTAGTATACACTCTAACAATCTCCCACTTATACTAAAAGACTAAGCTGTCATATCTGCTGCCATACATCTTATTCCCAACCCTTCAACATGTCCATCAAAAGCTCTCGCCTTAAGGACCTTAGTGAAAAGATCTATAGGTCATCATCTGATGCATTCTAGGCAGCAACAACTTCTCCTCGTTTATACGATTTCTCGTATTGGGTGGTACTTGCGCTTTATTGTGTTTACTTGCCTTTATAGACTTATGGTTTCTTCGAGTTTGCTACTGCACCAATATTATTACAATAAATTGTAATAATCTTTGGACAAACCAGAAATCATATCTAAGTCTATCTTGAGGTTATTGAGTCATTCAGCTTTTATGGCTACCTCAGAGGCTTGCCATATACTAAACTTCTATGGTGGAGTCCAGAAAAACACCTATGCTTATCACTCTTCCATAGTTATGACTTTACCTCCTAAAGTAAACACAAAACCCCGAGGTTGACTTATTATTGTCCCTATCCGATTGGAATTCAAAATCCATGCAACCCACAAGGACCAAAATAACTGCCTTGTAAACTAGCATATAATCTCTAGTGCATCTAAGGTACTTCAATATATGCTTTACTGCAGTCCACTGTCCTTGTCCAGAGTTACTTTGATATCTGCCAACTATGCCCTTGGCAAAACAGATTTCTTATCTCGTGCATAGCATTCATTAGGCTTCCGACAGCCGAAGCATAAAGAACTGCCTTTATTTCCTTTATCTCCTTTAATGTCTATAGAGACATATCTTTAGATAAAGTTACTCCATCCTGAAAAGGTAAGAAAACTTTCTTGGAGTTTTGCATGCTTTAAAACGAGCAAGGATTTTTCCGATGTATGAAGCTTGGGATAAGTAAAATATTCTTTTCTTGCGATCCCTTATTACTTTGATCTCAAGAATATATACATTCTCCCAAGTCCTTTATATCTAATTGTTTAGACAACCATACCCTTACTTCTGACAACATTTTGATATTGTTTCCAACTACCAAAAATGTTATCTACGTATAGTACAAGAAATATCACCACGCTTCCATCACACCTTTTGTATACACAAGACTTATCCGGTTACTAAATAAATCCATAGGTCTGAATTACTTTGATAAACCGGATGTTCCAAGACCTTGAAGCTTTGCCTCAGTCCATAGACTGATTGAGCTTTACACAAGATGCTCTTAGCCCTTTGCAATGAACCCTTCTGGTTGCTTTATATGGATGCTTTCTTCAAGACTTCCATTAAGGAATGCTGTCTTGACATCCACTTGCCAAATAGATAAAAGAATCCGGATAGACTTAAGCATGGCTACCAGTGAAAAAAGTTTCCTTTTTCATCAGGCCTTGCTTTGAAGGTTTCAACCTTCCTGTCTATCCCTCTTTTCCTATTATAGACCTTTTACACCCAAAGGCTTTTACACCACTTGGTGGTTCTATAAGCTTTCAGATTTTATTAGAATACATATATTCTAATTTTATTATTCATTACTCTTTGCCAAGATGCTGCATATTTATCTTGGAGTGCTTCGTCATTTGTCCGGAGATCAGGTTTATGTCCTTCAGGGATCGAGTCCAAAAACTCTCCCAAAACATGAACCTATTTACCCTCCCATTGTGACAAGACACTTTATGCAATTGTGTATCATTTGTGATACGTGTTACAGTTTTCTTGTGGTATCTCATATTGTACAGTTGGTACTAGGTTAGACATGTCCTTTATTATTTCCTTAAGAACAAATTTACTTATGAGCACGTGGTTCATTATATAGTCCTTTTCTAAAAATCAGTCATTGATGCCAACAATGACCTTCTGATTTTTAAGACTATAAACCTACTTTTGTTTATCTAGGATAACAAACAAGTGAACTCCTATCCAACTTATCATTGTCTCTTTTTAACATATGTGCTGGATTACCCGAATCCGAATATGCTTCAAAATAGGTTTTCACCTATTCAGCAATTCTATATGAGTACAGAGTTCTAACTTGGAAGGTACTATGTTCACTTTCGTTTTCAGAGTTTATCCTTAAAACAAATTTGGTAATTTTCTGAATAACTCATCATCTATCTAATTATTCCATAAGAGTCCTTTACCTTCTTTCTACTACACCATTCTGTTGGGGTGTACCAGATGCAGTTAGTTGGGATTGAAATCCAACTTCTGATAAGTGACTCCTAAAATCTCTCAAGAGGTACTTGCCACTACGATCTTCCATAGTGACTTTTTACTTTAACATTTCTCCGCATCAACCTTGTACTCTTTGAACTAATCAAAGTACTTAGTCTTGCGGTACATTAAGTAAATTTATTTGTATCTTGAATAGTTGTCTATTAAATGGACAAAATATTCAATACTACCTCTTGTCTGGATAGTCATAGGATCACACAAATCAGAATGAACCGTTTTCAACATATCTTTGACTCCATACCCCTTGGACTTAAAAGCTTCTTGGTTATTTTCCTTCCAAATAAGACTCGTAGGTTGGAAAGATTTCCACTACCAATGAACCCAAAAGTTCATCAGCTACCAATGAATCCTACTCAAGTATAACCTAGCTTTAGATGCCAAAGATATAATTGGTTCATTTCCGAAGGTTGCTTTCTCTTAAAATTAGAAGATGTGTTACTAATTTCCATTTGTTGCATCGTGGGAGTTTATTGGATTATAAATTGTCAACCATCATACCAGAATAGATAACTTTCCTATTTTTCTTGATAACAACTTTGTTATCAAAATAGACATAATATCTATAATAGTTTAGAAACTGAAATCAGGTTCTTTCTAAACTTGGTACGTAAAGACAATTACTTAAAATCCATATTTTATTCTTATCAAAGGATAAACATCTCCCACTGCAACAGTTACCACTTTTACAGTAGTGCCCATGTGGACGGTGATTTACCTTTCATTTAGTTGTCGGGTTTCCTGGAACCCTGCAATGAATTGCAGACATGATTAATGACATCTTGTATCTACACTCCAGGTTCTGGTAGATAACACCACTAGACATGTTTCAACTAATGAATTAAATACACCTAAATTGTTCTTAGTTCTAAGAAGACTTAATGTCCAAGTCCTATTTCCAATCATTACAATTGGGACTACTAAGTCTCTTTCTATAGTATGACTACTAGGGATTGACAAACATCCTAAGAATCACAAAAACATTTGGTCAAGATCAACTCCTTAAAATCTCCATGAATTTTGTGTATACAAAATCGAAGAGGAGATTTTATTCATTAATTTTATTATCTCGTCAACTTTACTTTATGACGAATAAAATTAATAGTTGATCTGTCTTTGATCAAATATTTGGTCAAAACTCTTTGAATTTAAAATAACATTGATTCCTCAAACAATATTATTTAAATTTACCAACACCTCAAACACCGTGAATTTTGCATGCCACGTTAGTGTGGACGTATACAAATTCAACATTTGTAAAAGGAGGGTTTTACCCATTAACTATCTTGTCAACGTATCTTTATGACAAATAAAATTATCTCAAACACCGTTAATTTTGTATGCCACGTTAGTGTGGATACAAAATCAATCATTTGTAAGAGGGGTTTTAACCCTTTAATTTTATTATCTTGTCAACCTAGTTTTATGACAAATTAATAGTTGGTTTCATTTGGTCACACAAATAATAGCAGTGACTCCGATGGGGAGGATACTATTAGATGTGTCTAAGTGTATACCATTACTTGACACTAAGTCCATTAATAAGATTATGCCCCTTCCGTTGGGGAAGATCACACGCTCTTAATTAACTTCCTATAGTCATCCAAAAATGGAAGTCTGTTCTAGTGATCCACAAACAAGCTCATCCGTTATGGAGGAAGGCACTCAGAGCCAACGCAAGCTTGTTTGCATCACTTACAAACCAGTAATGGAGACCATGGGATTTACTTAAAATCCCTCTCCCACTTAGTTATTTATAAATGAGGAATTTTAACTATGCTAGCCTACTAAATATGTAAACCAACATGCACACACAAGACAATATAAAAGCAATAAATAGAAAATCTAATTTTCAACTATTATGGCTTTTATCTCTAGTTGTCCTCCGTGTGTTGTCATCCCAAGTCACTGCCATATTTGGCCACCGCTACCGGGTCTAGCGGTCGCATCCATCTTGCTCTAGCTGCGCCTCTGGTCCTTCGAAGGTTCCACGCTTTGCAAGATTAGATCCATGACATAAATAGAATTTTACATTTTGATCCTATATTCCATAAAAGGAATGTACATGTATCTAGATCAAAAATAAAATCCTAATAAAACTAAATACTGCTGTATTTTATAATACAATCATGCACACACAATAAAATGCCCTTGACATGTCCAAGGGTCCAATCACACACATAATAACTATAAGCCATAATAGTTGGATCCTGCATCCACAAAGTTAGCACATCCTACTATTAACCTGCCTAAATTATGTATGACATGTGCATAATTAAACTAATACCAAATACACAGAGGCAAAACCCTAGCTCTGATACCAATTGTTGGTTGCTACTCGGAAAGCCTAGAGGTTCGACTGTACAAAAATTTTGTACAAAGGTCTGAACCTTTTCCTAGCTACCATGTGTTCTTTTAAATTAAATTTTGGATCGCCTGCGGAACTTAACACGTTTGATCCAAAACTTAATCTATTCATTCTTTTAGGTTTTGACTTGGGTCTCCTGCGGAACTTAACACGTTCAACCCAAATCACCTTAAGTTATTAATTCCATTAAATATTAATTTCCATAATTGGTTCCCAGTACTGACGTGGTGAGGCACATGGCCTTCTTGGATATGGGAGCAACCACCACCGACTAGACAAAACCTTTTATGGAAAGCTAATATTTAATTTCCTAAAATAACTTTAGGTTAACCGAAAAGAACAATCAAATCACAAGGAAAAAGAAAACAAAAGAACACAACATCGAAAAACATATTCGAAATACTAGAATCGCATGCCTCTTGTATTTGGTATTATTTCCAAAAATAACTAGTATGATGCGGAAAGAAAAATTACTAGTTATACCTTTTAGAAAGACCTCTTGATCTTCTACCGTATTCCTCTTCTAACCTCGGACGTTGTGTGGGCAACGATCTTCCGAGATGAGAAACCACCAAAGCACCTTCTTCTCCTTTCTTCAAGTTTCGGCCAAGCACTATGCTTCCAAGAGATGAAGATCTTTTTCCACCAATCAAACTCCAAGGGATGTAAGCTTTCTCTCCTTCTTCTCCAAGCTAAAATCCGGCCACCACTTGATCTTCAATGAGGAAGAGAGGTCCGGCCACAAGATGGAGAGAAGAGAAAGGAAGGAGGCCGGCCACACCAAGGAAGAAAAGAGGGAGAAAATAATAGAGGTTGTTCACCATGAAGCCTTCTCTACCCCCTCTTTTATAATCCTTGGTCTTGGCAAATATGGAAATTTAATTAAAAACTTCCTTAATTCTTTTGTCATGAAAAGGAAAAAATTATTTTAATTAAAATAATTTTTCTTCTCACTTAAACATGGCCGGCCACTTATTTCCTCATATCAAGGAGAGTTTTAATTAAACAAGAATTAAAACTTCCTAATTTGTTTCCAGAAATTTATAAAAATTTCTCCAATAATTTTATCCCTTCATGATTGGTTTATAAAAAGGAAATTTAATAAATTAAAATCTTTCTTTTAAACATGTGGATAAAAAGAAAGTTATCTCTAAAAAATAAAATCTCTTTCAATCTACAAATAAGGAAAGATATCAAATCTTTTCTTAATCTTTTGTAGAAACTTATAAAAGAGAATATTTAATTTTTAAACTCTCTTTTAAATCATGAATATGTTTAAAAAGGAAAGTTTTCTTAAAATTTAAAATCCTCCTTTAATCAACAAATAAGGAAAGATTTCAAATTTTAAACTCTCTTTTAATCATGTAGATGATTTACAAATAAGGAAAGTTTTTACCAAAAATTAAAACCATCCTTTTAAACTACAAATAAGGAAAGAGATTAATCTCTTCTCTTAATCTTTTGTAGAAAGCTATAAAAGGAAATTTTTAATTTTTAAACTCTCTTTTAAAATCATGATATCCACATAAGAAATAATTTTAATAAAAATCCTTTTTAATATTCTAGTGGCCCACCACCTAAGCTTGGGACCCAAGCTTTGGCCGGCCACCTACATGGCTCATCCACTTGGACTTGGCCGGCCCTAGCTTGGGTTCCAAGCTAGCTTGGCCGGCCCCATTGGATGGGTAAGAAGGTGGGTATGCGGTGGGTATAAATCTCTATATACTAGAGGCTACGATAGGGACCGAGAGGAGGAATTGGTTTTGGTCTCTCGATGAAATTACATCCCGTGTTCGCCCCGAACACACAACTTAATTTCATCAATAATAATTCATTCCACTAAAGAACTATTATTGAACTATCGCACCAATCCCAAATTACATTTTGGGCTCCTTCTTATTATGAGTGTGTTAGTCTCCCTGTGTTTAAGATAACAAATGTCCACTAATTAAGTAAGTTACTGACAACTCACTTAATTAATATCTAGCTCCAAGAGTAGTACCACTCAACTTCATCGTCATGTCGGACTAAGTCCACCTGCAGGGTTTAACATGACAATCCTTATGAGCTCCTCTTGGGGACATTCTCAACCTAGATCACTAGGACACAGTTTCCTTCTATAATCAACAACACACACTATAAGTGATATCATTTCCCAACTTATCGGGCTTATTGATTCATCGAACTAAATCTCACCCATTGATAAATTAAAGAAATAAATATCAAATATGTGTGCTCGTTATTATATTAGGATTAAGAGCACACACTTCCATAATAACTGAGGTCTTTGTTTCTTTATAAAGTCAGTATAAAAGAAACGACCTCTAATGGTCCTACTCAATACACTCTAAGTGTACTAGTGTAATTATATAGTTAAGATAAACTAATACCTAATTACACTACGACCTTCCAATGGTTTGTTCCTTTCCATTATGGTCGTGAGCTACTGTTTATAATTTATAAGGTACTGATAACATGATCCTCTGTGTGTGACACCACACACCATGTTATCTACAATATAAATTAATTGAACAACTACATTTATCATAAATGTAGATATTTGACCAATGTGATTCTTATTTCTAGATAAATGTTTATACCAAAAGCTAGGCTTTTAGTATACACTCTAACAGGAAAAATCCAGATGGATCAAGGGTGATCGGACATCTGGTGTTGAGAAGGTCAAGTAGGTCAAGGGAGTGACCAGATACTTGACACGAAGAGAAAAGTCCAAGTGGGTCAAAGGGATTGACCGGACACTTGGTGGGGAGTCTTAGCAGGTCAAGGGAGTGACCGGATGCTAAGCATGATGTACCAAGAGGTCAAGGTTGATCGGATATTGGTTTGGACTTGGTTTGGGCAAAAACCAAGACCTGGATCGGTCTGGAGACCGATCAGAAAGCGAACAGAAGGCAAAGAGAAAAGGAGGGGATCGGTCTGTGGACCGATCCACATGCACCCTGATCGGTCCACAGACCGATCAGGAGACGATCAGAGAGTTGGGCGAGTTCTCTGTGAAGAGTGCTGATCGGTCTGGGGACCGATCAGCATAGGTCCTGATCGGTCCCCAAGACCGATCAGGGAGGCCCCGAACCGATCAGGGTGGAGCTTGATTGGTCCAGGTATAGCCGTTATGAGTGACAACGGCTATCTCCATCTTCTTCGCTGTCTTCTTTACAGTGCAGGTTATAAAAGGAGATCGAGGGCTTCTACGCTACTTCTTCCTCTTCTTCCTACTGACTGCTAAAGTATTTTCTGCTTGAGCTTTGTTGAGCTCTTCTTCGCTGAAGCTTCGCGTGAGCTTCCCTCGGCTGGGACTTCAACTGGAAAGTTGGTGCTGTGGTTGGATTCCCGTGAAGTTGCTGCTTCATCCAGTCGACAAGAAGGCAAGCTAGGGTTATTACATTTTTGTATTGTACTTAGTTTCCTGCTATATTCTTGTACTCCTGTTTATCTTGCTGTTGCAAGACATTGTGGCGAGGTTTCTCCACCCAGAAGGAGTGATTATTAGCCGGGTTTCCGGGGACTCATCCACTGACGGATTGATAGGCTTCGTCCACCTTACGGACACGCCGAGGAGTAGGAGTTTCATCTCCGAACCTCGTTACATCGACGAGTTTGAGGTTTGTTATTCTCCGTTGTCGTTTCTATTGTTTATTTCCGCTGCGCTAACCTTGATTTGTAGAAAGAAACGAACGATTTGGGGCGGCTATTCACACCCCCCCTCTCTAGCCGCGTCCATCGATCCTAACAAGATGAACCTCGAAGAATTTGAAGAGAATCCAGAAATGGATCCTGAAGATTTTGAGGAGGATCCAGAGATGGATCCCAAGGAGGATCTAGAGATGGATTCCGAAGAATTAGAGGAGGAACCTCAAGAGTGTGTAGAAGATCTAGAAATGGATCTGATGGATACATCTGAGGCTGAACCACCCATCATAGAATCCGGGGCAAACGGGATGCAATTACCCACAGCTCTAGCATTTATCCTAGTGGGAGTAGTGCTAGCTTATCTATGTTACTAGTGTTCTGTTTACTGTCGTTATGTACGAACAGTGTTAGCTCATCTAGTTTTTTTAGTCATGTAATAATTTCTGTCGTTATGTACGAACAGAATTATATAATGAAAAGTTATGTTATATGTTAACAAACTTGGAAATGATTAGTTCATTTCATGACATGATTAGTTCATGTGAATATGATTCATTCATATATCCATATGATTAGTTCATATGAAAAATGATTAGTTCATTTTAATAATGATTTTTTCATTAGATGGAATATGTGTAATATGATTGATCAATGTTGATTAGATTAGAACATACAAATGATGAGTGAAAATAATTTTATTACTTTATTTTGTCAACTAACTCTAATTTATACTGACTCAATAAATAATTGCACATATATGAATTACATTGAAATAATAAATAATTTATTTATTTATGTAGATCATGGCAACTAAAAACATCATAGTTGAACTCAATAAGGGTGAGAAATTGTATGGGGATAACTACAAAATCTGGCACCTTAAGAGACAATACGTTCTTGAGGAATGAGAAGTTCTAGAGGCTGTAAATCAAATCATGGAGGAACCGATTGATGGTTCTACAGCACAGCACAGACGTGACCTTGATGCCTATAAGGCATGGAAAAGGAAGGACTCCATTGCTAAGGGTATATTGATTAGTTCAATGGTGGATGACCTGGTATTTGAGTATGAGCCATTACCATCTGCTCATGCTGTCTGGGTAGCCCTTAGAGAGAAGTACATTGGAGTTAGTCTGAGTAAGCTTCGTCAGCTAACTATCAACTTTGATAATTGTAAAAAGCGCTCGAATGTTACCATGGCCCAACATCTCAGGGAGATGGGTAACATGATTCGAGAGCTTAAGACTGCTGGTTATGCATTGATCGATGAATAACAGATTCAGACAGTTATCCGTTCTCTTCCTGATTCTTGGGAAAAGCTGAAACATAACTTGACCCATAGTGAGAGTATCAAGACTTTCACTGATGTCTCACGCCATGTGGAACTTGAGGCGGAGAGGATTGAATCCGCAAGGATTTTGGGTCAAGCTTTTGTAGCTGAAGGTTCTGGTTCCAAGAATAAGAACAAGTGGTTTAAGAAAGGAAAGGGGAAAGGAAAGGAGGCTAATGCTGTTGTTGCGAAAAACCAAATCAAGAAGAAATGAAAGAAATATGGGCAAAAACCTAAGAGCAGGTTGACTTGCTTCAACTATGGCAAGAAGGGTCATTTTGCTCGGGATTGTACTGAGCCTAAAAAGATAGATCCATTTTTGTCTTCTTTCCACGAGCAATATGTTGCAAGTACAGTGTTGTTAGCTGATTTGTATCCTTTGTGGATTGTAGATTCAGGAGCAACGAACCACGTAGCTCATGATCGAGTTACATATGTGGAGTATCGTCGGGTACCAGCTGGCAACAAATGGATATATGTAGGAAATAATGCAAGAATTGAAGTCAAAGGAATTGGCACTTGCAATCTCAACCTACGTGGTGGAGGCACCTTGTTTCTACATGATGTCCTGTACACTCCTGAGATTCAACGGAATCTGGTTTCTGTTATTTGTCTTCTTGATTTATGTTACAATGTAAATTTTTATAGCCGTTGTGTGGAACTTCGAATTAACTCTGTGTTAATTGGGTATGATTTTGTAACAAATGGTTTTATGGTTCTTGATGTAGAACCAAATAATAATGATGGTTGTTTTTTAAACATTGCTCTTACTAGTAATGCTGATGTTAATGATGAAATTTGGCATGCTAGATTGGGGCATATAGGACAAGAACGAATGAATAGAATAGCTAAGGAGGGCCTAATAGGCACTCATGTTAAGATTAACTTGTCTATATGTGGGCATTGTCTTGCGGGAAAGACGACTAGAAAACTATTTGGTAAGGCTATTAGGGTTGAATCACCATTGCAATTAATTCATTCGGATATTTGTGATCCAATGAACATAAAGGCTAGAAATGGGAGTTCTTATTTCATTATATTTATCGATGGCTTCACACATTTTGGTCATGTGTATTTGATTTCTTACAAATCTGAAGCATTGGATTACTTTATTCGTTACTTGAACGAAGTTGAGAATCAATTGGAACGTAAGGTTAAAACCTTGCGCACTGACCGTGGAGAAGAATATTTGTCTGATCAGTTCAAGACAATGTGTAATGAGAAAGGGATTATTAGACAGCTAACTATCCCTGGAACTCCACAACAAAATGGGGTTGCTGAAAGAAGAAATATGACTCTTCTTGAAATGGTTAGGTCTATGATGACGCAGGCTAATTTGTCAATCTCCTATTGGGGAGATGCATTATTAGTTGCGGCCTATATATTTAACAAAGTGTCTTCAAAGTCAGTTCCATCTACCCCACATGAACGTTGGACAGGTAGAAAGCCAGATTTAAGTAATCTGAGACCTTGGGGGTCAGCTGCCTACGTTCATGATAAGAGTCACGAATATGGAAAATTAGGACCCAGAGGTAAGTGTTGGTGCAATTTCCAGTAGGTCAAGGTTGACCTAGTTGACCAAGCGTAAACCTTGGTCATGGTTTCGATGTTTGACAATACAGAAAGACATGTAGACATGGACAATGCAGGTGCAGTTGTCCATGCGGAGAGATACTGATCAGGGTCTGATCAGGTTGGATGAAGAAGAGTCAAGTAGGTCAAGGTTGACCGGATACTTGACTGGGAAGTCCTAACTGGGATGTTAGGCAGTTCGGAAAGTCCTGGTGAGTGAAGCTGAAAGTCCCGATGAGTGAAGTCGCGCAGTGGAAATCCTGGTGAGTGTGAAAGTGAAAGTCCCGTGAGTAAAGCCAGGGGAAAGACCTAGTGAGTGAAGCTAGGTTGAAGTCCTGGAGTGAAGCCTGTAGATGGAAAGTCCTGTGAGTGAAGCTAGTTGGAAAGTCAGTGAAGTCAGGCAGTTGGAAAGTCCCGTGAGTGAAGCCAGGAAATCCAGATAGGTCAAGGTTGACCAGACATCAGTGAAAAGTCCAAGCAGAGCTTGGCACGAGAAAAGTCCAAGTATGGAGACTTGGCACGGAAAAGTCCAGGGAGCTTGGCACGGAGAAGTCCAAGTATGGAAGCTTGGCATGAGAAGTCGAGAGGGCTCTGGTCTCGGTAGCTCGAGCTCCCTCTCCGAACTAGGTCGAGAGGGCTCAGAGAGCTCGAGCAGGCCGAGAGCTTGTAGCTCGGGACCGGAGAGGAGAGCAGCTCGGTAGCTCAGCTCGGCCGGAGTCGGCAGCTCGTTCTCGGACTAGGTCGAGAGAGGCTCCTCGGTAGCTTCAGGTCGGTCTCGAGTAGCTCTGAGTGATCGGTCGGTGACCGATCAAGAACCAAACAGAATGCTTCAGGATTACCCGATCGGTCCGGAGACCGATCGGCAAAGAGAAGAAGGAGAAAGGCTGATCGGTCCAGGGACCGATCAGACTCCTCCTGGACCGATCAGGACATAGCCTGATCGGTCCAGGCTTAGCCTGATCGGTCCAGGCTTAGCCTGATCGGTCCAGGCTTAGCCTGATCGGTCCCCAAGACCGATCAGGACCCTTGTGGACCGATCAGGATGAAGCCTGATCGGTCCACGTCCTAGCCGTTGCGTAGCAACGGCTAGTTTCTTCTGTGTCTTCTTCGCAGGTTATAAAAGGGGTTGAGGAGCTACTGTTCCAAGTGAGTTACTTCTTCCTTCTTGCCCCTGATTCTTGCTGCACTTGAGCTTTGTTGAGCTCTCTGATTCGTGAAGCTTCGTGTGAGCTTCCCCGGCTGGTCAGCTGCTGCTGTTCTTCCGTGAAGTTGCTGCTTCGACAACGGAAACCAGTCTAAGGCAAGCAAGGTGTTTTACATTCATATTGTTTGTAGTTCTTGCTGTATTTCTATCTTGTTGTTGCAAGTTATTGTGGCGAGGTTTCTCCACCCAGAAGGAGTTGTTATTAGCCGATTTTCCGGGGACTCATCCACCGACGGATTGATAGGCTTCGTCCACCTTACGGACACGCCGAGGAGTAGGAGTTTATCTCCGAACCTCGTTACATCGCTGCGTGTTGAGGTTTGATCTTCTTGTCTTTGTTTCTTTGTTTTATTTTCCGCTGCGCTAACTCGACTTGTAGAAAGAAACGCGAAGATTTGGGGTCGGCTATTCACACCCCCCTCTCTAGCCGCGATCATCGATCCCAACAAGTGGTATCAGAGCCAGGTTACTCTTCGTCGGATTAACACCCGGGGGAGCACAAGCTAGAGAATGGATCGACTCGGAGAAGACATCACGATTCCACCCTTCTACGAGTGCTACGACTTCGCGGATTGGAAGGTAAGAATGAAGTATTTTCTTATGACTAACCTAGCAAATTGGAATTGTGTACAAGTAAGTTTTATTCCTCCGGTGGATAGAAAGGGAGAACTTCTCAAGAAAAAGAAGTGGACGAAAGAACAAATCCACCAATCCTCAATCAACGACGAGGTAACGAAAATCTTTGAATTTTCATTACCTAGTGATGTCCTGCGTAAGATAGGTGGATACAACGATGCCAAGGAGTTGTGGAACAACTTGGCTAAGCTCCATGAGGAGAGCTCCACTTCAAGTCATGAAGAGAAGTCAAGTGAGCCAAGTAGCTCACATCAGGGAGGAAAGGAATTAGAAGTTGAGGGCTACTCAACATCTAAGGAAGAAGAGGAGGAGAGTTCTTCTTCAAGATTGGAGCAAGAAGAAGAAGTCTCTACTTCCGGAAGGGATGAAGAAGAAAGCATACAACCATCCTCAACCCTAGGTAACTCAAGCAATTTGCTTTCAAGTAAATTACATATAATGTGCTTTGAGTGTAGGGAATATGGACATTACAAGAGTAAATGTCCAAAGAGGATTAGGAAGACTCCACCGGCACCAAAGGTCAAGGAAGCCGGAGTCCCGAAACGCAAGAGCAAGGAGCACGTGGTGTGCTTCCAATGCAAGCGAAGGGGACATTATAGGAGCCAATGTCCGAGGGGGAGGCAACCTCACAAGGACAAGAAGACGAGCACATCGATAGGGGGAGCTAAGGCAAACCCTAAGGTAATCTCTAAGGCTCATTTTTGCAATTCAAATAGAACACATGCTAGTAGCCTTATTGCTATTGTTAATAATGGTAAGCATGATAACATTAGAAATCAATACACATGCTTAGGTGCCAAACATGTGAGCCTAGATAAGGATAACACTAGAAAAGTCAACCCTAGGACTAACTCATCTAAGGCTAAGGAGAACCTAGGTAGAAATCCCAAATCAACTAGACACATGCCTAGGAATACCTCAAAGAAAAATGAAAAATTAAAAATTGAGGTATTAGAGAAGGAGAATCAAGTCTTGAGGTCAAGACTTGATACTTTGGAAAAGACTCTTAAGAACTTGGAGAAGTCATCTCTAGGGTTTAAGGGTCAAAAATCAATGTCCAAGGACAAGAAAGGTTTGGGTCACAAACCTAAGTCCCAAGTGATCAAGCCCACTTATCACAATGTTCCATTCGATTATGGAACAAAATCTAGGGCTAGGAAGACCATCACCAAGGTCACAAGGGGAGTCACCCCTAGAGTTGATCTTGATGAGTCCCAAATGGCCAAGGCTTTAAAGCCTAAGAGGGTCATTAGGAGGGTTGCTAGGGGAGTCATCCCTAGTGAATATTTAGTGAACCCAATGAACTCAAATAGGTATTGGGTTCCTAGGAGCGTGATTTCATCACGCTAGATGAGTTAGGGTGTGCCAACCTTACTTGACTAGGTAGTTAACCTAATCATGGCAAAAGGTGGCACTTTAGGAATTTTCAAGGTGTGATCAAGCCTTGAAAATGAAATTAAGAATTATTCCTAAGGTGATTAGGATGTGCCAATCAAATTTGAGGAATTTTCTAGAGTCAATTTAGTTAGCACATAGTGATCTAAAAGCCTTGAGGATATGATTTTAGGTCTAATACACTTAGGAATATAGAATTTATGGCAAAATGGTCGAAATTATCAAAAATGGCAACTAAGGCTAGAATTAGATATTTTCTATACTTTTACATGTTATTTGCCATATATTGTTTGCCATATGCCATGTCATGACATCATATTTAATCTATGATCATTTGAAATGTCATGATAATGCTTAGGTTATTTATATGTCATGCTTTATTTAAGTTTCATACTTTATGCCATGACATCATGACATTGGCACATGTTATTATGTATGATATCATTATATGACATGTCATCATCTCTTCTCTTGCATTTATAATCAATGAAATTGATTTAAGGATAAGAACACAATTTGATATGGAGATCAAATTGATGTTTAGAAAATGCATGAGACCTTAGAATAAGATAACCTAAACCCATATCTCACATCAAAATTGACTTGAATGTGTTTGATACACCTTATATGTGTGTGAGATATTAGGATGATGAGTTAGGATCAAGGTGCATGGTTCTTGTACCTAGATGAGCCTAATTCAAAAATGGGGATCATAGGGAAAGCTTATGTACAAGTCATGTACATTTAGCCCAAAGATTGTGGTCCTAAATTAAATGGTTTAAAATCATTTTAAAATTGATTTGAAAAACCTTGATGAAGCTTTTCTAGTGATAGCATTCATCATTGAACAAGTTGATATAAAGATGAGTTAACTTTGAGCTATTTCAAAGACTTTTGAACTTTGTATCAAGTTTTGAAAATGGACGTTATTTCCATAGAAAACTATTTTTCCATGATAGTATATGTTATGAGGAATGTATCCTCAAAGTTTTACAATTTTTGGAATTTTCTGGAATTTTCTAGGAGTTTCTGAATTTCGGGAGGAAAATTAGAAATTCTGATATCAGACTTGTGGACCGATCAGAGAGGATTCTGATCGGTCCAGGAAAGAGTGGATCGGTCACTAGGACCGATCCAGGGGATGCTGGATCGGTCACTGGACCGATCCAGTGAAGGCTGATCGGTCTGGTGATCGATCAGAGCGTGCTAAATGCTGATTTTTCGATTGTTGACTAAAATTTCAGCTATGGGAGTTGGTATTTTGAAGGTTTGAAACTCTCCAAGACATTGTTGGTGCAATGGTCAAGGGGGAGTTGACCTTTAGGGGGAGTTGTCATGAGTGATATGGGATTATCACTAAATTGACTATTGACATTAGTATCAAGGGGGAAATTAAGGGTTTCAATGAAAGGTATGGGACTTTCATTAGGAAGAAACTCTTGACCTTGATTCACTCTTTTTGATGTGTGTTAAAAAGGGGGAGAATGGAGAATGTCTAGAGAATGCTCAAGGAAGAACATTGGAGTTAGTGGGAGAGTTTGTTGATCACAACGAGTGAAGTTGTGAACAACGGTAACTTACTCTTCAGGGGGAGAGTTTGTTGATGTGTGCCAATAGGGGGAGAATGAAGGGTTTAAGTTAGGCCTTCATTATCTAAGAAGGAGGTTGTCTTCTTAGAAGGAGAATGCAAGGTTGTAACTTATGTTTCATTACCTAGTGGCATGAAGAAAGTTGAGGCTATTGGATTAGCCTAACTTAAAGGTATTGTCAAACATCAAAAAGGGGGAGATTGTTGGTGCAATTTCCAGTAGGTCAAGGTTGACCTAGTTGACCAAGCGTAAACCTTGGTCATGGTTTCGATGTTTGACAATACAGAAAGACATGTAGACATGGACAATGCAGGTGCAGTTGTCCATGCGGAGAGATACTGATCAGGGTCTGATCAGGGAAGAAGAGTCAAGTAGGTCAAGGTTGACCGGATACTTGATCGGAAGTCCTAACTGGATGTTAGGCGATAGAAAAGTCCCGTGAGTGAAGCCAGGTGAAAGTCCCGATGAGTGAAGCAGGGAAATCCCGGTGAGTAAAGCCAGTGAAAGTGAAAGTCCCGTGAGTGAAGCCGGCAGGGAAAGACCTAGTGAGTGAAGCTAGGCGGTTTGGAAGTCCCGTGAGTGAAGCAGATAGATGGAAAGTCCGGTGAGTGAAGCTAGGCACGTGGAGAGTGAAGAGCGCAAGGAAATCCAGATAGGTCAAGGTTGACCAGACATCAGGTGAAAAGTCCAAGCAGGAGCTTGGCACGAGAAAAGTCCAAGTATGGAGACTTGGCACTAAAAAGTCCAAGAAGGGCTTGGCACGGAGAAGTCCAAGTATGGAAGCTTGGCATGAGAAGTCGAGAGGGCTCCAGAGCTCGGTAGCTCGAGGCTCAGCCGCCTCGAACTAGGTCGAGAGGGCTCGGTGAGCCCAGAGCTCGGTGAGCTCGTGAGCTCGAGGCTCGCCTCGGACCAGGCCGAGAGGGCCTCGTAGCCTCTCGTTCTCGGACCGGATGGAGTGAGAGGCCCGTAGCTTGCAGAGAGCCGTGAGCTCGGTAGCTCGGTAGCTGGTGGCTCGGTAGCTCGTGCTCGGTAGCTCATTCTCCGGACCGCACGGTCGAGGGGCCTCGGCACTGCGTTCTCCGGACTAGGTCGAGAGGGCCTGAGCTTCGGTACCCGGTGATCGGTCCGGTGACCGATCCAACCTAATCTATGGATTATCTGATCGGTCTGGAGACCGATCAGAAAGCAAACAAAAGAAGAAGAAGGAGAAAGGTTGATCGGTCCAGGGACCGATCAGACTCCTCCTGGACCGATCAGGACATAGCCTGATCGGTCCAGGCTTAGCCTGATCGGTCCAGGCTTAGCCTGATCGGTCCAGGCTTAGCCTGATCGGTCCCCAAGACCGATCAGGACCCTTGTGGACCGATCAGGATGAAGCCTGATCGGTCCACGTCCTAGCCGTTGCGTAGCAACGGCTAGTTTCTTCTGTGTCTTCTTCGCAGGTTATAAAAGGGGTTGAGGAGCTACTGTTCCAAGTGAGTTACTTCTTCCTTCTTTCCCCTGATTCTTGCTGCACTTGAGCTTTGCTGAGCTCTCTGATTCGTGAAGCTTCGTGTGAGCTTCCCCGGCTGGTCAGCTGCTGCTGTTCTTCCGTGAAGTTGCTGCTTCGACAACGGAAACCAGTCTAAGGCAAGCAAGGTGTTTTACATTCATATTGTTTGTAGTTCTTGCTGTATTTCTATCTTGTTGTTGCAAGTTATTGTGGCGAGGTTTCTCCACCCAGAAGGAGTTGTTATTAGCCGATTTTCCGGGGACTCATCCACCGACGGATTGATAGGCTTCGTCCACCTTACGGACACGCCGAGGAGTAGGAGTTTATCTCCGAACCTCGTTACATCGCTGCGTGTTGAGATTTGATCTTCTTGTCTTTGTTTCTTTGTTTTATTTTCCGCTACGCTAACTCGACTTGTAGAAAGAAACGCGAAGATTTGGGGTCGGCTATTCACACCCCCCTCTCTAGCCGCGATCATCGATCCCAACAGTAAGAAGTGTATCTTTATAAGATACTCTGAGACTTCTAAGGGTTATGTTTTTATTGGTGAGCGACAAGATGGAACCATCTCTGAAATAGAGTCAAGAGATTCTACTTTTCTAGAAACTGAGTTCCCAACACGAGGTGAAGTTGATAAGATAATTTCTCTATATTAGATAGAGGAGGAGGATAATGTTCCTTTATCAATAGATCAGGAGATGCCTGAATCTAGTCAACCGAGTGGGAGTAATTTACCACTGAATGAGTCAGTTTCTCAACAGTCTAACCTTCGAAGAAGTAGTCGTCAGATTATTCCTCGGAGAAGGTTTGATATTGAGAATGAGGCATTGATGGTTCTCCCATTTGATGATGAAGAACCTCGAACAATTGAGGAAGCTTTGAGAAGCTCAGTTAGAAAAGAATGGAAAATTGCAATGGATGAAGAAATGGAGTCAATGAGAAAGAATCAAGTTTGGGATTTAGTCGATCTTCCTCCAGGCCGAAGGACTATTGGGAATAAGTGGATTCTCAAAGTAAAGAGAAAAGCAGATGGATCGATTAATCAATACAAAGCTCAATTAGTTGCAAAAGGATATACCCAAATGGAGGGTATTGACTTTGAAAAGACATTCTCCCCAGTTGTGAAGTTTGTGTCAATACGTGTCATCTTAGCTATAGTAGCACAATATGACATGGAATTACATCAGATGGATGTAAAAACGGCTTTCCTTAATGGTAATCTTGACGAAGAAATCTATATGGTACAACCAGAAGGTTATGTTGTTGAAGGCCAAGAGAAAAGAGTATGTAGACTTCGGGAGTCTATATATGGGCTAAAGCAAGCATCAAGACAATGGAACATAAGATTTAATGAAGTAATATTATCTTATTGTTTCAAAATGGTCAATGAAGATCATTGTGTTTACCTAAGAAAGGAAAAAAAAGAAAAGTTTATCATTTTATCATTATATGTTGATGATATGCTAATAGCTGGAAGTGACATAAAGTGTGTGATAGAAGTCAAAAGCTGACTTTCATCACAATTTGACATAATAGATATGGGAGAAGCAGATACATTTTAGGAGTGAAGATCGTTAGAGACCGATCAAAGAGGCTTTTGGGTTTGTCTCAAGAAGCTTATATCACTAAGATGCTGCAACACTTCAATATGTCAGATTGCAACATTGAACAGACGCCTATAGCGAAAGGTATTGTCTTGAGCAAAAGTATGTATCCCAAGACTCCTGATGAAATAGCCGAAATGAAGAAGAAATCATATGCCAGTGCTATTGGTAGTTTGATGTACACTATGTTGTGTACTCGTCCCGATATAAGCTATGCTGTTGGCTTAGTTAGTCGTTTCCAGTCAAACCCAGGATCGAGACACTGGAAAGCGGTGAAGAAGATATTCAGATATCTTAAAGGAACAGTTGATTATTGCCTCTGGTTCCAAGGATCATATATGAGCCTAAGTGGCTACTCAGATGCAGATTGGACAGGGGACCTTGATGACAGAAAATCCACATCCGGCTATGTCTTCTTGCTAAATGGTGGTGACATCTCATGGAACAGCAAGAAGCAGGCTTGTGTAGCCTTGTGACAATGGAAGCTGAGTATGTGGCTTGTGCAGCGGCTGTGCAAGAGGTTGTCTGGCTAAGAAGGTTCCTGAAGTATCTAAAGGTTACTGAGGATAGTGGGAGTCCTGTTACTATGTACTGTGACAGTCAAGCTGCAATAGCTTTTTCTAAGAATCCCAAATATCACAACAAAGGCAAGCATATAGAAATTAAGTATAATTTTGTAAGGGATATTGTTGACAAGAAAAAGATTATTCTTGAGAACATCCCTACATGGAATATGCTTGCTGATCCTTTTACTAAGTCATTGAATAAAGAGTCATTTTATGGACATGTGAAGTCTTTGGGACTTCGAAGAATGTAACTAATTGTAAAGACATTGTGATAAATGAAAAAAGTCATGATTTATTCAGTGTATATGTCTTTGTTATATTCGAATAAAAGTCTCGATAATCATGTTGCCAGATTGAGATTGGTCCACTCACATGGACAATCATCTCTATTTGTTAAGTACAAATAGAGGTAAGATCGTTGCTTATGGGACAGCTTATGTAGCTGTGAATAGAGACATACCCATAAGTTAAGGTCGCCTTGATATTTGTATCAAGATGAGATCATTTGTGTAATGATTGGAGTAAATGCACCCACCATTTACTGAATCTGCTTGAGGTTAGATTAGAATTCATATGTTGAATTCAGGATTAGACATTGGGAATGTCTAGATCGAAATCTATACGATGTTAAATTTTAAGAAAAACATGCGCTCTTTTTGGAAAAGAGAATAACATCGTAGCATGTGATTCATACCACATGTGTTATGGCGACAAGAATGGTAGTAGGAGAATGGATCCCTGCTTCTCTACTATGTGAGACCCTTGAGATTATAAGTTAATCTCGATTTTACCGTAGGTGACTATTTAGCTGTCTACTTGAAATTCTGATCAGTGTCTGCTACTTTAGCATGTTTCCTATTGGCTATGGATGATTCAGTATATGGAGCATAACTAGGAAAGCGACTGATTAGAATGAATAGATTCTGGCTAAAAAGAAAAATTAAGATTGATTTACATCTGTGACATTTATTCACTGGTACCGGTTACATTGTTAGTTCAGTACATAAAATCTAATTGTGAATAATTTGTTTGATTGGAGATGTTGAACATGCTCTTGACATATGGTCAATATGAGGGATTAGAGATGTTCATAATGATGTAAATAATTTAATCTGGGGTAAAGGCAAGTCATTTATGTCCCTGATTCATTCTATGGACATATGTCTCTAATTCGTTCTATGGAGCAGCTAAGTAAGGTGTGACAATCTTCTTAGCAATTGAATGCTCATTGTGCTTGCTGTCGCACGAACCATTTTCCCTTATATATGGAATGGATGTTCTTATTTGGTCTTTGTGACTAAATCTTGCTCTGATCTTTGTGACTTAATTCTCATAAAGTCTTCGTGACTTATTTGGTCTTTGTGACTAAATTTTGCTCTGGTCTTCGTGACTTGATCCTCATAAAGTCTTCGTGACTTATTTGGTCTTTGTAACTAAATTTCGCTATGGTCTTCGTGACATGATCACCTTGTAGTCTATGTGACTGACATGGTCTATGTGACCATATGGATTGACTTGGACGAGTGGAAGATGTTAAACGTTGCATCAATTGCAACGTCGAGAAGATGAAGGGGTGCCCATTCACCTCATCTTCCTCCATTGAAAGCAGCCATCAAGGCATCGGTTGGTAACCGATGTCTTGCTTGCTATATATGATGGCGTCCAAGGCAATCTGATAAGGAGAGTGTAGCGGAGGTGATCAGAGGAGCGCAGCCGTGAGGTGATCGTGTGAGAGCAAAGAAAGAGCATCCAGTGGTTGGGATTTGGCTCGTGAACTTTGGAGCACTTTCTGATTGCCCCGTGATTGTGCTTTCGATAGTGGCTACCCACTTCGACCGTCGACGTCTTCAGTTGTGACTTCGGGAGATCATTGTGAATAATTATAATTACTGCTATGCTTCATTTTAGATTTCATGCTTTCTGGTCCAACAGTAAAACTCAGTCTATGCAGATCATGTGGTATGTTTCAGAATTTGGTCAATGCAAATCTTAGACTTGATTGAAACAAATATCATCAGTTACAGACTGGCCAAGTTGATCTGACCTGCTGAACTGATTCGACCGACTGACCGAGCCAATCCGACTTTCTAATATAGAAAGAGACACAGTACTTATCATAATGTGAAAGGACACGGCGGTTACAAAAACATCTTTTAATGAGATACATTTCCATGAGGTGTATCTTTTGGGACACGTCTCAAGAACAAAAAAACGAGGAGAAAACTTCAACTTATTTGATGCGGGATAGATTTCATCCAACATCACCGTGGTAAGATTTTTGCACTGCATCATCTCCAATAGTTTTATTAACGGAACCAATTTAATTTCTCCGTATTGATCTAAGGATAAATTGATAGAGACGTTAGAATGAATGAATCATATTTTACCACATTAATGGAATCTCCAAAAGTGATTTTGTGATTCAAGATAGATGATCACTACAGTACGAGGACGTGCATACCAATGTATAGGACCACTTTCTAACAGTCCATTTAGAATGTTGAAATGCTTCACGAATCAATGAGTAATCTTGTAGTTTGGTAATCATTCTCTAATAATTAAGAACTGTATTGCTATAATGTTGGGATAGTTTCTTTATTTGATGAATAAAGTTTTATAAATTTTTTCATTTAAATTGCAAAGTGTCTCCATGCTGTAATGGATGTGAACTAAAACCAGAAAAAAGCGAGGAAAAAAGTTCAACCTGTTTGATGCGGGATAGATTTCATCCACAGTCACCATGGTAAGATTTTTGCACAGCGTCAACTCCAATAGTTTCGTTAACGGAACCAATTTATCTTTTCCGTATTAACTTAAAAACGAATTGAGCTGAATACTGGGATGAATGAATCGTCTTTTGTCACATTAACAGAACCAAACTGGTTTGTGCTCGGTTGGTTTTGCGATCGAGTCGATCAACCTAGTCAGTGTCTGATGATAGATTCTGTGGACCCAATGCGATATCGTGGTGGGCAGCCAATCCTATTCATTTTGACTAAGTGACAGAAACTTCCATCGTGCTTCCGCAGCTGTTAATTAATTTTGGCTTGACTTCCCTTTTGCTCATGAGAGACTCAATTAGCTTGCAATTTGCATGCGGCCAGCCGAAAGAAGGCCAACCAATAATTGACCACCATGATCAATCAGTAAAACCTACTCAGATTTTTAAATGCAACTGAAAATATTTATAGATATTTGATTGTATCTGAAGAGAAAGAAAGCACTCCGACGATCAATTAAGCAGGAATTAAAATAAAGATCGAGTTTTCATTTTAATATACAAATCATTGGGGCTTCTCAGAGCAGAGTACTAATGGCCAGAAGCAGAGCTCCGGCGACGAAGCTCCGACCAATTCCCGTGATTCTGGTAGCTCCGGAAGTGTGGTCTTCCGGCGCTGCAGCGCCGGAGGCGCCGGCGGAGGATGGGGACTTGCGGGCGGACGGCGCGGGGGCCGGGGGGTGCGGCCCGAAGATGGCGTAGGGGAGCAGGACCCTCTGGACGGGGTAGACGACGAGGGGGACGTTTGCGTAGAGGGGGGTTTCGATGGGGGTTTCGACGACGCCGGTGGAGACGTTGGCCTGGTTGGAATTGGCGGCAGAGGGGGTGGTGACGTTGAGGGTGAAGACGCCGGACTCGCCGGAGGCCTGGGTGGGGAGGGGGTTGCTGGCGGTCTGGAAGGTGGAGAAGGAGTAGTAGCGGGGGAGGACGTGGAAGAGCACCAGCTGGATCTGCTTCTGCTGGGACAGGGAGTTGAATGTGCCGGCGGGGAGGGCGGCGAAGGCGTTGTCGGTGGGGGCGAAGACGGTGAGGCCGTTGAAGCTGTTGTTGAGCTGGCTGTTGATCTGCTCGTCCACGCGGGTCTGCTGGAGGAGGCGAATGAAGGAGGTGAACTGACCTCCCTTGGCCAGGATCGCCGTGAGGTTGAGAGGCCCGGCTGGGGCCGGTGCGGGGGGCACCGTCGGCTGGGAACGGGCGGCTGGAAGGAGCAACGTGACCAAGAAACTAAAGGTCAGTAACGTGGCGGCGGCCATGGCTATGGAGGAGGAGGTGGTGGTGGCGGTGGTGCTGCATGTTATAAATACTAGTAGGGAGTAAGGTGTAATTAGATAAATTAAAACATCATTTAGGCTGGAATTAGCTGGATTTGGTAGTTGATATTTTAATTAGCAGTTGAATAATATAATCGAGTTGACAAAGTTTCAATGATCTAAATAAAATCTATTTGTTTTGCTTAAACTTGTGTCTTTCACGAAGAAATTTAGGAGCAATTTTGATAAGTTTTAATTAAAATTATTCTAGTTTTAATTAAAACTACTTTAAATTATAATAATGGATTAGTTGAGTAAAAAAGTAATTTAAAAATAAAAGCTAGGATGGAGTAGTACTATTTTAGTTAAAATAAATGCAGTACTTTTAATAAAAAAATATTAGAGTTTGTCCTAGATAAAAATAATAATTTAAGAATAGAGTAGTATTTTGTTATATATTTTTGAATAAAGAGTGTGCTTATGATAATTATCATAAAATTAAAAATACAAAGTACTCTTTTGATTTTTTTTATCAGAAAAAAAGAGTACTTAATTTTTGTCCCAATACTAATATTTCAGTTTCTTTATAAGGTTTATATTTTTTTGATTGATAAAATAAAATCTAAATGTTTAAAAACATGTGTGATAAAAAAAATGGAGTTGGTGGCGTATATAATTGAGGAGTTAGCAACTTAGCTCTTAGCTGGACAATGAATGAGTATGCAGCTTGCAGTTAATTAAAAGAGTCGGTAAATGAATTAAGTCATATTGAGGAATTTTTTTATAAAAAAACATTTTCAAATTATGAAAAGTTTAAGGGGTCAAAAATAAATTGAAAATTTGAACGGGAAGATTCGAGAGCCATGGACGGAAACTCTAAAGTCTTTCTTTTTCTTTGTTTTTTTTGTTCTCCCTGTACGGAATTTTTTCCCATCTTTACTCTCTATCCTTCTTCAATCTACACCACCAAGTAAATAGAGTATTAGTCTAAGTAGCACAGCGTATCTTTTACAAGACATCTATCTAATATAGGATCGAACTCGATGTTAAAAGAGAATAAATAATATTACAAATTTTACGAACTAAAAAAACTTAAAAAATAATCAAATAAATAAAATAACAGAAATAATTTAATTAGCATAAATTTGATCATGTAAGATAGGAAAATAAAACATGTAAGAATAATTCAATAATTTATGTATAAATTGACATGCAAGATAATTAAAACACAATGATTCTTATTTTTTTTACTTTCTCTTTTCTACCAAGCTTATAAAAAGATAGAGAAATCTCATAGAAAAAAAAAATCTAAAAACTAAGTACAAATAAAATAGATATGACAACACAATAAAAATGAAAGATTACATAGGTATTGACAATCAAAATTGAAGGGCAAAGTTGTAGCATGTCGGAGCACAGAATACAAGAGAGACACGAGCACACGAATTACATTAAGTGAATTAGTGTTTTTCAAGCTATGCCTCAAGATCCTTTACATAGCCTCTATCTGTTGCTAACATGTCATCCTCAGGTCAACTAGAAGCTCCTTGATCGCCTAGAAGTTATTGACGTAGTTGTTGTTAGATTATATATATTTATTAGAATTATTTATTTATAATCATTAGGATAATTTAGTCTTTTACCTTTTTAATTTAAGATTTAAGATTTCTTAATCTAACTATATAAGGTTTTGTATTTTTTATTTCTAAAATACCTTTTGAATTTATCAAGACATTTACTTTTTCTCATTGTCAATTTCTACGTGGTATTAGAGCCTTCATCTTCATGATTTTGATAGTTTGATTGAAGAACTATAAAACCTAATGTCGAGAAACACCTGAACAGAATGAGATTACGGAGAGAAAGCATAGACATCTTATTGAGACATCTCACTCGTTATTATTATCTGCGGATGTTCCTAATATTTTTTTAGAAGCAGTTCTTACTGCTACTCATATAATTAATAGGATTCAAATTTCTCACAATTTAGGTTTGACTCTTTTTAAAAATTATATGGTTGTGTTCTTGATTATTCCTCTTTATGTATTTTTTGTTGTACTTATTTTGTTCTCCGACCACATATCGAGTGTGATAAGTTGTCCTCTAGGTCTGCTTTGTGTGTGTTCTTTGGTTATGGTGTTAGTCAAAAAGGATATCGTTGTTTTGATCCAATCAGTAAAAAAAATTGTATGTCTCTCGTCATATTATGTTTCTTGAGCATATTCCTTTCTTCTTCATACCTCTTCTTCCACAAGACATGACTCATGCAGATCTTATTCGCATTGATCTCTTCGGTACCGACACCAATGATGCCTCCCCCACAGCTATTCTTCCACATGATGGCTTCACTGAATCTGGTATTTTCGAGACATCTCCTCCACCTCCTCCTCCTACGACTATTCCATCACCTTGTGAGATTGTTGACAATCCTACTTGTCGGTTTACACGTCCTCGTAAGTCTACTTAACTACCTAATTTTACTTATTCTTGTTATTCTAGTTCATTGGCTTCTTTTGTTGCCTTTATTCATCATCTTTTTGAGTATTTGTCCTGTAGAGAAGTTTTTGGTAGCCCTCTTTAGCAGAATACTATGGATGAGGAAATAATTGCTCTGCATCATACTCATACTTGGGATTTGGTACCTCTGCCACTAGGAAATCACACCATTAGTTCTCGTTGGGTCAATAAGATTAAAACTAAATCTGATGGTTCTGTCGAACGGTACAAAGCTCGTCTTGTTGCTAAAAATTATTCTCAGGAGTATGACATAGATTATAAGGAAACTTTTGCCATGTTGCTAAAATGACTACCATTTGTATGTTACTTGTCGTTGCCTCTTTTCATCAATGAAAAATATCTTAGATGGATGTCAAGAATATTTTTTTGAATGGTGATCTTCAAGAAGAAGTGTATATGGTGCCTCCTCCTAGAGTTGCTCGCCGACCTAGTGAATTTTGCAGACTTCGTAGAGCTCTCTATGGACTCAAACAAGCACCACGGCTTGGTTTACAAAGTTCTCCACGGTGGTGATCTCGCTTGTCTTTCGTCCCAGTAATCATGATTCAGCTTTATTTGTCAAGTGTACGCATGCAAGTTGTATACTTGTGTCTTTATATGTGAATGACATGATACTGATTGTGCCAGTAATCATGATTCTCTTCTACTTCCTCATTAGAGCTATGTGTATACTGTGATACTGATTGGGTCGGCGATCTTATAGATCATAAGTTGACCATCGGTGATCCTGACTGAAGGCGATTAGATGGTGCGTTGGCTCCAATGAGTGGTTGATCGATGAACAATGAGCCTTCTGAGATATGAAAGAAACTCCTCTACAATCCTACGCACAGTTAGACGAGCCAACAGAGCGTTAGTGACCTAAGACTAGGGTGGGAATCCCTGGCTAGGTCCTCCGACGCTCAAGTCAGTCTCCTCTCTTGAAAAGTAGAAGAAGAACAGTAATGGAAAATGCAAGAAAGTAGGGTTTCATATACAAATGCTTGTCTTTGCATACCTTGCTAGCGGAAAGGATTCCTCTTTTTATACCACCTTACATAACCTCCGTGATCATGAGGTGGCCCCCGGTTTGTTAGAGTTTGTTTGAAGATGAGAGAAGTATAATCTAGATATCGTGTAATAATACTCTGAGGAATCTTTTTTACCTCAGATGTACCTTATTTATCGTTTATGACTTGAACCCCTGATGACATATTAGAAGGAGTGTATCTCTGTAACTGATTGATGAAGAAGCTTCGAGAGAATATTTCCCGACAAGTTTGCTAGATTGTCATTAGGTTGTCGACTACTTGTCTACTAAATATATTTCAATCTGTCATTAAGCTGATAGTATATTAAGGATACCTTCTGTTGAATATATCCCAACCGATCATTAAGTCGGTCGTATATTGATAATACTTTCTGTTAAATTTATCCTGGCAGGTTATTGCTGGTCATATATTGAGAATACCTTCTGTTGAATTTATCCTAGTCGGTCATTAAGCTAGTCATATATTAAGAATACCTTCTATTGAATTTATCCTGGTCGGTCATTAAGCCGATCATATATTAAGAATACCTTATGTTGAATTTATCCTGGTCGGTCATTAAGTCGGTCGTATATTGAAGATACCTTCGGTTGAACACATCCCGGCCAATCATTAAGCCGATTGTATATTGAGATTCTTATAAGGCTAGGTACTTTTTGTTGGATCGAAAAGAACACTAGAGAGACGGTGAATAGCGATCGTTGAAAAATCGTTATTGAGTCAAAGTACGCAACGGAAAATAATAACGTAAACAACGCTAACACACCAAGTTTTACTTGGTTCGGAGCCTTTGTCGACTCCTACTCCAAGGCTCGCACGTGAGAGTGCTTTCGTTGGACAATCCACTAATAGTTCACAAAAGAGTTACACAATAAGTACAAGAACTATAAAATAAAGTTACCGACAACAAGGAAAATAAAAATTGAGTCACAGGTTGTTGGAGAAGCTTCACAGCGTTGCGGGAGTGTCTTTGGAGTAGCGCGCAAGAAAGCAGTTGTAGAGAGAAGTGTTGTTTTGTGCTCCTGGTGGAAGACCGCTTATATAGGCAGTTTCGAGCGCCTGAATCCCTTCCGAGCGGTTGGACTGTGACGTCAGTCATCCAATCAACGCGCTCCAAGCTAGCAACAAGAGTGATTTTGGGCATTCCGGGCGCCTGGACTGCTTCTGGGCGCTCAGACCACTCCGGGCACCCGGATCCCTTCCGGGCGAGATAATAAAACTTATATTACCCTACAAAACAAGTGTTAGTACAATTATAGTTAAGAGTAGTAATTGGATTCTATCTCCTCAAGACCAGAATCTAGTCAAGATCTCAACTTAGATTTTTCAAATGGATCTAAGTTGGATCGACGTTACTTTCCCTCAAATGGGGAACGCGTCCTCACCAAGTCACTCTCCTCCAGTGACTACCTTAACTTACCACTTTGTCAGACATCCAGTCATCCCATCGACATGTCTGGACTTCATGTCAGCTATCCGGTCAGCCCGTTGACCAAGCTAGACTTCGTGCCAAATATTTGGTCAGCCCGTCGATCTATCTGGACTTTATACCAGCTATTCAATCAGCCCGTCGACCTAGCTGGATTTCTTGCCAGATATCCGGTCAGCCCGTCGACCTATCTGAAGTTCTCCTACACATTTAGTTAAATCGTTAGATCACATTAAACTTAACTTAACTTACTTTGTCATTCATCAAAACCTGAGTTAGATCGTTAGTGCAACCTACACCAAAACTTTTAAGTTCAATCAAGCTTTTTCTAGTAGCGCGCACACACAGGCAACCTTATGTTCATTTAGCCTTTGCTCGGTCGATCGTATGATAAAAGCTTTGCAAGGCTAAGTACCTTTAAACTTGATCGAGCTTTGCCCGGTCGAGCACGCACAAACACCCTTATTTTCGTTTGATTTTCGTTCAGTCAATCATATGCTAAAAGCTTTAAAAGACTGAGTACCTTTAAGTTCGATCTGGCTTTGTTCGATCAAGCACACATAGGCACCCTTATGTTCATTCGGCCTTGGCTCAACTGATCGTATGCTAAAATCTTTACAAGGCTGAGTCCCTTTAAGCTCGATCAGACTTTGCCCGATTGAACGCACACAGACACCCTTATATTCGTTCAGCCTTCGCTCGACCAATCGTATGCTAAAAGCTTTTCCATGCTGAGTGTTGGACCAGATTAGGCCTGCAAGAGGGGGGGGTGAATTGCCTGTTGAGAAATAAAACAAAAAAACTTTCTCGAGCTTTCAACTCAGATTAGTAGCACACTTATAAAAAAGAAATTAGATAACTAATAAATTAAAGATACTAAGGAGTTACTTGGTTATAACTTATGTGGTTGTTAATCCAAGACAGAAAAAAGTACTGAAAAGATCTCCTTCGCGTAGGTGGAGAAGTCTATTATACTCGTTGAACGCTCAGAAATATGCTAGGAAATGAATACAAGAGTTATTGAATTATTTCTAGTTCTAGAGGTCTTTTTATAGCCTCTGGAAAATTCTATCCGAGGCTGGAAGGCGCCTTCCATAGGGTGGAAGGCGCCTCCAGCGTGGTAATTTTATCCGTTCGAAGATAAAGTTTTATCTTTGCCAACGGTCACTAGGAAGGCGCCTTCAAGCCATTGAAGCGCATTTGCACTGTTCATGGAAGTCGCCTTCAATGGCTTGAAGGCGCTTTCGCACTGTTTATAAAAGGTGTCTTCCAAGTCGTGGAAGGCGCCTTCCATAAGGCAGTTTAGCTTCTTTTCTCCTCTACTACTCCGATCATCTGGGTGATTTCATCCATCAAAAATTTAACTCACCCAGACCCATCTTCCGGCCTTCTCCTCAAGCAAGCTTCCGCTCCGGCTTCTCATCCCTCGAAAACGCCGCGCACTTCCTTCTCGTCCGCCAGCGTACTCTTCCGCAACATCTCATCCCTCGGACTCACTGAGCTTGTCGACTCTCTCTAGTGTTGTCCTTCTCGCTAGCTGCGTATTTCGCTCGACTTCATATGCTCCTAAGTTCCTGCACACTTAGACATAGAGGTTAAACAACAACAGGAGCTAACTTGATTTGGTTGATCACATCAAAATTATCATGGGGTACTTACACTAAGTACCTTTAAGTTCGATCGGACTTTGCCCGGTGGAGCATACACAGACACCCTTACATTGGATCGGGTTTATAACCAGTCTGCCCTATCTGAGCATTCTGCTCAAAGAATGCTTGGGCGCACTCTCAAGACTTTGATGTAGGGCAATCAATTAGTATTAGTTAATAGACATTCACCCTATCCCAACCTTGATCACCATTTCACCTTAATTTTGATATCCTTGTCATTTCCTGAATCCGCCCGTCATAACATGTATCAACCAACTTTTATTTTTCTTGGAGATTCTCTTATCTCTTAGAAGAGTAACAAACAATATGTTATTTCCAGGTTTTCCATAGAATCTAAGTATCATGTCATGGCTACCACTACTTATGAGATTATTTGGCTACGTTGGTTGTTTACAGATATGAGAATTTTTCTTCGACAACCTATTACTCTTCATTGTGATAATCAAAGTGTCATTTAGATTGCGTACAATATAGTTTTTCATGAGAGAACTAATCATATTGAGATTGATTGTCATTTCATTCGTTATCATCTACAGCTTGGCACTATCATATTATATTTTTTTCCCTTCCTTATTACAGATAATTAATATGTTTATCAAGGTTCATTCTGATTCGTGCTTCTATTTTTTGTCGATTCAATCCTTTTTATTCAAATATTTTCTAACAAAAATGATCACACTTTTATCACATTTAGTAGCTGTATGAATGACGATAGCAAATCCGCGTAGTGTCTGGTCATCATCCCATTTGACTTGGTTGACTTGACCTACCAGTGTTCCGTGAGGAGACTTCCTACTGAGTTCGCTCACACTCCTTCGCTTTCCTGCTTTCTGTCTATATCAACACTTCTCAACTTCACAATCCGAAATCAAGCTACGACACTGGTCGCCGCATTAGATTCATTCTTAAGATGGCTAAGCAGAAGCTGGTGTTGAAGGTGGCGGCCATGGAAGACGCAAAGAGGCGCTCCAAAGCCCTCAAGACTGCTGTCGGTTTGTCCGGCGTGATCTCCGCATCGCTGGACAAAGACTGCCTCATCGTGGTCGGCGATGGGGTTGACTCGGTCGAGCTGGCCACCGTCCTCAGGAGGAAGATGGGTAGCGCCTGTTAGAAGAAGAATAGAAAGAAGATAAATAGGAGAGTAATAATTAATCTTATTGTTTTTGTTGATACTTGTCCTCAAGACAATACAATATATAGGGTTTAAACAAGTACTCGGTCAATTAACTAATTAATAAATAACAGAATAATTCTAAAAATTATTCTGAGAATTATTCTAATAATTATAACAGAATTATTAGAATAATCCTAAAACTAATTTGATTTGATTTGATGATTTGATCCGGTCAATTCTAGTAATTCTCTTTTATCTCTTTTACCCCCCGACAAACTTAACGGGAGATCTTTGACGTTGAGTTTGCTTGCTAACTTGTTGAAACGTTGTCTGGATAATGGCTTAGTAAAGATATCAGCAATTTGATCCTCAGCAGAGATATAAGAGACGGATAATTGTTGAGTTGTCACACGTTCACGAACAAAATGAAAATCAATCTCCACATGTTTTGTACGAGCATGAAAGATTGGATTTGCTGTGAGATATGTTGCTCCAATATTGTCGCACCAAATTTTTGGTGCAATATTTGATGCAAGATGAAGTTCAGAGAGAAGTGATTGAAGCCAAATAATTTCAGACGTTGTATTTGCTATAGCTTTATATTCTGCCTCAGTACTTGAACGAGATACCGTAGGTTGCTTCTTCGAATTCCATGAGATAAGATTTCGTCCAAGAAATATTGCATATCCACTAGTAGAGCGTCTATCTTCAGGAGAACTTGCCCAATCCGCATCACTATAGGCATGTAAATCTCGAGACGATTGACGATATAAAAGAAGACCATGTAGAATAGTACCTTTGAGATAGCGAAGTATTCTTTTTACATTATCCCAATTTTGTTCAGTTGGAGCATGCATGAATTGACAAGCACGATTTGCACGATTTACTGCAATAGTAATATTGTAAGGCTCCAACAATGCTTCGATAAATTTGTGGATCAGACAGAGCAGGAGAGGATGAAGATGGAGAGTTGCTTATAGCAATTGGTGTAGAGACCGGACGTGCTCCATCCATTTTGGCTCTTTGAAGAAGTCCAGTAATGTATTTGCTCTGAGAGAGAAGATAGCCATCCTCATGTGGAATAAGCTCAATACCAAGAAAAAAACGAGCAATGCCCAAATCTCGAGTAGGAAATTCTTGATTGAGAATACTTAATAAAGTTATGATGTCCTTGTGATCATTACCAGTTATCAGGATGTCATCCACATAAATAAGAAAAAATATCATAGACCCATCATTATATTTGTGAAATAGAGATGAGTCAGTCTTTGATCCAGAAAATCCTTGAGATTGTAACCAATTGGATAGTCGATGAAACCATGCACGAGGAGCTTGTCGAAGACCATATAAGGATTTCTTAAGTTGACAAACATGAGATGGAAATTGTGGATGAATGAACCCAGGTGGTTGCTCCATAAATACAGTTTCCTCAAGATGACCATGGAGAAATGCATTTGAGATGTCCAATTGGCGTACAGGCCAATTGGAACTAACAGCTATCGATAATAATAGTCCGAGATGTAATCTTGATGACTGGACTAAAAGTGTCATTGAAGTCAATACCTGGTTGCTGACTAAAACCTTTGGCTACAAGTCGAGCTTTGTATCGTTCAAGAGAGCCATCAGCTCGATACTTAAGACGGAATACCCATTTAGAGCCCACAACATTCATTGAGGAAGTGCGTGGAACTAGACTCCATGTTCCATTGCGAAGAAGTGCATCAAATTCTGTAGCCATTGCACTACGCCAATTTGGATCCTTGTTTGCTTGCGTAAAACAAGTTGGTTCAATAGATTTTGAAGAAACCACTAGAGCCCGTGGAAGAGGATATCGAGTCGCATTTGGTGGGCAACGTTCATAAATGTCACTAATGGGAAGCATGCGACGAGGAGCATTATCATCTGAATCACTTGTTGATGGTGATGAGGAAGTAGGCTGACATGGTGATGTAGATGACGGACTTGCATTATCCGAGGATTCAGAACTAGAAAGCATATTATCTTCGACCGGCGAGGCTTCCAAGATTGGAGCAGCATCCTGAGGTGATTCTGATGGTATAGGGGAGTTATTAGAGAGCGGAGCAGGACCTAGGATGCCATCATTTCTGACAATATTAGGTGGTATTAAGAAGGTGCCACCTGTATCTGGAGGAGAGATCGAAGTAGATACTGAAAAAGGGAATAGAGTCTCATCAAAAGTAACATGTCGTGAAATATAAATTCGACCTGTTGGTATATGTAAGCAACGATAACCATGGTGCAAATTGCTGTAACCAAGGAAAACACATTGTAGTGAACGAGAGTCAAGTTTGTGTTTAGAGTAGGGGCGTAACCATGGATAACATGCGCAACCAAAAATTCAAAGGAAAGTGTAATTAGGAGTTTGATTATAAAGTGTTTCAAAAGGACATTTATGATTGAGCAATGGAGTAGGGAGTCGATTTATGAGATATACAGCAGTAGTAACAGCTTCATCCCAAAATTTACGTGGAACTGATGCATGATGAAGAAGAGCTAAGGCAGTTTCGACTATGTGTCTATGTTTTCTCTCAGCAGAACCATTTTGTTCTGGAGTTGAGGACAAGAGACTCGATGAACAATTCCACAAGAGACAAGATGACGATGGAGAGCTTGATATTCACCTCCCCAATCAGAATGAAAAGAAAGTATTTTACGATTAAAATATCGTTCAACTTGATTTTGAAATTTACAGAATATATCCAATAAATCAGATTTTCTTTTCATAGGATAGAGCCAAGTATATTTACTAAAATGATCAATAAAGGTAACATAATATTGAAAACCTTGGTTAGATAAAATAGGTGCAGGGCCCCAAACATCAGAATGAATTAATTCAAGTGGAAAATTAGAAACATAATCGGATGAATAGAAAGGTAGCTTATGACTTTTAGATTCCATGCAGGCCCTACATGAATGAGATGGAGAGGAGGTAATGGAAGTAGGTAAACCATACCTATTGATGATTGACTGGACAATATGAAGAGAAGGATGACCAAGTCGAGCATGCCAAGCTGGTTTATTTGTGCGTTCACCAACAAAAGCTTTGATTGAAGAACTTTGAAGATAGTAGAGGCCATTTTTGATTCTCCCATGAAACACAATAGCATTTGTTCCTTTATCTTTTATAAGATAATGATTATGATGAAACTCAAAAATGACATTGTTATCAAGACAAAATTGACGGGTAGAAAGTAAATTTTTAGTGATAGATGGAACATGAAAGATATTGCGCATGTGAAAAGTTCGATTAGATAAATGAATATATGTGTTTCCAAGATTAGCAATTTGCAAACCTGAGCCATCGCCTACTTGAACCGTATCTGAGCCATAGTATGACATTACGTCTGTAAGGATATTATAATCCGATGTGACATGATGAGTAGCTCCAGTGTCAATATACCAATCAGTAGATGAAAACTCTGGGGTTTTACCGCAAGTAGGCACAGATGAGAGAGCTTTAGGATATGCTTGTGAAATAGACGGTTGTCTTGAGATTGTAGAACCACCAATGAAATTTGAGGCAAATCTTTGAGGACATAGATTTCCAGGATGACCAATGATGTGACAAATTTGACATTTTACCCGAGAGTAATCAAATCTTTTAGGGCATAGATATCCAATATGGCCAATGATGCGACAAATTTGACATCGGACTGAATTTTGTTTTTGGCCTCCTTGATAGTGTTGAGTATTTGACATCTAAAGTAAAATAACTTATCTTGTAGAGAGACTGGATCGCCGAAAGGAAGTCCTCTTGGAGGAAATAGAAGCCTCGGCTGGAGCAACCACTTGTTGTCGACGTCGAGGTTTGGTCGGCGTTTGGTGGACAGCGGCGGTAGCACAAAAGGAGAAGTCCTTTTTTTTTTTTGTCGTCTTGTTTTGCGATTTCAAAAAAAAAAGAAAGAAACTCCTCTTTTGTCTTGGACAGCGGCAGAAAAAGAAAGGGAAGAGGATTTGTGAGGGAGAATTAAGAGGAAGCGAAGGAACGAAGGATCATGGCTCTGATACCATGTTAGAAGAAGAATAGAAAGAAGATAAATAGGAGAGTAATAATTAATCTTATTGTTTTTGTTGATACTTGTCCTCAAGACAATACAATATATAGGGTTTAAACAAGTACTCGGTCAATTAACTAATTAATAAATAACAGAATAATTCTAAAAATTATTCTGAGAATTATTCTAATAATTATAACAGAATTATTAGAATAATCCTAAAACTAATTTGATTTGATTTGATGATTTGATCCGGTCAATTCTAGTAATTCTCTTTTATCTCTTTTAGCGCCAACCTTGTCAGCGTCGGATCAGCCGAAGAAAAGAAAAAGGAGGAGAAGAAACCAGAGGAGAAGAAACCGGTGGTGGTGGCAGAGTCCAATAAATTCACCTGGCAGCCGCCGCCGGCGAGCTACTGGATCATGTGTCCTGAAGCCCCACAACCGTATAATCACTGCCAGTGTGCTTCTGATTGTAGCATCATGTAATGAGATCTAAACTGGTAGCATTATTACGCTCAGAATTTGGTACTCGGGTGGTGATCGATTTGCCACATTAGTATTATTATTAATATTATGCGGTAGAAGAGTTGATCTTATGTAAGGCTTGTTATATGTATAAGGTGAAGCAGTTGGTGGCATTAATATTCAATTTTGCTTTCTCATTCCATTTTAGTTAGCTCCTTAAATTCAGTTGCACAATCGGAATGGATCTCTGCTCCATTCGCTGATTCCGTGTTCTTCACTAGCTTTGTCCCCGGCCTTTCACCAGTCGGAGGCCGCCGCCTTTTACCCCAAGGCTCGGAACTTCGAATGTCAGGACACACTAGGTATGACACAGCCATAGCTTTAGGGTCAAGTTCATCATTGCAATATCTCAGGATGCATGGTACAGAATCCAAAGGTTCTTGAAGTTTAGATGCAAAGATTCTAACCAGGCAATTTTAACTGCTCCATTGGTAAAAATGTGACACGACCTTTTGCTTCGATGAGGTCCACCGAACAAGATTATGTTGGATCCTTGTGGATGTTTTGATGTGATCAACCAAATTGGTTAGGTCCTGTTTTGTGTTTGATCTCTGTGTCTAAGTGTGCAGGAGCTTAGGAGCGCAGGAAGTTGAGCGGAAGACGCAGCTAGCGAGAAGGACGGCGCGGGAAGGGATCTGACGGGCTCGGTGCGTCCGAAGGACGAAAGAGTTGCGGAAGAGTACACCGGTGAGCGAAAAGAACTTGCGCGGCGTTCGAGGGACGTTAAGCTGGGAAGGAAGACTGCTCGAGGAGAAGGCCGGAAATTGGGTTCGGGTGAGCCCTATTTTGGTTGGTCGCAATCACCCAAACAAACGAAGTCTCGGAAGTCAAAGCAAGGAAGAAACGGAGCTGAAAAGACTGTTCGAGATGCCTTGAAGGTGCCTTAAGCTGCGGCGCCTCGAGCCTCAGTCTGAGGCGCCTCGAGCCTCAGACTTGCTTTGAGGCGCTTCAGCCTGGTCAAATTTGACCGTTCGCAGCGGATAGAGTTTTTTCCGCTACACCGAGTTGGAGGCGCCTTGAACTTTGTTAGAGGCGCCTTGGACCCTCGGGATAGAATTTCCAGAGGCTATTTAAAGGCCCTTGGAGTTAGGAATTGAAATATAACTCAAGCAATCAACTGTGTAGTCTTTCCTAGCAATAGTTCTAAGCTTCCAAAGTGTAAAAGACTTCTCCGCCTTCAGAGAAGGAGATTCTTCAGTGCGCTTTTTTCTTACTGCCTTGGATTAACAATCTTCTTGGTTGTAACTAAGAAAATAGCTGAGTCCCTTTTCGTTTCTATTAATTTATCTATTATTATTTTACTATTGCATTTTTGAGTTGAAAGCACGAGGAGGATATACTTTATTTTTTCAGATAATTCACCCCCCTCTTGTCCGATCCACTGCACCAACAGATTACCATAATAGTCATTTATACTATGACGATCATCTAGACAAGCACTATGTCAACATCAATATAACACGCTAGAGAGGGAGAGGAATAGGAAAAATAGATAAATAAGGTGTAGGATTCTACGCAAATACCTTGAGATCCGTTTAATAGTTGCTAATGAGAGATAGTAAGTGAATACATGACATACTTTATTTACAATAAAAGATAGATCAGTGTCATGATGCAATATTGACGAGCACCACCAATGATACGATAATTTGAGCCAGCCATTTTTCAAGGGAAGATTGTCATATATAGATAATAAAGTCGTAAAATAAGACATAAGAGTGTATGTTGGTTTAAAGTCAAACATGTAAATCTTCTTCAAAAGATAGTAACATATTTTATTTGATTGAGATGCAAACCATTTTCAATGGACTTCAATACCCAAAACATAATTCAATAGTCCAAAATCTTTCATACTAAGTTGTTTATTAAAAAAAATGAGACTATGCATACTACCAGGGACAATGACATCGTTGAGACGAACACAATAAGAATTTCTTAGCTTGAGGAGAAGGAAAATAGTGAGGTATCAACCTTAGAACTAGCAAAACCCTATCACAGAAGTGGCTGATTAAGTTTTGTAAATCATACATGAGGAGACGACCATCTCAAATCATACAATGATTTGTGTAGTTTACGTATCATATCAAGGTAAGAAAAATCAATAAACCAGGAGATTGTTTCATGTAAACGGTCTTTGCAAGATCTTCGTAAAGAAATACATTCTCATGATATCAAGTTAACAAATATGTCATTTGTGTATCAAACAATGGTAAAAACTACTTGAATTGTTTGAGATTTGATAACAAAACTAGTTTCAATGTAGTCATATAGCTATAGTTTGATGATACCAAACGAACCTCATATTGATTTATAAAACCATCCGATTTTAACTTCAATCGATAAAACCATTTACAACTAATAACTTTGGCATTTTCTAGTTTTGGAAAAATAGGCTATATTTTTTGTAGCATCAGCGCACATCTAACATGGCTAGTTGCCACTCAAGAACACTAGCAGTTTGCTTGTACGTATTTGGCTCAACTAGCAATTACTCTGAGTTAACATATGATCAACATTTATAGTTGGTGACTTGGTGCTATGGTATTCTCATTAATATGTGGCATATCAACTACCAAAGAGTTGGAGGGAGGGGAAGGAGATAAAATGCATGAGGAAAGACTGCATAGAAGATGGAGAAGAAGGATTAAATGTAATATGAGATGGAAAAGTTGGGGCGGTGGAAGGAGTAGAAATAGATGACTGTAAATGAAGAAGATGCTAAAAGATGTGGCGAAGTATTAGAGGATGGTGATAGAGATGCAGAAGGACGAAAAAGAATAATAAAATTGAAAGAGTTGTAATGACTAGTGGGGGTATTACAAATGAAGAGGATGGTGAAGAATTAAAAAAAAAAAAAAGAAGGAATATCAAAGTCACCGCCGCCACTGGCAACGATGATTTTTTTCTTTGACATCATCATCCACTCGGTCAAATCCGGATATAAATCCAGCTTCTACTCTGTTGATTTCAATCATTCAACCCAATCTCAATCTCCTTCCATGAATCAACCTGTGTTTTTATCAAGTTAGATGAAAATGACTATTTAATTCGAAAAGAAATCAACTTTTGAATATAATGATACTCATCCTTATCCTCCTAAATTCCTTGATCTCAATAATCTAGGGGACATTTGATTTAGGGGAATAAGAGTAGAAATAGGAATATAAATCATTAATTGTCATTATTGATGTTTGGATTATAGAAATGGAAATACAAATAAGAGAATGAATTCTTATAATTGGATAATAACTCATTTTCATGTCTTTCCCCTTCAATGAGTTATTACTCTATTTTCAACAATCAAAATATTCTTTATTCCAAAAATATCCTTAACCCAAAATTAAAATTTTTTCTCTTAATATCAAAATATATTTATTTAATTTTTCTTTCATATCACTTTCTCTCTCCCTATTCCCTCTCATCATATTTTTTCTCTCCTCATTTTATCACCAATTTTCTCTCTCCTTAATATCTCTCATCATACGTTCTTTCCTCTTTTTTTTTCTCATATACTTTCTATCTCCTTAAACTTTTCAATCACACTATCTTTCCTTTTTTTTTCTCATCACATTTTCTCTCTCATCGTACTTCTTCTCCCATCATACTTTCTCTCTTCTCAATATCTCACATCACAATATCTTTTTTCTCATTGCACTTTCTCTCTCATCATGCTTTCTATGTCATCACACTTTCTCTCTCCTCAATCTCTCCCTTTTTTTCTCAACATATTTCCTCTCTCATCATATTTTCTCTCTCCTTAATCTCTTTCATCACATTCGCTTTCCTATTTTTTTTCTCATCACACTTTCTCTATCATCATACTTTCTCTATTCTCAATCTCTTCCATCACACACTCTCTATTACACTTTCTCTCTCTTTATCCTCTCTCATCATATTTTCTCTCTCATGTCTATCATCATACTCTCTCCCATCATACTCTTTTTTTTTTTTTTTCATTTTCTCTCATCGTACTTTCTTTCTTTTCATTCTTTTCCATCATACTTTTTCTCTTATTATACTTTCTCTCTCATCATATTTTCTGCTCACATTTAACTTTCTCTCACATCTAATTTTTTCTCTTACTTTCCTTTAAGGGTAAAAAAGGAAATTTTGATTTATTCCAATACAAAATATTCAACTAACCAAACATTGATTTTAAGAGTGATATCCATGTTTATATCCATTCTCATTCCACAATATTATAATTTTCATTTCGATTTCTATTCTTAGGAAAAAACCAAACATCGCCTAATTATTAATCCTATGCCTCCTAGCAAAGTTAGGATCGTATGATAATGAGGCTGCATTTATTCATCCTCAAACAAAGGACTTATAACTCAAATAGTTATATATATTCAACGACACAATATTTATCTGCCTCTGATACCATAAAGAATTTCATATAAATGTAAGGAGACCAAGGATAACTTTGTATATTCTTTTGTTAAGGGTTTCACAGTATAAAACAGACATTATATATTTAAGGTATCATATAATTAATTAAGTTAAATAACGTTAAACTTGCGAATTTAATTGATGCGGAGGTAGTTTGTGGTATAGGAGCAATTAAAGAAGGAAGGGAGGGCAGTTTTGTCATTTCATTGGTGGAGGGTTTTGTTCATAGGAGAAGGGGGGGTCCCGTCGCCGCACGCAGGAAGAAGTTTTCTTCCTCAGCCTCTCCTGCGCCTCGCCGGGGCCATCCCTGGTCGCCACCATCACTCTTCTCCCTCTCCTCCTTCCTCGCCGGCAAGCCACCACGAATGAAGCGTCGCCCTCGACGGAGCAGGCTTCCTCTCTTCGTGTCTTCTACCGCGCTCTTCACGCAGGCGCCAGCGTCATGCGGTTCGTGCTTTGGCTCAACGCCGCCAACAAGAACAAGGGAAGGTCCTTCTTCCTCCCGCCCGAGCTCACCGTCGCCAGTCTCTACACGCAGAGCAGTTCCCTCGCCGGCAGCCTCCACGCGCACAGCGGCTCGCCGCCGGCAGCCTCTACACGCAGAGCAACCCTCCTCCGACAACCTCCACACGCACAGCAGCTCCCTCGCCGGCAGACTCCACGCGCACAGCGCCTCACCGCCGGCAGCCTGTACACGCAGAGCAGCCCTCCTCCGACAACCTCCACACGCACAGCAGCTCCCTCGCTGGCAGACTCCACGCGCACAGCGGCTCCCCCGCCGGCAGCCTCCACGAGCACAGCAGCTCCTCCGCAGGCAGCTTCCGTGCGCTGTAGCCATCACTTACTGGCAGTCCTTGTGCCGACTTTGCCTAGGTTCCGATTTGTGTTGCTGTGGTATGCTGACCCATGTGTCGATCCAATCTGAGTGTTGTGTTCCGACCTTTCTGGTGTCTCTGTGTTCCGGCCTACGCGCTGTTGTCACATTCCGCCCTGCGAACCGATGTCATACCCCGGTCGTGTCGCCATTGTATTCCGATTGTGTGTCACCTTTCAGATCCATGCTGCGTTGTCACCTCCGGACCCAGCTCCTCTTCGGTCGGTTCAGAGGCATCCACCCTTCCGGGTCACGACGACTCGATCAGCTTCACGACCAGCTCACCGCTCCACCTGAGGGCGCCCCCCGGGGTCAGGGTACGTCACTGCACTCGTCTTGTATTTAGTTAGTTATGTTATCATTATTCAGCTGCTTGTATATTCGTGGGACCCGCCTCGAGCATCGGGTACCAGAGACCGGGGCAACCTAATCGATGGCTGCAGGGATTGTTGACCAGCGGACTTTAGATGACTTGGTCAACGCAGAAGACAGCTCGCCACCGGGTCATGGGGATACGGTCAACCTTCCAGACACGTCATGCCGACAGTTCCATCATCTCAACTTCCCGACATGATCATTAATTATATAGAGAATTTCTATATATATTAGTAAAATACATATCCTAATAACATTCTCAGGTCCAAAGATATATTAAAGGTAAAAAGATAATAATTACAAGTAACTAATAACATGATTACCCATAATTAACATAGATTGTGGCTACGGACAAAAACCCTCGCCGCCAAGACCCTTGCTCCTCCTTCAATGCTCGCCGCCGCCAGTAGGTCGTTGCTCCGTTCGCCGTCCCTTCGTGCAGCCTCTGCGAGGATCGGAGCTCCGCGCCGTCCCCTCCGCAGTTGCCCCACGCTTAGTTCCTCTGGCACCGCTTCTCGTTTCACAAGGCATCCCCTGATTCCTCTACTGCTTCGGGATTGATTTGCTGATCCCGTTCTTCTATTCAGTCTTGTAATGGTCCGACCTTTATGAAATCCTTAAGGTATCCAATTCCGACGAGCTTTTGTGTGGAATCTCTGCTCCCGATGCATAGCGCCACGGCCTCATCATTGATGACATCCATGCTCGCCATTTCGCGCAGGGGATATGGGTGGCTTTCTGAAGGTGAAAATGCTTAATTAGTTGCATATCTATTGTGCGTTGCGTCTGTTTGTGCTCGTGTTGTGATTTCCTTAATGTGCCAAACATGGATTCACTAGTTCTGTTAGCACTGAGTACTATCTATGTTCTAACTGAGGATGTAAAGGAGAAATTTAAAATTAAGGTTTGGTTGAAAATATCTTTTGGAAATGCCAAAGGCAGCAGCAAAAACTAACAGAGATAGAACAATTGCATGAAAGGAAAGAAGTGTTCTGCACAACTACTGCGTGTAAAAAAATGAAAGAATGAATGATCACTATCCATGAACGTTTAACCCAATGCCATATCTGCTACTTTATTGCTTCAAGGTGAATTTCAGAAACTAGAACATATTGATATGATGCAAAATTTGCTATCTTTAACTGTATTTAACTTACCAAAGGAGCATTCTTGTTTTTTTACCTTTAAAAAAATGTTTTTTCCTGCACTTAGATATAGTCTTAGGATAAATTGGTGGTTTACTTGTGCACAAAATTATAGGAAAATAACTATAAGATACTCTGTTACTTGGATATGATGGAGTTATTCTCACCATGTATGTTTGGCTTAAACATGGCTTGGCTCTCCATTTTGTTGGTTCTTTCCCTTCCATTGACTATACATTAGCTGTGTATGGGCTATGCTAATTGTTGCACTGATGATCAGCTGTTTTCAATTTCTTTCCCTTTCAAAGTGAAAACGAGTGATTGGGAATGACCTTGACTTTATTATTTAGAACTAATAATTGGTCAAGCCAAGAGGGTTAGTGAAATTCTGATGTGTTACTTCATTTGTTAGCATATTCTCTTATCTAGTCTAGAATCTAGATGTGTATGATCCTACAGATATAGTGGCTAACTTAATTATGTTACCTCATGACTATACAACATCAAATTTTTTAGTTAGACTTACATTAGCTGATGAATCAATAAGATTATACTTTTCTGAATAAAGTTTATTAATTGGACATTTCTATACCCACGGGGGTGTCAAGTTGGTTAGAGGGTGACCGTTTGCTACAATGGGGCAAGGGGTCAATTCCCGGCGGACGCATGCCCTCGGGGAAAAAAAAACCCTCACACCCTTTAGCCATTTGGCAGTCGGCTATAAGCTGATCCCGTGATTTAACTCCCCTCACACAACTTGAGGACAGAACCTTTTTGCTACAATTAATTGGACATTTCTTTCTCTGAAACTTCAGAGCCAATTATTTATTTTTGATACTAAATCTTCTTGATAATGCACCTTGTTATGTTCTGGTTAAGTTCCCTTTCATCACATCTAAATTGGATTGGTCCAACCACATTATATGTTTTGATATGATGATTCGAAACATGTACTGATTTTTATGCATTCAAACAGCTGGGAATGACGACCTGTAACATTTACCTGGTGGAATCTAGTAAATTATGTTTCTGCTCCTAACAAAATCAGGTTTGTATAATGCTAATATTCTTTTTCTAAGTTATATTTTGTATTTATGAGTTACATTCGGGTTGATTTCAACTTTTTTGTTATCAAAACATTTTTTAATTTTTTATTTATTTATGAGTTTACATTAGAGAGAAAGTTGGGTTGCATTTATTGAAGGAAAACTCCGAAATACACATTTAGTTATGATGGTACGAATATGTACTTAGACGACTAATAAGTTAGACAATGTGAAATTATGACAAATATGCATATCAAATAAGGAATAGGAAGACAAAAAAAAAAACTTGGTTAGTAATTATAAAATAAAATAAAAAGTATTTAAATATAGATATCATATAGTAAGGGATTAGAATCCAATAATATAGAAGAATTAATATAACCGATCCCACCTAATAGGATAAGATTTGATTGTTATTGTTGTAACTACTCTTTCTCATCGAGTGAGATGACATCTAAATACACTTTTGCAATGTTTTGTCAAAAAATCTTTCTTAGACAATTTTTATCTCGTGTGTCGTTCCTGGAATTGCGTCTGATATTTTTCGAGAGGGGTTTGGAGGCAAATATTCCATAAGGGCGCACCCCACTTTTGGCCCCAGTTGAGTGAGAGGTTCAACCATAAACCTTTTGAGTGGAAACAAGCTATTCAAAATCATTTGTACACTTCACTTGAGATCCCAGAGAGCCTTTGTTTTTTTTGCCAAAAATAATGCTCTTTAGGCCATCAAGGTTTTTGACCAAAAGACATCAATGGTCAATGGTCTATTTTTACAAATCACCCTCTAATAATTTTTTTTTGTTCCAAAATGTGCAATTTTGAGACATTAAAATAATTCAGAAATAGAGGAATTTAATGTTGTTGAACCAATGATATTTTGGATGTGTGAAGAAAAAGGTGCTTGATTGGGCATTTTAAGAGTAAGGAGAGTGAAGTTGGAAAACCCAAAATTGGAGAACTTTGAAAGTCTGCTTTAGCTGTGTCATTTCTGTCTCCTCAAAAAGATGTATTGGAATGATCCTTTTAGTGTAAGAAATGTCTTCTTCGAGGGCTTTTTTTATACAACAACAACAAAATCTAATCTTACTAAGTGAGGTCGGCTATACAAATCCTCTCGTCATTGAGTTTTGTCCCTTACTTTATCATCATTATTTATACTACTATAACAATAACAACTCAACCTTATCCCATTAAGTAGGGTTGACTATATAGATTTCCTACGTCATTGGGCTCTATCCCTCATTATATTATCATTTATATTTAAATAAATTTTATTTTATTTTATTATTGTTAGCCAAGTCTTATTTGGTCTTCTTCCTCGTTTGATATGTACATTTGTTATAGTTTCACATCGCTTAACTGAAGCATTTATTGGTCGTCTAAGTACATGGTTGTGCCATCTTAAGCGTGTTTCCTGAGTTTTCTCTCAATAGGTGCAACCTCGATTTTCTTTATAATATTTTTATTTCTTTTCTTGCCCATCTTTGTGTGGCCGCACATCTAACTTAACATCCTCATCTCTGCAACTCTCATTTTTTTGAATTATAATCCAATATTCAGTTCTATATAACGTTCACAAAGAATACCTGATGCTCTCCTTCATTTTAACAATTTTACTTATATTCTTTGTAAGACATTTCTCTCAATCACTCCGTTCTTTCGTAAAAATGATCCTAAATACTTAAAATTTTCAGATAATTCGTCATCTCCTATTTTAATAATTGCTTCATTATGTTTAATATTGCTAAACTTAAATTCCATGTATTCCGTCTTTACTTTACTAAGCTTAAAATCTTTTAATTCTAGTGTTTCCCACCAAGATGTAAGTTTAACATTTACTCCTTCACATGTCTCATCTATGAAAAAAAATATCATTTGCAAACAACATTTACCATGGTATTGTATCTTGGATGTGACCAACAAGTTCATCTATGATTAGTGTAAAAAAATATAAACTTAGAGTCGATCTCTGATATAATCTTATCTTTATGGGAAATGCTTCGATTAATTCGTCTGAAGTCTTCACTCTTGTCATTAAATTCTCATACCAATATTAAGTTCAATATACTCAATGCTAACCTCTCTTTTTTTTTAAAATTTTGCATATAATTTTCGTTAGGATTATCATGAACTTTTTCTAGGTTAATGAATACCATGAATAAGTTTTGCTTCTGTTTTCGATATTTTTTAATTAGTTGTCTGAAAAGATATATAATTTCTAATGTCGACCTTTCACCTTTCAGGCATAAATCCATATTGATTTTTGGTAACTGTGGGTTCCATCCTGTCTTTTTTCCTATTACTCTTTTCCAAAATTTTATTGTATGATTGATTAGTTTAATAACCTTATAGTCGCTACAATTTTTTACGTCTTCTTTATTCTTATATAAGAAAACTAGAATATTTACCATCAACTAATTAGACATTCTTTTTCCCAAGACACTTCTATACTTTTATCAGAATATCATTTAGTTCAACTACTTTTTTTCATTTTGCATTCCATTTAAAACTTGTTCTAAAGTTTAAATTTTACGATAAAAATTTAAATTTCTATACTTATTTGACCTACTTAAATTACTTAAGTTAAGTTGGTTATCTAAATCTTCATTAAAAAGTTGATGAAAATATCATTTTCATCACTCTTTTATTTACTCATCGTTTACTAGGATCATATTGCATTCATCTTTAATACATCTTATTTGGATAAGATCTATTATTTTCCTCTTTCGCTTTAGTTATTCTATAAATATCTTTTTTTTTTCCTTATTTTATATCTAATGTTCGATATAAGTATTCAAAAGTTTCATTCTTAGATTCATTCACTATTTTTTTTAGCATCTTTCTTGGTGACTGTATATTCTTTTTAAGTTTTCATCGTTCTTATAAATATATAATTCTTTATAAATTGTTTGTTTTTCCTTCATTTTCTCCTGTACTTTCTCATTCCACTATTAAGATTCTTTACTTTGTAATATACGCCTCTTTGACTCACCAAGTACACTATTGATTATTATTTTCAATTTTGATACCATCTTATCTCATGCCATATTTGAGTTGTCGTATATTTTTCCTAATACTTGTACTCCTATCATCTTCTTCAATATGTTTTGTTTCCCATCCTTTAACTTCCACTACTTAATTCTAGGAGTCGTGTATGTTTTCCTTTGATTGATATACACTTGAGGCATATATTCAACACTAGTTAACTTTTCTCCAGGGATGATCTTGTATTCTTTATAAATTTCTCTCATTCTTTCTAACTATAAGAAACTCTATTTACTATTTATTATTCTCACTTTTTAATGTAATCAAGTGTTCTTTTTTCTTTTTTTTTTTAAAAATGTATTAGATAGTATAACGTCATATGTAATCACAAAGTCCAATATAATTTTTCCGTCATTTCTTGTTCCAAACCTATAACTCTCATTCATCCTATCATATTCCTCATTTTTCATGCGTACATGCCCATTTAGATTTTCTTCTATTAAAATTATTTTAGTTGGCGAAATGTTTTGTACTACCTCATCTAGGTCGTTCCAAAATCTAGATTTGGTGTGTTCATCTAATCCTACCTGAGGTGCATATATACTAATTACATTAATAGTTTCTTTCGCCACCACTATCTTAAGAGTTATAATCCTATCACCCTTTTTAACTACTATTACTTTATCTTTTAGTGAACTATCGACAATGATACCTATTTTATTTCTTGTTTTACTTATTCCTATGTACTATAATTTAAAATCCTAATTCTCTATTATCTTTGTATTCTCTCTTATCCATTGTCTCTTATACACACAAAATATTAATTTTTCTCTTAATCATCGTATCTACTACCTCCATTATTTTATGATGAGCGTTCATAGATACCATATTTCATGTAATATACCAAAAATATAGCTAAGGATTTAAAATAATTAAAAATTGATATAATTGAATTATTTTAAGTGAAATAAATATATTTTAGCAGATAATTTATCAGGAAATAGGTTTATATGAATTTATTAAATTTACTGGATTTTTTTTGGATTTTAAAGGAATCTTTTCATGTTTTATGAGGATAAATAGGTAAGAAATAAAACTTGTTTAAAATATCTATTTAAATGAGTTGATTGAATATAAAAGTTAGGTCTATTTAATCAAAACCTAAGTTCATTCTTCCGAGTCTCACCCTTTGGTCGCGACAACGCACTGTGGTCGTTGCTCTCGGATCGTCGATCGTCGCCATGCTTCGTGTCTGTGGGATGTTACCGCACTCGCAGCCTGTCTCTCGGATCGTCGATCGTTGCCCTACCTCCTCCCCTTCCCCACAAGCAGTCGCACGCACACCATTGTCGCGATTTCACCGTTGTGTATTGTCGGCATTGTGCATGTCGCTGCTGTTGTAGCCCACTTCCAGCTTTCTCCGGCCCTGCCGGACACCTTCCTCTTTTTCCGCCGATCCCGCCGCCCACAATCGCATTGGTGCTAGCCCACACAGCGCCACACGTCTGACAGGCGTTGCCCTTGCGCTCCTCGCCGTCGTCGAGGATCGGTCGTCCTTGCGAGCCGCCAACACCAGCAGACTCCTCTCCTTTTTTCGAGCAGTCTACTACTGCTCATCACCGTCGGTTGTGCGCTGATTAGTTAACGACGTAACCCAGCATTATTATCGTTGCTGCCATAGTTGCGATCCACCATCACAAGTAGAACAACGCTGCCCTAGTCGCCGCCACCTCCTCTGCCGTGGCTGCAGCTGACCTCCCGGTTCACTTCCCCATGTCGGTATCGATCGGTCGTCGCCCTTGTTCCGGCGATGACGTAGAGGTAACAGTACTTTAATTATACTATGATTTAGTAATTAGGATTAGTTAACTGATTAATATTTGGTTAATTAGATGTAAGAAACTAATGAATAGTCAGTTGATTTAACTATGTTAAAGTTTAATAATCAGATTAATTGATGGTTATTGATTGATTAATTAATTAGTAGATAATTAATTAATAAATAGGTTGATTAATAGATTACTTCTTGGTATACCTTACATGTAGAGATTTGAGCTAAAGACATGCTCTTGGATTCGAAGACGATTGAGATGATTTACAATCGTGCTTATATTTTTGATAGTTTTGATTATAATGCATGATTGTTTATTGTCATGTCTAATAAGGTTAATAGTGCTCCTGAGTTGATACCTTATTGGTTGTCCTTATATGTTGATCTATTGTTAATAGCTATGTAGTTATGTTTGTTATTCATGATTGGGTTGATATATATATATATACATGATATTACCAGACCCTAGTGTAGGATAATCATACTATAGTATAGGATATTGGGCATCTTGCTAAACTTGTGTTTGTTATTTCATACTATAGTATAGGATATTGAGTATCCTAATACATCCTTGTTGTTATTTAGGCATATAACTTATGTTTGTGAATTTGTATTATATTACGGTTATATATTTAGGCTCGTTCCTGCAGGGCACTGATATTATAAGTAGTATAGTTGTATACTGGTACGAAGGCGTATATATTAGTGAGATTATACTGACCTAGACATGATGAAAATCACTCCCTAGTGAAAGGGTAGTGTATTGCACTAGGCTTTCCCCTTTGAATTAGCTCCTATGATTTTTTTGATATTGATCTCGTTATTTGTTATATCTGGGATGATTCCATGGAATTAATCGAGATATTAATGTTAGGTGACTAGTAACTTGGAGATGTGATTGTCTATTTTCTGCCCATATATTAGTATGATTATATCGTAATATAGGGTATCGAGTATCCTATTAGACTCATACTTGTTATATAGGCTTATACCTATACATTAATAGAATTATACCATAGTGTAGGATTTCAAGGATCCTACTAGGCCCTTGATTGTTTTACCTTGTCGACCATTGTCTCCCATTCGTGGTTGAGAGAGTCGTTATCAATCGTTGGTATATCTCCCATTCGTGGTTGAGAGAGTCGTCAGCGATCATTAGTATATCATGTCTCTCATGCGTGGGTGAGAGAGAGTCGTTAGTGGCCATTGGTATATACCCTGTCTGCCCACGGGACCATCCTTGGTAGAGCGTTCTCCCGCAAACAGTGACTAGTTATTTACCCTGTCCATCTACGGGACCATCCGTGGTAGAGTGTTCTCCCGCAGATAGTAACTAGTCATTTATCCTGACTGCCCACGGACTATCCGTGATAGAGTGTTCTCCTGCAGTCAATGTTTATTATATACTTACTATAGGTCAGTCACATATTTGTTCATGCAGGTTTGGATGTACTGTATGTACTTCCGATTTATTGGTTATACTTGGTTGAGCATGTTAGTGAAATGCTATGTTGTTGATTATACTTTTGGTTAGCTGGTGATTATGTTGGGACACCTGCATTGATTAGTAAGTATGTTATTTGAGACTGCATCCTTTGATTTACTGTCAGTATATTATTATGCACTATTTTCTTCTATCCACTGAGTATATTTTTTTATGCTCATTACCCGTTGTTCTTCTTTTATCCTCCAGGTTAGCAGATACAGGATGTGTGTCGCTCAGAGGTCCTAGCTGTCAGTCCCACAAGTTCGGATTTTTGAGTTTGGATTTCTATATGAATGTTACTTTACTTTCCGCTGCTTATAGTTTAGGTTTCCTCTTTATATTGAATGTTTATGTCGTTAGTTATGTTTTTGGTTAATTAAATATGTTCACATGTACATGCATACATACGATTTGAATATGTCTCACATGTTTATGTTGTTAGTTATCATTATTATTATTTGTGACTTGGTGTTATACTACATCGGTATTTTTACATTATTTTGCTTGATTTGATTTCAATATCGATTGTTTATTATATTATCACTAGAGGGTACCGTTCACTTTGGAGGATAAGTATATCCTCGGGGCGTGACATTTCAAATCTTAGACAATTAAATTTCTTATAATATTTGTTTTTATCTAACTTATGGTGTAAGAACTCTTACATATTTAACACTAAACTCAAGTTCTCATGGAAATACAGCGGTTCTTGTCAAAACGTTGCAGTCAAACTTTACAATGCAAACTCTTGCATATTTAATATTATACCTAAGTTCTTATAGAGATGTAACAGTCTTTATCGAGACTTTACAGTCGGACCCTAAATGTATTCCTTCTTGGGAATATTCAAGTATTAACACAATAGTTTGATGGATCCATTCATTAAACATTTGCCTCTAAGTCTACGCTGGCTGATAATCTAACGAACAACCTTTGTTTTTTTTTCAACCGAGCTTGGGATCAGCTTTGGCTGGGTTTATCATCATTATCTATATTTTTTTATCTTATTTTATTGTTACTAAATTTTATTTGATCTTTCTTATTTAATATGCATATTGATCGTAATTTCATATTATTTAATTGGAATATTTATTAGTAATATAACTATGTACTATTTTAAATATATTTTTTAGAATTTCTTCTCAATAGGTATAATTTTGATTTTCTTTTTAACGTTCTCATTTCTGTCCATTTTTGTATACTAGGCATTTAGTTTAACATCATCTATGTGATTCTCATTTTTTTTTTTTATTTGAATCATAACTCAATATTCTAACTCCATATAGAATCGAGCAACTGTTGCACAAGTAATTGAAGCTTGAGAAACATTTCTTCTTTTCTGTTTCCCTTTTGAGTCAAAATTGGATGCCTATCTAACTGTTCCAAGTCCGCTTAGTGTCTGCTCTTCCTGTCATGTAACTTGGTTGACTTGACTTAGTTGGCTTGACTTAGTTGACTTGACTTAGTTGACTTGGATAATCAGTCTTCCGTGAGGAGACTTCCTACTGAGTTCGCTAACACTTGTTCCCTTTCTTGCTTTCCGTCTATATAAACGCTTCTTTCCTTCACAATCTGAAATCAAGCTACAACACTAGTCACTGCTTTGATTAATTCTTAAGATGGCTAAGCAGAAGGTGGTGTTGAAGGTGGCCATGAAAGACGCCAAGAGGTGCTCCAAAGCTCTCAAGACCGCCGTCGGCTTGCCCGGCGTGCTCTCTGTGGCTCTGGACAAAGACTGCCTCATCGTGGTTGGCGATGGTGTTGACTCGGTTGCGCTGACCACCATCCTCAGGAGGAAGATGGGTACTGCCGACCTCGTCAGCATCGGATCAGCCGAAGAAAAGAAAGAGCAGAAACCCGCGGTAGCAAAGAAAGAGGAGAAACCAGCGACTGTGGCCGAGTTCAATACGATGACTTGGCAGCCGATGCCGGCGAGCTACTACATCATGTATCCTGCAGCCCCACACCCGTATTATCACTACCAGCACCCTTACGAAACCTGCCCAGTTAACGATTGTCTCACGATGTAAAGAGATCTTAGCTAGTAGAATGGTCAAAAATAATAGATTTGTTTTTATGGAAGGCTTGTGATATGAATAAGGTTAAGCAGTTTGTGGCACTAATAATCAATTTACTTTCTCATTCCATTTGAGTTAGAAAAATTCAGTGCTCAATCAGTTTTGTCAGATTGATATAGAAAAAGTTCCACATTTTATTGAACCGAAACATCACCCTCTATTTTCCTGTTCAATTTTTTTTCTTTCACGTTTAAAATTTTCTCAATCGGTTAAAAAAATGATTGTGATATCTTTCTCTTTAATTTTTTTTAATAAAAAGATTTAAAAATATATTTAATGATAAAATTTAAAATATTTAAAAGTGAGATATTTAATAGGTCTATTTTATAAATATTTGATTTGGATGTGAGGATCTTATATATTTGAGAGAAATATTCAGTATTGTGAATGCCCTTTGAGGGCATGGATATTTTAAAGAGATATATTAATTTTGATTTAAAGTAATTTAGAGTTTTACGTTAATATTTGATATTTTTTGAATTAGAAGAGTCCTAAGAATATATTAGTGGTGTTGATTAATAAGTATTATTATCTTATTGGAGTAGAAGGTGATATCAATCACTCTAAGCGATCCAATATTATTGGTCTCACGGTAAAAGATGTATTTTATATTAGTTAAAAATTGACCCCAAGATCTATTAAAATAAACACTTATGTATGTATCAATTATGTTAATATGTGGGGACATGAGCTTATGATAAATTTTATCGAACTTTTATAAGTTTAAAATTTATTATTTTTAATTTACGTTGCTATAAATACATTAAAAAGGTTCGTAGGAGCCTATTAATTTTTATTTGAATTAATTTGAAGTTCTCGTGGTCCATCGGCCCGTTTAAATTAATGTAATCTTGCTAGTCTCTCTAATATATTAATTTGAATTAGATTGTTTAAATTGAGAATAATAAATTTTTGACTGAAATGAGTAAATATTTGAAAATGAAAAGAAGGGAGGAGATATAACAAAAGTGTAATAGGTGTTTTTTCGAATTATGAAAGTTCTGTGACAAATTTATTAACACAATAAAGGAGAAAAAAAGTTCATTCCTTCAAAGAAGTTGAGCGAGGATCTCTGCTCCATTCCAATCCCTCAAAGAAGTTGTGCGAGGATCTCTGCTTCATTCCAATTCCATGTCCTTCATTAGCTTTGTCACTGGCCTTTCGCCAGTGGAGGACACCGGCTTGTACCCCAAGCTCGGAACTTCGAATGCAGGACACACTCAGTCTCAGTGCTGATTGCAAAATCTATAAGAACACTGATCATTTAAATGAATTTCTGTGAACGTTTTTTGATTTATCTGATAGTCAATAAAAAAAAAATATATGGGTCGAATCATTTATCTTCAAAATTAATCGGTTTGAAGAGTTGGATACCTAAATTATCCAAAAAAAACCTTTAACGTATTAATACTTAATGATCACATATTACAATCCGAATATTTAAGCCTTCAATCCAATTAGTCCTAGAGGTGGATGGAATCCAAGAAATACAAGTGGATCAAGGTGAGGCACCCAACGTTACTAATAGTTCAAACCCCGTAGGTGTTTAAAAATGCCCAACGTGAAATTTAAATCCTACTTGTATGGGAATGAGTCTTGTCTCTTACCATTTGTTTTCTTTCTATAATTCAAGCAATCAACTTTTACGGTTCGACTAATTCTAAAATGACTGATTCACCTATCACTAAGATAAATTGAAAGATAATTTTGACAGATGAGCCAACATCACAAATCTTTCAAACGCTCTGATTATAATATGCCGTAGGTGAGATTTGAATATTAGTTACTTACCGCACTATAATCCCAGGGTATCTTGCCTTTTACCACCGTGCCATACCCCGTGAGACAATGATCACATATTACAATAAAGATGAATACAGACAACTTCTTTCCCAACATAATTTCAACATCTTGCTCAACATTAGAAGCTCCATATCGAGCTTTAGAATATACATAGGCAACATCAACCCTCATAACCTTACTACCTTCCATGTTTGATTGGTGAGTTCACAGGCCAATGCATAAGAAGCTAAACTGATAGGAAGACGGAGCAAAGGGGGTGATGAACTACTACTATCACTTCATTTATGCTGGTTCTTCTTCCAAAGGTTTCCGAACATCCGCACACCGGCACCCTTCCTCCTTCCCCATCCGCCGCCGCTGCCATCCTCATCTGTATCTTCGTCGATCGACGGCGATTCCCAGCTTCTGTAATCGGCCTCAAGGTATTTGTCCATTGAGCTGCAACGCTCGGCTAAGATTCTGTCACTCATCTCCTCACTTGCATCGTTTCCGGCGGTGGCAAGTACCTCCGCGGCCGCCTCTGCGGCCTTCCGCCATTGCTCCATTTGCACCTTCATCCGCTTCAAGTCCATCTCCAATGTCGCCTTGCTGCCTTCTGCCGCCTCCAGCTGCGAGCTCAATTGCTGCTCTTTAGTTTTGCTGTCTTTGAGTTTCTTCTCTATCGAATTCAGCTGTGCCGCGAGGTGTTCTTGCTTGGCCTGAGCAGATTCTGCAAGCTGCTTGGCTTCTTCCTCTGCTTTGATCTTGAAGATCTTGTTTTCTTCGAGTAGAACTGCCACTTCCCTCTCCTTCTCCAAAAGCTTGGCTTCTAGAATGACTACTTCCTTCTCTTCTTCCTCTTCCTCTGCAACAGCAGCAGCAGCAGCAGTCTCATTGTCTTCATGTCTCTCTAATTTCTCAATCATTGCCTTTGTCTCCTCCTCTTGCTGCTTCTCCGCCACATTTTCCTCTTTCCCCTGCTCGCCGTCGACTTCATGCTCCGGCGGAACGGGCTCGGCTGGCGCTACTACTTCGAATACGTCCATAGTCGCCGGGGAAGTGACGGTCTCCTCCTCGTTGACATTTTGTCGAACATCTTCCAGTCGATAATCCGGAGCCTGAGCAGGCGTTTCCTCCTCCGCCTTCGCGTCCACGGCCACGGCGGCAGCGAGTGGGGTCCGCTTCTTCGCCTTTGCGAGAGCTTGCTCCGCCTCGACCTTGGCGGCCTCCGCCTCGGCCAGACGCTCTTTTAGCTTCTTCAGCTCCGCCTGGGACTTGCTCAGCTTCGTCTCGAGCTCCACCACCCTTGTGCCCCGCTTCCTCTGTTCAACAGAACGCATCAACCACAGAACCGAAAGCGAAGAACACCAATCTCGCACCTTACCTCCTGCGAGCCGCCAAGGGACGACACCTTGACACTGCGGTCGGAGGCGGCGGCGGCGGCCGCAGCCGGGCGGTGACGCACGCTGTTAGCCTCAGAGCAGGCCGTGCTCCGCAGGTACAGCGGCACGCGCGGCGACGGCCGGTCAGGTCCCTCCGACCCTCTGCTTCCCATCAAAACGCCGCCTTGCTCACTCACTCACTCAGTATCCCGCAAGATCACAACAAAGTGCTCGACGAAAGTCCCTCTTCAGCTCGACCGTGGCACTGCACGCCCTGCCGTCTCGTCGACCAGCCATTAAACTAAAGAACTGCAGGCAAAAGAAGCACACAACCTCACCACCGAAGACACTCAAGTTATGCATGCAAAATTCAGAATACGTTTCCATCATTTTATTTATTTTTGTTATCTGCCTGGATCTTCAGCTCTACTGTCAATAGCTGAAGGTCAAAAAGTGGATGCCAGAGATGAAGGTCCGGTGGAATGGTCCTGCTCAATAAATGATGCATAAGCTGGACTGGAAGCTGGTTACAGCTTTTGGTAGGGTTGTAAATGAATTTATTAAATTTAAGTTTATTATTCAGTTTGATAAGAACTCATTTTATTTATGTACTTCAATGCACATAAAATTAATCAATTAAATAAATAAGCTAAATAACTCTTCTAATTAAATAAATAAATAAGCTTAAAAATATATAAATGTATTATTAAATTTAATAACCAACTAAATAACTTTAAAATCTAAAAATTTAAATTAAGAGTTCAATAACATCTAAATGAATCAATCTTAAATTAAACTTGAACTAGTTTAAACTCATAAAAAAAAATATTAAGTCAAACTTGAATAATTATTTCAATGATTTTTATTTTAGGTTTGGTTTGACTTGACATGATTTTTTTTAATTAAACAAGCTTGAATATCATAAAACTTGTTTACTACCTTAGCTTTTGGAACCACAATTGAAGATTAAGCAGAGCACCACTGAAGTAAGTAAGAGGGGAATATTACTGCCTCATCCAAGCTTTTAGCTGCTATGAAAAATGTATTCAATTAAAGACATCATTTATCCGAAAGTAGACACAAAATTTTGATTCTTCTCTATAGATCAAGTGTCGCAAGACCACAGGCTTTAAAACATTAATTATCATTTTTTATCACAAAATTATATATATCCAGTTCAAAATTACTCTATATTAAGCACTATAATTAATATCAAAATAGTCTTTGCTTTAATTTTATCCAACCCACTTTAAAATTATAATTAATAGTGTTACAATTATTATATAGTTGCTACAATAATTTTAAATTTTAAAGTAATTTGGATAAAATTAAAGTATTTTTGATTAAATTTGAAAGTACACAATTCCGTTTTCTTTTTCATTGCTTTAATTTTCTTCTGGCGATGGAGAATAGACGACACAACAATCATGAACAAGATGCATGTTTCATAGCATTTCTTTTAGACAGAGAATGGTTCATGTTTTTCAAGAAAATATATCATCAAATATGTTAGAAAATGCTTCCTTAATTCAACAAAAACTAATTCTAACAATAAATATATATATATATACCTTCTTCTTGGGTGAAATAGTTAAATACCTTGATCAGAAACTTCCATGGTGCAACTCCATTGCCCTTAGCTTCCTCGTTGAGAAGAAGGTAATTGAGTGATGATACACATGGAGTTCATCCAAATTTATACCCAGCGAGCGGAAGCTTCAGCCGCTGCACTGCGCATGTGAATCGTGAGGAGGCGATGAAACCAGCACAGTAAATGATTGAACGATCAGTGTCGTGGGCATTGAGTCGAACAGGTTGTGGGCGAGACCGTGACACAGCGGTCGCTGTTCCAGCGAAGAAGATGGTACGCTGCCGTGGGAGTTAGGGGGGCGCGATGGCGACGGGAGATCCGTGCGAGCAGTTAATGGGAGCAGGTGGCCGGCCGGTTTTGACTCCACGTTACCGGGCAAGCAGATCGATATTAATTGCTTCGAGGTTAGGGTTTACGGTTGGATTTAGGATTTCTCTTCACTTCTCTACTTCCGTACACAAATTATAATTTTTTAATATTTTTTTTACTTTATCAATATATTTAATTGAGTTTTTATATATTGATAAAATAAAAAATTGCTAAAAATTATCAGAATTAAGATATTTTAGATAAAAGATATCTAAATGTGTATCGGATCAAGAGGGAACCGAGGGGATCCGAACGAATTAAAGAAACATATTTTCTACACAGATGGCCTTCCTCTTTAATTCCTTATTAGGTAAATTTAAAGTTCAACTTAAGCATATTTAGAAACTTGACCTCTAAAAATTCATTCCATTTGACATTGAAACTCAAATTTTATATTATTTCTCTAAATACCACACGTTGCCTTTCTAATATATAGAGTTTTCAAAAGGTATTTCTCCAATTGCTCTTGGACTCGACTAAAGTGCTAGCTATAATTTCAGAGATAACTATCAAAGTACTTTGGATACTAAAGTCATAGTTCATAGTCAATTTGGGAATTAGTTAAGATCTAATTTTTAGGGTATGGGGCTTCTGGCTCCTAAAAAAAAAGAACCACAAAATGATCAAATTTAAATTCAAACAAAGCAGCCCTAATAAAAAATGTGTAAAATCGTTGTAATATGGTATCGTATTGATTTTACTGATCCTATGCGATCCCACTAATTCTTACTCCAATTTCACTGTAAAAATGATTCCAAATGATCCAAAAGTGATTTGGTACTTCATGATTCTACAAACTAGGACTAAAATGTTATCAAGGTCAAGAAAATAGACGAATTAGAGGATGTCAATGGATACACTTTTCCCGCCACTCTTTTGTTGGATGTGTTAGCTTCTAGTTTCAACTATATTCTTTTATTGGACATGTGTTAATTAGAATAAACCATTATTAATAGTTCAATTTAATCTTCAGTGAGAGCAACCCTAACCCTAAATTAGGATTTTTCTGTTACTCTTCATATATCATTTCTAACTACGTAGGTAAAAGAAAATTAAACTATACATGTTTATTGAACACAAAATGTTTTGTGAAATATCCTCTCTTTTTTCTTTTTTATTTTCAATTGAAGGATTTCTATCTAGATATCATTCTCTTTTACTATAAGACTTGCTCCTAAAAGCCTTCAATAGTAGCATACCTAAATCAACCAAAACCTCACATGGAATGTCCCTCCCCTTCACATGTGGTGTCCATAAATCTCCTCCTCCTTTTTGAATGTTAGAACGTGCCCATTAAACCGATAAATAAGCAATGAACATGCCAACCTCTTTAACTAATTGTAGACCACCACGGCGGTGTCATTGTCTTTGCATTCGTATGAGAAAGAAAGATCTTTAAATGTAGGGCTCCGTGTCCCAAAATATTACTAAGGGTTCTTTGTCTCACCTATCATATCGAGCAAAATGAAAATATAAGACGAGTTAAAAATATGTAGTGGAAATACCCGTGTTTCACTTCATAATTTAAGATCTCCTAATAAATTTAAAAAATTGTATAGTTTAGATTTTAGGGGGAGTGAAAACAATATATCTTTTTAAAAAACATATCGTACCCAAAATAATGTGTGTATTAATTTCAGTATATTATATGTATTAATATGGATCAAAACAAAAAGTTAATATCATGTGGCGTGGAGGTTACAAATTCAAGTCACGAAAACATCCCGCATTTGCAGGAAGTGTACGCACTTGATATGTGTATTAATACCAATCGAAATAGTTTTTTTTTTTTAAAAAAAAAAGAGATTAAATAAGGAAAAAAAAACTTTACTAAATTTTTGCAATATGCCTTAATTTGAACATTAGAGAGGCGGAAAAGCCTAATTTTTTAATTCGCTCGTGGAGATCTCGACGATGCTTTCCAAATGCGGCCGCCACGCGCCGACCCTCCGGCCCCCCCGCCTCCAGCGATCCCTGCTCAACTGCGCCGGCAACCCCTTCTCCAGCGCGCCCCTCTCAGCGTCTGCATTCTCCCGGTCCCAATCGCCCGCCCCTTTCTTCTTCATCGGCGCCTTGGCGCGAGGCCGCGGCGGCGCGGCCTTGTGGGGGGCGGCGACGACGGGGACGAGGAAGTAGATCCGGCCTCGCTGCAGGCGCGCGTGCGGCGGGAGGAGCTCGCAGGGCGGGTGGTGGCGGACGGCGTGGTTGGGGTGCGCGAGCATGACGTCGGCGGCGGTGACCGCGGCCGCGATCTCATCGACGCGGCCGCTGGGGTGGACGACGCGGACGACGTCGAGGCTACCGCAGGGGAGGAGACACGACAGGAAACACTTGATCCCTCCCTTCATTCCCCCCTTTTTTTCTCCAAAAAAGAAATCCAATTTAATTTATTTCCACTGATTTCTTTCCCTTTTAAAAAAAAAAAAATCGTGGAGGAATGAAACGGTGCGGAAGAGGAGGGAGAAGTCCAGACGCTCTCTCTATCGATGTAGTAGTGGTGTGAATGGGGAAATGAAGAGGGCAATTTAAAGAGTCGGGAGAAAATAATCCAAAACCACAAATTAGCTTAAAAGTCAAAGCTACATGGATAAAACTCTACCCCAATTAGCATAATGTCATTTTGAAAATGGGAGTCAGCTTTTAGGGTTAGATGTGATGCCATTAACATGTCTTTTTCTCAACTTTTGGCATGAGAGGGACAGAAAAAGAGGAGATAAAGTTCGTTGAAGTATGGGGGCCTCAATATGGCATCAATGATTGAGAAAGGTCATTAGTTAACCTTAATAACGTACATTACTTATCCTTAAGGCTCCGTTTGGTTCGCGAGATAAAGATTAATGACATGATAAATAATTATCACACCATTAATCCTAACACCAATCCTAAGGGTTAAATTTCAATCATGTCTTTCTTTTTTACTGTTGTAGTGTACAATTTGATTGCTCTAGGTACTTTTTGTGGAACAAGAATGAATGTGATGATGACTGAACAGTACAATTTTCTTTACGAGCAAAAGGGACTTTTGTCATAGTTGGCAAAATTGATTTCAACTTGGCCTACTTATCAGATAAAGATGGGTGAGAACAAAACATGTGTTGTTGGCTCTATCATTGATTTTGTATATGAAATAAAATGTGTAAAGAAATTGCATGTGGCATGCAGTTTTTAACTTTAACTGGGACTGACAGTGGATATGATAAGATTTTGGCATCTGGATCAGCACTTTACAGAAAGTAAAGTTGGAAAGAGACGAAAAAACAAAAATTTTAAAGATTTAATTGCAGTAGTTGTTCATCATTTACCAGAGGAACTAAAGAAGACAAGTTAGCTATAATGCTTTAATGAATAAAAGTTCTTGGCATCTTCTCCTCTGTTGCCATCAATTTCAAATGACTTGCAAACTTTATGTCACTCAGATTTCAGAATGCACTTATCCGCTTTCATATTCTCAGTTCCACAACAATTTAATTCAATAAACTAAGTTAATTAACCTAATAATATTGATATTAATTCTCAAAAACATTCGTGTAAAAGAGCCATGATCAATGTAATTATAACAAATATACTTTATGTCACTTAGATTTCGGAATGAACTTATCCACTTTCATATTCTCAGTTCCACAACAATTTAATTCAATAAACTAAGTTAATTAAACTAATAATATTGATAATAATTATCATAAACATTTGTGTAAAAGAGCCATGATCAATGTCATTATAACAGATATACTTTGTGTCACTCAGATTTCAGAATGCACTTATCCACTTTCATATTCTCAGTTCCACAACAATTTAATTCAATAAACTAAGTTAATTAAACTAATAATATTGATATCAATTCTCACAAGCATTCGTGTAAACAGCCATGATCAGTGTAATTATAACGAATATTTTATTTTTCA